>NC_142351.1:25085124-26285124 GCF_059441175.1 Urocampus carinirostris | reverse complement strand
AATATATGGTAAAATAAAAGGGATATTTTTGAAGGTGTGACCTATAATCAGGTGCACCATATATTCCAAAAATCCTCGTATATATTTTGATAATTGGCAGATGTGTTTGCAATAATCACTAGGACATTATTAGGCACAAGCATCCGGGAGCCAATGACCTGGATGGTATTTTATGTTAAAATCTATTTAAAATATGTTATCTACCTTTTTTCACTGTCGTATTCCTTTGCGCTATTGTATCCATTTACAAATGTTTGAATTAATATTGTTAGTGAAACTAGCTTTTCTAATATTTATGTTATATCGAATAAGTTTTTTATTTATATTCTGATGTTTTTTTTCACAACCTTTACAACTCTCGCTCTTACTGTAGTTTTAATTTCATGTGACTTATAGTCCATATTATAGTTTTGTGAAAGGATATTTTTTAAGGTGCGCCTTCGAGTCCAAAAAATATGATATTGACAATTAAATACTTTGTTAAACATTGAATTCAAAGAATAAATCCTTTTTACATGCCCAAATAAAAGTGCTCCATACTGTACCTGTAGTTATTTTTTTTCTTACCAATACGTAAGGACTGTTTAGCCAATCAAAATGTAGAGCACAATACTTGATGAAATCCATGAAGCAGAATGCGGCAAGGGATTACCGGTACTTTACCAGAAAGCGTAACACATTTAGTTGACTCATTCGGTGCCATAGACAGCTATTGGCATCAAAGATCCTTATTAGCAGGCTGGCCGTGAATACGCTAAGAGCTGGTTTCCTGTATAGAGCACAAAGTCAACTCAAAGAGGTTTGGCTAATTCAGAGGTTTTACCCACCATGCTCTGTTTCTTGAGACTAACTTGTTTGGTGTTGGTTTTCCTCACTAACATGACTTTTTTATCCCTCCTCAAGTTCTTGTTTGTCATTAGCAGTCCCAGCCCACTTGCAGATTTGAGGTCATTTTAAGGGGAATTTTCTAAGCAAGGGTAAGGAAGGTAGCCGATTCTAATTCTGCAATGTGTTCCGCTCTCCAGTGGTGTCAACAGCTTTACCCGCACACCATTCAACATTACATACTAACTAAATATCAGGCATATTATTGTGAAGGACACATCATTTTCTCCCACCATCATCCTCACCCACTACTTAATGTTGCATGTTGTCTAGTCTCAGCAAACAATGTTTTACCCCATGTTTATTGTTGCCTGCAGTGGTGCCACTTTGTCAACAAGCTTTCATGGTTCAACATAAAGTTGCGATGATACAAATATATCTGGGCAGTGGACACAACAAAAGGTGCTAATATCTGTTTTTGAAAGTAGGCTGGAATTGCACTTCAAAAACAAAACATGCATGCTAACACTATTTTACATGTTGCACACACCCGAGATAAATTTGGGGGAAATGTAAAGCAAAACAAAAAAATCCTTTCTCCAAATACGAATATTCTTATTCATTTTAAATAATTAATAGCAGATAGTTTTCTATGTATTTTACATCCGTTTACATCAGCCTTTTTAATTTAGGTCAAATGCAGTATTAAATTTAAAAAAGCCTTCAAATCGATAGCATCGATTAAGAATAGCATAGCACAATAGTTTATCATTTAAATCAAAAATTTTGAAAAGTACAAGGATGTAATTCTGGACGGAAAATTTGTATACTGCTTTATGTGTTAAGCATGATTCAGGATATGTGTCGGGTTACCTTTTATTTCATTCAAAAGTTAATGCTGAAATAAGACTCCGTGCAGTGAGACGTGTTTCCAAGAGTATAAACAGTATTGTTATTTAAAAAAGTATTTTTTTAAAGATAAATTGTGGCTCTTATTTGTGAGCACCACATTGGTGCTAGTGCGTGTCCATTATCAGCACCACTTAGATTATGTTGTGCCTAATACAAAGCCTGTTGACATTGTAACGATTCTCACTGTTATCACTGCTGAATTATTACGTTTGCTTTTGTCTCATTCCCAAAGGTTTTGAATTTCAGCAGATTGTTGGATACAGTTTGACCCATGTGTTGTCTAACAGTTGTTTCCCCCACTCCCACCCTCTTAATGCCTACACACAGATCTGAGAAACCAGCCTTACCTGCGAGCCGATGCCTTGATCCGGAACGGTTGGAAGAGACCCTAAACCACTCATAAAGCCCTTGCCCCTTCCTTCAACCACCTTCCCCCCCTCCTTTGCTATAACCTGGCCAACGGTCCGTTTCGACCCTGGGGCTGCACATCAAAATGACTGAAATTGAGGGAGGTCGTGTCTGGACAGGGGCCTTGTTTTTGCCGGGTAATTTATTTATTTATAAAGGTATTTTTTACTGCCACTTAAAATGAAGTGAAGCACAAAGGTTCTTTCATGTGGAGACTGACGAGGTCAGTACAAGGGAGCAGAATACGGCACCGGGGTGCTCAACTGCCTTGGACATCAACGGCAACAATTGAGATATAGATTTTTTTTCTTCTTTTTTGCTTTGACAAAAATAAGTGCTTACTATATATATTGCATAAGACATTCTGGGGATCCCTCACTGGAACTAGCAGTTGAATGCACATTCATGGACAAATCTGCCTTGTAAACCAAAAGGAAAACATTATTTGCTTTGTATGTGCCTTTGGTGGAAACAGTGTTATGTCTATTTTTATCTTATTTTAAACCACTTAAGAATGTATTTCTCTCGCCTCGTACTACATTAATGGCCTAATGAAACAGAGTCAATATGTAAAAGTACGTCTTTTAGAATGTCAAATGTGCCTTGAAAACACTTTTTGAAACACAGAAGTGACAGCTTGGAAGCAAACCACATGAAGAACATTGCTGGTGGACTGCTGTTAGCTAAAGAGCTGACAGCTGAAGGATGTTCTTACTTTTTGAATGCCTTATCTCAGTGGACATTGAGTGAACCCTGTTACACTAATTCCTATGACGATATATAAAGATTAATTCCTATTAATGTACAATCAAATTGAGATTTTTTTTCTACAAAAACATTTTGTGATTATTTTCTTTGAAATAAAGAAATAAAGAATTTTAAGCCCATGGTCTTTATTTGTGTATGAATGAGATTCATTCATCTTATTTGAAGATAAAAAAGAAACGTTTTCACCAGTGTTGAGAGAAACTCGTTGCAAAAGAACACAATTACTTTTTTCAGTAAGGAATACTGTAACGTGTTAATAAAATCTTGTAACTCTAGTGTTCCGATTACATGGGAGTGTTATTTTACAGTACAGACGCTGCCCTAATTACGAACGAGACGATCGTTTGTAAGTTGAATTTGTTCGTAAGTTGCTTCAGTGCTATTCTTTGTATGGAAAGTATGTTTAAGGTTTATATAAGTATGTTTATGGCTTGTATAGGTAACCTGCATTGTTTTGCACAAAACAATAAACATTTCATAAAATAATATGCTCTATAAGGATAAATAAAGTGAAGTTTAACTTAATTCTGGAAGATCTAACCAATTTCTCAACCGCATCAAGCTTTCTTATTCCACTTTCATTTCAAAAGAAACGTCTCACCTCTTTACACCAACCATATTGAATGGATGCACGAGATATTAAACAATAAAAATTTCAAAGTTCTTATCTTAGAGCACTAGAGATACAATACGTAGTATGTTTACACATGAACTAGGAAGTAGAAGCCTATTGACTATTACAGTAACAACAAACCAACGGGAAAACCAATAGGGAAAATGTGCGCACAGAATTTACCATAAAAGTCTGGATTTTGGAAATTTTATTTGTAAAACTATTTTTCCAATACACCATCCGTGGGAAAAAAAAAGAAAATTTCTGTCCTGTACTGTTGACTCCAACCTAAAAGTGATGAAAGTGGCTGAAAAAAACAACCTGGAAGCAGCAGGAAAGTTTGGTGCAGAGGAAAATGTCAGATGATGCATACATATCAACTTTGCAGTTTTCCCTCGTATTTTATACATTTGTAACGCTTATAAATGTAAACGTATAACTATTTTTTCTTTTACAGAGTAAAACCATCTGTAAAACTTAGTCTGCAAAATTCTGCACTTATGTACATTTAGCAACACTAAATTTACTGAAAGTGGGGAACCAACTAAGAAAGATGCTGAATGAATTGTGTTGTATATTTGGTAAATAAAAAAAAGTTTTTTTACAACAAATAATCTTACTTTAACACTCCATAGTCTGCCACGTTGTTTATAAGGTTTATTAGGGGAATTGTAATCCTTAATAAGGGGAGCGATTGGCTGAGGTTGACAGATATGCGATGTATATAATCGAAAATTGCACAGGAGGAAAACCATGCAGACAGGGGGCATGAAAATTGACAGTATCCAGAAATAGAGAGGGAGCCTGAGTGATTTGAAGCCTTGAACAAAATGGAGATAGTGTTCCGGTTCAGTGTTCGTTTGCAAGCTCCAAAGATTGCACAAGCCAATATTTATGAAGGCTTCACTACTTCCATGAGTTGATGTTAACAATTTCTACCATTTCTTTTGGTAAGCGGGTATTTTCAAGCAGTTTTAGGGGGTTGGCTTAGATGGGAGTATATACGGCCATTTTTAACTAGTTACTTTCAAAGTAACACACTACTTATTCGTGTCAGTACTTTGGGGTGTAACTGAACTACTTTTTAAGTGAAGTAACAATTATCTGGAAGTACTGTTTTTTTTTTTCAGTAACACGCCAAACACGGGTCCTTACCAACCAAACATTTGTTGAGCCCACCCTTTCCAAAAACACACATAAGCCACTGTACAATTCCTACTATAAAAATCAATTTAATTTCTTTTATCAAATAAAAAAAATCAGAAGCACACAAATCCGTGTACGTTTCCGCCGAGAGATACATTTTTCCAACAGAATGATTTAAAAAAAAAAACTGTTAAAAGATGAAGGGGTAAACCTTAAAATGTTTCATCTGTGTGTTCACATGAGCCTCATGCAGAGTTATATGGCAGATGAGGGCCCACAAGCTCCGTTAAAGCAGAACGGCCACAAGCGTGACACGGCGAGGAGGAACATTCTTGAGACAAACAGATGGTTAGCGTTAGCAGCTAGGCGAAGGCTTTCACAAAGGAATGCTTATCAGGAAACTGATCAGTCTCCGTCCTAGGAATGCACTTAACTGTGAGAACTTACCTAACTCACGTAATTACATCTATAACGACAAAAAGAAAATAGTTTCCCATAACCGCTTGTACCACGGAACAGGAACCCTGGATGATCCTCAAAAGTACAGTTGCGGTCAACAGAGAGGGAAGAAAAGCGTATTTTGTCAATTCTCCAGAGTTTTTTTGGGGGGGTTGTTGCCGATTGACATACGGCAAGTTATCTATCAGAAAAAAAAAGAAAATTCCAAAGCCTCCTACAGTAACCCAAGGCCACAGTTTCCATCCTGGATGTTGCATCCTGGAATGTTACAATCATCATCATCATCATCAAGCACTCACTCCCACACTATTCACTGTAAATAACACTTTCAAATGGTCATAAAGTACAGACTGCTATTTGTTATGAATGTTCCTTGGTAGGATATATATGTATATATATCAGGTAAATATATATGACTATTGTTTGTGCAAGGAGGTAAAAGACAATGAGTGGCCCCCAAGAATTCAGCTGGAAAAACATAAACAAATGACATCTCAATGCTAAAGCCTTGAGCAACACCAATGCCCTTATGTCAATCGGTTTGAAATGTTTTCCAAGAGGGAACAATATTCTTTCTTTGCTTGCTATACAATTCATACAAAAATTAAGAGAAAACAATGTACCGCTGTAATCTGTATCCCTCTTTACATTTGCACAGAGGTAGAGGCTAAATGCATGGGAGAGAAAGAAGAGCTGTGGGGGAGTTGAGCAAAAATGTCAAATGACAGAGTAAATGTCTATATAAAATGCTTCCTTTTTCATCACCGGATGATATTTTTGTTGCTGTCAAAGAACAAAATATAATACTGCAATCACTTAAAAAAGTAGTCCTTCATTTTATACATTTTATACAATGTTCCCAATTAAGCTTGTTTTTATGCAGTTTTTCTATTGGGAAAGGCATAAGATGAGGGAGCTCATGGTGCGAAGGGCCAGGTCGTCGCCTGGCACAGTTTTTGGGGGCAGTGGAGAACATTTTACGCCAGAGGGTCGCTCATGCTCTCATCGCCCTGGGAAAGAAGCTCTTTTTTCTCGTCGGTGCTGGCGAGGGAGTTGTTGCTGTTGCGGGCGCCCATATAGAGGCTGGCGTACACCGGGTTGGTGAAGTTGGTAGGCTGCAGGGTGGACACAAGGGCATAAAATACAATCACACAAACACGTTTTTAAACTTGCCCTCTTGAAAAGATGTAGGGTAAAATTAATAGGATCTACCAGATAAATAAACTACATAGATACCATCTTTCACTGCAATATTTAACCTCTGGGTGTCACTGTATTGTGTAGTGCACCAAAAAACAAGTGCTTCAAAGCACAAGGAGGAATACAAACTGCGGAGACTCAAAGTGACCAATTTTCTTTTCATATTTTTGCCTAGCTTTTCACAAGTTTTTTTTTGTGTTTGGGCATACCCTTAGCAAGATAACAGACAATCACGTCAGATGTAAAATAAATACAAATTTGTACGGGTTTTTCTAGAAAAGCACGTTTATATGATAGTTTATGTATATTTTCTAATTATGCAAATCAATAGTGTTGATTTCTTAATGAATTAAGATTTTGTTTTACCAGTAGGAGGTGCTAAATAATACACAATGTCCCTTTAAAGCAGGGGTCACCAACCTTTTTAAGCTTAGAGCGACTTTTTGTTACCGATTGGTGAGAAGGGTTATGATTTTAATATACATTTCTAAAATAACATAACTAAGTTGTTTTTAAGTTATAATCAGTGTGTAATTATTAGAAGTTAAGTCACCACTCAGACACTATGTCAGTTAGAAATCAAATTTACCAGAAAATCACGATGACCCATCATTGGTGACCTATTTTCAGAACCTATCCGCGGGCTACTCAAGTGATCTTCTTGGTGACCGTGGGCATTACGTTAAAGACAACTGCTTTAAAAGATTTGAAGTAAGCAGGACTTACGTTTTTCACTTTTCAAAGTGATTTTATATTTTGTCCATTTGTTATCATTTATTGCACTACAGAAACACAAGTCCAAAATTTGAGGAAAGAATATAGTCATGTAACAACAATACTTAAAGTGACATTGTGAATTATTAGCGCCTAATAGTGGTAAAAAAATCTATTAAAAAGCTATTGATTTCAATAAAGCAAAAATACATAATATAAACTTGCATTTATTTAAATAATTGTAGGTCATGATATTTGTACATATCATGAGGCTAAACTAAATGGAGCTGACATGACCACTATCTTGCTCCTCTAGGTACCCCAAAAAAAAAGGGCTGGGCAAAGGTGTTTTAAAAAAAATGTGCGGTTTGGTGACATTGAATACCGTAGTTTGCAATTTGCTTATGCTTTGAAGCACTCTGTTTTGGTTGCACTACAATAGCTAATGCTCAAATATTACACACTGTCCCATCTCAATTCCCAAGTAAAATCATTCTTGATCCATTGGACGATGACTTTGCCTGTTTTAAATGTTTATTATTTTATCTCATGATATTGGTATTAATTTTTGAAAATGTCTATGAAAAAAGAAATAAATATGGTAAGGAATTATACTAATATAAGAAAAATGATTGATCTTATGTTGAGGCAATCATTCTCTTCTTCCTCTTCCAGTTTTGCAAAACCTAATCCTGTTTTTTACTTGTTTGAAGTAGCATCAGTGCAAGTGAATGTGCGGCACATGCTTGCTTTTTCTAACCTTTTCTGGGTCCAAAGCAAAGTCAGAATCCAGAAGCTCCCCAGCATCATCGTCAGGGTCTCCCTCGTAGATTTTGTAGGCCGGGTTGCCGATCTCTACATTCATGGCACCGTTGGTCATCCTGTGATGCTGGAAGCCTTTAGCACTGCAAACAGACAAAATAGAAAGTTAAAAAAAGAGAAATTGACACATTAGTAGGAGAGAAAATCACATATAGTTGTTGACAAAGTTTATCAAATGAGCTTTTTTTTTTTGTTGTTGTCAAAAGACTCATGTGATCAACACTAGCCAGTCGATAAGGCACCATTTTTGTTGGGGGACCATCTTTCACTAAGCAAGCACACATCATAGACTGAACGTGTACAACTGGAAACAGTGTGGTTAAATGAAAACAGAGAAACATAATACTCCAAAAAAGGGAAGAGTCTCAAGACAAATTTGAACCAAACATTTCAAAATTTGGAGCTTATTGTTACTGTGGGCACAATGTGGCTAGTTTTTTGCGCAACACACAATTTAAAAAGCTGATGTTTTAAATCAACGGATGCATTACCACTGAATAACGGGATGTGGCAGTATAGACAACTATAAAATTGATAAAGCATTTTAAAATGTAATAAAACCTATTTATTACTTAGAGTTTTTTTTTTTAGCCTTTTGAGAATATTACTTGGCAAGAGTCATATTTAAGCCCATATAAATCAACACAAAAGTTTATTTGGCCCAAAAGACAAGTTTCTCGTTCAAAGGTGAAATTTTTGTGGTCAAATCACGTCTTTGAGATTCTTGTGGAGCACAAAAAACGCAGGCAAGGACTGACATATTTATAGGGCAATAAACACAGGAAGAGTGATTGGCATCATCACCCGTTGTGACATTAGGGAAATGGGACGGGGTCAACAACATTTTGACTAGAAAATGATGCAACTCTATATATATTTTACCGCGAGCACCGAGAGCGAGATTTGGCCGGCCATAGAGACCTATGGGACAGGAAATAGATGTTTGATGGAGATGGAAAAAAGAAAGATTAAAACACAGCAGCAACACTGTCAACAGCGATGATGTGGGGGGAGGAGGCTTACCCTCGCATTCTCCGCTTGTACCACAAGATGGCGCCGACAACCAACAGTGCCAATAAGAGCAGAAGAAGCACCGGGACCACCACTGAAGTCGAGCCTGGGAGAGAGAAAATATGGTGAGCAAAATCTAGTACAGGTTCAATTTCAGCCCTCCTGACTGCCAGGGGCGATGCTTCAAGCACTGAATGTTACCTTCGCGCATGCGCTGTTCCAGAATTGCTTACCAAAAATTAATCTTTCAGCACATATAGGCCATCAGGATTATCTATAAATGTCATTTTACCTTCTTGCGTGGCGAGTACATACTGCTATCTTCCTCTTGCAGAAATTGATGTTTTTACTTACTGCTTTTAGCCTTGTAACTTTTTTCGTCAGAGCTGCGTGTTTTTTCGCCCTCCAAAAGCTGCTCAGGGGTTTGTTTTTCTTCTGCTGGATCGGCGAGAGTGGCCTTCCGTTTGTTTTTTTCGCCTACGGGACTGCACCCCTCTTGCTGCCCCTGGGTTGGCACCAGGAGACTCCATGCGATCTCCTTGGCGGTGTTGACATCCCACTTTCGTGAGTCCCGCCTCCTTGCTTTTTTGGTCCGGCCTCCCCCGTCGTCCAGGGACCTGGACCTGGCCGTGGCTTGTTCTTCTTGGTACAGGCCTGCCGCCAGGTGTGGCTGGTGCAGTTTCCCCTGTCCGAGGCCTCGTGGAGGACCCTCTGCAGGGTTCCTGTTGAGGGGTAGGTTTTTGCCTCTGCTGTTGTGGGTGCACTTAAGCGTACCGTGATGGCTCATGAGACAAGTAATATTTACCTCGCCGGGTGGGTTTGGGGTTTCACCCATGTTTATTCCCCCAGGCCCTTACCTGCAGTCTCGCCTCGCCGGGAGCTGTGTTGCCCAACAGGGAGTCGTGTTGCTCAACGGCGCAGCCGTTGCAGCCCACCACGCATACTGGGATTCAAGCCCCTGTTTCACGTCTCTCTCGGGCCCTTGTGGCCCGAGCTCTTGTGCCCCGAGCTCTTGTGCCCTCTGCGTGTGTTGCGTCGTTACATCGGTGCGACAGTTAGTTTTTTTCTTCCAATCAACTTTTTGTTTTTTATGGTGGCTCGTGTAAGGGTTCTGTCTTGTCTAGACAGCGAATGACCCACTAGATTGTGAAGTTCATTCACTGTTCTTATGCAACTGTTTGCCGCCCCCTGTCTTCAAGGGTGTGATGCCATTTAACCAGGGCCGTTACTACTTCCTGGGTCGCATTGAAGGAGGTGTCCTTCAAGGACACCTGGGCTGCCGCGTGTTCGGCATCTCCTAGCACTTTGGCCAGGTTTTACAGCGTTGATGTGGCCTCCCCCACACCGGTCGATGTTGTCTTTAATTCAACAGAGGCTTCTCAGTGAGGTTTGTTTCTGGGGTTCCTCATGACTACGGCACAAAATAGAACGAATGAAACTACGGTTCTATGAGTCCCGTATGACCGCTTGAGCATCTTGTCACTCGGAATCCTCCTGTTCATGCGAGAAGATTCTGAAGGAAACATTACCGTGGTGAGACCGGAATTCATAGATATTCTTAGTGGCCGAGGTGTGATGAATGACTAATTTTTGGTATACATTTCCCAAACTGCGCATGCGCAGAGGTAACATTGAGTGCTTGAAGCACCACCTCTGGAACTGTAGTTACATTCATTTGATTGGAAGAAGAAGAAATCTATGACTTACTCCCACTGGATGCAGAGGAATCCAGAGAAGAAACAATATCACACCTGTAACCTCTCCATGCTGCGGGACACCTGAACACAAAGTTAGACTTGTGTGAGTCGTTATATTTTTTTATAGTTTGTAAGATAAGGAGGACCAATCCTGCCACATGTAGGGATAAATATATAAATACGTAAATATAAAGTTAGTGCAAAAAAATCTACTGATGCACCTCAACACATCATCAGTAATATTTCCTGGGTTTATGGGGTGTTTCTCACAACTTTACGCACCCTTGCTCAGGTGCTCTAGCCACAGCCGATCAACCCCGGAACTAGTGTTCAGGTGGCATTTGCCTGTACGCATGGTTCTCCTCTCGGAATCCAGGGATCGCTTTTTTTTGCCCACTTTCTACCACGAAGGAGGAAGTAGCCAAACACTTGAAGCCCATCTTCCAGAATTAAGCAAAACTTTACTTAATTTATCTTGATAGAGCATATTATTTTATGAATTGTTTATTTTTTTAGAACAAAACAATACAGGTTACGTATCAAAGCCTTAAACATACTTATATAAACCTTAAACATGAAATAAATAGCACTGAAGCAACTTTAGGGATTTAGTCATATATTTTGTCATTTGTTTTGTAGTGTATTAATGAGGGGTCTGATCGAACTGGCTGAGCTTTTCACCATTTGCTTGATCGAAGAGTGCATTGATCAAATGCAATGTCTTCCCAAATCTAGCACGTAGCCACTGAGGGCCGCCAAGCTAGTCAAGTAAACATGTTGCTGATCAATCAATAGGGGAAAGCTATACATACCAACCTTTTGACATTAAAAAGGAGTATATTTTAGTTCACACTCTAATTTTACACATGAAACATAGTCCCTGTCGAGATTAAAATAACAACAATAACATGTGCTTGTTTAAAAGCGGAAGTGGCTAACTTACCATGATGAAAATCTACTGTGATCATTGGAGAAGTTTATTCACACACAAAACTTTGTTTCATTTCAAAATAAAGTAGCAGTACACTATACTACTAGTCTCGTGTCAAGATTTTTTTCCTGTTGTTTGAATTGAAAAAAGTGGTAGATTTATTTTAAAAAGTGGTTGGTGTTTTTAAGGTGTGAAAAGCGGAAGTGTTGGTAGGTATTCAACTTTCCTCATTTGAATAACATTCTGAAAAAATAAATACGAAAATAAATGAATAAAAAATCACAAGAATGAACAAATACATTGAATTTATGTCTTATATTTATGCACTGTATTACCTGATTGACTTGTATTTTTCTTAATTTATGTCGGCATATATTTGTAGGTATTTTTTTATTTAGGAATTAATTATACAGGTGTCAGGATCAGCCCTCCATAAAAAGGACGTGTTTAGAAACTGTGTGTCATCTTACCTGCACTGGGGCAACAATGTACGACTGTCAACAGTACATTGTCCATTAGAGCAGTAGTCCAAGCAAGTGTAGCAGCTCGGTTGCGTTTGACCGTTGGGGCAACTGCATACACACAAACACAAGAAACGTTATTTAATGTAAAAGACCACTCAAGAAAATAGTGATTTCAATTTCAATGGAACCTGAAGGAATGAATTGTAACTTTTGTGTGATGGTCATTGAAAGTTGTTAATTTTATTTGTTCAAAATGACTTGAGGTATCTGGACTTTGCATCGATGATTACTGAAGCAACTGAGTAGCTGGTTTGGCCTTTATAAAGAAAAAAGTGATATCACCTATCTAAACTTAATGATATCATTTTATGGCAAATTCTGAACACAAGTCAATGGAATTGCATGGTTTGTATAACATAGTGGGACAGATAAAATGGCACTGCCCGGCAAAAGAAATTGAGGGGGAAAAAACGTGAAATAATCATAAATAATCCAAGAAAATTGCGGTTCTGTTGACAGATAATGTTGCTTATTGTAAGCTTTTTTTCATTTGTGGTTTTCACATTCATTTCTATCATTTTTTTCATTTTTCTTGTTCGAACAAAATGTAAAAGTCCAAGTTAAAAATAAGAACGAATACGGATGGTGAAAAAAAGGAATTTAAAAGATATAATAATTGAGGGAACTATATTTCCAAATCGGTATTTTCCTCAATTTAAACATTACTTTCATTTCAGTAGGTACCCGTAAGTTTTTGCAGCTTCACTCTGTCTTATAAGTATTGCAATATATCCCTTTTCATTTATTAATGGTAACGTTGGTGGCAGATACATTTGCTAACTTTTTTTTTTTATACATATTTCTTATAATATTTATATCATTTTTTCCTTTTTTGTATCTCTACACATCAAATGTCCAGTTTAAAATATGAGAAACAATTTTGTATAGTGAAAAAAGAAAAATAATATTTAGGATTTGTGTGTGTTGTAATGTTTTCTTACACCTGCAGTTAGATGTTGACTTGTGCGGCACCGGGCAGCCGGATTCACATCCTAATGATATTGAAAATATCTAAGTAGCCATGTGTGTTTACCTGCAAGAGACTTCTCCCGAGGCGGCCGTCAAACAGCGGCCAGTGCCACAGAAGACACACTTGTTCAGCTCACACTGGTGTCCGATGTACTGACTGGAGCACTGGCACACTTTGGTGCCGTTGGACGTTTGCAAGCATGTTCCGCCGTTCTCGCAGTAACCTTCGCATTTACCTTACAGGATGTGAGAAGTTTCATACTCAGGAGGTGTTTGTCAAAAGACACATGAATGCTTTATGAAGAGAATATCAAGTTATGCTCTTACTGTACTGGCACTGATCTCCGTGAAACTCAGTCGGGCAGCTGCAGGTTGGTTGATTACCCGAGTTGACGGAGCAGTTTCCTCCATTCTGGCAGTAGTTCTGACAAGTGTGACGGTTGCAGGTGGGGCCCGTGAAACCTTTTGGACATCGGCATGTCGCAGCTCCTGTGACATACAGACCACTTGACATATTTACTGAAAAATGCAAGTCCAGGTTTCTTTGTTAAAGTGTGACATTCAATAACTAAAAGGGACTTTTTACTGATCACTGGAATACTAATTACCTGTTCAGGTAGGTAATTTCAGATCTGTTTTGATTTTATTGACTATACATTCCTAATAAGTGAAACTAGTATGCCTAATATTTAGTGTGAAATAATTAATAATAATGATAATAATAATAATACATTCTACTTCAAAGCGCCTTTCAGGACACCCGCTGTACATAGAGTACCAAACGACAATAAAGAAAGAATGAAACAAGCAAGTAATAAATAGGAAATAAAAATACAGTGGAGTTAAAAGATCATGAAAAAGCAAGTTTGAAGAGGTAGGATTTGAGTCTGGATTTGAATGTGGACAGGGTGGCAGAATTCCGGAGGTCAGATGGCAATGAGTTCCAGAGCTGGGGCAAAGAGTGGCTGAAAGCTCTGCTCCCTATGGAGCGGAGACAAGCAGCGGGCAAAGTAAAATGAAGGAAGGAAGATTATCTGAGGGTGCGGGATGGTGTGGCAATGTGAAGGAGGTCGTTATTGCTTATGCAAGCTTTTAGTGTGAAAAATTACTTAAAAATTAGTATATCTTCCCTCCGAATTTGAAGATGATACCCAGGCAAGTGTGTGATGATGTCTTTTTTCCCCGTCTCACCTGTGTGGGAAGCAGTGCAGGTGCCGCCGTTCTTGCAGTAGTCCCTGCATTGATTGATCTCACATTTTTCTCCAGTGTAGCTCGGCTGGCAGCGACATTTGGGCACCTGTCGTGCATTAAGGAAGCAGCTCCCGCCGTTCAGACACTGAATGTCACAGGGGCCAGAGGGGGGCGCTGTGGAAAGGCCCCCGGTTTTAGAAGAATTCACTTACACAAGCACTTGCAGCCTATAGGTGTTCTTTATAGGTGTTAAAATGTTCCATCTGCAAGACCAAGTATTACTGCAGACTTACAAAATGGTGATTGGGTCGGGCTGGACCTCTCCACACATGTACCGTTGTCTGCAACAAATTTGTTGGGACAGGTGCACACAGGTCCACCGGGGCTGAGCAGACATAGCCACTCACATTTCTTCCTGTCACATGGGTTGTTCACTAATGAGACAGAAACACAAACAAAATCAGTATGAGTCCCCAAAAATAGATAATGTGAGAATGCGATGCAAGTTTAAAATTTAAGAATTACTCACTCTCTGGCTGCTTGTATCGGTGGTATAGGACAATGTCAGTGGCATGGTTGATGCCCGTGGTGAGAGTCTCCATGGAGCCTTTTCCAAACTTGTTGACCCGGAAAACAAAGTTATTGACTAACGTGACACCATAAATGTAGTCCTCAAAGATATCAATGCTAAATGGATGGGCCAGATCTGGAAGTTAACCAAGGACAAGCATCGTTAACACGTTCATTTCACACAATTATTTTTTCATGAAATATGTTACTGCTTTTCTTAGAATGCAAGAACTCAACTATTTTTGATGCCTGAGACAGCAATGACGGGATCAGACCCATCCAGACGAACACTTCCAATAACTGATAGTTTTGCATCTGCCCAGTAAAGACGCTCGTTGAAGTAGTCCACTGCCAAACCTGGAGAGTCAAAAGATGTTGTACATTACACCAAGTTGCTTGTTTTTCTCAAAATGAACATGTCATCTTAGTTAAATAAATCTGACCAGTTGGCCACTGGATGTTCTCATGCACAAGAGTCTGTCTGAGGGTTCCATCCATGGCAGCTGTCTCAATTTTGGGATGGTTCCCCCAGTCTGTCCAGTACATGGTGCTGAAATATAATACCATTTTCTAATCAAAATCCTGAGCTAATAAAATCGATATCCAGTTCATGTCGTACCCTCTCTGTGGATCTACCACAATGGCATATGGTTCGTCAATCATGCCCGAGATAAGAGTCTTGCAATGCTGGCCCGACATTTGAGCCACTTCAATGACATCTCGGCCAGAGTCAGTCCAGTACAGGTTGCCAGCCACCCAGTCCACGGCGATTCCTCGAGGCATCTTCAGCTCCTTAATCTGTATCACACAAAATAAGTTTACTAATTTGCCCTACTAAGAAGGTTTTTATCTAAGTAGGAGCAACACAGAAATGAAAATACAACCTAATAAATAAAATACATTCAATATTCAAATTAAATAAATAAAAATATATTACTATATCAGGGCTACTGCTAGGACATCAATAGAGTCAAATGCTAATAAAAATACAAAGGGATGTTATTCCTTCAAACAACACATTTTCAAACAGAAAAGATTTGAAAACATAATCACAAGCATTATATGACTAATGAAAGAAACGTCCCTTACTGAATTATTTTTGTATAGAATTTATTCTGAACTTTCATCTTTTCTCATGTGTGACAAACATGCACGTCATGCCCACAACTCTGCTGCCTAGAGGCTAAACTGCATGAGGAAAACCATTAGGTTTAGTTTTTTTTTTTTTAGCCTGTGCTCTTGGTGGGTGGGTAGCTGGCACCCTTAACCACTAAGGTTGTAGGGGCACCATTTCTATGGTGTCTTTGGCAGGTCCAGGCTGGTGGCGCCCATCCCTCTTCAGGACAACAAATGTTTCCACCTGGTCCCAAACCGGGCACCTTTTTGCGTGTTAATTAAATGTCATAACCACTGCCCTAAGAAAAGTCCTGTAGAGCGATACACATAACCACTTACTGAAATTGTGCAAATGACTGCCCCCAGATATAGAATTAAAAAGATGGATATCACTTCATAAATCTTATTCATATTCAAATTTCTTATTCATTTTTTAATACTATTTTATGTTAAAATTTGTGTGTGCTTTCTTAGCGTTTTCTTAATTTTTTTATCCCTGCAGTTTTGAAAATGGCAAATAGCTAAGTATTTGTATGGCTAAGGGTATTGAGATTGAAATGTGAATATCGTGATAAGTCTGTGACTATTTGAAAGGAACAATTCACCTCACATGATTTATTTTTGTGGGTACTTTTTTTCTTACATGTGAGCAGAAATCATAAAATGCTTCACTCCATTGTGATAGCAAACACAACTGAAATTGCTTCACAATTAAAGAACCAATTCAAGTGGAGTTGTACCTGTAGGTTGGTTATCCTGCCTGCACTCTGCCTCCTGTTACGGTGTGAGTTGGACGATAAAGTGGACTGCCCCGGAAGTTCATAGGAGGAGATTCGGCCCGTGTGCCAGTTGGTCCAGAAGATGCGATTGGTCTTCACATGCAGGTCCATCGCATCAATCCGCACGCTAGCATCCCCTTGGAAGGTTTGTTCATAACGCCAGTTGGGCATACCAGGATCCAGGCTGCGTATTTCGTTGTCATCGGCGATGTAGAGAACCTGCTGACTACTGTTAACGTCTGGAGGACAGAGGACAGCAAATTACACCAATAAATGCAAATGAGGCCTCGGCAAGCATTAATGGATTGAACAGTTAGTTGTATAAAATCTTAAAAGCAAGTTTGTGCTGATGCTCACTGTCAGCTTTGCAGGTGTCATTGATCCTTGTGAAGTATTTGTAGCAGCTGCATTTGTAGGAGCCCTTTGTGTTGTTACAGATATGAGAACATGCACCAAACTGAAGACATTCATTCTTGTCTATGAAAAAGTGACAAATCAGACTCGTTCAATAAAACAAGGCTGGAATATTTTTATATTGAGATCTTTAGTGCATGTTTACCTCTACAGGTGCGATGTCCAGTTTTCTGGAAGCCCAGTTTACAGGAACAGAAGGCATCAGTGCCATTGGTGACGCAGTGGGCCTCGTCCCCATCGCCACAATGAGTTTGGTTACTCCTGCAGTCGTTTAGCTTGGTTTCTGGTCACACACAAGACATATTTGCTAACCTTTTCAGTAAAGTTCCATTTCACGCCCCAAAATAGATTAACACTAAATTTTCAAATAGTTGCAGCCCTGGGAACTTGATAATTCTCTACCCACAGCGCACAATATAAACCTGTTTTGCAGTTGATCTCGTCTGAGCCATAGTCCTCGCAGTCATTAAAGACGTTGCATCTCAATGTGGAGCTGATACATTTTCCATTTGCGCACAAAAACTCGTCTTTCTCACAAGCAGGAACAGCTGGATGGACTTCTGTGAGGATGTCAACCACTCATCAAACTCTTTCAAAAGATCTGTGGTATAAAAAGTGGTTTAAAGGCTTATACGACACTTACCACAATTTTTTTCATCCGATTTGTCACCGCAGTGATTGATGCCGTCGCATCTCTTTGATATCTGCAGGCAGACACGGTCGTTTTGGCATCGGAAAGCTCTAGTGGGAGGACACTGGAACTTCCCTTAGGATCAGAAATGTGAAAAAAATAAAGTTTGGCAAATTAGGGTAGAGGTAAGAGGAAGGAAAAAATAAGCAGAATTAAACAAATTAAACACCTAATGTATGAAAGCAATTTTTCCCAATAACCCTTTTACACTCACTGCAATCTTCTGGACTCTCATCAGAGTTGTCTCCACAGTCATCCTCTCCATCACACTTCCAAGCAAGAGGTTTGCACAGAGTGTTGTTGCACTGGAACTCATCCGAAGGACAGTGACGGCCAGCTGGAACAAAGGGAAATGACTTTCACTTTAGGACTACCGAAAAAAATCCAAGAGCAGGAACAAAAACAGAACGTGCATTCACCTGCAGTGTGGCAGTTCTCCTCATCACTGCCATCCATGCAATCAGGGTCAGCGTCACAACGCCAGCGAATAGGAATACAGTGGCCGTTTAGACACTGGAACTGATCATTGTCACACTTGATGTCACAGCCATCCTAGAGATAAAAAAACATAAAAAAACAGCAAATGTCAGGCTTTACCCTGTCTAATGATGATCGAGCACATTCATTTTGGCCACCTCATCGGAACCATCAGCACAGTCGTGGTCTCCGTCGCACTTCCAACGCCCAGCGATGCAACGTCCGTTGGTGCAAGCAAACTCACTCTCGGAACATTGCCGAGGCACTGCACGGAAAGAAAAGTGAGGCTTAAACGAAGGATGGGCAACTTCTGCATCTTGTCCTCCATCAAAACAGACAATAGCTAGTCAAGGGGAAATAATGAAAGGAGCTCAGCAAAAAATACAATGATGATATTAGAAACAGGTCCCAGAAAAAAAAAAAGGCACAAAGGTTTATCCAATGGCTGTTTACGACATACAAGTCTCCTTGCAGACTCTGAATGAAGAGCTCACAGCTGGACAAAAGCATGACACAAACTGACAAAAAAAAACAACACACACACACACACACACACACACACACACACACACACACACACACACACACACACACTAAAATGTTTGATGTTAATGTTGAATAGACTCACCTCTGGTTCATGCCAACAGGACAGTATGAAATGAAACAGACATTAGACGAGATGAAATGCATTTTCTATGACAGTGATTTGATGTTTTAGTCATGGTCAACGCGTTGGTGCAAAAGGAGCTGAGGGTTATCGAGAGTGGACATGAGGGTACAGTGAAAACGTGATACCAACCGCATTTGTCTTCGTCTGAGTTGTCTCCGCAGTCGTTGTCGTAGTCGCACTGCCAGCGGCCCGGGACACAGCGGTTGTTTTTGCAACGGAACTGGTATGGCTCACATGTCCTCTCAGCTGCACACATTGAGAAATGAGCATTGTAATTGCAGCTGATCAAAGAACTTCCAGTATGTGTTGCCATTTATGACCCGCTAGCTCGGTAGGGTGGGACGTACGGCTCACAAGCCAGGTGTGACTGTTTTCATGAGTACAGGCTTGGAGATAAAATTCACTTTTTTAATGCATTTACACCGTATTTCTACAACGAGCGGCAGATAACTTGTACTTTTTTACCTTAAAGGCTGGTAAGAGGAAATGTCATAAAATTTTTATTCCATGTCTCTTACCCAATGAAAAGCATCAGAATACATATCGGTCGGCTGCTTTCTACCATTTCTTGGATATTTTTTCAAGACATTCATTTGCGCTAGTTAGTCAAGTGATGGATGCCCAACAATGCACAATAGAGGTAAATACATCCGTATCCTTCTCGGTTGCAGTATGTAGTGACATTTTTAAGAAGGAATTCTGCTCGTGCTTTGTTTTAAAACCATTATTTACGACAAAAATGACGGTCAAAATTATCCTTCACGATCTTAAGAGAAACATTTTCAGTGCGATATTTGTTGATACGGGAAACAGGCTCTGGCATTATTATTAATTCATGAAATCATCAAGTGTCACCCAGTGAAATAAAATGCACTTTTGCCTGGAGAGCAGGTTTGGCGATTTTGTTGATTTTACTCTCATAGTCTCATCATATATGTTGTGGCTCTCACGGGAAACAACATTATACATATATTGTTTCATGGTTCTTTGGATCAAAAAGTTTCCCGACCCCAGCGTTAGCTATTTAATTGATGTATTAGCCCATGTATTACCCCAATTAAATAGCTACCCCAAAATTTTCTTCAAGTTAAAGATTTTGTCACCCTGCCGTAATGTGACCCCAAAGGTGGAGGAGCTCCCGCTTGAAATCAACATACTCACCACACTCCTCCTTGGGCTCATCAGAGGCATCGCCGCAGTCATCTTCACCATCACACTTCCAGCGTGCTGGGATGCAGCGTCCCGAGTCTTTACAACGGAACTCGTCTACACCACATGTCATCTGGGCTAGAAGTGAGAACATTTTCAAAGATCAAATTTACAAGGAGATAAAAGGGGAGTTGATCCATGAAGTCAATTTAATCTAATTTATCACGTCAAATCAAGATGTATTTTAAAGCACTTGTCAGCCAATGAATTGCAAAGTGCTGCACAAAAAATTCAAAGTGCACAATTATAATCTATATATATATATATATATATATATATATATATATATATATGGTCGTTGTCAAACTCCATTTGTACAATACAATATTTGTTCAATCAAACCAAGGTTTAGAAATATATCAATATTTACATCTAATATATAATATATAGGGCAGCACGGCAGCGCAGTGGTTAGCGCGTGTGCAGGCACAGTTCTAAGGTCTTGGGAACCTCCTGTGTGGGTTCAAATCCAGCTACCGGACTTCCTGTGCGGAGTTTGTATGTTCTCCCTGTGCTTGCGTGGGTTTCCTCCGGGCACTCCGGTTTCCTCCCACATTCCAAAGATGCATGTCTTCAGGTGGATTGGCCGGTCCAAATTGTCCCTGGGTGTGAATGAGCGAGCGAGTTGTCTGTCCCTGTGTGCCCTGCGATTGGCTGGCAACCAGTTCAGGGTGTCCCCTGCCCACTGCTTGCTGGGATGGCCTCCAGCACCCCCGCGACCCTACCCTACGCAACCCTATAAGCGGTGCAGCTAATGAGATGAGATCAGTCCTCATGTGTTGCGCTGCCAACTATATTTTGTCAAGTTGCCTTTACAATCAGTAGTGTAGATTAAAGTCCAATCCATTAAAATGTAGTTATTTGGCGTCAGCTTTTTTAATACATTTTAATTCAGCTGTTGCAGATGTTGTTCAACACAATTTATGAGGTGAAAAACTTACAAAATATAAAATGTATGTAGTGAGTGAGCCCATGTACATAGTCATTGACTGTTGATTGATGTAAGAAGCAATACCGTTATGATTATGAGTGGGAAAATTGAGAGATAAGCTATTTGGGGAAAGGGTCTCCTACAAGTCTTTGTTTTAGCCTGCCCTCCATTTTATTATTTCCGGGTGATTTGAAAAATACGCTATGTGATGTTCTTAGCAACAATCCGGAAAAAATAAATCAAATCAAAAGTCTAAAAGCAAATTGATGACAAGAAAAACAAGAAAACGTTGACTTTTGATAGGTGGCAGAAGCGGTGTTGAAAAAAATAATCTCTCAAAACACAAAAAATATCTTTCTTACTGCAGTTGGCAGGTTCATCAGATCCATCCACGCAATCATTGTCACGGTCGCACACCCAGACTCGAGGAATGCAACGTTTGGTAATGGCGCATTGGAACTGGGTGGGGGCACACGTGACTTCAGCTATGGAGCGAAACGGGCAAATATTTAGTGACGGTGAGAAACGAAGAATCTGGGCAGAATGAAAGTGAAAATCACTCACGGCAGTCTTTTTCATCCTCTCCCTCGCCGCAGTTGTCTTGGCCGTTACAGCGGAAGATTCCGGGAATGCAGCGACTTGGGTGGGAACATTTGAACTGACTGGGCAGGCAAACATGAATATCTGGCGTGTAGTTAGACAAATACACAATAAGCAATCTGTGACACACCAATGTCTGCTGAAAACTAAATATCCGGTGTCGGAAGACGAGCCTTACCGCAATTGGCTTCGTCTGAATTGTCCTGACAGTCGTTATCTCCATCACATATGTAAGCAGGGTTAGTGCAGATGCCCGTGCCGCACTGGAACTGGCCCGGTCTGCACTTGAACTCGGCTGTCAGAAAAGCAAGGACAAGTTCAGGGTTCTTACAGCTGAAAAGTTAAATTCGAGGCTTTTTAAGACTTCTGTAATTTCTTTTGAAATAAAATTTAAGAAAAAAACAACAACCCACAATTGAAATAAACAACTACTTTTTGTTTTATTTTGTTTTTGTGTATGTGTTTGTCTTGCTGTCGGTCACCCCTCTCGAGGGATATGACCAGGGTACATAGATAGATAGATAGAAGACTTTTCAAGGATCGGAAGGAACCCTGAAGTCATGTATCTACGATAACAACTTTCTGCTTGAAGAAGTTCTGAAATTTTTCACTCACAACAATCAGCGGGCTCGTCTGAGCGATCACCGCAATCGTCCTCCGTGTCACATTTCCACCAGAACGGAATGCACTTATCGTTTTTGCAGACAAACTACAAAACAAAAAGCACAAATGAACAAATGTATATGTCGAGTTGGTGATGAAGGTGTTTGTGATGCTCTGGTCACCTGGCTGGCTGTGCAGTTGGACATGCAGGTACGCTGGTCACTGGCAAGGTAGAAGTTGGTGGGACATGCACATTTGTAGCCACCTCCTGGGGAGAGGAGGCATAGGTTGCTGCAGCCTCCATTGTTTGTCTGGCACGGATGGTTCCTCACTGCCAAGCAGGTCACAATGAAGAATTGTCAAGATTCAAGAAAATAACACAAGAGCAATAAGAGCAATGAGAACTGTGGTTTCCCACTTGTACACCTCTTCTTTCAAAATACTAAACTAGACTAGACAAGACTCATGACCTACGCTCGGACAATTTTTAGACACTGGAAGCTGCTGAGTAGCCAAGCCATAAATATTTGGAAAATACTGATAATGGACGCTATTTACTCTATCTTGTGAAAAAAAGGCTGGGGAGATTAAATGGTTGGAATTTGACTAATGAGCGATAGGATGGTAACTTTTTATCCCAACGACAATCTGTAATGTCTTTGTAATCGTAGTGCATTGTACCACACTCCCAGTTAGGTATATTACTTTTTCTTTTTCTACAAATAATGTTAAACTGCTATTTTGCCTGTCTGTTTTGAGTTTGTTTGGGATGGGGTTAATGTAGATTATATGTATTCAAGTCAGTCATTTTTGCAAAACATACCTTGTTTAACCCAAGGGTTGGGTTCCAAAATAAAACTCTGATAGGCTAATTCCATTAAGTAGAAACCTTTATTTCAAATTATTATCCAATTAAATACTCTACAATGCATTGAAATCAAAGAATACAAATTTTTACAGGACATTCATTTAACAAATAAAAGCACTCTATTCTGTAAACATTTTTCATGACCAATGGCTACCATCTTTGGGACTATTAGACTTATCACCAATTTCGTGACATAGCGAAACAGTAAAAAGTAAAGCATGTTATAGAAAGGGAGTACTGTATTATTTTTTTCACAATGCCTTTGTTTTCTCCAGATTTTTCCCCTCAACATGAAATAAAAAATTAAAATATGATCTTACTTTGTCAAATATTTTATATGATTTTTTTTCCTGAGGAATCTTACCTTTTTGTCTCGAATCTTAAAAATGTGCAACCATATTTCCCTTTGATATAAAAAAAAAAAGTATTGAGTGGAACCATTTGTGGGCCTGGGGAGTAACTGGCGCCACCAGGATTGTACTTGCCCAAGACACACCACAGGAATTTGTGCTACGACGAGTCTAATGGTTTAAGGATCCAACCACCTATCCCAACCAATATAATGTTTGCTAAATAGTTGGTTGGTTATCCATCCATTATCTGCACCGCTTATCCTCAGTAAGGTAGTGGGGGTGCTGGAGCCCATCCCAGCTATCCTCAGGCAGTGGGCAGGGGACACCCTGAACTGGTTGCCAGCCAGTCGCAGGGCACAAAGGGACAGACAATTCACTCGCTCATTCACACCTAGGGACAATTTGGACCGGCCAATTAACCTGACATGCATGTTTGTTTGTTTTTTAGAATGGGGAGGAAACCGGAGTGCCCGGAGGAAACCCGCGCAAGCTTGGAGAGAACATGCAAACTCCACACAGGAGGTTCGATCTCATGACCTCAGAACTGTGCCGCACAAGCGCTAACCACTGCGCTGCTGTGCTGCCCTGGTTGGTTATTTGGATGCTAAATGGTAGTAAAATTATATAACGCTGTTGTGACAGGGTAATTTATCATATGTCACAGCATAATTCCTGCTATTGATCGGACTGCTGCTATCCAACATTTCGTTAATTAGAAATCAATTTGAAATGTAATATACAGTTATGACAATACAGCAGAAACATGTTTTAACTGGTCAATGAGCAGCCTTGTGCATCATTTTTTATTAATCAAGTTTACTGCCCATCAGCAAAGCGGAGTAAGCCAGGGTTTATATGCGTTAATGCACCTCACACCAATAAGCAGGGCTAATGCTAGATCACAAATGCTAGAACCACAAATGTCAGCCTCTTTGAAGTTAACCCCTATTGATATGTGCTAGCTGCCACGTCTGCGTCGAAATGTGCTGAATGCAGGCTGGCCACTGCTGGATACGCAAAACATATTGCCCAGCCCGAGGCATAACCATTCCGTGGTAACATGAGTAAACGAGGCGGGATGGCAGAAGTAATGAAAACATATGAAATACGCGCTGTAGTAGAAAAGGGGGAAATTGGTTTAGTAGTTATCAAGTTGCCTGTATATTAATTGTAATAAATGTAAAAATTGGCATGATTCCTTGTGCACCGAGTCTCTCACCCTGGGGCTGGCGGGAAGGATGATAAATATGGAGATCCATAGGCCGATGGAGCGTGCTTATAAGAGTGGTCTTGTTGGTTCCCCGAGTCTTGTGAGCTCTGTTGATGGACTTGGTCTCCCAGTCAGTCCAGTAGATATACTCTTCAAACAAGGTCATGGCGAAGATGTGAGGGATGTCTTGGTTAAGAACTGCAAAGAGTGGTTTAGTGTTACAGTTACAGCTCAAAATCAGCCAACTGAGTGCAATGACTAACTTCAATTGTGCATCATTCTTTATATAATAACAAACACATAACTCCTAGATCAAAGCCCAATTTGATTTATGTACCTAACCAAATGGCCAGATGGCATGTTTCAATAATTTAAGGAATTAGAAAAGCATTTTGGACCTAAATTGTCAACAATAAATAATTTGAGTGATTTGACATTTTAATGCTGCAGCTGTGGCTTAGCAGATATGGAGGCAGGGCTAATAACAAATAGAAGCTGAAATGGGGTGCAGCAAAACGGCAAACGCTATAGCTTAAGTCTGATGCAATGTTCGATAAACCTGATCAGGTTTTATGCTCTGTTACTTTCTACCTTTCATGGCAAACTTGAATCACACAAACAATTGATTTGGTTGTAAAATACAGTAATAATCCATATGCGTCATTGTTTTCAAAACCTACGTCGAGCTAACAGCTCAACTGTTGTGACTTAGTACCGAGACTTTTTGTAGTATTAAGATTGCATCTGTTACGTTTGGGACACTATGTTCCCGTCACAATCAAAACAGAACAGTTGGTTTAATAATTCAAACACCTGATGACTTATTCTGATTGCATCCAATAGTAGAAAATCTACAAAAAGACTGTCGTAAAGTTTTGACTATAAGCCGCGACTTTTTTCCCAAGCTTTCAACCCTGCGGCTTATGCAAGAATGCGGCAAATGTATGTATTTCTTCCGAACGGCCGCTAGGGGCGCCCTACCACTAAGAGTGAGACATGTGGAATATAAGTGTCAAGGAAGACGCAAGTTTAATGTAATTTTGCGCTTTGTGCATGAAATAAAATAATAAAATTAGCAAGAACAAACCCTCATCATGGGAAAAGTGTCAATCAAAAACGGAGCGCTAACGACCATATTGGAAATCATTTACGTGACTGTTTATGTGAAAATGAAAATAATGTTGCGAATCTAACTGTCTACAAGAAGCAACGTCCAACAAAGCAGAAACGTTTAAAGAAGATTCCTATTTATCCTTCAGCATAATCGTGTGTTTTAGAGTAAATATTTTACATAGTTGGATTCTATGGATTGTCCTCGATTTAACGAAGCCTTTTTTGCTGATTTTCAAAGAAGTTGAAGACGGCGTATTAGATGTACTGGTAAATTACGCCGGTTTTCGGGTATCTTGTTTCAGACTGATCGTGATGTTTCTCTGATGAGTATCTTTTGAAATGGTCATATCTTGAATCCCAAGAGTTTAAGCTTTCCAATGATATGTAGCAAACGTATTTCAGTTATTGTTGGAATTGTACAGACACGAACTTGTTTATTATTAATCGTAACGTCAAGGGGTTAAGGTACCCTATATTACCAAAACTCTTTCTGTGTACATACTTTATTTTGTAAATACCTCATGTTTCAATGTGGGCACATGCGGCTTATAGTCACATACGGCTTATGTATGTACAAAATATTTTTTCCTTTGAGGATGCACCGGGTGCGGCTTATAATCGGGTGCACCTTATAATTTGAATTATTACCTGTGTGTCTTCTGGTACCATCCAAGCTTGCGAACTCAATGTAATCCTCCCGTGCGTCTGCCCAGTATATGCGATCATTGATAAAGTCCAAGGCCAAACCATTGGGCCATGTGATCTTGTCCTCTATGAGCACACTTCTGTTGGTGCCATCCATGCCAATCCGTCCAATATGGGGGTTGTCACCCCAGTCAGACCAGTACAGGTACCTAGACATGCACACTCGTCATTTGATGACTCGCATTCTTTAAATTACAAATATCGTATATTGGTTCTCACCCGTTGCGCACATCCACGGCTACAGCGCGTGGCTCCTTCAGGCCGCTGTTGACCAGCACCGTCCGGTAGGCTCCGTTCAGTTTTGACACTTCGATGGTGTCCCTACCTTTGTCACACCAGTACAAGTTACCACCGACCCAATCCACAGCTACACCGTCCGGGTTACTCAAAGAAGTTCGGTGTAAGACCTGTGTCAGAAACACAAATGTTTGGGGGGGGGAAACTCGACCTTTCTTTGCTCTCTCGTTTACTGACCGCCATGTTGCTTCCATTCATATGCATACGCCGGATCATGCTGCCCTGAGTGGTGACATCAGTCCAGTAGATCATCTGTTCTGCATAATGAAAGTCCAGTGCCACGGCATTATTCAAACCCTAAAAGAGAAGCAAGTTTGTTCTTAAAGGGGCTTGGAAATAAATTAACAGCCACCGTGATTTGTTCTCTACCTGTTTGATAAGAGTGTAGTTTGAGCCATCCAGGTTGAGCTTTCTCAAGTAGTATCGGTTGGCAAAGATCAAGTAGGCTTCCTCCTCTGCACACACAAACATGGTTTTTATGAGCCTTGATCAACACTTACATTGGATATTCAGGGCCATACCTGATGTAGATTTACAGATGGTGGGATCATTAGGGCTGAGTTCAAAGCCCTCTGTGCAGAGGCAGTGGAAGCTGCCATGTGTGTTGATGCAGTGCTGGGTGCAAGGGTAAGTGGTGATGCACTCGTTCAGGTCAACGCATGTCTTGCCGTCACGCTTCAGCTGGAAACCAGGATGGCACCTGCACTGAAAGTGCCAAGCGCACAACAGATGTCAGCCTCTGACAAATAAAATGACACTGAACTGCACAGACAAAACATCGTCCAATATTAGATTCTGACGGTATTATAAAGTCACAATATTGTTAAAAATTGATAATAATAATATTGATTACATTTTTTTTTAAATAAACACAAGGTTAAAAGTAACACATATTTGATACAATCAAAAAAGCGAAATCAAGCAAAATCTTTAATATTTGGATCATTAAGAAACATGAAAAAAGTTATGTTTGGACGAACAATACTTCAATTATAGCAGTGCCACATCCTTACTGACCTATTTTTCAAACCAAGCCAAGAAATATGCATGTTGGGGCTAACTAGTACGTGAAGCAACGTGCTGCATAGGGTGACTTTTAATTTTTGCATCATACTCCTTCTCCACTTTTAGTTTAGGAGATTTCACATGAATCAGCAGAGCAAAATATATAACTTTGTTTGCAAAGTATTTTTAGTGGGCCCTCTGCTCATTTCCTCTCAGCAGAATTCCTGTTCCCTAACCAATCTGCTTTCCAAGAAGGAAGATATAATGAGAGCTCGTTTACTCAAATCTGCAAGAAACCAATCAGATTGTTCCCTGTTAAATTTAATGCACAGCTCTGATTTGATCCCGTAAGAAATGCTTTGACTTAAGAGGTCACTTGTTCTTTGATCCACTGATAACTGAACACACGCTTTACCAATTAAGTAGCTATCCAAACTTTCCAGCTATTAAGTATGGAATGTATGTAAGCTAGTGAGGGGAGTTTCCCCATATTTCCAAATCCATGCAAAAAGCACAGGTATACATAGACTGAAAAAAAAAGTTATTTACACTCTGACCACATTTTAGGAAAGTCAATTTCTATTTTGTGGCTTTATTTTTGAACTAGTAATGACCCCAAATGTGGGTGAGCAGACTAAAGACACATTGACAGAGATTTGAAGAAAGAGTGGCCATCTGCATGGACAAAATCGCTTGTAATTATGCTACCAAAGAATGGAAACCTTCAACTATGCTCCAACTACAAAACGATCAGTCTCATCAGTCATGCAAGTAAAGGCTGAAAACATCCAAGCCAAATAATAGGCAGGTTTTAGGGAGGAAAAGAGCACCATATAACAGATTTTTAATCAGCTCATCCTATGTGAGAATTTTCTAAAAAAAAAAAACACCTCTATCCCATTTTTTTTTTTATTTCAAGAAGGCTTTTGAAAGAGTATGGCAAACTGCTTCATGGGCCACCATGCGGAAGTACATCATGGGCCAGACATTAGTTCAGACCATTGAACAACTGTATGACAGTGCCACCTGTAATGATTAATGGTACAATTAAGGCGTGGTACCTCAGTATAGGATGGAAATCAGCACTGGAAAAAAAAAAATAATAATGGCCAACAATCCCCAAGGTACCACCACAAACATCACCATCAACCACAGAGACATAGAACCTGTCACCAAATTTAAATATCTTGGAGCTGTTATATAAGAAGAAGGGGTCATAACAAGAAATCACCAGACTTAAATCCATATGGGGGGACAAGAGCATAGCAGTAAAACCAAAGATCAGACTTGTGCAAGAGACATGGACCCTCATAGCAAAACTGGTAAAGAAAATCCAGGCAATGGAGAAACTTTCAGGCATCAGCTATTAACCCATGTGACAAACGAAACGGTGTGCAACACCATCAGGGGGCACATTGGACCCCACGAAGAACAGTTGTCAACTGTGCGCAGACGGAAACTTCAGTTGTATGGTCACATCACAAGATCATCAGGACTGACCACAATGGTTTTCCTGGGCACAGTCCTAGGAAGCAGGAGGAGAGGAAGACCCAATAAGAACTGGGCCGAAAACATTAAGGAATGGATTTGTGCCAACTTTGCCACGACCCAAGAAAGGGCCTGGGACCGACAACAGTGGAGAAGGCTGTCCAGAGTTGTGTCCTCAATGGTGCCCCAACAACACATGCGGTTAAGTGACCTGTGTTATTGTCACAGTGGCATTTTCTTTTTGTAAAGTGCCGCAGATTATTGAATTTACATTATTAAATATTAATAAAGACACAACACAGAGTTACAAATAGTATTTTACTTGCATACAAACCAAATGTACATGATGATTCATAAATTATGAATTGACTTATGAATCATCATGTAAATTTGGTGGTACACACGTTTCATGATTTTCAAAAGAAGCACTGACCTGTTTCGCTTCTGCAAATGAAATTTCACACTTAGTTCAAACTGTTCTTTACGCATCTCCTAAAGTACTTTTACTAGAGAACCAAAACAAGTTAGGGTCTTACGCAAGTGAGCGCCTTACTTGTCAGCCAAGTGTATCCATTAAACATGTTTCGGGTCACTCACTACAGTAACTGGTATACTGGGACATGAATATTTCTGCACTGGCGACTGGGCCATTTACATGATAAGCGCTGGATTAAAAAAGAATGACAAAAGACTGAGTTTAATTTGGTATTTTCTTTTACCTTGTAGCCAATCTTCAGGTCATCACAGAGTTGTGAGCAGCCACTCAGTTTACTATTAAGGCACTCGTTGATGAAGCAGTTCAATTCATCAGATCCGTCACCGCAGTCGTCGTTGCGGTCGCATAACAACGTCTCGTTCAAGCAATTTCCGTTGCGGCACATAAAGGCTGATTCATTACACTTCCTCTCTGGAATCAGACAAATGGGTCATCAATAAAAAAATGTATGTAGCATTATTTAACACAAGGAAAACAATTTGGGGATATTTGGGAATGAAGAGGTCGATGTTCCGCTGATACATGAAACAGCTTTTTAAAAGATAAAGGGAGTCAGTATTTCATTCCAATAATCTATGAATTTAAAAAAAGTATGTGTTTTTTCTCTCCCGACTGCCAGAGGTGGTGCTTGAAGCACAGATTCCCTTTTCGCATATACAGTTTTTGATATACATACAGAAATAGTCATCGTTGTAGGATGAATCGCTTGCTACAAATAAACCCCCCCCATTTCCCAGCCACAGACTTTCAAAAAGGAAGAACCTCAAAGGATTATTCCCACAAGACCTTTTCTTTTTCCTTCTTCTTATTCTTATTTCTCTTTTCTCTTGGATTATTAGATTACCTAAACTGCCTGATAAACTGACCTAAGCCCGCAACAAACAAACCTCCACTCGCCTGCCGATATCATCTCCACTCCCTTCTTCTAACCCCAGTGTCTCCACGCCCGTGATTGACAACTTCAAAAAGTGCACACCAGTGCACACTAAAAGTGTGCTCATGTATAATGGCGTTGTTTGGTTCCAAAAGATGACCAGCGTTTACAGATGTATAATAAAGGTACAAATAACCAAGCTTGTAATCAAAACATTCTTCAGTTGTCTTTGTGTGCCGTGTCATTGTTCATGCTAGAGTATTTTCTTATCTATTTTTTATTACACAAAATAAATTGAAATTAAGTATTATCCTACACTGTTGTGACCTAATAAGGTGTCTAAGCCCCAGTGTCACCCCAGTCTCATTTTAAACAGAAGCTTCTCGTGTGAACTTGGGATCCCGATTGACAAGATGTTCTAGCGGTTGTTTCGGACTCAAAGAACCATAGTTAGGTTTGTCACTTTTGTTCCATCTTGTCCTTCCAGACCGCCAGGGGCGTAGCTTCAGGCGCCAACGACTAATACCAGCGAAGACACGAGGAATCCCAGTCTTCTTCACACAAGAAGATTCTAAGGAAACGAACATGTAGTGACGACGGAACTTATACACCTTCTAGGGTCGCACAGAGGTCACAAGTAAGGGTAAGATCTTAAGCAGGAGAGCCTGACCAGAGTTGGGGTCGGACCTTAAATGTTAATCATTATGTTGGTGTCGGGCCGGGCTTTTCTCTCGTTGACTTTTTTTTTTATTATCCACCAGTCATTGGTCTCTTTCGTCTCTCTGCCTCTCTCTCTTAAAGTGCTGCACGTCTTAAGGACATACTGCTGCTGTGGTTAACGGTGACATTCTCAATCTGTCAAAATGACGGACGGCCTCAGCATTTTCCCCGTCAACTTTTAAAAAAATCCATCAATGATGCAAATTTGTCGGTTGATGTAATATCTGAAGACACAGAAATATGGAAGATGGGAATGTTTATGCAGTCTTGTTTAATTTAGATTTTCTGACAAAACACAGGCTTTACGTGTCGCACATCCACGTAGCGCGGTGGCCTTCGCGGAGATAACTGGGCGCTCAGCGGGGGCAGCTATCGGCCCAAATCATCACTCCCCATGCAGAGTCCTCACAAATATAACATGAACTTTCCCGTTTACTTTGTGCTCGGTCCATTAAATGAAGTTAGTTGGTCGGGCTTAGGCTGGGTCTGGCTTTAATACCCGCTAGATGTTTTTAGGCCCAATCTTACCTCTCGTCACAGATGACTATTTTGGCATGCAAATCTCAAAATTACGCATGCGCAAAGGGAATATTTGGTGCTTGAAGCACTGCCTCTGGCTCTTGTTCAGGAGTTATAGAACCGTAGTTACATTGCTATGTTCTGCTTAAAACCAGGGTCACATTTTTCTAGTGATGATCACTACCTGAGTCAGTGCACCGCGGGTTTTTGGGCGCTTCGTCAGAGTGATCTTGACAGTCGAACTCGCCATCGCATTCCCATTTTTTTTTATCGAGGCAACGGCCGTTGGCACAGCGGAACCCATCAGGACCGCATAATGGATATTCTGAAACGGAAAAAAGTTGGTATGTATAACCTAAAAAAATGACCTACTCTCAACGATAGGGAGTGTTTTTTTCTAATTTCCTCACCATGAATAGCACACACTCACCACATTCACCGGCTTCATCAGAGCCATCTTCACAGTCGATGTCATGATCACACATAAAGTGCTTGGGAATACACTGCCTATTCTGGCACATAAACTCATTGTCGTCACATGTGCTGTTGGTGTACACTGAAAGTGCAAAGCAAAGTTGGTTCAATACAAGAGAGTCCAAAGTTATGATGCCACTTTGGTTGCTCTGCTAATACTGCACACTTCCAACTTACGGCATCCAGATTTGACACTCTCATCTGCTCCATCTGGACAGTCCTTGTCCCCATCACACTTCCAGCGCTGTGGCACACACATATGTGAGCCAGGACAGTGAAAGGCCTCAGGACTGCATGTTTTGGATTCTGGGATCATGGAAGACATTGAATAATATCATGTAGAAAGTGAAATATATTGCGATTTTCAACATATATCTCATTCATCTAAGAATTGCATCTAAGAATAAAGCTAATTTATAAACAAGCTAACTGAATGGCTTGACATCACCTATAGAAGATGAGCGACATTGCCAGAAATAGGTGTATCTGTCAATGAAAAAGTTATAGTTTAAAAGTAGTGCAAGTTTCCCGTTCTATTAAAAGATATATTCTTAAGAGTTAAAGCATCCAGGCAGGGGGAATTAAATGCAACTTTGGAAAAACTCTCCTTTTAAAAATATATTAAGTAGCTCACACAAATAGTTCTACTTGCACTTCCTGAAATTGTTTTGTTGGCTGTCCAGGGATTTCTTCCCAATTTAGTGATCTTTTACTTGATAATCTTAAGCAGGTGGTGAATACGGCCAAACCAAATACTTGCCTGGACCTTAGTGCTGCCTGACACTGTGAACCATAATATCTTACTAGACTGGTTGGAAAAATTGATTGGTCTCTCAAGAACTGTCCTCTTACGGTTCAGATCCTACCTCTCAGATAGATCGCACTGTGTTAAATATGGTGAAATTTCATCTCAGCCCTTTAGTGGGACCTGTCGTGTTCCGCAGGGATCGGTACTTGGCCCCCTACTTTTCAGCATTTACATGCTTCCATTAGGTGATATTATCCGCAAGTATAATATCAGTATCCATTGCTACGCAGATGACCCTCGACTATATCTTCTGATGGAGGAATTTGCCACACTAAACTGTGGAAATTTGGAGGCCTGCATCACTGAGATAAAAGAATGGATGTCAATCAACTTCTTGCGCCTTAGCTCTAAAAAGACTGAAATGTTAGATATTGGTCCATCTAAATGCCGTAACTTGTTCTCAAATACTGCTCTGAACATTGACAAATGTAATATCACCCAGAGTGACTCAGTCAAAAATTTAGGTGTCACATTTGACCCTAATCTGTCCTCCCTAACACGTTAAGAATATTATGAGAATATTCCATCTTCACAACATTGCTAAAATTCGCTTTATGATTTTTCAGTCCGATGCGGGGATTATAATTCATGCGTTTGTTACCTCCCGCCTCGATTACTGTAATGCACTACTCTCCGGTCTTCCGGAATCCAAAATCAAGAGCAAGCTGGTACAAAATGCTGCAGCGAGGCTTTTCACTAAGACAAGAAAGTTTGATCACATTACCCCGATTTTAGCTGACCCGCATTGAATCCCTGTTAGCTTAAGATGTAATTTTAAGGTTCTTTTGGTATTATACAACTACTACTACAACTACTACTATAGCGTATGAAAAACCTATATCTTATGTTGATAATATCTGTATATTATTTGCCCTCATGTAGGTTTTAGATGAGGGGATGGTGTCATATTAGTCTGGTTTGCAAAGATCTGTGGTCTGTGCAGCCCTTTGAGACTCCTTGTGATTATGGGCTATACAAATAAACAGGGCTTGACTAGAATATTTAATTCATTAGTGGTTTGTCTTTGGCTAATAGGGTAAGGGCCTCTAATTCATGGTGGCCATGTGCTACCATCTTTTTCAGTGTGGGTGTGCCTTTCTTTGATCCTTCCCTCACATAGTTTAATCTGTGCCTAGCCATGCTTTTGTACACAGTATTTGTGTATTTGCGTGTGTATATGTCAGGGATGTTGCAGGGAGAAAAAGGTAGTGCTTCTTTTACTGTAAAATGAATGTTTTAATTCAACCCCTTGAGTTGTGTTATGTTGTATGAAAAGGGCTATGGGAAAAATAGATTTGATTTGAAAAATCTATTTTATACATTCACTGAAAATAGTTCTTAAAATAAATGAAAGAAAACATATCATTAAAACCAACTATGATTATTTAACTTGATGTTCTGCAGTGTACCACAAAGAAACCAGAACCCATCAATTTTACCGTTTCATTTAAATATCACTTACTGCATTTGTCATCTTCGTCTGAACCGTCACCACAGTCATCAGCGCCGTCACAAACCCAGTGGCTGGAAATACAGCGGTGGTTTCCGCATTCAAACTGGGTAGCTGGGCAGAATTTGTCTGCAAAGGATAGAAACCAAGCCTTTATTTATAAACCAAATTTCAACTTTCAATTTGATGTATATTCACATATTTAAGAGAACTTGATATATTTAGTACGTCAAAAAAGTGAGTACACCACTCATATTTCTGCAGAGCTTTCATCATAATATCTAATCTAACAACTCTGAAGAAACATCGCTTTGACACATTGAAAGGTCTCCACCTTCCGGTTGAGAATGCCCCATATTCTGTCATATTTAGATCTGGAGACATGCTTGGCCAGTCCATCTCCTTTACCCATAGCCCCTTTAGAAAATTGTTGGTCATTTTAGATGTGTATTTGTATTATATCCTTGCCCGCATGCTGGTTTAAGATCAGGTAATTGTGTAATTTTGTAACTGTAATCCTGTGCAGTCCTTTGAGACATTTTTGTGATTAAGGGCTATATAAATAAATTTGACTTGACTTGACAAGTCATTGTCAGGCTGAAACATTGCCCTGTGACCCAGCTTCTGGAAGGAGGGGATCATTCTCTGCTTCATTGTTCCACAGTACATTCTTGAGTTTGTATTTGCCTTAATGAAATGCATCTCCCCTGTTTCAGTTGCAATCATGCAGCCCCAAACCATGACATTCTCAACACCATGCTTGATTATAGGCACAACACAAACATGTTTGTACTGCTCACCTGGTTGCAGAGACACATGCTTCACACCATCTGAGCCAAAAAAATAGTCTGTGTCTAATCAGACCCGATGCCATCTTTCCAGAAATCAATGGACTTTGTTTACATACTTATTTTTATTGTGTCAAAGCGAGGTTTCTTTAGTGATGTTCTATTAAACATTATAACGAAATCTCTGCGGAAATATGAGAGGTGCACTCTCTTGTGAAATACTGTTTATACGATTAAATGTAAGGAAAATTAAAAATCTCATCAAACCAACCGCAGTCTGTCTCGTCAGCTCCATTCTCACAGTCATTCTCCTTATCACACGTCCAGCTCATCGGGATGCATCGACCGCTAGGGCAGGCAAAGAAGTTGACTGGACATTTAAGCTTACGCTTATCTGTAAGACCAGAAAAATAAGTCAGAAGTCGAGTTTTTATGCTCCTAAACAGACTTGAGGCACAAAAGTAGTCATGGCACCGCACCCGGGCAGTTCCTCTCATCAGAGAAGTCCCCACAGTCGTTGTTGCCGTCACAAACCCATGAGGACAGATAACACAGAGTGGTTTTCTCACAACTCTGGAAAGAAGCGCCTTTCACTCCGAGGCGGAAAAAACGGGAGCAGTCCGTGGGCTCTGAGGTGAAACGAAAGGCAAATTTTACGACTTTTCATTTGAACAACATTTTTTTCAAGCGTCCTTACGGCAGTTCATTTCATCGCTGGCGTCCTCGCAATTGACCACCTGGTCACAGCGGCTGAAATTAGAAATGCAGCTGCCGTCTTTGCACTGGAACTCCCCGACTTTGCACAAGGTCACTGATGCGAAAAAAAACGTCAGCGCATAGCCAAAATATATTGCAGTGATGGAATAGAGACACATGACTCACTGTTGCAAGGCATTTCATCAGAGTGGTCACCGCAGTCGTCAGTGCTGTCACACCAGAACTGGTGGCCGATGCAGCGACCATTCATGCAACGACGGTAACCTTTCTTGCAAATCCGATTAGCTAAAATAAACAAGGAAAAATTAGAAAGGAAAGGCTACTCAAGTTCATAATCTGCTACTTATCAAAAAAATCAAGCTCAAAATAAGCACAAAGACGACAAAACAAAGAATAAAAAAAATAATAATAAATTTTTGCAAAATATCCTCACCACAATAGGATTGCTTCTCATCAGACTTGTCCTTGCAATGGGCCATGCCATCACAGGTTAGGCTGTAGTTAATGCAATCTCCATTTCCACACTCAAAGTCATCCACACTTCCACAAGAGATGTTTGGTGCTAGGAGGTACAAACATTTATGAAGCTTCCTCTCTGACATCATATTTGTCTTCCAAATGAAATGGTATTCAGTTCCTCTTACATGAACAGGTATTGTCTTCCAGGAGTTGTCTATCGCCACGGCAACTGCAGTTGACCCTCCCATCTGATGTGGGCAGACACAGATCTTGGCATCCTCCATTATTTGTGCGGCATGGAGAAAATTCACCTGCCAGATGTGCGATACAGAAAGTTGGAGTTATGTTGCATGAGAATTTTAACAGACAACAAATCGCTCAGAGGCCAAAATATGAGCAAGAGCGAAAACAACTCACAACTGTTAGTATCATTGGCGACTGCTACAATTCCCATTGGCTGCTGAGGGATGTCAGCCCGCAGAACTTTCATGTCACCGCCTGTGTACTTGTCCGCTCTAAGGACCGCCCTCCTCACCCAATCCGTCCAAAAGATGAAGTCTCCATAAACGGCCAGGCCAAATGGATGCACAGGCTCATTTTTCAACAAAACCTGAAAAGATAACAGTTGGGGCTTGGTGGAAGAAATGTTCAATCTTCCAAACAAGGCAAGATGAAATTTATATTGACATTGAGAGAAGACACATTAGCTATTGGACATTTTAAAATGGTAATTTGTTGCAAAAAGAAAAATGTGGTGTTTTGCTATAATCCCTGGTCCGAGACCTCTAGGACAATCTTGTGCTCAAACAATTGCCCTTTCCATTTCATGAAAACGGCTGAGAAAACGGTTTTGTATGAACAACTGTATTTTATTTTTTTCTTGGCCTTGCTCACAGTTTAGTGATATTATTGATGTTTACCAAGTGAAAAATATTGATTTTATTTAGTGCATCAAACATCTAGGACACAACTAGAAATACTCTGAATTAAGAAAATAAAATGAAAAATAAATAAAAAGAGGGCTCCTCAAGTTCCTACAAAGCCTTACAATGCACCAAAACCCTAGCGCAAAATGCCAGTGGGAAAAGTCAGTTTTTTGTGGAATGGGTATCGTACTTTTTGGTGGTAATCTTCTCAAAATATTCATTTTATTTTATGAGAAAAGGGATCTCCCCTCGATTAAAGAAAATATATAAACATTTACTGCATTTATGCAGCTACAGAAAGGGTTCAAATTAAGCAAATATTTCTCCCAATTTAGAACACATGTACCAGTTCCTACAAACACAAGCTAATAAATTCACAAAGCAATCAACAAGAGCACCATCAACTTATTGTTATTAGTTATTTCATTCAGATTGAGCAGCACTGATAATATTGGCAAAATGCACTTCCATTGGTAACATTAACATTCAGAAGAAGAGCTAAATGCTGCTTAACAGTGTTTGCTTTGAAAGCAGGACTTCACTGATAAAACACAACTATGCAGATTTCTATCACTTATAGATTCATATTCAATCAGCATTTTTATGATGCATTAACCACCCAAACAATTGAAGGGTTTACAGACCATTAGCTAAACTTTTTAATCAAATACAAGAAAGCCTTACATATCTGCTGCTTCCGTCATATTCACAGCGTTCTATCTTGTCCAGAGTGGCATCTGAGAAGTAAAGCTTCTCAGCTCGATGATCTATAGCAAGGCCGTTTGGAGTTTTAATATCACTGCCGATGATGGCCAGCACGTTTGCGCCATTCAGAGAAGCCCTCATGATACTGGGAGTCTGCTCGTTCCAGTTGGTCCAGAACATGAGACTGTGGTGAAAAACAAAAAACAAACAATGTGGTATATGGCGGCAGCTAGGCTTGCCAAAATACGCCACGGAATAAAAGTAACGGTCAAGTAGAATAAAACAAATGGGTGGGTGGGAACAAAACAGAATGAAAAGAAGCTGGAGCCGAGCCCAGCCTGGCTGCGTTTCAATCTTAATGACTCACTCCTGACACTCGTCCAGCACAAAGGCTCTGGGGTGGTCCTCTCCAGACATGGTGACCACAGTGTTTCGATTATAGGCCACAGAACGGCTCTGGTCCACTGTGTGGCGAGTGATCGTGGAGGTTGTGTAACTGGTCCAATAGAGTGTATCCCAACCGCGGTGGTATGCCAGGCCCTCGACTGAACCAACATCTGTGGACGTGAAGGAGGAAATGGGTCTTTAAAGAAGCGTTTACTAGTAAAGATGTCAGTAGGAATCAGAATCAGCAAGAAAATCACTGATTGACCGTCCTGTTTACAAGACTTCACAAATGAAATAATCAATTGCATGGAACAGGTACTGTATCTGAAAACATAATTTTACAGGAGAAATAAAAGATAAACGGCACTACACCAACCAGGTACGCACAACTGTTGTTCCTGGAGTGAGTTTAAAGCATGTGTGCCGTCCTGACACTTCATGGCTGACTGCCTGCACATACAAATACAGCTCCCTGCGGATTCCCCTCATTCATGGTTGGGAGGAAAACTGACATGGAACAGCCTGTGGAGTGAAACTTGGGCGAGCCCAGGACGCTGCAGCTGTTCAACCCTACCTCTTTGTGGAGACTCTTTTACCAGTACACTACACTACACTACATGGAAAATAACTACTATGTTTAATACGCACCTCTATTTGGTCATGGTCATATGATCAACAACGTTTATGACCACTTAACACAGCCATAAAAAGACGAACACTCCAGCAACTGTTTGTTTTCTGCAGAAAGTCAATAGAACCTTTTGAAACATTTTGGTTGAATGACAAAGAGCAACAACTTCTACCCTGTTGGTTACTTATGCAGTTCTTACTTCGTTATTTCATATTCTTGCTTTAAATACTTGAATATATGTAACTTCACTTTTTCCATTTTGAAAAGTTGTTAATTTGGGGGTACGTGATAAGTGAAATAATGTGTCCTACAAGGATGACAGATGAGCAAACAGCACAATCATACAAAATAACGAAGAAAAAGTGTACTAATTTTTTTACATTATACATATAAATATATACGTATTATTTTTGTACTGTCGAACATTTCCCACCACCCCTGCGTAACATGACACCTGGGGATGCTGCAGGTGAGCATTGCTTAATCATCAACCTTCAGATTGTTCAAAAATGTCATGTGGATTTAACTCTAAAACAAAAAAATCAGCTATGCATACTATTTACTGTACATTGTCGTTAAATACACCATCAGGCTAGAGATAATGATAAAAATTCAAAGAGGAAATTAGCATCTACTTAAAGAGTGTTAGCTTTTAAATAAAAAATATTCTCAATGGAATGGAAAAAAAAGAAAGTCAAATTACTTTCATTTGTATTAAAGTAAAAGAAAACACACAGTTTTGCAGGGAAAAAAAAGGGTTTTACTGGCCCCCATCAGGCTAAAGATGGCATTTTGATTGATAAAATATTTGTAGAATATGAACTAAAAAGCACACTCGACTGGTTTTATCCTCTGTGGTGCTTGCATGAGAATGCTTTCAAATGAAAGTGACATTACAAACAAGGGCTGCAGAATAAACCACAATCTAATTGACATTGCGATGTGACGTAGTGTCTATGTGTAATAACATAACCCCATGGGTTGTTGTTCTTTAAAACATTTGAAAATAAAAAAAGTTGTCATACTGTTATATTCCAGGTATTCCTCTTAAAACATGAATATGACATGGTGATGATGCCTGCTTTCTGAAGAAGAACCATGAGTGGATCTGCATCTGACATCATTTTAAAAATTGCAGTCCCCAAAGCTAAATAAAAATGTGTGTATTATTAAGTGATATTTTACAAACTCAGTTTAGTGTTTAGATGACCAGAGATCCAGACAATATAACACTGTTAGTCAATCCTATTGGTTGACTTCAAGTTGGCAATTTAGTACTGTTACTTAGGGAAGTTAATTTGGTGATTTTACTATTATCAGTTTTTATTCCATGAGTAAAATTTTGCTTACTTAGGTTTGGAACACTAGAGCTTTGGACATCTATGTTACACATAGAAGCACATTATGGTACAGCTCCCGTGTTATTTTCGATTGTTTTGTTCTCGATTGTTCTCAGCTCAGGGATGCTGCTGGAAATGTGAATTTCCCTTCGGGGATGAACAAAGTATCTATCTATCTATCTATCTATCTACATAAACATGAATATGGAAAGTCATGTTTTACCGCCCCTGCTTTTACAGAAACAAATAGGTTCCCAGTATTATTACATAAGATGAGAATATTACAGCAACCCTTCCTCCTACTTAGCTCGTCCCATGGATACTGTGCAAACAGTGGAAGAAACCTGCTCGATGATGATTACCACTCTGAGCAAGCACTGGAATTGAGGCAGCATGAAGAATCAAGACACTTTTGTGTCCTTTTTTATTTTCAACATTGATTGTTATGACTAGATTGACAGTTTTACCATATATTCCATTGGATTATACATGCTGTACGTCTGTGAGGAGCTTTGAAGTGGACATCATGCCTCCCTCTATAGAGAGCTCTTAGTATCAAGTAGAATTGACTGCCTTTGTAGAGGACGGACTGCCTTGGAATGAATCTGACCATGATGGATGATATCAAGAAATCAGGATGGGCATGTGTGATCACTCTGTTGTTTGACGCAAAGTGCTCCAAGGGGTTATGAAGAAAATGCTTATGATGGTGTATGGGAGATGCTTTTTGAGGTCATACTTTCATGTTTTACATCAGAATGGGACATTTCACTGACTATTTGGAAAATGTTTTCCAGGTAGCAATAGCTGATAGTACATATTAAAAGGGAGCGGTAGACGTGCTTTCCTAATTGCTATCATTACCAGAGGGTGGCTCGTTTTAATGGAATGAGACTGTTGTGATTCGCCTGGTGCTGAGCGAACATGCCACTTGGAAGTTAATGACTTAATTGCCTACAATTGGGAACATGGAGTGGTCAGGGCAGTATGTAAACAGCACTGAACTCAGACAAAGAGATGAGGAAGCTGTAATTAAAGTTCTCGTGCCCATTGTAGATGGTTTCATACTAGTGACTGGCCTGGTTGGACAAATCCTCGTCATCAGCACGTTGAGGGGTCGCAGGAAGAAAGACCATCACCCACATCACGGAACTGACACGCTGCTCCTGGCTCTAAGCACGGCTGACTTGCTGCTTCTGCTTTGCCTCCCATTCCACACATCAGCCATCACGCTGGGATTCTGGCCTTTTGGAAACTTTATGTGCAAAGCCGTCAGCTTCCTGGGCGTGGCGTGCTCATCGGCATCTGTGTTTACCTTAGCTGCACTAGCCATTACCCGCTACATGACGGTGGTGCACCCCGCCTGGATGTATCGCTCGAGAATGCGTCGGCAGGTCAAGGTGACCGTTGGGCTCCTGTGGCTTCCCGCTTCAGCCTTGGCGGCACCACAGTTTGCCTTCCGTACGGTGACAACATCCAGGGCTGTGTACTGCTTTGCAATTCTCTCCAACTTCAGTCAGCTTGTCTATAGCATTAGCCTCTTTTTCTTTGGCTTCGGCCTACCGCTGGGGATAATCGTGCTGATGTATGCAAAGATCTACCGCTTCCTTCGACATGCAAGGTTGTTCAGGAACGCCCCTCGGCTGGAGCACTACCAAAGTCAGGTCACTCACACTTCAGCTCTTTTGGTCGTGGTTTTCACTCTCCTCTGGCTACCGTCGTACGCGCTCATGTTCTCGTTTATCGGAGGAACCATTGAGGGCTCGCAAGGCTACAACACCATTGCCATATTGGCCAGATTGCTGGCATCCTCGGCTGCAGTTGTCAATCCCGTGCTGTATGGATTAATGTCTCAGAAGTTCAGAAGAGAGTTGCTGAAGCTGGGGAGGGAGCGATGGACTTTTTGCAAAAACTCTCTGACAGGTTGTCCTCACATGATGATGGGCGGAGACATGGTGCAGACCATTGAGTTGGACACATGTTCTAAATCCTAAACTGACAGGGGCAATATGGTGTGACCTGAGTTAGGTAAAAACTAATTACAACAACATATAAACTTTAAAATCAAAGAAAATAATAACATATAATACATAAAAGTAGCTAAATGTTCTGCCAATGGAGTGAAGCATTTTTGCAGCGAATAAAAGTTTAACTGAATGTTATCATTGAGAGGTTTGTGCTTTACAGTGAAACTGACTTCAATTAAAAAAAAAAAACATCGATTTTAACAGGCGTGTTCCAACAACTGAAAGAAATTATGGTTGGCATACAAATTTGAAATGCCACCCATAAAGCAATAACTATGCTAAGAATGTACTTAAATATTATTTCCTGTGAAAAAAGAACTAAAATTCGGCTAGTTTTTACGTTTCTAAAATATTGGCTTAGAAGTCCTGAGGTTCTTATTGGGTTTTCCCTTTGCGAGGTTTGAATTTCTCCCTATGCTGTTCTCTCTTTTTTTACTAGTCTGAACAGAAAAGTGAATACATTTTAATCACTTAAGCATACGTATTGATCAGAGGGATAGAAAACAGATGAATCCAGAAAGACAAACTAGATCCAAATTAGACCCTCAAAAAGGACTCCAGATGACTAAAAGCTTATTTGAAAAAGTTGCGACGAGAGCCGACGTATGCTCTTTGTGAGGACTTTGCAGACCACTTCAGAAGTAAAATTACAAAAATCAGGTCCAGCTTTTGAGCCCATCAAAATGTAAGATCTACCATAGCTGGGCAATTGAGTTCTCTTTCAAGTCAACCCAACAACCTGCCTCTTAAAGCCAATTACCACATCTCTTTTAAGGACATTTTATGGATTCTCCGAGGAACAGATTTTAAATATAGTCAACTGCTCTCTCCAGACGGCATTTTTCCTGGCGCCTTTAAAACGGTGGTGGTGAGGCTCCATCTGAAGAAGAGCAATTTAGACTCAAGCATTTTTAATAATTACCATCCAGTGTCCAACCTACCGTTTTAAGCAAAGTTTTAGAATAAACGGCTTTTATTCAGCGGAATTCTTTTTTTTTAGAAGAAATCAGCATTTTAGAGAATTTGTATTTTGCTTTTAGCAGCAACCATAGTGCAGAGACTGCTCTTTAAAATTATTTAAGTGATATCAGGTACAATATGGATTTTAATAAACACACAGTTCTGGTGTTACTGGATCTCAGGGCTGCCTTTGATACTGTAGATCACCACATTTTATAAAACAGACATAGAAACTTGGTGGACATCTGTGGTACTTTTTAAAACTGGTTTGGTTCCTATCTCATAGACCAACATTTATTTATAGGTTTGGATACATGTTCATCCAGTACCCATTAAATTACACGTGGGGTCATCAGGAGACAAGGTGCCAATTTCCATAGTTACATTGATGACATCCAGCTCTACACGGCAGTAGCTCAGGAGGTAGAGCGCTCGTCTTGGGATGAAGGGATCCCAGTTCGAATCCCGGCTCCTCCGTGTTACATGTCGAAGTGTCCTTGGGTAAGACACTGAACCCCTAATACCCCCAATAAGCAGGTTAGCGCCTTACATGGCTGCAAGGCCGCTATTGGGAAATGTGGAGCACATTGTAAAGCGCTTTGGGAAGTCATTGACTTGAAAAGCGCTATATAAATGCAAATCATTTCATTTCATTTCATTGCCTTTGTGTCCGTCGGGGGTTGGGGGAGTAGGGATCTTACTGTCTAACTGCTTGTTGTATGCCAATTGTTTTTATACAGCACATTGAGTGGTATTTTTTTTTGCCTAAAAAGTGATCTACAAAAAAATTTGATTTGATTTGAAAATTGAAAGCTTCCTGCGGTGCACATGAACATAATTAAAATTACCAATATTGATTCCGGACCTAACAACTGATGTAGAACATTTTAATAACTGGGTATCCTTTTCACAATGTCAACCGGTGAATTAAATAAAACAATAAAAAAAGGCAACTCCTTGATCTTTGGTCTTGTTGTTAGGAGTTACAGAATAGTGAGCATATTGTTTGTAGCCCACTTGTGTTTTTTATGTAAATGTTAACAAACATGTAATTCCAATTAACATATGTCTCTTTTCAATGCTTTAGATAAATGACAATTTTAGATTTGAAAAATATTTTTTTACGATATGGTGTTGAATCAGTTCATGCATTTATTATTTATGGAAGTGATTGAAGTGCAGTTCTATGGAAACAATGGATCCTTCTGGAAGGGTGTAGAATATTCCTTCGCAAAACTGCGATTCAATCATCCAATCATTGGTGCATACAGGACTTTTTTCCAAGTATTAGTACTGCAGTGTTTTGCAGGCATCTCTGAATTTTATAATCACTTTAAAAAACTAAGTACACGCATGCCAATCTGACCCAACTGCTTTCGGTTTCCTGGTCGATTATTAGAGCAATTAGGGGAACAAGCACGGGTGACATTACCCAAATAGACATAATTTCGGCATGTAACTTAAGACTCTAAAAGATTATTTCATTCATGACACTCACCAAAATAAAATAAGTGCCGTGCTTGTTGTTCTTGGTCCATTGTCCCGTCTGTTTAGAATAGACTTAGACTACATATGGATGCATACAACTGTTGCATCCACTATATATGGACTGTGACATTTACTTAGTGGGGGCAGAAAATAAAATGGAAATGTCCTGTAGAAATCAACCAACACAAATGAGGTTATTTTGGTGAGTAAGGCGGCGTACTCGTGTATTACTAGTCTCTGTACAACATGTCCACAGTGCTTTGTGGCATAAAAATATACCAGATGAGGGGAAACTGCAGGTGTGCAGGAATGCACACAGGTAAACCGATTCATTGTGTCATATATGTTTACGTGTTTCCTCTTTCAAAGAAAATCACTTAATATAGATGGTTGTGCAACAAAGTAACTGAGAAAATCGAGGGAATGCTGTATAATCATACAGGTTGTAAGTTGATCTAATATTAAGCCTTTAGAATATCAACAGCAAATATTAAACACTTTCTCCTATTGCTCAAATTGTATTGTGCAAGGTTGTCTAAGGTTGTGTGATTGTGTTTATTAAGCCTCAGAATGAGCCTATACTTACTATCCACCACAATCTTGCGATCTGTGCCGTCGTCATTGATCTGCTGGATATTGCCAAAGTGAATGTCGCTGAAAAAGATACGGTTGGCTCCTTTCCCGCCGCCGCTGTGGTAGTCAAAGCTCAGGGCAATGACATTCTTCATGTGGTCTGGGTCTTCGAACGGCTTGATGGGCGCATTCAAGTTAGTCTCGTCTGACAGATGGATACTCTTGAGAATGGTCCGTTCTGAGTAGAGGAGGTAACCGTCGTAATCCCGGCAACTACGGTTGTCTTCTGCCAGCATGCCGTGTGCACAGGCGCACGTGTGCAACCCGTTGCCGCGGAAAAGGCAAAGCTGCTCACAGTCGCCGTTGTTATGTTTGCAGATGTTGGTGCCTGGGGTAAATCATTTGAACCAAATTGAAATTTCACTTTCTTTATATTTATGACAAAATGGACATTTTTCTACCTTGTTGCCTGGCCCTGTTAAACACTTTTATATCTTTAAGTTGTACACCAATCCCAGTCCTGAGTTGAACTGCATCGGTGGCGTTATCTTTATTGCCTCGTTTGATGGAGCCATTCGCATGAGTCCTGCACAAAACCAGATGATTTGTTCAATTAATTTAACAAAATCATCAAGTTTGAATGGCAGTTATTACGAATATTTAATTTCAGGAAGGTGTTCCCATTTTGTCAATTAAATCATCTCACCTGTCGCTCCAGTAAATATATTCCTCAAAAACCGAAACTGCAAACATATCCATGTTGTTATTAGCCAGCACCAGTTCTCGATTTTCTCCAGTCTCCAAGTTGATGCGCTCAATCTTGTCTGTCCTGGCATCGCACCAATACAAAAACCCCTCCTACAAATGTAGACCCCATTTGATAGTTTGTGATGATGTAAAAAAAATAAAAAAATTAAAAGGATGAATAGGAAAAGTCAGCATGCTCCCTACCGTGTAGTCGATGGAGATTCCATTGGGCCAACTGATGCTCACGTTGACCAGGACTAATCTCTCAGAGCCATCTAATCGAGAGCGCTCTATACGAGGGTACTGACCCCATTCTGTCCAGAACAGATACCTTCAAAAAACATAACAGAATTGAATATTATTGATGGTCCTCCTGTATACGATACAAAAATGAGTCCCACATTTGGAACAATCTGCTTCATCAAGTTAAAAAGACGCAAGCAGTCCTACCCTTTCACCGGGTGAACAGTGATGGCTCTGGGCTTATCCAGGCCCTGGGAAATGACGACATAGCGGAAGGAGCCGTTTAACCTGGCCACCTCAATGACGTCAAATCCCTGGTCAGTCCAGTAAATGTTTCCTAGAAGTAGTTTGTCAAAACATCATTAACATAAATATTTGAAAAAAAAAAAATGTAAGCTTTATTTTTTTCAGTTATTTAAGTTCATGTTTTGAATAAAATGTCTCCTTGCTCAATTTATGTACAATAGTGCAATACATGCTAACAAACCTGCAATCCAGTCAACTGTGATACCCTCTACTCTGCCGATGCCATTAGTGACCACGTCTTCTCTCCATGTTTGATCTCTCTTGGCCCTGCTGATTGTGCTCAGACCCATGTCAACCCAGTAGATGGTGTCATTCTCTGAAAATAAGCAGAGTACGATCTTTTAATGTTTCAATGGGAAAGTAACAGAGATAGTTTTTTTGCGTAAGGCCTTATTAGTAACAGTGTCACTAACCAGCGTGGAAATCAATGCCAACAGCCAGAGAGGTACCCGACACTGGCACCAAGGCGTCAGATTTGTCGGCCGGGTCGAGCGGAATTCCTCGGATTCCCTCATGGACAGAATAAAGCAGAAAAGAGCCCATACCTGCTCAGAAACAGAGAGACAGGGACCATATTTATTCAGATTTGGGGGCATTCTGCATTCCTCTACAAAAATCCCTTGCAGATGAAAGACTGCTGTCTGACCTTCACATGACTGCTGTCCAGTCTTGAGACTGTAGCCGGCAGTGCACATGCAAGCCCGGCTGGTTGGTGAGGTGGGCAGACACAATTGCGAGCAATCTCCATTGTTGTTACTACAGAGATTGACACTTGCTGAGGAGGAAACATATAACAGAAAAATAAATTAAGTAACTTTTCAATTATTTTTCAACAGTAAACTTATTAATATGCAAGAGGGACCAAGCTTTGCCACAACAAGCAGGAGAAAATGCCAGTAAATGACTTTTCTTTATATATTTTGCTGATAGGAAAAAAAAAAAAACTATTCGTGGACTCAATAATGGATGACTCATAGGTCCTTAAAGGGAATTTGTGTATTATTTTACCAATAGATGTATCTGTATGGTGCTAAAAAGCACAAGCAAGAATATAAACTACAAAGGCTCAAACTGACCAAAATGGACAATTTTCTCTCTCTTATTTTTTTTTCGCCTAGCCTTTTTAAGGTTTTGGGGTACTTGTAGGCTTTGTAGGCTTTCTCTTGGTGGAATTTATGTTATTTAAAATACATGTGAAATTCTTGATCTATGAGTATATAAAAAAATGCACGTTCACATTATATTTCGTGTTTTTTGCTTTGAATTCAAATCAATATTTTTTTATGTTTTTTTTTTTTTTTACCACTAAGAGACGCTAAATGATACACACCCTCTTTAAGGTTTGCATTTTAATACTGTGCTTGCTACAACATGTGATTGCTGTCTAAAACTAAAAAGAGGTTTATCCAGCATGCATTCTCTCAAAAGTACTTAGCATTACATATTTCTAATGCAACATGCACAACTTTGGACACTTTACAAATCACACATATTGGGGCTGTAGGGTATAGTAACCTCATCTTACAAAAAAAATACTATTTTGGGGAATGTATAAAAGATGTTGTGATAAAATCAACAATTAACTTTTTCATAAAATACTATATCTTTTAAATAAACACTTAAAAGTACATTGTGTAATATTTGACCACGACAATGGTTCCTACAGCTTAAGGCAAGTTAAATTCAATACTTTTTAAGATTGTTGTAATCAAATCAAATTTAAGACCAAGTCGACAAAAAAAAACAAAAAAACATTGAAATGAAACAAAGGAAAAACTCAAATATTTCTTGCACACAATACATCGATCCTCGTACACATTACCTGACAAAGCCTTTAGCAATGGTGAAAAATCCATGTTGGACAACCAGTTCTAATTAAATTTACACTTTATCATGGTCCAAAGTAAAGGTCTCTGTCCGAAGTTGCTATGTGTATTGTCTGCTGTGAGAGGCCCGACTGAAACCACATTAACGTTTTGATAGTTCTGTTATTGTGTTCATGCGAGGTTGTCACGAAAATTAATCAGTGAATTATTAAAAAAGTCCATTGATAATGTCACTATATCTTTTTAGTTTAAACAATTATAAATCTTAATTTGAAAATTCGATTTAAGACATGTTAATGCCAATTAAGGCCTTTATTTAATAATAATGAATTCAATGCTTTTTAAGACTTTTCAAGGATCAACGGGAACTCTGGGCACTGCACTGTCTATTGCAAGTGGAAACCAGTGCCACTACTAGATATGGATTTTGCTATGTAAGAGAAATAAAAATATCTCGACCTATGAATATTTATAAAAATTAACATTGGGATTATAGTTCAAGTATGTTTCACCCATTATTCAAATGAATGATTTTTGCTGATCTAAGGTTTTACACACTATCCCTTTAAAAAAGTTTTGCTAAGCAGACATGTTGTGTTTATGACTTACAAAATCCATTAAAAGTGTACTTTCCTGTGGTCCAGCATACAAATGAAAAAAATAAAACATGTTTTTGTAGTCACCTGCATTTTGTACATTTGTAATTTATAGCACAAATATCCAAAGGAAATTCCACAGATTTGCTGGTTTACCTTTCTGAACATCCTCATCGTAGATCGTCATATGCATCATTGGGGATGTGTTATTCCTCAAAACTTTCCAGTGCCCCCCATCCTTCTTGTCACATGTTCCAATCTGATCAGTGGCTTGATCCGCCCACCACAGCTTGTCTCCTACAGAAAGTGAATGATTGCTGCTGTTTACTAGACGTTGTTTGTGAAAGGGGGACAAAAGCTTTTTTTAGTCTGAACGTACCCATGATAGCCAATGCCGTGGCCTTGTTGAGTTTGCCTTTTACGCTATCCAGAATTTCGAGCCTGGATCCGTCCAGCTGACAGCGATTTATGGTGCTGTTTCCCGAGCTGATCCAGTACAGTTGCTCTTTGTCATAGTCAATAGAAAGACCTTGGAGGAAATATTAATGAGACATGAACTTAAACACATCTGTTATGATACACAAATGTATGTTAACCATGAGAGTGAGACACAGATTATTTGTTGTAAAGCATCTCACCAACTGGTCCTTTTTGGTCGATGAAAAGTGTCGTATGGTTGGTTCCGTCCATGTTTGACATGCTTATGTTGTTGCCATCTGTCCAGTACAGCTTTCTGTGGTCGGAGAGGACAAAATTATAAACATTCAGCACTTAAACAGAAGTAGACATTATGCAGAAAAGGTTGCTCAATTTATGTGATATTTTATTATTTCACAATGTTTTCAACAAATTTTTTCCAGGTAAATAGGACATATAACCCCTAAAAGTTGCAAAATGTTCTCATATTGCAGATGCCAAGCATTGTTGATCATTTCAAATAGTTTCTTCTCATCTTAGTAAAATATAATTTTAAAAGTAAGACGGAAAACTGAGAACATATAAAATGTTGATAATTTTTTTTTCTCTCAAAGATATTCTTAAAATGAGAACACTAATCTTTCAAGAGCCCAAAATATACTAAAAAAATAGGCTACAATTACAATGAAAAAAAACCCAATTATTTTTTAAACAAGCCAAAAGTGGCTTCTTTTTTTTTTTACATTTGTTACATTCACATACAAGACTGTAGAGCAGGGGTCAGCAACCTTTTCAGTGAGGAGTGCCAAATTTCCTTGTATTTCAGTGTGCCACACCAAGATTAATGACTCGCACAACATTTTTTTAATATCCAACAGAGCTGTCATTTTACACCAGTCCAAATATACAACATGGATAGACATTTTAATTGTATAATCGGTGTTTTTCAACCCTTTTTTTTAACCAAGGTACACTTTTATTTATAAAAAGGTTCCGTGGCACACGTCTGTCGAAAATGTTTGAAAATGAAGTTATGTCAAATATTTCACTGTACTACCTCATAAGTAGATAATTAGAATATAAAAAGAAGAAAATAATACTTAATATAAAAAAAAATGATGTGCTTTATGTTTTTTTTACATTACAATCTTAAACCGCTTTGTTAAACTAATTAAGTTGTGATATGTACTGTTCTACCTCAAGAGCAGATCATTAGTACATAGAAAGTACATAAAAATTTACTGCCACCTACTGATATGGATGACTATTACAGTTCCTCATCTGAAGAGTGCAAAAATACTGAATAATGGCCTAAATTTTTGGAAAGATAAAATTCCAGCGGCACACAGGTATAACTGACCTATTTATCATCCACTATACTTGTTCATCAATTAACTAAAATATGAATGTGAACAACATGTGGAAAGGCCTGTAGCCATTCTGACTACAACTTTTTACCACAAGAATTAACCAGAATCAAGCATTCTTCATCAACTATAAACTAAAATCAAAAAACAAGTAATATGTCAGCTACTATACCATTCATCAATGATATCCTGTTGCAGAAAATATCAAAACTTGAAATAACAGCAGCAAATCAGAAGGCACGCGCGCGCGTGCGCGCGCACACACACACACGCTTCTTTAAAATATTCCCCATCAGTAAATGGTTTTCGTTGCCTTGCTATGCAGTGATCATGTGAAAACTTGCTTCAGAGGTGGTGTTTTTAGCAGCGACAAAGGTTTTTAGGGTCTGTGTTTGTTTGCCGTATCTGGACACAGCGCGTTTTTATGTCTCCGCCTTGAATTCATGTTTAGTCTCGTAATGACGTTTAACACTTGATGCGCGAGGTACAACGCTCTCGAAACACAATGCACAAACAGCACGGTCATTTTTTTTTTGCACAAAGTCCCTGTCATCTGTCCACGCTGGCTGGAAAAGAGGTTTTTTTTTTTTTTGCTGGGGAAGCGGTCATAATTTGTTCCTTTATCACGCGTGTGTGTGTTTCGTTGGCTGGGTCTCTCTTTCTCTCTCTCTCTCTCTGCGAGGCGCCGGGCAAACTCACACTGAAAAACCCACGTAAAGCCTAACGTAAATCCTTTACATAACATGGCGCACAACTGAAGATGTCTAAATTTCAGGTAAATGCGCTTAAAAAAAAAATATTATTTGGCCGTGCGCTCGCGTGCCACTGGTTAACCCCTCGTGTGCCACTGGTGGCACGCGTGCCATAGGTTACCGACCCCTGCTGTAGAGTGTTTATGGCAAATGTAAATACTAAGTTGCATTTAAATTGCACAGTTCCATTTAATCGATAACTTATAAACCTGGCACAATGGAAGAAAATTTGTAACCAACTTTATGTAAAATTGTATTTGTCTGCAAGTGTCTAGTGGTATTAACTGAAAGCCAAGAAGTCCAGATTTCTGATCAGGGACAAAATTAAAATTGAGTTGTCTTATTTGTCATTGATATCAACGTTGTGAAACATTGTATGCAAAAGGATTGGAAATGGCACTCCAGGTTAAACATGTAAAAAATATTTCAAAGATTAAAAAAAAGAGAAAAGACGGATTAAAAGACAGACTGTTTTATTTACAAAAAAGTGCTTAGAGACTTTCCCAGGATATGCCAAATTCATAAATGAGAAAGAATAGTGCTTTGTAACTAGTGCGATGAAAAGAAGTGCAATAACATTGAGCAGCAAAAAAATAAATAAAAGTCACCAAATATAAATTTTCAGAGTTCCGTGCAATAATGTCAACTTTAGTGACTAATGTAACTTCTTAAACCTCCATACACTCACCCAAGTTGAGGATGCAGGACCAAACAATGTGGTTTGTCTAAACCCTGGATGACAGCATTCTTAAAAGAACCATCCAGTCGGGCCACGTTGATCTGCTTCTTATTGGCATCGTAGCTTGTCCAGAAAAGGTTCCTGGAAACCCAGTCCACCGCTAGTCCATGAGCATTAGGAAGGTCTATTGAATGTCACAAATCCACAAAATGTTAAGTCTAACATAGCCAGCAAAATAGCAGGAAATATCATTGGAAATGTTACTAAATGAAGTTGGAACCAGAGACATTCCCAGAAATCTCTTACCAGCCGAGACAACAGTTTCCACGCCAGTTCCATTGATAAATGCTCTTTTGATGGTCTGTGTTCGAACATCTGACCAATAGATTCGATGCTCCACCGCATCGTAGTCCACAGCCGTCACATTGTCTATGTCAGGCACGGTAAAGGAGATGATGTAGTTGAAGTAAGGATTGTCAATGTCCACACCCCGGATCTCGATCTGACGTGCATAAAGAAGGAACTTGCGGGACTCTGCAACACAAACATGATTATGAACAAACAATTACTCATTATTCAATGACCAATATTCAAACGACATAGCTAAATCGAAACAATTGTGAACCATTTAACATCAGTACTGGACAAGCACGACCTACCTTTGCAGGTGTGTTTGTCTGCCTGCAACTTCATGAGGTGAGGGCATGCACAGGAGAAAGTTTGGTTGAAGTTGATGAGACAAAGGTGGGAGCAAGGGCCTTTGCCATCAGGAGTTGCACATGGGTTAGGAGCTGCGTGAAAAACAAGAGTCGTGGCACTTGGGAATGATATTCATAAATGGCATCGCTGTAAATCAAAAACCAACCAATAACTATTTGAAACTTCTTAACCAATACTTCCAATCACACCACAAAAAAAAAAAAAACATTTACTTGCATGACTTATTGCTACTCATTCATTTTCCAAATCGCTTATGTTCACTAGGGTTGTGGGTAGGGGACACCCTGGATTGCAAGTCAATCACAGGGCACAGATGGACAAATCATTCACACACACACATTCATACCTAAGGACATTTCAAATCTGATGTAAAATTTCGTAAATTAAGGAATGACCTTTGTTTTTATTATTGCAGTTTAAAACCCTTGAAGGTGTCATCTCAGAACTGTCAAAGAGTAATGGTAGCTCATATTTGAAAAGCTCAGTTGTCTTGAAGATATAGAAAAATTGCCGTGTTACAACACAATTTTGCGTCCGCTCACAATCTTCAAAAAGTCTGACATGCTGATCCTGATTTCTAGAAATAATGTGCAGTGCACAGTTCCTTTGTCCTGTATCATAAAACATGCAAACTAACTCTGAAGTAGGTAGTAAACATTCAGCAGAAGCATACAGTGTCTGATTTTCTCAATGGAAAAGATTGGTTCATTTAGAAAGGATCAGCCAATCAATAATTCTTCAAAAATCAGGGAATCTATGACAATAAATCTGCTGGCCGATCAATTATTTCACCGCTTGTAAGCCATAGAATGATTTAATATAATATTGCTTTCTACGTCAGTTGATGCTCTGACCATTAAGAACCGACACAGATTTCTGAACCTGAGGCTAGTTCACTCGCATATGGCATTTTAAAAATTCAATCTGTTTTCCAAACAAAATGTCCAAGCATTTCACTCATCTGTAACACTGAAACATTTCACTATTGTGGTTTACCACTGTGCCTCTATTCAAAAGGTGCATGAGAATAAGAAACAAATATAAAGAGACAAAAAAAACTAAAGCGATAATCCCTCAGATTCTCAACTAATTGCCAGATTTCCTTCCCCAATAATAATAATAATAATAATACACTTTTAGGGTATAAATCTAGTGTTTTTATATTTAAACAGCTAGTGAAAACAAACTAGGGGAAACAAAATGTTTAAATATTCAGTGAACAACCTACCCTGGGGTTGCCTCGAGGGGTGATAGACCTGCAAGTCAAAAGGTTGCGTGTTGGTGCGTTGAACTACAGTGACGTTGTGTCCCGTCCATTTGTTTGCTTTGGCGAGAGTGTTGGTCCTCCAATCAGTCCAGTAAACTTCGCCTCCGTACATGGTGACCGCAAAAGGGTGGGACAGATACTCATGGCCCCGCAACACCTCGATTAGCCCCGAGCCGTCATACATGGCAGAGTAAATCGCATCTGATCTATGAAAGATAAATAAATAGAGGTTTTTGTTGGAAAAATGTAAAAAAGCGACTGCATGTTCGAATTGGAGTGATACATGTATGAATAAACTCGCTGAAAATCCTACCTGGCATCGATCCAGACAATGCGTCTCTCCATGTAATCAACTGTGAGTCCGTTGGGCCAGCCGCCACTGCCAGTCTCCCTGTGGATGGTGCGTCTCCCCTCGCCACTCATTGATGCTGCCTCAATCCTGGGAAGGCTGGCATCCCAGTCAGTCCAAAATAGAATACTAAAAATGCACAAGTGTCAAAGAAGTCTGGAAAGTTACCTGTGTGTTGAAATATAGCAACAGCGTTTAAAAAAGAAATGTCAATTGGCCAGTATTACCCATCACGCGGATCCAGGGCAATGGCTCGAGGGTGTTCAACCTCCCCGGCCAGCAGCGTTGTTCTCATGGTCCCGTCCAGTCTGGCCACTTCAATCTGGTCCAAATTGCTCTCCACCCAGTAGATGTTTCCAGCAATCCAGTCCACGGCCAGGCCCTCAGGAGTTGCCAGACCGTACTGGATAACTACTTCGAAACTGGTGAGAGCTACACAACACATAACGAGAAACGGTTAATAAATTGGCATATACATTTGATAATGTGATGATTGTACCAAATATGGATTCCATTAACACAATGACTATGAGTATGTTTAACGCTTTCATGTTTTTTTGAAAAAAAGCGAAGGTTTTGATTACAGCTGATACTGTCAAGTCAGTTGTTTTGGGGTTTTTTTTGTTTTTTTTTTTGCTTTTCTTACAGAGAAACTGACTCTCATACCCCTTGTGCCAGGTCATTACAGAGCACATCTAAGCTTTTTTAAAGTTAAACTTTTTAAAACCAATTTTACTTTTCTCTAAGATGTGTGAGGGAAGAGAGGTTGTGTGTGCTTGAAAAGAATAAGGAAGAAAAGAGCTTTAAGAAATGCTTCTCAGTGTACAAAGTATTACATATTTCGCAGAAGATACTGATTTGGTTTATGCAAACAGTAGATAAAATGTTGTTTTGAGTCTGTAATTTAAAGTTGACACCATGAACTTGTGATATTTTTTGCTTGGTTATCATACTGTCATAATCTTATCCAGATCCGTGCCTAATTCAATGATTTATTTTGAAACGGAAGAGCACAATGACTTGTTTGGAATTCCTAAGGCTTATGGAATCCATCACAGTAATAGCACACACTGTTGCTCTGCTTTTCAGTACAGCTTTGCCCAACACAATATCTTCCACTGCCAATGTTTTAAGCAAACAACCCTTATAAGTCAGACTGCCTTCTTTTACTATTTCTCAGAAACAACTGGCTCTCATGCATACTAAGTGCGAAGCCAGAATGTATAATCATCTCTGGCTGAGGCAGATTAGGCGAGTTCTTCACAGGCCCTTCAAGTGGCACCGCAATTACAACTCCAGCGGATTTGTTCAAAGGAGTACGGCAGTTGCCTTTACAAGTTTCTACGTTCATCTGCCAGCATTGCCACTGTATAAGTATGCAAAAATCGATTTAGACGAAGGGGTGATATGAACTCGGAGATCAGAAGCACTTTCTGAGCGGTGACGATGGCGGGTTGGGAACTGGAATAGATGGGAGTTGTGCCTCCTTTGCTAGATCAGCATTGCTGGCTGCAGTCACGCACAGCGAATCCTGAGACAAATGGGAAGAGACAAAGCCTTCCGTGTGCCCCCCGAGAGCTATGCTGGGAACGCAGCTTTCATTGGCAAGGAGACCTGGAGTTTTGGAGGAAAAGAAGCCAGTCGTGACCTGGGAGATTTGTTGAGGGTCACAGACCATCAATGCTGACACTAAAAGATTTTCATCATAAATCTTCTATTGTATTTAGAACGGCGAGTCGTTAAAAAAATGAATGAAATAACCTTTAAACTGCGAGAGGGGTTTCAAAAATATTAATTATTTTCTCATTTTATTCCCAGAGTTTCTCATTGGACATCTGCTTTGATCTTGTTATAGTTTGCAATGGTAGTAAAGCCACAGTCTAGTCAAAAGGACAAAAACTTAACTAATTAGCAACTAACGATAGAAAAAAACCTACCACAAGGAACTTGACAGACTAAATATTGTTATATGCTAACCAGAATTATAACAATGTACCAGTATTTGATAGAAGTTATTTAGAGGACTGGTTGTAGGTGTGCATTCATTTCTAGCTGTTGTCTTTTTTTCTGTACGGGTGATGCGTTATATAACATAATAATACTATCTAGATACTCTATATCACACGCTACAGTGGGTATTAGCACGTCACATTGGGTATTTGTATATTGTATTCTTTTTGCTTTATTATTGTATTGTTCTCAGCACAGGGATGCTGCTGGAAATGTGAATTTCCCTGCGGGGATGAATAAAGTATCAATCTATCTATCTAATATAATATAATAATTATATAATATAATTAAACAACAAGACCTAAAAAAAGTTATTGAACCGTGTAGTTCTGTTTTTTTCTTTTTAGTTAAATTTTTAACAATCTTTTACATGTCTAGTAAAATGCCAATTGCCGTAATCAAAAAGTAACGTACTTGTTTGCACTCACTCCAAGTAGGGCTCCATTGCGGCAGATGAGATTGTGTGGTCAGAAGCATAGACTAACACTATATATGGATAGATACAGTGACACTGCTGTTCACATGGTTTGCGTTTTCCAAACACTCACTTTTTATGGGTGGTTATGGAAAAGATGAATCACGAAAATGGAGGGGATTTTCCTCAAATTATTTCTCAATTTACAACTTTTTTGTTTAGAACTTGAAATATAATACAGAGACAATAGAATTAAAAAAAAAAACATTATACTTATCTGCTAACTGAACAGGAACTTCAATTATTTATTTTTTCGTGATTAAGCCTTATGTGAGACCGAAACCAAAAAAAAAGAATTTGTTGGCTGTTGTGGCTAACTCACCTCCATTATCCGACAATTTCCCACGGTAGATTTTGTCCTCCACAACATCCGTCCAGTATAATGTGTTTTGGCTGAGGTGAAAGTCTAAAGCAATTGTATTTCTTAGGCCAGGTACCAGGACGCTAAACTCTCCCTTGTGAAGGTCAATCCTTCTGATCTCATGACGGTTGGAAAATATGATGAAAGGCTTGAAGGGATCTAGCAAAAGTTAGAGTGTACAAGAGCTAAATGTTTGTGTTTTTACAATTTTGTAAAATGTTTTAAGCCTCGAGACGATTTGTCTTTACCGGTGCTTTTGCAGCTTTCCATGTCAGACTCCAACTCCCAGCCTTCATAGCAGGAACACTTGACACTGGATTTTTCCTGCTCGCATTTCTGGCTACATTTGAGGTGTTTGGCACAGAAGCTCTGGATCTGACAGGTTTTGTTGTCTGCTCCGAGCTCCATGCCCAAGGGACAGGAACACATGAAGCCTTCACCCGGAATGATGCTGCAGTTGTGACTGCAACCGCCGTTGTCCAGTGAACACAAGTCTGCGTGACATAAACATATTAACATCGTTGCACACATGCTAACTTGCTAAACTTTAAACCAATGTGTCAGCGTTGTGTTCTTTGTCACTGCAATCTAATAATCTGCAATTCAAATTCTTTAAGGCAGACAGACAGACACATTTTTGTCTTGGTGTTTGGCTCACAAAGTTGCAAACAATTTCTAGTGTTGCCTTTCATTATTCTCAGGGGTACATACCACACAACTTCTCATCAGAGCCATCTGGACAGTCGTCGGTGCCGTCACAAAGTTTCACAGGGGGAAGACAGATGGAGTCGTTGGTAGCACACACATGGTGAGCAAACTTGCAAGCCAGCACGTCGCAGTTAACCTCGTCAGAGTTGTCCTCGCAGTCACTATCGCCGTCACACACCCAGGCCTTGCTGATGCAACGGGCTAACAAAATCACACAGTGGCAAACTTAAGCTTTTGTCCACTTTTTTTAGTTGCAAAGGTTTTGGTCTGAATTGACAATTTTGCAAAGACTGCTATACAAAGTTGGCTGTTCACTAAGACACGGAGCTTGTTTTGTAAATGATACAGCCAATGACTGGAACAGTCACCAGAAGGTATTGTGCAAAAACACCAATGAAAAAATGAATACTAACCCTTTCAATTTTATCACCTCTGATTCTGTTGCAATACCATTACATTTCAAAAATTTGAAAAAAAAAAAAGAAAAAAAAAAACCCTCCTATATACATTAAAAGACTAACAAGGACTAACAGGCTCAGATAAAGTTTCTTCCCCAGGGTCATGACCACGTTAAGAGCTGTAGAGAATTTGGAACTTTTTAACTCTTTGCTGCCATCTCTCTGCTTTAAGTCATGATTGCAGCCTTAATCAGCTAATTCACGATGCTAGTGCAAAAATGTACGATGTGCTAGAAAAAACTCTTCTTTTGTTTTCGGTTGGCATTTGGACTATACTTGAAATAGGACTCTTCTTACTTTAAACATTATTATGCTACACTAACACATAGAAAGAAAGAAAAATAACGTGGGGACGAGCATAGACTCAAATATGTTTTCCTATTTATCTTGACATTTTTTATGCAATTTTTCCTTTTTAAGTCTTTATTCAGTGTTTATTCTGGATTGCCATGTCTCATCTCGTTGTAAACAATGTTTGCACTGTTTTTTATAAATGACGATGAAGACAACTCTAATTATAATTTTAATTGAAGAAGGCAATTCAATATCATTGGAATCAAATGAACAGGCTTTTTGTAAAGGTGAACACCAAAGAAGATAGTGTCAAGTGTAGCACATCTTGAGATCTCACTCACCTGAATCCTTGCAACTGAATTTAACAGCTGGGTCACACATGTGAGTGACACCCTCGCAGTTGTTCTCATCACTTAGGTCCATGCAGTCTGTGTCACCGTCACAGCGCCACCGCATGGGGATACACAAGCCATCCATGCGACACTGGAACTCGTCCACGTGGCAGCCACCTGGGGGACGGGTAGCTGCAAAGACAAGTGGAAGGCATTTGTTAGCATGAAAGAAACACACCACATCAGTGTTGATTATTTTTTAAAGCTTAAATGGTCGAAAGGTTATTACTTGGTATTTAAGACACGTCAAACATCTGGCCCGACATACATTTCTCAATGTCTCTCACTCAACTGATGTGAAAGCCACATTTGTCCTATGGAACATGAGTTTGACACATGTGCTCTAGGTCATTTCTATGAAATGTTAGGATATTTTGGGAAATGCAAACTAAATGCTCTTTCTGGACAGTAGAGGGCAGTAAATGTGTAAAACGGTAATGGTTTTTTGGGGGGGTTTGAATTTGCAAAGTGACACGTGTGTGTATATATATATATATATATATATATATATATATATATATATATATATATATATATATATATATAATTTATATAAAATTTAGCCCCGATTTCAAAGCCTAGCCACACAAAGGTTGGGTCGCGGAAGAAACTGGCCGACCCGGGGCGAAACAACTGGCAAGAGAGGACGAGTGGCGTGGCAAAGATTGATTGATACTGATTGACACAAACATTATGAGAAAAAAAAAGTAATTACTTTTTCTACCCAAAAGCTGGCAATAAACAATATGTGAGTGGGACAACATTTTGTGTTGACGCAACAACTTGCTGCTAAATAATTATTTCTTGGGAACTCTCAACTGTTGTTTCCTTGGAATTTTCCAATGGGAAAATGACCACTGACAACAGTAAAGAAGACGTCACATCATAAAAACCCACACAGTGAATGCGCCAGGCCAGTACAGAAAAAAGGCGAGAGTGGGCCTTTCGAGCCATTAGTTATTGAGATAATATGATTGACTCCCTCATGTAGTGCCAAGTCAAACAACAATAGGACACAGTTTCTGATTGATGCAACAAGTGAATAAATGACATCTCTGAGGTGGTGCCACACTGACTGTCTCACATAACAAAGGTCAGTGTTTGACAAAAACACTGTAAAGGAGATAAAATCAAGAAGTTGTTGTTGCATTTTCATTTCTGGGAGATGACCTCAGGAGACAGGCTACAACATACACAGCGCAGATTGCTCATTAAGCCAACAGGTCATGCTGAGCCTTGTTTACTGCATGCTGGGATTTGACAGCACTTGGCTGGGATCCTGCATGGATCAAGCAGTATATTAAACACTGGCATACACAAAGTGCAAAACAGCGTACACATTTTCATAATGCAGTTGTGGTTGTTAAACAGAGGGAACCAAACTTCAAGAGACGTCAGAAGGGATTGGAAAATCGTAAACATCTGAGTCATTAGTTTCAGCGAACGTAATTTTCCCGCCTTGTTTGTTAAGAACTGTAGTTATTTCACACAGGAGCAATATAATAACAATTTTAAACACACTGGGAAGCTTTTGTTAATTCACTTCAGCAGCATATATATGTATGCAAATTTTGAGACTTGGTTCTATACCGATAAAGCCGTTTTGTCTGAATGGGTATGAATTAAATTAAAGTCGAGTGAACAAACCAGGGGACGGGGTTGCAATTTATATTTACAACTCTTTAAAAATAGTATTGTTTCACACATGTCTGTGGCTATTGAGGGAATTGTGGAATGTTTAACCATTGAGATCATTAATAAAAAAAGAAAAATGTCATAATCGGTTGCAGTTATCGGACACTTAGATCATGTATTCTCATCTCTCATCTCATTAGCTGTACCGCTTATCCTTATTAGGGTCGCGGGGGGGCTGGAGCCCATCCCAGCCATCTCCGGGCAGTGGGCAGGGGACACCCTGAACTGGTTGCCAGCCGATCGCAGGGCACATGGGGACAGACAACTCACTCGCTCAGTCACACCTAGGGACAATTTGGACCGGCCAATTCACCTGAAATGCATGTTTTTGGAATGTGGGAGGAAGTGCCTGGAGGAAACCCACGCAAGCACAGGGAGAACATACAAACTCCGCACAGTAACGCCGGTAGCTGGATTTGAACCCACGCAGGAGGTCCCCACGACCTCAGAACTGTGCCCCACACGCGCTAACCACTGCGCCGCCGTGCTGCCATAGCTCAAGTATTGACACGTTTAATCAATTTTATTGTGTGAAACAAAAAAATATTATGTATTTGTGGGGATTTCATTATGGATTTACTCAACCCGACTAATGCACAATCCATTAATGACTTCTCTTACACAATGTACATCAGTATATCCAACAATAACAAAACCATGTAGAATAGTATAACACAGTGCCACCATTATTGAGGATATTCCCACTGATGTCATGTATTCTCAAACTGACAGTGGCTTACTTGTCTGTGACATAACTGACCATTTACCAGTTTTAACTGTGTGTGTGAATAGGATTCTGAAAAAAAAAAAATCAATAAGGATCATTGAAAACGAGTAATAAATTAAAAAAAACAATCAATTTACTTAATGCTTGTTTAGCACAGCAAGATCGGAGTGCAGTGTACCAAGAATCAGATGTGAACAGGGCTTATGAAAAATTCTCAGAAATATTCATCATGTTTTATAATAAACATTGTACTTTAAAAGAATATGTACTAATGGAAAAAAGGAAAAAAGTCCTTGGCTCAAATGAGGAATTATTGATGCTTGCAAAAAAAAATAGTCTGTTTAAACAGTTGATCAAACTAAAAACAAAATAAGCGTAACAAAAATATAAAACATAGGGAAATAAATTGACTGACATCAGAACAAATAAACAATTGTGTTCAAAACAGAGATTAAATTAAAATAAAAACAATATTAAATTGAACGGGGAATTTCCTAAAAACGTAATTGAACAAGAATCTGGAACACAATATCCTTGTCATTTTATTGATGAAAATCGGGAGAATCATAACATGAGCAGTATCAATATTTTTTGGGTGAATGTTGGCCCGGAACCAGCAGCGAATATCCCGTGTCATAAAATCAAATCCAGTATAAATGTTTCTATTAGCTACAGATTGAATAGAAAAAGGCAATATTGTGCAAGAATACTTCAACTGATTATCTCAGTATTAACATATTAGTAGTCAACTGTTATTTCAAATATTGCAAAGCCATTAACTTACATCTGTCATTTATCATTTCAGTCTGGTTGTTTCCCCCCCAAAAAAAATGATAATTGCAAAAGTAATACAACTATACAAAAGTAAGGATAAACACAGATTTACCAACTACAGCTCAGTTTCTCTACTGCTCCATTTTTCCAAAATTTAAGAAAAACTTTTTTATTCAAGACTAAAAATGTTCCATAAGTGTAAGTCAGTGTAGAGTCCAAAGGCTAAGAACCACTTCAATGGCGATAATTACGGCAGTAGAAAAAAAATCACAAATGCACTCGACCAAAAAAGTATGCAATTGGTAAAAAAAATGGATGCATTAGATATTCGAGGAAAAGCTGGAAAGTCGCAAATTCATACAGTCACGCCCATCCAATACACACATACGATCTGCTTTGTGCAGCACTTGCTGTTTGGTCTCTCTGACCACAGTGAACAACACGTTGATATCAATGACAATGAAGACAATTAAATCGAAAAATCTGCATGGTAGTGAAACAGCAATAATGACTAAATGATGGCAAAAACGAGGGTTTGTGAAATGGTGGTAACGCTTCGCACCACTTGAAAGTAATACTTCTAAAAGGAGCATGGACCCCCCAAAAATTAGGAGAAAACATACAACCAGCAAACAGCATACTAATTTCCTTCACCTTGATTGGTACAGTTGGCATGTGTCTCGTCACTGTAGTCTCCACAGTCATTGTCGCCGTCACAAGTCCAATATTCTGGGATACAACGACCACTGTTACACTTAAACTGAACAATGGAACAGGAATGACTACAGCCAGCTTCGTCGCTGTTATCCCCACAGTCGTTGTCTGCACAGAAACACACAGAACAAAATGATCCATTATGTAAATTATCTGTCCTTCAAAAAGATAGCGATGTACAGTTGCTTACCATTGTCACAGCGCCAGTTGATGTTGATGCAGCGACCGTTAGCACAGGTGAACTGGGTGAGAGGGAAACACGTAGGGTAGGCTGCACAAAAGGCGAAAAGAAGTGTGGTATTAAAAGAAAATTGTCCCTGCTCTATTTACGCAGCAGTGTTTGGCCGTCGAGACACACCGCATGAGTCTGGTTCGTCTGAGCGATCACCACAGTCATCATCCAGGTCGCATGTCCAGGAAATGGGGATGCAACGCCCGCTAGCACAAGGGTACTGATTTGGAGGGCAGGTGCGTGCTGGCAGGTGACAAAGTGTAAAACAAGTTACAGCATTTGTGTCCCAACATGCATGATGACATGAGAAGAGAAGGCAAAGACAATGGTCTTTGTGATGCTACTAGTTAACTAAAACAAAACACACACATTGTTTACAATACAATTACTTTGTTCCATCAACTGGGGTTTTGAGACCACTTGATAGACAGAACCTTTGGTCTGTAGATCAAAAAACTCATTGCAGTTGATTGGCATGACAGCCTCTCCAACATTGCCGCCATGTGGACACATTATTGTTAAAGAAAACACATGCAGCTATTCATGTAACATTAGAACATTCCTCTGAAAAAAATTGTTAAAAGCAACATTATTGTTCTCGATACCAGACACGTTATTAATTCCTCTGGCACTTTGTAGTGCGTTTGTGTAGCTGGGTTTTGGCTAGTTGAGGTTAACTGTGAAAAATAATTCCTTTGTAAGGGGTCCCTTGAAAACCATTGCATTTCAAACTTTTCAATCCCCGGCCAACAGCAGAATTCATGGAATGTACTTTAAGTGATTTTTTTCAACCGTATTTCAATGTTGAAACATCTGAGTTCCTGTTTCTTGGATGAGTGAAACTATAACTATAACTTTGCATACATTGATCTATCTTATCTGCTGACCCCACCACAATACGGTTTATTTTGTCAATTTACTCACATAGAATTTCTAGTCTTTTAATTTCACGAGCCAAAAACTGGAAATTTGTCATGGACCATAATGTTGTTTATATGTCAAGTTAAGTCAATTCATGTTTATTTGTATAAAACTTAATCACAAGAAGTCTTATCGGGTTGCACAGACTATTACAGACTACAGACTATTATTACACCATCCCCTGATGTAAAACCTACAAAAGGGCAAGGAAAAACTCAAAACCTCAGCATGAAGAAAATTAAGAATATATCTAATATTTATATCTAAAGTTCTATAGACATAAATGAGCCCCTTTTTTAAATAAACTAAAAATGTAAATAGCACCTAACAAAAAAACTAAGAAAACTGAAAAGCGGTATAGAGACAATGCATACCAGAACACGTGGTGTTTGATTCGTCCTCATCATTCCCACAGTCATTGTCCCCATCGCAAAGCCATCGCAGAGGGATGCAGCGGTTATTCTCACATTTGAACCGGTCTGCCGGACAGGTGTGCTGGTCTTGTGGGAGACAGCACAAGCACCATGAGTGAAACTCGATGTGAATGAGTTGTTTTTTTTTACCGGTTGTAATGCAGTCATATGAAAAACTTTGGCCACCTCTGATCATTTTCAAAATTTTCCTATATAAATCATTGGTTGTTCAGGTCAGCAATTTCATTTACATATATCATAGAGCAAACACTGTAATATTTGAGAAGTGAAATCACGTTTGTTGGATTTACAGAAACTGCAGTAATTAAGAACAGTAGGCAGGTGCATACATTTTGGCATTCCAACAGAAAGTTCCTCCTTTTGCAGAAATAACAGCCCCTATATGTTAGCCTGGAGATGGATGGGCGCCACCAGGCTGTACTGGCCGAAGCCACACCACAGGAAATGGTGCCCCGAAAACCCTAGTGGTTAAGGGATCAATCCGATCAGAACCATCCATCCATCCATCCATCCATCCAACACCACCCAGCCCACCAGACTTCACCCAAACCCACCCCACCCCACCCGAGTCTACGCACATGCTAAACTTGTGATACAAATGTACCTGTTTGCAATGTCAGAAAATGATGTAACAATGTCAAAAATGATCAGTGAATCCCATGGTAGATCTAATTCAATTATTTCAAGTGGGTGACTTGTCTGATGTGGTGCTGGGCGTATTTAGAAAACAAATATTGAGTTCCAATAATTAGCACTTTAGAGATTGAAATCAATAAAACCAAAAGTGTGCCCACATTTATGCACACAACTACTTTTGTTGAAGTAAATCTTGCACACTCTCTGTAAATCCTATAAACTTGATTTCACTTCTCAAGTACGTGTGTTTTTTTTGCTATAAGACATATTTAAAATCCTGAAAATGATCTTGGGTGCCAAACCTTTTAATACCACTGTTATTGTAACAAATACACAAGCGCTCACAAAAAGTTAGTAGTGAGGCTTTCAAGTGACGGTTCAATAGAAAGACAATTTTCCTTGGAATTCAACAAAAAGAGCAGCAGGATAAAGACATGCTGCCCAATGACATTGAATCCATATTGAAATGCTGGAATAAGATCTTAGGGGAACCAGCTAGTACTTGTTTGGTTTGCATTAACAAAGTACTTTTAAGAACATTATGTTTAACTGTGTGTTGCCGGGTAACCACGGCAGAAGCATGGAACACTCACGGCAAAGCTCAGCAGCCTCGTCACTGTTGTCAAGACAATCGTTGTCCCCGTCACACTTCCAGCGTTCTTGGATGCAGCGGTTGTTCTTGCAGGCAAACTCCCCAGGTTGGCACTGCGGCGGGGGCACGTAGGACGGGTTGGCTGTGGGACGGGATCGCGGGAGAGAGCACAAACAGATGGGCCATTGAGACCAGAGTTACGCACAATAGCCTACTGATGGATGAGATCAGGTTTTGTTCATCTTAAAGTTGCAATAACATTTGCAGATTCCGTCTCATGGATCTGGCAGCTGTACTGTAAAATTATATTCGATCCTTCCACGTGATTAAATTGGCTTGCATGAAAAACATTCTTTTAAAATACTTTTGTATGGTTTTTAGAGTGAATCTATCTTAGTTGATTTGGTTTACACAGCTGTCACACAAATAGTAAGAATTATATGCTACTGTCTTAACTAAACATGCATTCCATTGTTGAGTATTTTTGAGGCTATTTTTAGTGAAGTCGAGTTCTTCGGTTTTTCTATAGAAGACATCTTTCAGATTTGATGTCATTGTTTTCCGATACTTTATTGTAGTTATCAAAATAAGAAAATAAATGAATACATAAATAAAAAAATCAATCAATACATAGAAATGTCATCAATAAGATTGAAGAAAAGGAGCCGAAAGCACAGTCGTATTCACTTATTTTCTTATTTACGCCGGTTCCTTGCTATAACTCAAACATTTAAAAAAAAAGTAGCCAACATAACAAACTAGTAACATTATTATCTCAGATAGTTAAATGATATTTACTGCCAATTATATTTAATTCATTTTCCCTTGACTCTCTGATTACATTATAATAAGAAGATTTGATTGATTTTTTTTTCCCACTGATCATCATCTACAAGGCTATAATGTAGGTTTAGAACAACAGCTTTTATAAGCAATTGACAAAACAGACTGGAAAGAAGGGCTGACAGGTAAAAGCTTTTATTGGCCCTGTCCCCTTGCTACTCAAAACACTTTTCACAATAATCATGTCATGAGATCAGATTTTTAGAACAAGGCATTTTATGTAACTTAAATCATCACCACACAAGAGAAATATTTATGAACACTTATAAAAGGAGAATAAAAATCTAAATCAGCATAATCATATAGTCATTACCAGTATAATGTATATATTTCATTAAATAGGGAGATATTTTCCCCCCCTTTGATTCCTTTGAATGGATGTTTGTATCCCCCATTGTTTTTTTCAATCATTTCGCCTTGACTTCTCCCCCTCATTTTGATCATGTCTTAATAGAGTGGTTGATTCTTCTACTAGAAGAAACTGGTCTAGCTGGTCTGTCAGTCAGGTGACAGAGGTTGAATGGACATAAATAAGCTATATGATATTGGTTTGATAATATGGATTTTATTTTCTAAATATGCTACTGGACTTTTTGGGTTTTCTTCTGCCAGACTGTTCCATGGACTAATTTATTTTATATAAACACAACCTTCATCTTATTTGTAAACTTTGGCTTTTTAAAAATATCAGATCTTTTGTACTCGTATTCTTCTAAGAATAAGAAGTTCCACCAAAATATGTCAAATTGAAAAAATGATTTTGATAGCTTATCATTCTTGTAACAATTCTCATCGCAATGTTTATCCAAAGCCTAACCCTAGCCTGGAACCGCGTATAGTGAGCACTCCTCTTTAAGTCTCACTCACCTTTGCAAGTGACGTTATCCCCATCCAGGATTTGATCATCTGCACAGCCGCAGATTCTGCCATTAGGGATGGCCAGGCACAGACTGCTACATCCACCGTTCATAGTCCTGCATACATTTGTACCTATGCAAGAAGACAATAGAAATTGGACTCAAATTCAATCCGTGTAAATTAGGATTGTAGTGGTACCTTGTTGCTGGTGGGCATCATACACCCGAATCTCAAAGATAGGTGGTCTTTCATTCCGCAGTAGCGTGACTGTCTTTGTGACTTGGTCCAGTTTGTAGATGCTACCGCCACGATATTCATTCCAAAAGAGGAATTGTTTGTAATGACACAAACCAAAGGCGTGATTCAGCTCCTGGCCCTCGTACACCACCTGTTACCAGAGGGAAAGTCATTTTGTAGTCAAAAATCAAAATAAAATGGATCTCATTAGAAAGCAAAACAAACCTTTCGTTCAGTCGTGTTGAGGTAAACCATTTCGATACGGTCGTAGTAAGCATCAACCCAGTATAATATACCCTGACTAATGTCCAGACTCAAGCCATTGGGCCACAAAACTGTCTTGCTAGTCAGGAAAACTTGATGATTGGATCCGTCCATCCATGCTTTCTTGATCTTTCCTCTATTACTCTCTGTTGGATCCTCCTCCCAGTCGGTCCAGTACATCCACCTGTGAGATCGTGTCACAAAGAATTTAGTCAAAAGTCTATGCTATCAATGTTTAGTGTGGAAAAAGTAAGCAGAGCACGACAATATATTCATTCAAATGATAATGACATCGTTATTCATCATTGGGGTTTTAAAAAAAATACAGATTTAATACTTGTTACAATTGGATTTCTTTCATGTTCAAAAAATGTTTTATAAAAATGAATCACTTTTAAACAGGCAGTAATTCAAAGTCCTTCTTTTCGACCAGACAACAATGTGGCATCACTATTTGTAGTGACACTAAACGGGAAAAAGTGAAATAATTTAGGTATATGGGCCTGAGACTAGATTTTTACCCTTCTTAAAAATATGACATTGACTCGTGCATAAATACAAAGTAGCATATTTTAATATCAAAGTGCTTTATCATCAGCTTTATATTGCAAACAATTATTATGCAGACATTGTATACAGTTGAACAAATCAGAATCAAAAAAGTGTGCGATAAATACACTGCTTAATAGTGTGTAGTTTTAATCTTGGGTTTCTTTAGAGAACTCACCATTGTGCAATGTGCGTGTTCCTGCTCTGGCTAATCTCCAAAGCGAGGGAATTCAACTCCTTTGTATTCAACTTTCTAAAATGTTATTTTAATTTACCTTTATATTTGAAGTATCCCTTCTTTTGAGTTTGCAATATAATTGAAAACAAAATGATGAAATATTTTTCAAGACACGAAGACTTTAGAAAGAAATTGGTTGGCGAGCAGAATGGAGTAAAGTTCTGCAATGTATTCCATCACGAACTACGTATCTTACCTTTAAATCATCTCTCTTTAATTACAGCCAAAAAGCCTGTTCTTTTTTATTACTATATTAAAGTGAAAGATGACATAACACACAATTTGGATGCACAGATAAATTATATTTGACAGGGCAGGTTGGAAACTGTATGCAGTAGGTAGCACAAAATTGGTTTCTTGTGTGATTGTGTTTTGAGTCTTTAGAGTGTTGTTTGTGTGTATTTGACTAGATGATGCATATCAAAAGCTTGCCCTTAACAATATGCCAAACACACATTTTATAAATACCAGATTCTACTAAATATCTTGTAGAATGAAATCATACTTTTTAAACCAGAAAAATCACACAGCTGTGTTGTTTCACGTGATAATCTAGGATTTACAATGCATTTAGAAAAAAAAAAACTAATTGAATCAAAGAGACTTTGAAACAAAGGGCTGACCCATGTAGTGGGTCCACCACAATGGCACGTGGGTGGCTCATCTTGCCCTCGATCAGGGTCTTGCGGGTCTGAGAAGCCTTTTCCAGTCTGGCAACACTGATAGTCTTTTTAGGCCCATCATCTGTCCAGTACAGATTACTTCCCATCCAGTCTACTGCCAGCCCCTCCACTGTGTGGATACCTGAGATATGCAGAGAAAACAGTTATGCAACCTTAAATGAAAATATTCTAAGAAAAAAAAACATATGCAGCTATAAGTTACCAGATGAGGGCGGTGAAGTATCAAGGTTTGTATGTATTTATAGTCTGGTTAAGTTAGATAAACATAAATTAACATAGAATAACTTTAATTGGGTAAAAAAAAAGATAGGCCCACTACTTTGATCAATTAAAGATGTACTGAGTAAGCCATCATTTTGGGTTGGTTTATTTGACCCAATTTTTAAAAGAAAGCTAAATGTTTTGGTATTTTCTTCTTCTGTAGTAAATGCAAATGTAAATGCTCTGCATTTATAAAGCGCTTTTCAAGTCACTGTAGTTTTAGAATTTGCTTCAACGCATGCAAACATACTCACACACTGATAGCAGTGTCAGAGCCATGTAAGGCAACTACCCGTTTATTGGGGGCATTAGGGATTCAGTGTCTTATAACATACAGTGCATCCGGAAAGTATTCACAGCGCTTCACTTTTTCCACATTTTGTCATGTTACAGCCTCATTCCAAATTGTATTAACTTAATCTCTTATCTCAAAATTCTACACAAAATACTCCATTATGACAATGTGAAAAAGTTTTTTTTTTTTTTTTAACTTTTTTTGAATTTATTAAAAATAGAAAACTAAGAAATCAAATTTACATAAGTATTCACAGCCTTTGCTTAATACTTTGTTGATCCACCTTTGGCAGCAAATACAGCCTCAAGTCTTTTTGAATATGATCCCACAAGTTTAGCACACCTATCTTTAGGCAGTTTTGCCCATTCTTCTTTGCAATAAGTCCCAAGCTCAATCAGGTTGGATGGGAGACGTTTGTGGACAGCCATTTCTCAGATCTCTCCAGAGATGTTCGATCGGATTCAAGTCTGGACTCTGGCTGGGCCACTCCAGAACATTCACGGAGTGGTTCTGAAGCCAATCTTTTGAGATCTTGGCTGTGTGCTTTGGCTCGTTGTTCTGCTGAAAAATGAACCTTCGCCCCAGCCTGAGGTCAAGAGCGCTCTGGAGCAGGTTTTCATCCAGGATATCTCTATTCATTGCTGCATTCATTTTTCCTTCTATCCTGACTAGTCTGCCAGTTCCTGCTGCTAAAAAAACATCCCCACAGCATGATGCTGCCACCACCATGCTTCACTGTAGGGATGGAATTGGCTTGGTGCCTGGTTTCCTCCAAACATGGCGCCTGGCATTCACACCAAAGAGTTCAATCTTTGTCTCATCAGACCAGAGAATTTTGTTTCTCATGGTCTGAGAGTCATTCAGGTGCTTTTTGGCAAATTCCAGACGGGCTTCTATGTTCCTTTTACTAAGGAGTGGCTATCGTCTGGCCACTCTACCATACAGGCCTGATTGGTGTATTGCTGCATAGATGGTTGTCCTTCTGGAAGGCTCTCCTCTCTCCACAGAAGAACGCTAGAGCTCTGACAGAGTGACCATCGGGCTCTTGGTCACCTCCCTGACTAAGGCCCTTCTTCCCGCTCAGTTTAGAAGGCCGGCCAGCTCTAGGAAGAGTCCTGGTGGTTCCAAATGTCTTCCATTTACTAATAATGGAGGCCACTGTGCTCATTGGGACCTTCAAAGGAGCAGAATTTTTTCTGTATCCTTCCCCAGATTTGTGCCTCAAGACAATCCTGTCTCGCAGGTCTACAGACAGTTCTTTTGACTTCATGCTTGGTGTTTGTGCTCTGACATGCACACTCAACTGTGGGACCTTATATAGACAGGTGTGTGCCTTTCCAAATCATGTCCAATCAACTGAATTTACTGCAGGTGGACTCCAATTAAGCTGTAGAAAGATCTCAAGGATGATCAGTGGAAAAAAGATGCACCTGAGCTCAATTTTGAGCTTCATGGCAAAGGCTGTGAATACCTATGTAAATGTGATTTCTTAGTTTTCTATTTTTAATAAATTCAAAAAAAGTAAAAAAAAAACGTTTTCACATTGTCATAATGGAGTATTTTGTGTAGAATTTTGAGATAAGAGATGAAATTAATACAATTTGGAATGAGGCTGTTACATAACAAAATGTGGAAAAAGGGAAGCGCTGTAAATACTTTCCGGATGCACTGTATAACTGGGAGGAGCCGGGAATCAAACCCGCGACCTCTCGATCCCGAGACGAGTGCTTTACCTCCTGGGCTAAAACCTTATTTGGGTCCAACACATTTACCTATTTTGGGAAATTCTACGTATAATTAAATAAGATGACCGTTTTTGGGGGGTTGCTCTATACAAAATAACCTTATTTTTCTCTTAAATTAATTCATTTTAGGAGTTAGTTTAATGTATAAGCCAATTTTCTCTGATTTGATTTATTTGGCCAGTTTTTCTCACAATTTCTTTTCGTGCACAATGACCACCTGTGAAGTTGACCAAATGATCCAAAGTATCAAATTGGTCCATGCTGAATCTAAAACAAGACATTTTTTGAAACAATTAATTTTAGAGTGTATTTCAATGTTCTCCCAGTGGTATAGACTATTAACAACATTATTTAAGATAAAATGTTTTGTCCGGTGGCTATTAAATGGCATTTGAAACAATGCTTCAGCTTCCCAACCATGTTATACAACAAAACTAAAAGCAACAGCAAACAAAAAGAGACCATAGTTAAATGTAAATACAGTAATCAGAATTTGATGGTTTCACTATACAAACTAGTCTGTTTTGCATAAAAATAAGCATATTCATGTAATTGTATGCAACTGTCTTTTATTTAAAATTATGGCAATTAGCAATGCTGATAATCAATTTAAGCAAATATTAATTCAAAATATTTGTCACTTGTGAACTTTACTCAATAACAATTGAAAATTGCATCCAAGTCCCTTTGGATTGTACAGTTCTCGGGCCAGCAGAGTCACACATGTTTGGCCAATGTTGTTGCGGTCAAAAGCAAAAAGAGGCATGCCTGAGTCAATTGTTTCATGAAAATCTTACCATCTTTTAGAATGGTGTCTCTCTCTGAGCCATCTATTTTCTGTCGACCAATAATGTAGCTGGTAGCATCGGCAAAGTATATGAATTCGCTGGCGGCGTGAAAATCCAAAGCTCGGGGGTTCATGAGATTCTCGATGGGGATCATGTACTCATCCGGTACTTTGGCATTCATATCCATGCCTCGGATGATACCAGGACGACCTTTACCGTACACTAAGAACAACTCATGGTCTGGTTCTATAGAAGAAAGAAAATCAGTAAACCACAAGCACCCAAACAGACACAATCATCCACCTAAAATGAACACTCACTTTTACAGGACTTGCCATCATTGCCCAAGCTGAAGCCAAAACGGCAGCGGCAGGTGCGGGTCTTGTGGCTGTTACCCAGCAGACAGATGTCGGAACAGCCTCCGGCCTTTCCAAACTGGTCCAAGGCACACGCATGGCTACGAACTGTGGAAACAGCACAAGAGATGGGTTCCACATGCTGTATTGGTGATATACCAGAAATGTTCTAAACATGCAGACCTCGAGGTTGACGTCTCTGATGATATACGTGAAGTGCAGCACCGCGGTCAACCCGTGTCACCACTTGGAAGTCGGAACTGTTGAAACGGTTCACTTTGATCACGCTTGTTTTGGGGTTGAGGCTGCTTTCATCAGAGTTAGTGGCGTACAGGTAGTTCTCAAAGACTGTCAGCCCATATAGGTGCTCAATCTGAAAGGAAACATTTGGAAGTGTTCACATAAAATCTCGTTTTCGTACAAACGTTATATGCGAACATAAATTGGTGCACACTGAAGCCCTTATCGCCATTGGAGCCAAGACTGAAGGTGATTAGGAACTTTTTTGGCATGGATGAAAGTCTTCCCCGAAGCCAATAAAATGTTTTTCTTCCAAAAGCCATGGTCTCAACTTTCACTCTTGTGTCTCTAAACACACAAACATGCACACTGGCACACTTGCACCCTGCCTGCCTTACTTTCTCCTCCACTTCCGCCCTGATTTCGTTACAAACGTTGCATGATTACAGTTTATGGGCCAAGTTTTACCAGAGCTAGGCCAATTTGTTAAAAGAGGCATTGGCGAGGAAAATCTAACTCATAAATTGTATCAATCAAAGAAGTCAAAATGACTTCTCAGAAAGAGCACAGCCTTTTTGATCAATGTACAGGAGCTACAATTAGAAGCAGATGTTATAAAAGGTAATGAGATTAAATAATTCATTCGGAGTGAGAGCTTTTTGGGCTATTTAAATGGGGTTTTATTTGATCATATTTGTTATATGTTAACTAAATTTTACCAATACTTATTTAATCCAATTTATTTTCTTTTAAAAACACTTGCTGCTGGTGTTTTTGTTAATATTGCAATAGGAATCACTCTTTTATAAAAAATATCTAAAGGAGAGATATTTTTGTAGCATAGTTCCACAAGACGGGTAACAAAAGTACTAGTACTTCAGTGGTCTTTTTGTGGGGTTAATAATTTTTAACAGAACGGGTCTTGAAAATCTTATTTGCTTTTCTTCGCATATCTTTTTAAATATTTGTTAATTGTGTTAAAAATATTAGTATGAGGCATACTGTATTTATTATGAGCAAATACCTTTGCCTTCTTCTATTAAACTTTTGTATTCAAATATGAAATAAAATGTCTTGGGAAAAAAACTGTACAATAAAGTAACTAGGGCTCAGCTGGAAAAATGCAATAGGCCACATAAACAAAATATATTTGTTTTAAAAGTTTTACAATTCTTTATAATTACATTATGCACGAATGAATACATATTTGCATATATGAAGCCCAATCCTGGGCGACGTGGTAAAATCATTAGTTCTATGTAGTTGCCAAATAATTTTGCTCATTTTACGAAAAGAAATCAATATTTCCTCTTTGAATTATTTTCTTTTAATGATTGTGTTTCTTTAAAGGATACCTGGGCTTCTGCAATGAGGGAAAATGAAATAAAACAAGAAAACAATTGACGATAAAATTTCAATGATGAAAGAGATTTTTTTACAAGTGAACATTTTTTTTCTTATTTAAAATGATGTTTCTCAATTCTTTTTCACTGGAGCTTTTTTGCAGTATTGTTTTCGTTGAGCCAAATAGAGGTTTTCAAGAGATGCAGATACTCTCTCAGCAAACCTCAAAAAAGCCTATCGCACTGATCCAAGCAGTTCTTTTATTCTATTGTTATCATTATTGTAATAGTGTTTTGGTTTGTTGTTTTCTTTTTGTTTGGTTTTGCTTTACAGTATAAAATATTATTGCAGTTGGTCTAAGGTCCAGGGCCGGACTGTTCACAGTTTATGGGAGGGAAACCTCACCAGTAGGCCCTGAAGGATGGTGTGTCTGTTTTTGCCCTCATAGTCCACCACTTCAATGTAGTCCAAGTAGGCATCAGCCCAATACACCAGCCGGTTGACCAGGTCCAAAGTTATGCCATGGGGGAAAACAATTTTGCTGTCCACCAGTTTTGTGCGGTTCTGACCATCCATGTCACAACGCTCCACCCTCGGTGTGGATCCATAATCCGTGAAAAATACTTTTCTGCAGGACAAGACAGAAAAGATTTCATGAGACTAAAAAAGGAAGTGATACTGTGTAAAAGGAACTTTGTGCATGTTTCACTCCGAAAATATGTCTACTAAGCACACAACCGTATTTTACATACTAATCTTGCAAAAAAAGGTATTTAGAAATAACATCAGAACATGATGACAGATGCACACACCCCATTGCTGGATCCAAGGCAATGCCCTTTGGATTGTACAGTTCTTGGTCCAACAGCGTCACACATGTTTGGCCATTCTTGTTGCAGACAAACACCCAGTCGTCCACATCATCCACAAAGTAGAAGTTTCCGGTCAGCCAATCAATTGCCATCTGTTCCACGTCTGAAGGATGTTACAAAGAAAAGAGAAAGACAGACAGAACCACACAAAACTCAAATTTAACTCAAGAACTTCCCAGGAAGCACTTTGTATTGGCTCTCCAAGTGTCATTTGTAACTATTATATCAATATGTCTTTTGTAAAAGTAGAAATGTATTGTTTATTTACAAAGAAATAAAACCTGTTAAATTAAAAATGAGAGAAAAACAATATAATCTTTTAGAAGTTTTTTGTGAATTTCATCTATTATAATATTGCTGAAGTCAAAGTCTCTGTCTGTGACAAACTCAGCACGTAAACGATTAGGTTAAAAAGAGATTATTACTTTGTCTTAAAAATAATTTCCTATTTTTACCCCTAATCCTGCATCAGTTGGTGTGGAGGAATATGTTTGGAATTTGGACTAATACCATTCTCACAGCACAAACAAAAAGTTGTTTCCTATTCAACCTTGTGGGGAGGGATTACAAACAGGGTTCCTCAAAGAGTTCTAGCCCATGCCACAAAATAGTCTTTTTGACTGACTTTAATTAAATTCACAGACATTTGTGCTGTACTGCTCCTGTTATATTTTATTATTCCAATTTCTGAAGCAAAATCCAACCAGTTCTGTGAACTTAAGTAACTGCATATCCTTTCAGAAAGGAACTTAAGCAGCATCGGTGACCTAATCTTGCAAGAAAGAGGAACTTTCCATGCAAACCCATTCCTCAGCTTAAAATGTGCAAACAGTCACTTTCGGTGTGAACTTCGACATAAAATCCCCTTGTGAGCAGGGAAAAAAACTGCTTGAGTTCTGTCAAAGCCCAACAGATCTCACAGATAAACGATCAAGAAACAATTTTGACATCCAACGTTAGCCGAGCATCATCAGGAATGCTGCAATCAAAGATGAATTAAATAGCGGCACATGCACAGTCCACAGCCGAACGCACAAAGTACACCATCTGGGCCTAATGTACAAATCTCCCCCCCACCATTCCCAATCATGCAGAGCTTCAAGCGGGGAGTCCCACTTGGGACCTTCAGCATGCTTAGGTTACAATACAAGCGGACTGGAAGAGAATAGAAATAATAACGGGCTGGCAAGAAGCCAGATCATCTGGAGTGTAGCCGAAAAGGAATTATTTTGAAGAGAACATTAAAAATGTTGGTGCACCTCCAAGCCAGAAATAAGTCAGGGCTGTCTACAAAGGCAGTCTTCCAGTCATAAACGGATGTGAGTGAAAACATGAACAGAATGCTAAAGACAGAGAGAAAAAAATAGTACAAGATGCCTTCAAACACTAAAATGTGAGTTTTGACAGCAAGGTTAGCTGGAATAATGATACCTATGTTAAGCTTTTGCCAACATATTCCTCACACACCCATGCACTAATAGACTATTGGTCAACTTACGACTGCTAGTTTAAAATCGAACAAAAATTCTGGAGAGATGATGTATGTGAATTTTTTGACATCTTTGTCCATGCTTTGAGGGGGAAGAGAGTAGATAACAGAACTTAGCTCAATTAGCAACTTAATTCTAGTCAATAACACAAGCTAGGATCATGTTGATTACATTTAAACTTGTAACACAACATTATGTAAACAAATACATTCAGTTTTTGTCCACTCAAATAATTTAATGTTTCAATCAGTTTCCCTGTGAACAGTTTCTGACTATTCAGGGCTGAAACATACCAACACAAAATGAAGTATGTGCCAAACAACAAAGGGTAAGAAGATCAGACTAGTGACTTAATGACAAACAGAAGAATAGAGTGATGGTGCCTGTTGAGGAGTTGGTCTCAGAGTAGGGAGGATGGGACGGGCGGGCTTCGCTCCCCTTTTATCTTCCAAGACGCACAGTCAGAGAATGCAACATCTGGAACCTTCAGTCTCGTCATCTGTCATGCTCTCCAACGCTCAGAAGCCATAAATCACCTTGTGTGTGAATGCTACTTCCAACTACCAACTTCCAGCGCTTCATCTAAAACCACATCCCTCTTAAGTTCTCCCCACAAAACGCAAAGTGAAAACACAAGGAAATGTTTATCCGCAGAGCATGACAGGACAGTAAATATGAGTTAGTTGTTCATATAAAGACACCAAATTGGTTCGAGTTAACAAGACAAAACATTTTCACATTTTTCCATTGTTGAAGTCTAACATTTTATCCTTGCAATATATATATATATATATATATATATATATATATATATATATATATATATATATATATATATATATATATGATACAGTGCATTGAAAAAGTATTGCCCCCTTACTGAAACTGTTTTTTTTTTTGCATATTAATCACTCACAAATGTCCCAGATAATTAAACCAAATTTTATAAAACACAGAGACAAACAAAAACAATACAAAATGGAGTTTTGAACTGTTGATTCCGTTTTATTAAGGCACGAAAAAGATCTAGGCCTATCTGGCCCTATTGGCAAAAGTATTTATCCCCCGTTCAAGTTAGAAAACCCTTCAAGATGGCAGATTTGAAACAATTTTGGAAAGAAGAGTGGGCTCCAAATTCTTCCACAGCGTCGTGAAAGAGTCATTACCAATTATCATAAACATTTTATTTTTGTATCGCTGCCAAATGTGGCCCAACTCGCCATTAGGTTCCAAAAGGGGCAGATAGGTTTTGATTTTTTGTGCCTTAATAAATGGAATACGCATTTCAAAACTGCATTTTGTTTTTCAGTGGGTCATCTCTGTGTGATATTAAATTGTTTTGATGATTTGAAACTTTTGTGAGTGATAAGTATGCAAAAGCACAGAAATTAGGAGTTAGGCAAATACCTTTTCACGGCACTGTAAATATACACATATAGGAATGGCAGATTAAACAGGATATACAACAGGGCCACTAAACACAGATCTGGCAGTCTTCCAAAAGTGAATGAGTCGAATGTACAGTGGAACCTCGGTTCTCGACCATAATCCGTTCCAGAAATCTGTTCGAAAACCGATTTGGTCGATCACCGAAAATTATTTTTCCCATTAGAAGTAATGTAAAATCGTTTTAATCCGTTACAACACCCTGAACGTTTACAATGAAAGTAAACATGAAGCTAACCTTGGCTAATCATACGTTCGCGTTAGCATAATCTTCCGTACGAAAGATTACGCTAACATGAACGTGTAAAAATAAAAAAATCAGGTCGTTTACACGTCATTTGGCACCCGGGTCTCTACAACAAGTGGTGAGCGGTTAAAGGATAAAGAAAAGATTTATGAATAAGATTTCTTTCCTTTGTGGTGGTCTGCAGAAGCCATGCTCTATTCCCTCGAAAGAAGGGAAACTCGCACATCTTCTTCATATTTTGCTATTATTTCTTTCTTAAATGCAATAGTTGTACGCACTACTCTTCTTTTTTCACCTATAGCAACTTTGCTGCTTGCATCGACCTTCTTCCGAGGCATAATTAGGGGTTAAAACACTCCGTTCACCAATATTAAAAACAAAAGCGAAAAGGAGTGCGCGCTCACGTTACAACAGTTCTTCACGAGGGGTGGGGGCAATCTACACCCGTACGCCGCTCAGCATCGCCCCTAGCGTACCGGCGTTTGAACTCCGATTTTTTGAACGAAAAGCGAAGCAAGAATTTCTCGAAATTTTTGGTCGAGAACCGATTTGTTCGAACTGAGAGGCGTTCCGAAATCGAGGTTCCACTGTATGTGCTGGGCCAAAATCATTGAGACACACAGTATTTAAGGATGATATTGGCCAATTTTTCCGAATCAATCCGGGCATTTGTCTGGAATATAAAAACAATTATGATAACCGGACCTGTTCTTTCCAGTAATGATGCAAGAGGAAACCTAAATTGAAAGTATTTTTTCTATGTATGGATTGTTTTATAGCCTTTTCAATGCCATGTGTTTTGTTTTTTAACTTGTTTATGTTTTAGTATGAAATATGTTGCCCATTAGATGATTGTCACATAAAATATAATTTGATAATTGTTAATGCTTTTTAAATAAATAAAAATCTGAATATTTATTGTCATTGTCAAAAAACAAAACAAAAAAACTTCAAGGTTGAACTACAGTTGAGCCATAACAACAACAATTAAAAACCATACCAAAACCACTGACTTTTATAAATTAAATAATCACTGACTGGATAGTAGGACAAAGACTAAAACATATAAAGCAGTGAAGTCCAAGCCTTTTTATTTGAGGCCACCCGAAAAAGGAAGGGGGCACGTGTCACTCTAATTACAGTATATATTTGTCATGTGTTCATTTGATTAACTGCTTTAATTGTGTAACTAGTGTTGCTTTTTGGGGGTTCTGGATCTACGACCTATCCCCAGACTATGCCGTGTCGTTGTATTCATTCAATAGAATAAGTCCTTGTCATTTAAAGGCATGGAGTATAATTGTAAAAAGCTTTCTTAATGGGCTAGTTACTGATAAAATAGGAATAAAAGGGACACTTTTTACTGATTGTTTTTTAACTAAAACTTACAAAGAACACAACAGTATTACTCACGGTGCAAGGTGATGGAAATATCAATGGTTCTGATGTCAGTGACTGTTTTGAGGCCAAGGATGCTGGCACATTTCAGCTGCGTGGCTGTCGGCGTTTCCCCAACGTCAATCCAGCAAACGGTTTCCTCTGCATAGATGAAGTCCATGGCCATGGTTTGCTTGGTGGCAATTGAGGGCAGCCGGGACGTAGAGCCGCTGAGGGAAGTGCACCGGATGTCGTGGAGGTTGGCAATCAAGAGCATGGGAAGGCGATCTACTGGCTCTGGGAATGGTGAAGCGAAAGTAACTGATGAGTATGAGGGGCAAACCATCCGGGTCAAAGGCTGAAAACAAATTAATGTCCCACCGTTTTTGGCTTTGCAGGAGCGGTTGTCTGGCTGCAGCAGGTAGCCCTCCACACAACTGCAGACGTAGGAGCCCACCGTATTTTTGCAAGTCTGACTACATGTTCCATAAAGACTGCATTCATTAAAGTCTAGCAAGAGAGAGAAGAGATGGTCATTAAATCATGGAAAAAGGGATTACAATATAAGCTTTTTCAGCCTGTCTAATACAGAAGTGAAACAACAACAAAAAATGTTAATAGAATAAATAAAATAAAAAGTGAGGTGTTTGGACATCAAGTAAAAAATGTGTGATAAGCTTCCATTTTTTTTCTAGTTTCAGTTGAAGTCTTGCATTGATTTTTTCCATAATGTACATTTGCTTTAATTTGTCTCTCCATTGTTTTATATCAGGAGGTTGTGGTTTCAGCCAGGACACTGTGATAATTTTCTTTGCTACCAGAAGCATAGCTGTTAGTATATATTTATGTTGACCAGTCAATAATTCTTCTGGCATAATTCCTAATACGTAAAACATATTTTAACTATATTTCTTGATGTTGAAAAGCGTAGCATGAAGTGGGGAAATGCACAGTAAAAAATGTTAATACCCACTCACCTTTACATGTCTTTCCATCTGACGCCACTTCATATCCATTAGCACAGTAGCACTTAGGCCCATCATGCGTCACAGCGCAGTGATACTGGCACTCATGCAAGGCACAGGCAGGTGCATGCTCTAAAAACATAAACAATATACAGGAGACATAAATCACTAAGATTTCATCAAGACCACAAGATCATCACTGACAAAAGAGACTGAACTGAAATAAAGAATATCCTTTATTTTCTTCCAAGCCTATGGAATTCTTTAATGCACCGCAAAACATTTGCGAAACTGTGTGCTAGATAAACGTAATGCATGTCTGTCTATCAAAAGCAAATATTAAAATGTGAACTGAAAACAAAGGTTATAGGAGCAGATTTCTAATTGGGGTACTTAAACTAGGTTTCAGTTTTGAGCTCTAATGGTGTGTGAATGGTAAAGAAGATTAAATAAAACTTTGAGGAAACGTACTGAACTGCGACAGCAACGTGATCCAGACTGGGCGAGTGCTTCCCAGTAGTGCACATAAAGCTAGAGATTGACGTTTATGTGTAAGAAACACACAGCGCGAGTATTGCTTATTCAACAATCATTTAAAAGTGCAACTATTTTTAATTTTCTATGGTGCTATTCAGGCAGAAAGGCAGCTGGGTGGTTATCGTGTGGAGGTCCAGGGTTCAATCATGTACTACTACCGTAGCACCCCAGTGCCCAGTTTGTATGTTCTCCCCTTGCCTGAGTGACTTTCCTCCGGGCACTCCAGTTTTCTCCCACATTCCAAAAACATGCATGTCAGGTTAGTTGACCAGTCCAAATTGTCCCTAGGTGTGACTCAGCGAGTGTATTATCAGTTTCTGTTCGGGGTGTCCCCTGCCCACTGCCGGAAGATAGCTGGGATGTGCTCCAGCACCCCCGCAACCGTAGTGTGGATAAGTTGCACAGATAATGGATTGATGGAAGGTGCTTGTCTGAATGAAAATAGACCAAAGTACGCTTTCCGCGATATCAACACATGAATTAAGGGAGAATACAATTAAAATGAGTCGTCAGTGTTTTGTCTTTCTGTCTTTTAAGACAAACACAGCTGTTGCAACGATTCCATTAGCTGTAAAAGAAATGACCCAAGAAAATGAAAATATCAGCAAGCATAAAATGATTGGGGTGGAGGGCAGATATAGACACTGGCATCATAATCAGGAAAAAAGTAGAGCTCCTTCTGAAGGAAGTGAACTGAAAACAGTGATCACAATTTTAACAGTACAGATAAGAAAGTTCAAGGAAAAGGAATGGAACAAGTTTTTAATGAATCATCATAAGTCTTGCTGGACAATTTACCAGAATGCAATGAGTCTCCTCCTCTTATTCTGATATGGGAAAATAAAACTGTCTAATTTTGTGAGATATCAGAATATTTCTTCCAAGGAATGGTATTGACCCTTGTAGTCAGGAGGCAAACAACTAAAATTTGGAGTACATATTAATTTTCAGTACGACTGAAAATATTTGCAACAAATGTTCATTCTTGAGCAAGAGCATTAGGCATGTGCGGGTTTTCTATTTCATCGTCATGAAAATATTTCCTGGAGCCATACTATTACCATGTGCAGTTAATCAGCAAAATAAATTCAAAAAGAAAAATTTTAAGGAGATTCTTTTTTTTTTTCATTGGCTCACTTGGGCTCATATCTCACCGAGTGACAAATGCTTGCAAACACAAAATGCTAAATACGTCCACCAAAGCTTTTTTTCCAATGGGAAGAACAAGGGAAATAACTAAGCATTCATTTCCGGAATACAGTAATAAGATACTGTGAAGAGTTGACCTCCCAGTGAATCCAGCAAGTAAGGCAGACTACTGCGGCTGAGAGCGATTATGCCAACGAAGGCTCTTTCGTTATGTAAAGCCAGTAGCACAGTGGGTCACAAAGGCTCTTTTGTTGTGACCCTACTAAAAGGAAGGGTCCCCCAGCAAAATGGGTGGCCCATTTCGAATCCATTTACTGGGTCTCACAGCGTGAAAGACCCCTAGCAAATGAAAGGCTAAAAGATTCCTCAAAGAGGTCACCCCATTCTCATTTTCCACTGTAATCCATCAGTTCAAAAGATAAAAGGTGCAATGAATATTGAACATGTAAATGTTCAGAATTGTTCTAAAAATTTAATTCAGTTAAAGCTAGAAAATACTAACCCATTAATTTGAGGATTGTTTGCACACATGTGAGAAAAGGGAAACAATGCAATCGTAAAAAGGCTATTACTGTATTAAATCAATGGTCTTTTGTCAGAACCTTCACAAAATAATCTTGGGGAGTTAAAAAAATATTCAAATGAAGGTAATAGCAATGCCAGAAGGGCTTCAAGATGAGGAAGTATGTTCATGTACATTCCACCGCCAAGCGACAGCAGTACACGATTGACCATAAGATAATGAATAAAAAAAAGGATATACTGACACTTTAGATGTGTTTTTTTTAATTCCCAACAAGTGTGCCAATGTATTAATTTCACTGACACTTTCAAATGTGGGAAAAAACCTGGCAATGTTTTAGGACTAAATAAAAAAAACAACAAGGACTCTTGTTAAGAACCACTAAAGACGTGTGTAAATATGGCCATTAGATTTGTATAATTTTGGCAGATGGATGTTCATTGAATAATGCTATGCCTGAGATGATCAATGAACGGGGATAAAAAATAAGAATAAAAAGACTCATCCCCCTTCCAAAAACATATTTTAGAGAGCTACAATAGACTAGAAATAGAAATTCCCTTTTGAAAATCCAAATGTCATATTACAGATGTGAGGGTGAGGTGACATTGACCTTTCAGTATCGAAATCATTTTTTGCCAAGTTGTGTAAATTGCCGCCCTACATTCTTAGGTTATCTCTTCTGTGGGTGTGGGATGACGTGAAAACAGAATGCTGCCAGAAATAAAGCATACTTATCAGGCATGTTTTACAAGTACGGGACATGTTTGTTGAGTGTTCTTTTCAGTTGAGGGCATCAAAAAGACCATGTCGACATGCAGATTAAGATGTTTTGCAAAGGGGATTTGTAGTCTCTTGCCACGTGCTAAACACTGTAGAGTTTAGAATGTTTTTTGTAATGTACAAGGAGGAGTACGACAGGCTGAAGCTGTAAAACGAATTGCTGAGAAAGTAAAACATTTAAAATAAAATAAGTATAAAGGACTTTGGTTGAATCCCTTCAAGGGTTACTAATATTTATGTCCCTGCCAAGTCAAAATAGTTGAATAAATGAAAGTTTGAAATAAATCAAGACAAACATTACCGTTCAAATACGGAACAATTATTACTGGAGAAAAAAAAAAAAAATCAAGTTTCTGGTCTTAGTGAGCAGCCGAAAGTGAACTAACTGTGGACGCCAGCGTGCGACATTGGTAAGACGCCGATTCCCAGGACATTCCAAGCTTTGTACCCGCACTGTCTGGAAACAAGTCTGCACATGTGCTTTACCTGTAGCAGCTTTCCAGTAGTGTGACATGCAACTACAGTTTCAAGTACTGCCACAAATCATGGTCTTTCTTCTTATTTCACAAGGTCAATAGCAGGGTTTAGATAATTAAAGGATAAAAAGAAAGTGCCAGGACAAAAATATACACATTTTACCTTTTTATAGACAAAAACATGAAGTAGGCTATCCTCATTGTACGGTTGAAGTACATAACCCCCAGAAACAACAGAAAACATTTTTACTTGAAAAAAGTTTCTATTAAGGATTTTTGCAGTGTGTATGTAGATAAGATTGTGTAAATTTATTTAATCAGTCGGGATTAACATGTAATCCTTTAGTATTTCTTGAATCTTAAACCTTTATTTTGAAAGCAAATTCTAGACGATTGTAGGCTTCAGGTTTTGTGGTAATCTGACCTTGAATTTATGAAACCCTCTTGCGAGGACAACATGCATTTATATTTGATCCAAGAATTCGAGTCCAGACAGTGTGTAGATATGTGTTGACTTGGGAGCTTATTCCTCAGAGTGCGTTTGCTGGACTTTGTTGCTATAGAATCCAAAGAGACCATACGGCATCAATGACAAACAGACAGCGCAAAATATTGCGTAATGAACAAACAATGCCAAAAACTTCACCATACTTCCTTGTAGTTTAGACTTTAAACACAAGTACACATTCTGTAGGGCTCCACTTCTTAACCTGTCACTTCCATTGTCAGGAAGCACTGTATTGCCCCCCGCAATCCATCCACTCATACAGTGATGGCAAAGCTTGGCAGTTTAAGATATAACAGGTCTTGTCATGCAAAACTGCAGCCAATATACACATTCAGGTCAAGACCCGCTCATGAATAAAGATAAAAATGTGGCTGCGTCGAGTCGCTAAGCAGCGTGCATGCATTGACAATTGCACTACAATAATATCAGCTCCTTTTGAGGGAACAAGAAAAAAAAGTGGGGGAAAGCTTTTCGGAGTACTGTCAAGACCCTCTTTTCTCTTTTGCCATAAATCAGTCACTTCTTAGGAACGTGACCTTTGGCCCCCTGGAGAGGCCCCATCACCATCATAATGGCAGTGAATGCAGAAAAGCAGCCTGGCAGATCAATGCATGCAGTGCATCAGTCACAAGGCAACAAACCACATAACTTTCAAAGATTATGACCAAAATAAATAGTTTGAGAATCCTGGATGTACATTTTATAAAAATGACTGTAAATTCTACAAGCCACTATTTTTGTTACATTTTAAACACGACGACCTTGAATATGGTGCGGCTTTTTCTTTTAGTTATGTGGTGGCACCAGGGAAAACAGTGAGCTGCTCCTTACCACAACATATGTGTTCTAAACACATAACACTACGGAGGTGTCTGGAAACATTTATGACACCCTTCGAGATGAATTAGTCTATATCTTTGTCAACATTATTTATATAATACCTAACGGGAGCAAAACGGGGTGTTTGGCACAAATCAAGTCCTCAATTTATATATCCAAATTCACCAGTAGTGGATGTTAAATATCAAAACCCTACACTACTCTTTCTGTAACATCAACGTCAATGTCAAGTTGCTGATGTTTCCTTTAATCCTCGAGGGACGATAACAAGAGAATGCAATTTGGTCCATTAACTGCAGAAATCACAAATAATGGCAACACAAAAACACATGTCTGTGTTGCAATTTCGCACTATTCTCCACAGAATGGTGGACCTCACATTTTGCGCGACACAGCACTTATTCTTGTTTATTTCATCCAGTAGTAAATATGTGCTCGTCTTTGTGATGGCTACCTTGAATGGTCTTATGATCTAGAAACACGTGAAGTACACAACTGGGAACAGAACTGAAAAACACACAGCTGAAAACTGTCTCATGTGAATAGGGATAAAGCTCCATTGGCTGCAGAATGTCATGGGCGGCGTGCACCTCGACATAAAGTGTCCCTCAACATGAAAATCCCAACGCAAGTTGTGTCCTGGGCTTAAAAGGTAAGAAACGGACACGAACTACATACCTGTCAACCTTTACGGTTGTGCCGTACAAAGTACGTTTTTTATGCACTTTAAGACGAGTACGGAGTACGAGGAAATCTGTACGGAAAAACGCAAATTTGTCAACGATGGGTACTGTTCAGTAAAGACCGACTATCACGAAAAGCAAATCAATCAAGTCAAAGGAGTTCGCTGCGGAAGCCTCTATCTCGTTATCGTTTTTTTGCGTTTGATGCTAATGTGCGCATGGGTTTGCCGCCTGGGGATTTCCCATCATGCATCATTCAGAAAAAGAAAAAAAATGGTGTACGATTATTTTGTATTTTGTACGGGAAAATGCGACAGTTTGTACGGGCATGGAGCCGGGGAGGTTGACAGGTATGGAACTAATTAATATTTATGGCTGTTTAAGACTGTGGCTTAAGATCTGCCGTGGCTTGCACAAAGAAAAAAATTACGTTTTGTTCTCAAAATTGAGCGGCTTTTAATCAGGTGCGCACTGTAGTCCGGAATTTAAGGTTCATACAATTGAAATTTGTGTTTAACTGCCCCTTACCAATGTCCCTAATGGAATGTCATGTGGCTTTATTGTTAAGTGTTGAAAAAGTCTGATAGCCGAACTATCTTAGAAACAACGCCAAATCCAGAGTCGATCAATGGACTGAGATAAGTTGCCTTTCTGACCGCTGGTGTCAACAACTTCAGCAGAATTACGTGGACAAACTCAGTGACAAAGTGTGCTTTCAGACATCAGCAGCAGTGGCGTATGCTTGCACAAGCCGCCAGTTTGTACAAGCAAACACTAAGATGGTTGTGAAGGACCAGAACTTTCCCTGAAATGGGTTCTGGACACACTGCGGGTGTGTGTGGGGAAATGGGTGTGTATTTGCAAAAATGTTACCATGTGAGTGCATGTTTGGGTGCACATGGGAGTGCGTGCATGCCTACCTAATGGTTTATACAGTAGGTGGTGTTGACTGATACTTTACTGAGGACTTGTGTACACACTTCAGGGGGCAGGCCTCAATGAGATTTGCTGACCAAATTACAAGACTTATTTCTAATGTGTGTAACATGTAGAGAATATCGATGCATCCAGTTAAAAAATAAATACCGTACATTTTTTCCCCAAGTTTTAACCCCACGGCTTATGCACTGATGTGGCTAATTTATGTATTATTTTTAACAGCCGCCAGGGACGCCCGAGCAGTAAAAGTAAGAGTAAGACACGTTTATGTGTCAAAGAAATGGCAAGTTTAATTAACTGAATAAAACTAGCATGAACAGACCCTCATCAAAAGGTGTCAAACAAAAGGGAAGCGCTAACTACCATGTAGGGAATAAAACATGTCTCTCATCTCATCAGCTACACCGCTTATCCTTAGTAGGGTCGCGGGGGTGCTGGAGCCCATCCCAGCAATCATCGGGCAGTGGGCAGGGGACACCCTGAACTGGTTGCCAGCCAATCGCAGGGCACACAGGGACAGACAACTCACTCGCTCATTCACACCTAGGGACAATTTGGACCGGCCAATTCACCTGAAATGCATGTTTTTAGAATGTGGGAGGAAACCGGAGTGCCCGGAGGAAACCCATGCAAGCACGGGGAGAACATACAAACTCCGCACAGGAAGTCTGGAGCTGGATTTGAACCCACGACAGGTTCCCATGACATGAACTGTGCCGCACAAGCGTTAACCACTGCGCCGCCGTGCTGCCCCATAAACATGTCTGTTTATTTGTAAACAGATATAATGTGGCAAAAACGTCCAACGAAGCAGAAATGTTTCATTTCTAGACCGAAGATAAATGTCTGTCAAAAGTAACAACCAGTTATCTTTTATTTTAAATCCTTAGGAAATGAATATGAAAATACTGGCTTTGATTTAAAACTAAAATCTGGTATCCTCATTTTCTGTTCAAAACGTTGAAACAGTGAGCAAAACACCGTGTAGCATTTCAAGAAAAATAGACTTGGGCTGATTATTGTAAGTGCAAAAGCTAATGTTGTTCTTTTAAAGTTTCTTCCTTGCATCCCCCATTCCTTGACGTTTTCATTTTCAAACTCTTCTCAGCTTGATAAAACACACAAATGTAGAACAAGCTCTCGTAAGATGGAGCACTAAAAGAAGTTGATCACTTTTCAAAGAAAACGCAAGTCGATGATTTCTTAGTTTTCCAAATTACATAAATATTGTTGCTTGAATATTTTAAAACAAATCCATGTTTTAATTAAAAATAAGACTGTAAGTATTGAGTATTTCAAGACATTAGGTAAGTTATTTAATAAAATGGGTTTCACTTTGTACGCTGCTGTTGTGTTTTCAAAGTAGCATAGAAACAAATCAAATTAAATACACAGACAATCAGTCTTTGATTGCTTAACTGCAGTGACAACATAGACCCGATATGTTTGATCCATTATTCTTTACTTATCTGTAATTGATAGTGGGGGTTCAGTCAGATTTCCTTTTTGCTTATTGCTTGCTCAGAATTCGAAATTACATACTTAAGCGTTGAGCAACTACTTTTTTCTTTCAGAAACTCTTCTCTTGGGTTCAAGTATTCTAAGGCAGACCGGTTCATCAAGGGGCCTATTGGAGATGATTACATTATAGATAGAGTACCTTTTAAATAGAAATATATACATATTGTGCATGCTGCTCCTCTCAGCTCTTCCTTTAATTATCTGGGGACCGTGAAAGTGGAAGTTATTTGACATTGGCATTGAAAACAAATCTTCATCATACCTCTACAGTGAGGGCCCTCGTCCCAGCCATCGGAGCAGTTAGGGACTCCATCACAAAGTTTGCTCATGTGGAGGCAGACATCGACGTCCAGGCAGCCATGTTCATTTACTGGACACTTGTTCACCCTGTTGTGCAAGCCTGCGGACAATGAAAATTTTTTTAAAAGAGTGAATTTTTGTTTTCAACATAGTCAACGTATTTCACACTGACTAGTTACACTTCGTATGGATTAAAGATAGTATAATTCAGAAACTTAATATACTTCATATACTGGATATATATATATTATTTATATAATGTATATAATTTGCTTTTCTTAGTGTGAGATTTATAAGTCAACCAAGTTGATCTTACAGAGCAATTTGTGTTTTAAAAGTGATTTTCTCATAAGAAAACATAAATAAAGCGCACAAATTATATATCTTTGTCAGTATGGGGAAAATGTAATTTCTTTGTTTAAAACTGTCAGGGCTTCAATAAATACAGTCGATTTCTGTCTCTATGCCTCAATGTCTCCCACAGTTCTCTATATTTTCAGCCCACACTGCAGAGCAAACAGTTTGCTTTGGCTGTTTTTCCCGTCTTCTACCTCCTCCTCCCTCATTTCTCTCTGTTCTCTAGATCTGCTGACCAATTTTACCGACACACTGGAGCAGCGAAGGTGCAGTCCATCTCCTTCATAGTAAACGACACGCTTTCTGCGGATTATGCAGCAGGTCAAATTGCCTTATTAAAAGCTGCATCAAAGTCTCAAATAGTTAAAGTCATACAAAGTGTTTTTGGCATTGTTTAATGTTCTTGGGAAAATTCAATGGAGCTGAGTGTACCAGGGTTTTAATACAACAGTTCATGCAGTGAATGTTTTCCTCTCTTATGTTTTCAAAACACAATCTTGGACTCAAAATGAACAAAGATGTACATATTATCAGTCATTTTTGTTTTATTAGTATATATCAATGTAAAATAGAATACATTGTTAGAACATGTTTTAGGATGCTACGTGCCTATAAAAAAAACTTTTTAAAAAGATATTGTACCTCTGGAAAAAAGAGCCGCTCTCCTATCTGGGGGGTGCTAGTATATTAGCAGGCTCAGCCTCTAAGCCAGCCTGATTTCTATTCAATAAATGGCCAACTCTACATGGACTGCACTACAAGGAATGCACTTGCACTTTGGAGCTGAACCCCCCGCAAAGACCCTTTGGTGGCTTCTGCTGAGTTTCCAAAGGCTTAATGACACCGTATGAGCTGCATTACACATAGCAACCAAAAAGTCAGCAGTTATTGCCTGTAAGAGGGGGAGAAATACATAAACCGAAAAAATCCAAGTTTATTGATGACAATGAGTTGTCAAAAGCAAGTGTGCATTTAAAAGTCAAAACAATAAATTCTACCATTTTTTTCAGAGCAACAGAAACATAACTGGTATATTGTGCAGTATGCGGAAATATTACTGAAAGCATGAGAAGTTTATAAAGGCCTCTGTGTTTTGCTATTGGACAGGTTCTTTGGGGTGAATGAAGTACCGGTACACGTAAAATAAACACTGATGCTGAACTTGGCAATGTCATGGCTTATTTACTGTTTAATAGTTGCCTAATGTTAAAGAATGTATTGTTTTACCTTCTCTTGTCCGTTTTTTTTAGAGTCTGAGCTGTCTTGAATGCTACAAACATTAGCTTAATGACACTGATCAGTTTGAAAATTGATACTTCTCAGCTCAAAATTAGCTTACCACACTTTTTGGGTAGCAGAAAGAAGTATGTTTTTTTTCTCAGTGAAGGCAATTATTCCACAAAATAAACAAAATGCAACAAATGTTTTCCTATGCAAAAAGAGAAAGGTCGCATCTTTTTGTGGGGTTACGGTTTTTGCCACAGGAGATCACTCAAATGCCCAATGTGAACTCTGCGGGTGGGGGTGAATGAGTTCAGTAGTGTGTCCTCACTGCATAGCGTCTCTTGCAGGATTGCCTCAAGTGCAAGAGCACAGTGGCAGATAGACAAAGAGATTGACCCTTGAGCTCTCTGCTCAAAATAGGAAGTTTTTGGTTGTGCGCAACAATGTTCTCCCTATGAAGGTTTGAACAATTTTATTGACACTTTTAACAGCAATTAAACACATTCACAATTTCACCATATCAAATTCTAACAAGGTTTCTGGAGGTAAAGTAAAGTGTGACATTCTGCCTTTGCTCTTTATTTCCGCCACTATGCACCTTAGATTACATCTGCCAGTAGTAAGATTGTATTTACAAGAATTTTCATTGAAAGATAAATAGTTAGTGTTACTTTAACTCATGAATGTCTTTTCACAAAACAGGCCGTTTATGAAAAAATATTGCATCCATAATTCAAGAGGAAAAAAATGACAAAAGAGTACTCGCTGCTACTCACAGCTCCCAAACTTAAACATTCTAAGCCAGTTTGATCACACGCAGCAGGAGTGGGCGAGTATAACAGAGCGAGGTAGAGTGCAAACGAAGGCGTTATTTTTAAACACTGCGGTAAATTCTAATCATGAAACATGACGGACGCGGAGAAAACAGTTGGACCGAAGTCCGCAAAAGTGTGGCAGCAGTCCACACAACGAAAAAAGTGATATGGCACGGGAGCACCACGATCGTGAGGCAGCAATCAAAACCAAAACATGGAGTCACCGACAAGAATAAGAGATCTCAGAAGAGTCTTTTTTAAAAATGCGTTTGTTATTTACAGGGCAGCACAGCAGCGCAGTGGTTAGCGCATGTGTGGCACAGTTCTGAGGTGATGAGATCGAACATACCGTGTGGGGTTTGCATGTTCTCCCCGTGCTTGCGTGGGATTCCTCCGGGCCCCTCGATTTCTTCCCAGTTTCCAAAAACACGCATGTTAGGTTAATTGGCCAGTCCAAATTGTCCCTAGGTATGAATGGGAAAGTGAATTGTGTGTCCTGCGACTGGCTGGCAACCAGTTTAGGGTGTCCCCTGCCCACTGCCTGAAGATGGCTGGGATGGGCTCCAGCACCCCTGCGACCCTACTGAGGATAAGCGGTGCAGATAATGGATGGATTGTTATTTGTGTTTTAGGTGTGAAAACGTAGCCTTTGTCTCTGGTAGCTAGCTGATGTTAGTGTTTGGCCTTAGCTGATTAATGACTCCACACACGTGTGAGTGAGATACTTTTTATTTTATTTTAATTAACTTAAGCAGTGTTTAATTGTGCTTCATTAAAAAAAACCTCCACTTTCACACAATGGTGGTAAGATTGAGCCTAAAGTTTCATTTTTTTTTAATTTTTTGCGACGTCTGAGTGAAACATAACGTTAGTCTCTGGTCGCTCGCTTGATGTGTTTATTAGCTTAATAATGACTGCGTGTGAGTGAGCGAGATATATTATTTTAAAATTAAATAATGAAGTTTATTTGGGCACAGCACAACAAAAAAACAGTACCAATCACTAATTGACAAAAGGGAACAACAAATTATTTGCACCCAACACACAAAAAAAAATCAGACAATACAATATTATCAAACATGTGTCCAAAGGGAGTAGGCTTAAGCAGTGTTTAATTGTGCTTTATAAAAAGCTCAACGTGTACATAATGGGATTAATAAGTTTAAGATAAGGTACCAAGTTTTACTTTTCTGGCAAAGTCTAAGTGATTATTGTGTCCTTGTAAATTGTGCCATAATAATACTCATACAACACGTTCTTATCTCAATAGGCCAAACAAACAACTTGCCTGCTTGATCCGTTTCCAGCTTCACTGGTAAAGGATCTGTTTGGGATCTTAGGACCGTCAGTTTTAAATATTATTAATATATCGCTATCCTCGGGTATTGTTCCTGTAGCCTTCAAGTCTGCCGTCATTAAACCCACGCTTAAGCGACCTAACCTTGACCCAGAAAGCCTAGGTAATTATAGGCCAGTGTCAAATCTGCCATTTTTTGCAAAATTACTTGAAAAGGTCATTGCACAGCAGCTAAATGACTTCATGTCAGAAAATAACCTCTTTGAAACTGTCCAGTCAGCATTTAGGGCAAATAACTCTACTGAGACAGCCCTGGCTGAAGTAACCAATTATCTCCTTTTAGCAATAGATTCAAGTGCCTTATCAATGTTACTGCTGCTGGATCTCAGTGCTGCTTTTGATACTGTCAAACACAACATATTACTTGTTCGTCTGGAATGCAGTGGTATCTCCGGAACTGTACTCTCGTGGTTTAGGTCCTACCGGTCAGACACGATGCAATGTGTTAACTATGGCAATCTGACCTCTAAACACTTAATGTCCCCTGTGGTGTTCCACAGGGGTCTGTACTTGGGCCCCCTTCTTTTTAGTATTTATATGCTTCCGCTTGGTGACATTATCCGCAAGTATAATATTAGTTTCCATTGCTATGCAGATGACACTCAACTGTATGTGCCACTGGAGACAACTAAACAGTTAAGTTTTAGAAATCTGGAGGCTCGCCTTACTGAGATTCAAAGATGGATGTCACTGAAATTTTGATTATTGGTCCAGCTCATTGTCGTGAGTTGTTTTCAAATACTGCCCTGAACCTAGACAAATGTAATATCACCCATAGTGACTCGGTCAAAAATCTAGGTGTTATATTTGATCCTAATCTGTCGTTTCAGTCACACGTGAAAAATATTACTAGAATAGCTTTCTACCACCTCCGTAATATTGCGTTCGATGCTGTCCCAATCAGATGCAGAGGTTTTAATTCATGCGTTTATTACTTCTCGGCTTGATTACTGTAATGTATTGCTTTCTGGTCTCCCGATGTCTAGCATCAAAAGTTTGCAGCTGGTTCAGAATGTGGCAGCTAGACTTTTGACTAAGACAAAAAAGTTTGAGCATATTACTCCTGTATTGCCCTTTGGAGACTCTTTGTGATTAAGGGCTATACAAATAAAAATGACTTAACTTGACTATTGGCCAACTTGCACTGGCTCCCAGTCCACTTAAGATGTGACTTTAAGCTTCTCTTATTTACATACAAATGTTTGCATGGACTTGCACCCTCTTATCTTGCACCCTCCACTTTCCGGAAAACATTTCAACATGTTACCTAGTGTTTACTATGTTTGTGTACTGTAATGCTAAATCTAACTCACCCTGGTCATCCTGAAAGGGAGCTTACCACTTGTGAGGTCCCTTCTCAAGGTTTCTTTTTCCTCACGCTGAAGTTTTGAGTTGTTCCTTGCCCGCATGTTGGTTTAAGATCAGGTAATTGTGTAATTGTAATCCTGTGCAGTCCTTTGAGACATTTTGTGATTAAGGGCTATATAAATAAATGTGACTTGACTTGACAATAGAAAAGCACAAACAATGACAAGCTTCATTATGAGAAAGAAACATCATGAACACCACAGCAAGCAGCTTTTTTTTCACTGAGATTGACATGTTGACATTTTTGCATTGCAATGCAAAGTTCTCAAAGAAAGAAGAGTGAGTGAGTTAGTGAGCAAAGGTGATAGCGGTTACCTTTTGCTTGTTAATGTTGAAAATGATGTTACTGGGTTTTCACATTTGCATTTATTTCTTGTTCTATAAGCTCACATCCTTTTAAACGACAAAATACCTTTTTTGTACTTTTTAAAGTTATAGTTTATACATTTGCAGGTGTATACCATTGGTTTTGCATTTTTGTTTATCGTTAAGTATTTTGATACTTGGAATGTTAATGTTGATACGCGTCATTGGGTTTTTAGATTTGCAATGATTTCTTGTTCCAAAAGCTCATGTCCCTTAAACAACAAAGATGCCTTTTTGCACTTATATATATATATATATATTATTATATTACAGGTGCACAGCATACATGTGTATCTATTTTGTTTGTTATTTGACAAACACTGATTTTTGTTTTTGTTTAATATTGTAGAATATTCAGTTTTGTGCTCTATTTTCTTATTTGTCCGCAAAATGTCAATATTTGAATATAGAAGATGACATTAATAATGTGTTTTTCTTATCAGATTCATCGATTAATCTAAAACAAATAATTGTCGGATTATTTGATTGTTAAAATATTCTAGTTCTAATTCGCTTTGATTTCCTTTAGCCACATGAAATGTTTTTATCAGTGTTTTTCAGTGTTTAAAGGCCTCTTCATCTTTTGAAAACAAGCACACACAAAAACAGGCCTTCTGTTAACGATAAGGTGGAGATGTTATTACCCCTGTGTATACTGCCCCAGCAACATGATGCAGTGGGCTTCATTTGACCATTTGCCATGCCGATTGGCTGTAACTGACGCTGAAGCGCAAAATTCTGGTTTCATTTAGCCCTCGCGATATCTTCCACGGACGTGATAGTTGCACCGCCCGACAGGAAACTGCCCCCACCCATGCGCACCAAACTCAATTTATTTTGAACGCACAGCTTCAAACGCTCGGTTCACATTGGGTGTGACTCTAACAGTGTAAATAGAACAATTATGAGTATAAAATAATGGAACATTTTTTCCTTTCTGCGCAACCTAGCACCAAATGACTCACGCCCCGCTGGTTGGCTTTGATGTATTATTTATAAATTATGAGAATTTTAATTTTTGAAACTTTGGAAGTCTTTGGTCCTTTCCAGTGTAAACTGTGTTTCCATTGATCACATTTTCCAATTATAAATGGCTTTCAGAATAAAATAAATTTCCTAAGTAAGGGGACCACTGTATTAGGGACACGAAAAATTCTGAAAAGAAAAAAAACCTATGTAAACTCACAGGGGGTAATAGGATTAGTTCAGGGAGCCACCATTCATATCCAGCAAATTGTTTTAAAAATACTAACTCCTCAGTTGATTTAACAATCTAGCCTGAAGTAAAAATGGGTTCTTGGCTTGGACTAATAGAAATGACCAGTGGATTTTATACAAGGTTGAAGATTAGAGTTGCCCCCAGTAACATACACTACTCTAAGCATAGTTGTCGACATTTGCTTTAAAGGATTTGAGTCCACATTGAGTGTTTGCAATTATTATGTCCAGTCAGCCAATTCAATATAATCTCGCCGCTAGCGGTACACAGGCTACAAGTCAAGAATTTCCCTCTACTCTGTAAAACATGTTCCATTTTATCAAAGCTCGTATTGTGCGCAGTCTAATGGGTAAAATCAAAGTGTGTGTAACTTTCAGAGACAAGGCGTTATCACACAGAGGGTGTTTCCACCCCAGCACTTCAACCTCTGGAGTACCACCCCACCCCTTAGTTGGCACAATTATGGAATAACCTTTCCTTGCATCCCCTGCTGAATTGTCTTTCTTGGGCATAAATGCATGATTTTATTCTTGTTGCTCTGCTTCCCTGGCAGTTCCTGATTGACTCCAATACAGTCTATGGTCAGATGAAATTCATATGTCTTGCTCGGTGGCATGGTGGCCTTGCCATAGAGTTTCTCTTCCCTCAGTGTGAGTCTTCTTTTCAGCAGACTGCATACAGTGGTAACACACTCAAGGCAGCGCGTAGGCAATTGTGCAAGATGGAAGAGACTCCTGCTGGGTGTTTTTTGTTGTTTTAGCACTGGATTATGTCCTGAAAACTACCCACAGCAGCATACAAACAACTTCACAAGATTTGCATTCAGAAGCAGCATGAGGCTTCTAAAGATCCAAACCTCATGTTTTCATCAAGGTGATTGTCATTTATATGTAAATGTAACCAGTCCAAGAAAGCCAGTCCAGTCAGTGTCTTGTCTTTATGGGGTCTGTTTGGGAACCAGGACCTGAATGGCAAATTCCTTCTAACAGACAGTCAGCATTACAGAAAAACACAAATTTAACATATTGCAACTGCTATATGAGGGGATTAAAGGATTACATGTTTCAGTTGCAGAATAGACAGAAACTGAAAAGAGCAACAGTAAGTCGACATAAATAATTATATGTAGGCTGGGGATTTATCTTGAGGGATTAAATGTGGGAATTTTTCGAATAAAAAAAAAGTGGATGAAGCATTTAAATGAAGTATAAAGCAACAATACAAGCTCCAAAATCAACACTCACAAAAAAACCATCAAGACTATACATCAGGGGTCAGGAAACTATGGCTTGCAAGCCATATATGGCTCTTTTGATGAGTACATTTGGCTTAGGGATCAAATTTGACCATTACACTATTCCCTGTGACATTCCAAAGTACAGTGGAACCTCGGTTTTTGAACGCCTCTCAGTTCGAACAAATCGGAGTCCAACCAAAAATTTCGAGAAATTCTTGCTACGCTCTTCGGTCAAAAAATCGGAGTTCGAACGCCGATAATGCGTGAGTGCGTATGCGAGGGTGCGATGCTGAGCGGCGTACGGATGTATATCGCTCTTTTCGTGACCAACTGTTATCGGGTGCAGACGTGCTTCGTTTTGTTTTTGCTTTTAATATAGAAGCAGAAGAAAAAGTTGGAGGAAGAGATGTCCTCTGGCGAGGAGGAAGCAAGAAAGGATGCCCCGACGTCCGAGATTAAACAAATGTGTAACAAATGGGCCGAGTTACAAAATTTCGTTGAACTCCACCACCCCGATGAAGTTGCAGCCACCAGGGTCATAAATGACTTTAATGACACTGTCATGAGTCACTTTAGAAAAGTGCTAAAAAGAAGGCAGAAGCAAGTGTCATTAGATCGGTATTTTAAGAGAAAAGAACTTCCTTCCAAACAATAATTTTCCTTCCACCTCCAACCCTCTCCCCACCGTCCACCTGCGCCTTCTGCTGACCACCAAAAAGGTAAGAAATCATATTCATAATTATTTTCTTTATCCTTTTTTTTTTTATTTTTACACGTTCATGTTAGCGTAATCTTTCGTACGGAAGATTACGATAACGTAAACGTACGATTAGCTTGGGTTAGCTTTATGTTTACGTTAAACATTCAAGGTAAACATTCAGAGTGTTGGAAGAGATTAAAACGATTTACATTATTTTTAATGGGAAAAATGATTTCGGTGATCGAACAAATCGGTTTTAGAACAGGATTCTGGAACGGATTATGGTCGAGAACCGAGGTTCCACTGTAATATGATTAAACCACGGTTTTGGTAAGCCAAGACATTTGAAGGTTCTGTCCAGTATATATTGGGCACATTTTAAAGTACAGTATACAGTCAAGGTGCCACTAAAAAAATGGATACTCATTAAACTGTAAAAACACCCCAAATGCCAGCAATTTGATTGGGTGAGCGGTAGAGGTGGGCGAATCTCTCCACACAGCATAAAGCACTCCTTTCGCTCTCTCGCTCCATTCAGTCTGTGCCGAAGGTAAATAGTATGATATTCTTATTGTTTGCTCCTTGTTTTGAAAAAGTTATTTAGGACAAAAATGAGCCCAACACACTTAAAAAAAAAAACAGAGAGGGATATAAATTTAAGTCGTAAATTAATACGGGACACAGGCTCAGTCATTATTTCATAGATTTGATCAAATCATTAAATGACACACAGTGAAATAAAATGTGCGGAAGAGTTAGCATTTGTCTGGAGAAGTTTGCCGGTTGTGCTGAATTTTGTCTTACAATAAATGGTGTGGCTCTCTTAATTTCTTTTTTGGGGGGGGTTGCCTTTATCGCTCTTTGGCTCAAAAAGGTTTCCCCTGCTATAGGTGAATAAATCCAATTCTTACTGCATTGTAGTAAATCATAATAACCTATACATTTTATGAATTCATCAATGCCACACGCGTAATGAGCATTCACTTTTTGGGATGATTCTTTTTGGTGTTGTGACACAGAAATCTTCCAATTTAAAGTATGACAGGGTGGAAACATAGGTTGGCCTGGAGATGGATGGGCGCTACCAGGCTGTACTTGCCCAAGACATTTTGCAGAAAATTGTGCCCTTACGACCCTAGAGGTTAAGGGATCCTACCAACCAACTGACCGACCGAACAACCAACCAGTACCTTACTGGCCTAAAAAAGTACAATTTTGGTGTCTCTCATTTACTTGGAAAAAACAAAAACTGCACACTTTCAGTATCACTTTATGTTTTTATGTTACCATGATTATGCTACAATGATTGATGTGTTCTAATCTTAAACAGAAAATTCCAATAGTTTAGCGACTAATATAAGGGTTTTTTTACCCGCATGATAGCTTATTGACATAGGAATTAGGATTTTCATTTAACATGATTCAGAATCACTAATTAGTGTCACCAAACCGATTTGATACCTTAAATAGAAAAGAAAAGAAGATTACGCTGTAAAAACAAATAAAACCCAGAGCTTTTTACGATTTTGGCAGATAATTTTGTTCATGTGTTTAATTTTCTTTCATTTTTAAATGGAAAATTTCTTTAATGTTAAGAAAATCATAAAATAAGAACATTATCTTTTTATCTAGGGCAAGGTAGGATTATTTGCTCATTTCAAGTATTTTCTTCAGATCATGTTTTTATATTTTTTCAAACGAGTAAAATTACCTACCATTTTTCTCATTTTAAGTTTTTTTTTGTAAAACAATATGAAATATTTAAAATAAGCTAATTGTTCTGGCAATAATAATAATAATAATAATAATAATTTCCTTTGTATTGTCATTCTTTGTAACAATGTACACAGAACGAAATGTCGATACACCTGACCCGTTGTAGCGAGTCGATGCAGCCGCAGCCAGAGGGCACCGCCATTGTACCAATTAGGTATGTCTCGGCCGAGGCGCGAACCAGCGACCTCCCAGTCTCAAAGCGGGCACACTACCATCTAGGCTACTGAGCTGTGGTATGAATGTATTGCTCTCATTATAAAAAGAGCTTCCTTCAGTGGAGAGGTCGCTAATTTTCAGTAAAAAATATCGCAAAGCTAGTTTCGAATCGAAAATACATTTTCAAACGAATCGAAGAGCCAACAATCTTAATTGAATTTAAGTACAAACTATAGAGTTCATTGGCCGAATGAATTTCCCTAAAGAACGAAACCGGGGATTGTCATTGACTTGAAAAGAGGAAGCTGGCTGAGCAGCCAAGCGAGACTCCATCGGGGGGAAGCTGATTAAGCAAAAGGAAAGACTGGGAAGGCGATATGAGGAACCATGAGCAGAACCTCTGCAACTGTTTAGCTAAGAACAGTGAGGTGGGGCACATCAAAACTACAGAAAAAGAAGAGGAGACAGCAGCAAAGGCAAAGTGGAGCCGGAGCGGCGTGAGAAAATCCTATGAGCTTGCTCTCCCTCTTTGTGATAATAGGTTAGTAAAGATGAGGAAGGCTCAGGCTTGCAGACCAGGGTGGATTTACAGGACTTTGCTTCTTCCTCTGTCAAAGCACTGCAGACCCTCTCCCACATACTACACACACACACACACACACTTCTGGCAGTACTGTTACTTGACCGTGATTACAGGTTGTAAAAGGATTCCCCCATCTAACTTAACAGTAAAAGGCTGGCAACGACAAAAAGAGGTCTTAAACCATATAAAACCCTCTTAGCAGACAACTAATCGTCTCATTTTCTTCCACAAAAAGAGTCATTTTCCAGAATTTCATCCCCTTTCTCTACATGGCCCCTTTTTTGCCTCCCACTGCTTTCTGCAACTATCTCCTCCTGCCTCGGCCATCCAGGAAAGGCTGCTAAAGGAAGCAGAGATAACAGTGGGCTGGCCGTGGATGCAACAAGCAGCTGGGCTGCAGCTATAAGTCTATCTGGCCGTCAAACCTTCCTTATAGCCCAACCACAGGCCCGCAGGCTGGAGATCCGCCAACAATGAAGAGTTCGTAAAGTTCAAGGCAAATGTTAGTTCATGTTCACTCTATGTAAATCTCATATAGTTTAAATCACGGGTCTGCAACGTTTATGAAGCTAAGGGCTACTTTTTGTTACTTTTCTTTACTTTTTGCCACAAAGGGCTACCAGTTTGATATTTATTTCAAAAATAACAATTCATGTTTGTACTATGTTTTAAATATGTTATTACTAGATCAATTATTGGGAGTTGTGTTAATAAGACTCAATAAACCACAAAAACGGGCTTCTAAATAATTTTGACAAACTAAATTTATTTGAAACACATATCTTGCATACCCATACAAAGGAAAATCCAAGTTACAAGCATTCACAGAGGCTACCACTGGAGACTGTTTGAGACCACTCATTGGTTGTACTATGGCTTTTTAAATGGCACTTGCGTTACGCAATCTGTCACATTTTAAAGGGGAGGCAGAGATTAATCTCTTTGGATTAGATTTTCTTCAAAAGACCTTTAAAAAGTGAGTGTTGAGAGTAAAGCTAACACGAAGAGCATGCTGGGATAACGCATGTGTACTGGGCTTCCAGGCAGATTTTAAGCAAACGCCAGTTTGCTTACATTTGGGAAACTCTTGGAGCGGCTAATAGCAGCGCATACTGTACTGCACTGCATGACTTTATGTCCTGAAACGCCTTTGTAACTTGAGGCAATATTTTCCTGTTCAAGTTTTCGTAAACTGAAACTTTCGTATGTAGAATAATTAGTCAGTAGAGGTACCACTGTATTTAAATGTGTTTTTAGTAATCAGGAATATGTGTTTCATAGGGATTTAGGCTTAACTTGGATGCTTTAGGGAGGTCGGGAACAGACCAAGTAGTTTCTAATTATCTCATATCATGACCCAGCACTGGTGAGCAATTTCCAGAACAAGCTACTTAGGTGTTTTAAGGGCGCTAATTGCGAGCACAACGTAGGAGACCCTTGGTTTAAAATGGTCATTTTTACGATGAAGTCCAAAAAATGTACGTCACATTTCGATGAAATACCCTTTAATGACTGGGCTAATAATGTTGTGAGCTTTGTAGGAACATAAAACTCTCAACCTGTTGACTGCAAATTTTCAAAAACAACAAAACAAATTTCGTCCTAAAATGGTAATTTTTACGGGGAAGCCAGGAGACGTAACAGTTCTAAAAGTGTAAAGAGTAGACGATGGTTGCATAAAGCATTTATTGTTGAAAAGTATTTCATATTCTTCCAAAAGGAAAAGTGCTTACATGCTATGGCTTCCTCAAACATCTGTTCCTAGGCTGGGTCCACCACAATGAATGCAGCCCATGCAAGAATTATAATTGCATGCATTGTAATAAGCATTTTTTTTAATTAACTAAAACAGCGTCTTTAATTCTAACAACATTAAAAAACATGTTAATCCCTTAAAAGAACCAAACTCCGTTGCTGCCAACAATGTAAAAGTTTTTTAAACCATGACACCTACAGAATGGTTTCTTATGGACCCATACTGTCTATTGAACTTTTAAATTACAAGTTCAACAATTTGTCCTGTTGTATTTTAAAATGGGAGATTTCAACTATGAAACACAAGATTGGTTCAACTCATCCAACACCGGACATCTTTTGGACATTGTACTATTGACTAAATCTGGTTTGAATGTTGAAATGACATTAACAGGCAATGCAGAATTAACATCAACATCAAATATAATAACAGAAATCATGCAAAAAGTCCAACCGACTGCAACAACGAACATCTTGTCTCAAAATTCTGATCAGTCCAGCAGGTTCTAGTTGATGCCATGCATCACTTTCAGGTGCTAAAAGTAATACATGTTCAAACGGGATTCATAACCCACATAAGTCACAGGAAGACAAACTATAATTTCACTTGGAGAAATCACCAAGTTAGTCTAAGCCAGTGTTTTTCAACCTTTTTTGTGCCAGGGCATGTTTTTTACTTTGGAAAAACTTTGCGGCACACCACTAACCAAAAATGTTATAAAATGACACTGAACAGTATGTTTAATTACAATTTAATTTATAATACCCGCAGTTTTTACAGCACAGACACGTGACAATGACATAATATTTGCAGAAAATGATTCATAAATGTTTTATAAAACTTTAAATTTTAAAAAGTGACATTGGACAATTTCTCACGGCACACTAGTGTGTCACGGCACAGTGGTTGAAAATAATTTGTTTAAGCAGCAGTGGCTTCCTAAAAAGTGTGATTCCAGCAGAATGCAGGTTCACAGTAAAGTACAAAGCATAAACCTCCACCCTGGGCATGCTAGTTAACTTCTTCCTCCACCCTTGTGCTGACTGTAAGTGAAACCATTTGAAGGCAAGCTCTGTGAGAGAGGATAAAATGGTCCCACAATTTGTCAGCAACTGGCAAGAAGGGAAGGACCTATTGATTACTTCAGAGATGTTGGCATAATGCTTATACAGCAGTCATTGCAAGCCTGACCAATAAATTTCAAAGCCTTCACTCATAACTGATGTCAAGGCTATGTCAATTTAAAAACCCGCCAGTGTGTCTTATATTCCCTCAGAGGTAATTACAGTACACATGAACGGATGGGAAATGACAGGCTATTAGACACGCAGACAGTGTGATGCTGCCTATTACACAGTCTTCCTGTGTGGATATCAAGATGGGAACATCAGCAGAAAAAGGCAAATGAAAACAAATGTTCAGCTAGTTTTACACATTCTTGACACCAGAAACAAAACCATTTAGCAATGATACCACAAAAAAAAAAACTAATGTGAGGAATAAGTTTTTATGGTATAATTATCTAAATCATCACACAACGGTTTATTAAAGAGTTATTTCAAGGCTTATGTTTTCTAGATCGTCAATATTAGATATATTATTGCTTTCATGAAACATCTCTGAAATTCATTTTTGAATTACAGGACTGTCTCAGAAAATTAGAATATTGTGATAAAGTTCTTTATTTTCTGTAATGCAATAAAAAAAACAAAAATGTCATACATTCTGGATTCATTACACATCAACTGAACTATTTCAAGCCTTTTATTATTTGAATATTGCTGATTTTGGCTTACAGCTTAAGAAAACTCAAAAATCCTATCTCAAAAAATTAGAATACTTCCTCAGACCAAGTAAAAAAATAATTTTATAACAGCAAAACTAAATCAAACATTTGAAAATGTCCATTGATGCACTCAGTACTTGGTTGGGAATCCTTTTGCACGGATTACTGCATCAATCCGGCGTGGCTGGAGGCAATCAGCCTGTGGCATTGCTGAGGTGTTATTGATGCCCAGGATGCTTCGATAGCGGCCTTCAGCTCATTTGCATTTGTAGGTCTGGTGTCTTTCATCTTCTTCTTAACTATACCCCACAAATTCTCGATGGGGTTCAGGTCAGGGGAATTAGCAGGCCAATCAAGGACAGTGATGCCATGGTCAGTGCACCAGTTACTGGTGGTTTTGGCACTGTGGGCAGGTGCCAGATCATGCTGGAAAATGAAATCCTCATCTCCATAGAGCTTTTCAGCAGATGGAAGCATGTAGTGCTCTAAAATCTCTTGGTACACAGTTGCATTTACTCTGGACTTGATGAAACACAGTGGACCAACACCAGCAGCTGACATGGCTCCCCAAACCATTGCTGACTGTGGGAACTTCACACTGGATTTCAAGCAACTTGGATTATTCTCCTCTCCAGCCTTTCTCCAGACTCTGGCGCCTTGACTTCCAAATGAAATGCAAAACTTGCTTTCGTCTGAAAAGAGGACTTTGGACCACTCTGCAACTGTCCAGTGCTTCTTCTCCATAGCCCAAGTCAGACGCTTCTTCCGTTGTCTTGAGTTCAGAAGTGGCTTGACCATGGGAATACGGCTATTGTAGCCCATTTCCCGGACACGTCTGTGAACTGGTTTTTTGATACCTGGACTCCAGCTTCAGCCCACTGTCTTTGAAGCTCCCCCAAATTCTGGAAGCGGCTCTTCTTCACAATTTTGTTAAGGCTGCGGTCATCTCTCTTGGTTGTGCAGCGTTTCCGGCCACATTTTTCCCTTCCAACAGACTTTTTGTGGATATGCTTTGAAACTGCACTCTGTGAACAGCCTGCTCTTTGAGAAATTTCTTTTTGTGTCTTACCCTCCTGATGGAGGGTATCAATGATGGTCCTCTGGACAGCAGTCAGATCAGCAGTCTTCCCCATACTTGTGATTTAGTTTACTGAACCAAGCTGAGAGTTTTTAAGGCTCAGGAAACCCTCGCAAGGTGTTTCGAGTTAATTAGATGATTTAGGTGATTAGTTGAATAGCCTACTTGTATACTTTTTCATGATATTCTAATATTTTGAGATAGGATTTTTGAGTTTTCTTAAGCTGTAAGCCAAATTCAGCAATATTCAAATGATAAAAGGCTTGAAATAGTTTAGTTGATGTGTAATGAATCCAGAATGTATGACATTTTTGTTTTTTTAATTGCATTACAGAAAATAAAGAACTTTATCACAATATTCTAGTTTTCTGAGACAGTCCTGTAGTGTTTTTTCACTCTACTGAAAAGACTATGCTAATCTTAGGCGTACGTTTTTTTTCACGTGACAGAAATGTGAAAATTGACACTAATTCGAGTTTAGAGGGAATGCTTTTTTTTGTGACTATTTTCGAGGTTACCGTCTTTTTTTTTTCTAGTGCATTACAAACTGAAAATAAGTCCTTCCTGCTCCATTTAGATAACGGTAAACTCAACATCCTCAATAAAAAAGGGAGTTGAAAGCAGCCGTTTGCGTCTGTATCGCGGCTGAATCACGACCAGAAATTTCTGCCCGTGAAGCAGACGCTGTTGGACGCTTTGAGATCGCGATACAGACGAGATACAGCCGTGCTTTACACGCGGCAAGAAATTCACACGCGGTTGGCCCCGCGAAAAAGTTTTGCGCTGCTCAAAACTTTAGACCACGGGTAACCGCGGGCGGCACACGTGGTACACGCGCGGATATGATGCGGTACAGACGCGGAACGACGTGCTACGGCCGCGGCCAGGGCGTGGTTACACGCGGGTAGGACGTGGAATTTTAGAAGGTAATCGCGGGTGGAGCACGGTCATAGCACGTTTGTTCTGCGCCTGTATCGCGGCGTTATCACGTGAATTAGCGTGTGTAACGCGTGTGACGGTCAAACGCCTTTCTCCGCGTATATTCAGCGCGATTTGCCGAGCACACGTCAGTTGTGCTCGAGACGTCAAGGGGTGAACATGGATCCCAGTCACTGTAGTGACCTCGTCTTAATCCATTTTTATTTCTTGACATTTCTTTTCATTTCATAACAAGATAATAAAATAAAAATGAAAAACTATTACAATAATAACATATTGGCTTCTTCTTCGGTGCCATAGCTTGAATTCTTTATCTTCACGGGACTGTGTCTTGAGCGGTTATGATTTCTACAGCCCGGCTCGGCAGCTTTTATACCCGTGGTCCACACGCGGAAAGGACGTGGAACTGACGCGATGAGGAAGCGGAACAGTCGCCGGCGTCTGTTTTGCGGGCATACCACGGATGAACAGCGGGTTGGCCAATTTTGCGCATTTTCTACCATGGGCAACACGGGCAGAAAAAAAAAAAAAAAACGCAAAATTTACAGACGCAAAAGGCTGTGTGACCGGGCCCTCAGAGAGCAGGCGAACCGATAAATGAACGAAAATGGCGTCGCAGAGGCCATACCAATAACAAGAGGCCGTCCGGAAATAGACATGGAAACAATAGACCTGAAGCTAACACGGAGATAGCCAGACAAAAAAAAAACAGCTTGCAAGCAGGCAAACCGGGAAATAATCAAACATAGCATTGGCAGCGCCCGTAGCGATAATGCAAGGCCGGCCGGTAATAAACACGGACACACTAGCCCCGAAACTAACGGAGAGCTAGCCAAAGCAGGCATACCAGGAAACAGTCAAAACTAGCGTCAGTAGCGGCCATAGTGACATCACCACTCCAAAAATAAACTAACACGGACACGGCAGACCCGAAGCTAAAAGGGATCTAACTGGGAAAAGTTACATCAACCGCGGCATGTGGCGAAACCAATGCACACCTTGAAGGGGAGAAAAAAAAATGCAGCTCAGATTCACCATCACAAAGCTAACCAGCAGCATATCTGGAACTGCGCATGTGCGAAAGTAGCATGCAGTGCATGAAGCCTCACCTCTGGTGGTTGGTAGTGACGAATTAGAACTCTTGTTTCTATCACTGCTCATTAAATTAGTGTTTTTCTGTCCTGGTCACATTACAGTTTTGTTTAGAAAACAAATAACCTTTAGTCCAAGCTTTCTCGCAGGTAATAAAAAAGCAATAATTTTAGAGAAAAGTATTTCATTATCATAAATGAGTCTTGAACTGAGAAGCAAACTAACTAAAGGCAATGTGGCAGGCAGAATCAAGCGCTTGGCAAGAAACTAATTGAGCAGGACGTATATTGATGGGGTGGTGAAATGCTGCTCTACAGCTCATTATGCAGAAGATTAAAAATCCCACTTTAAGTTACCACATTACGCAAGCTCCTCAGACAACTCGGTCAAATCAATAGAAAATGAGAAATATTTCAAGATCTCAGCATTTTGGGGACATTATTGTGTCATATTACAGCAGGATTCCTTCATTTTCCAATCCCTTTTGCTCATGCCGGCCATTTAATTGCCAGGGCCCATCCCAGCTGGCAGTAGGCAGTGAGCCCCATGTACTAGTTGCCAGCCAATTGCAGGGCACAAAGAGACAAACAATAATATACCATTACGCAAACACACACAGATTTGTAGGGACAATCTAAGGATTCTGAGTCATTTTTTGCCATCACGTAGGTTTTAGATCAGGGGAGGTTGTAATAGTGGTCTGTGCAGCCCTTTGAGACCTTGTGATTAAGAACTCTACGAATAAATGTGACATGACTAGAAAATAGAAAATTGCAAATAAACTTGGCATGCGTGTTTTTTAAATGTGGGACGAAAACGAAGTGCCAAGAGAAAAAAACACTAAGGCATAGGGGGAACATGCAAACTCCAGGCATTCGTTTCAGGTTAATTTAGTAAAATTTGATGGGACACCTTGTGGTAGCTGACAACCTAGAGCAAAAAAAAAAAAATGATTGCTATTCTATAGGGTTACAGAGAACATAGCTACATTTGATTGCAGGAGGAAATGGCATCTAAATTGTCAGCAATTTATAAACACTTGGCGGCACAGCAGCCGAGTGGTTAGTGCTTCTGCGGCACAGTTACGAGGTCGTAGGCTCAAATCCAGCAACCAGGCTTCCTGTTCAGAGTTAGCATCTTCTCTCTGTGCTTGCGTGGGTTTCCTCCGGCCACTCCTGTTTCCTCCCACATTTCAAAAACATGCATGTCAGGTTAATTGGCCGCTTCAAATTGTCCCTATGTGTCAATGAGTGAGTGAGTTGTATGTCTTTGTGTGCCCTGTGACTGGCTGGCAAACATTTCAGGGTGTCCCCTGACCACAGCCCGAGGACAGCTGGGATGTGCTCCAGCACCCGCGCGACCATACTGAGGATTAGCAGTGCAGATAATGGACGGATAAAAACATGTTGATACGGCCTGCAACAGATAGTGCTGGGTGTTGCTATGTAAAGTGTCAGCTTGGTTCGACTTTTTTTGTTGGTGTTGTGAATTCATCGTATTCAAAAGTATTAAAACTAAAATGTATAAGCAGTTTCTAAAACTCATGACAAAAAGTTACCGGACAACAAGGCAGACAACTCTAAAAAGTTGCTTGCCCAGCCAAAAAGTTGCCTGCCCCAGTTTTCACAACTTGAAACACAATAAGACGACTGATTGCAAAAAAAACCATCGTTGCAAAGTATAAAAAATCTAAAATCGGAATATATAACAGAACAAAAGTTTAAAATTGAGTTTATTATAAATCTACTTATAAAATTCATCGCTGTTTCCCATCTGCCATCAGTATGTACCTGTATTTACTCATCTTCATTCATGCAATGTTTGCGTTGCGTTGTCTGTTACCAGCTACGTGAACTCCTCTTTCCATGATGCTTTTAATGTATGTTTACGTTTTGTAGCATCATACATTTTTTTAGCTTCTTTTAAATATTTCTTCTGGGGCTGATTCCTAACCACTTATCAATTTTTCTTGTGTTCTCTGTGTGTCTACTTTGGAAAATGATATGCAAATGAACGACCTTATAACGCTCTGGAAAGTCCGGAAGCACGAAGTTATTCGGTGCAGGGTTCTGATCAGCTGCCGAGAATGAAAATTGCCAAACATACCGAAATTCCGAAATTTCCAAACCGAACGAAGATTTAGAAATCGGAATAAAGCAAAAGTTTGATTTGAAAAAACATTTTTTTTTCCCCCCTTAAAAAAGTTGTCAGTCACCCGGGCGGAGACGTTTTGTAAGTTGTACGCCCGACGTAAAAGATGCACGCCCCGGGCGTCCTGGCAGATGTTATTTTAGACACTGGTATAAACTTAATCAATCTCTCATAAAACAAAGTTATAAAATCAAATATTCAAAATAGTGTGATCATTTAAAGAAGCAATGCATTCCATTTACGTGATTTGATAGATTTTTAGCCCGTGCGAGTTTATTTTATAGGCTTTCATGGGATCACACTGCTTAGAACGGCAACTGTAAGGAGCATCCTTAATGGTTGCAATAGCGAAAGTGATGCTTCTAGAGAGTACATTACACGTGTAGTTTGAAAAATATCTTTAACAAATCAAAAGTGAATAATTAACAACAAAGATAAAAATATCTTTGTCGGTAGCTAAGGTTGTCATGCTCAAGTTGGGATCAAAAACATTTAGGGCAATATGAATTAACCTTCAGTAAGTAAATGAAGATATTTTTTCATTATATCTTATGATATTTTAGAAATTCAACACAGATAAATTGTTGATCATTAGTGTGCTTTTCATGAAAAATGAGCTGTGACAAAAATAATATAATTAATAATTTACTTCAAGATGAACGTTTCCTAAATGCACAAAAAAGCTACAAAATGTTCTCTCACCCGAAACAATGCATGTCCTTGCGTGTCCAAGTCTTGAAAATTGCTTTTGGCATTACAGTTTGAAGGTGTGGCACATACTGACAGTAAAGAGCCCCCATGTAAATTAAAATGAAGCTTCACAGCACCGAATTTATGGATATAGATCAGAAATGACAACACACATCAGAAGTAAGAAAGAGATTCTAAAGGAGCACAATGATACACCATGAGTAGAGACAAGAGCAGACACATCCCTGAACACCCCAACAAAATACGAAAACATAATTTGGGCTATTATTCAGCAGTATAGCTCATGTCAATCCTCGAAAGGGCTAAACATCTCGTGTTTTATAAGGTACTGACATTCACACTATACAATGGAAAGAGGAGCATCCTATGAACTAATATTACATGAACAGCTCAAATGAAGAAAAAATGCTGAATGAAGATTAAAAGAAACCTGACCTCAATCAAGAACTAAAAATAACACCACGCCTAAAATAAAGTCAGTTTAGTCAAAGTTGACCAATAAGTAAGTGGCATAACTCTGCTTTGTATGTGCAAACCATTTGACATGGGAAGGAAAGTTGGCTTGTTAAGTACTAACTAGACTTGAAGAGTGAAAATCTCCAAACTTGCCTAAATGTTCACACCAGACAATAAATGTATTGTATAACTCTTGTGATATGCAGTCAGAAAATAGTTAGGACTTACAAATGTCTGGGGACTCATCTGAGCCATCGGGACAGTCCTTCTCCCCATCACACCGCCAGCCTTTGGAAATACAGGTCATCTGGTCCTTACACACAAACTGCTTTGGACTACAGGTCCTGGTTTGGTCGTCTACTTTGGGAGCTGTGAAGGAAACAAAAGACAGGTTACAACGTTTTGTATTTGTTTTCTTGTTGATTTCAAAGGAAATTCTCGACTCAAACAAACTATCACACCTAAAATGAGATGTGTGTCATGCATTCTGCAGCTAAGTATGTATATTTAAAGTTATTTCTCACCCACTGTACAAATATGGCTTTACACAGCTTTGATAGGGTTGACAATTCAAAGAAAATATTTGAAGTCACACTCCAACAAAACCTTCAGCAAATTGTGTTGTACATTGGTTTGTTTTTTGCATCACATTGATTAAAGTATTTATTAATTCTTTTAAATGTTATTCTACTTCAGCTATTGAGGAAATTTTGAATGCCAAGTCAAGTCATTTTTATTTGTATAGCCCTTAATCACAAAGAGTCTCAAAGGGCTTAACAGGTTATTACACATAAGCAGTTTAGGTTATTCATATGCTATAGAGTAGAAGTGAGTTTTAAGCTTAGATTTAAACATTTCCACTGAGGTTGCAGATCGAATCTCAGGGGGAAGAGCATTCCACAATGTCAAGGTATATAGATATACAAGTAAGAACCACATCACACTATACTGTCTGACCTGTTGAAAACAGTACAAGGTGGGGAAATTGGTCGGTAAGGCATTGTTGCGGTGTACCACTAAGTACCGGCTCTATGGCAACACTCACGATCCATCAGCAGTTTGACATTGATGACATGCTTTAAGGCAGCCTGGAAAAGAGCTGCCTACATTAGTAAGCAGTGGCAAAGCACGGGGAGGTGGGACTTTAGAATGCACTTTGCTTTTCCCTTAACAGCTTTCTGTAAAGTACCAGGAGCAGTCAGACCCACCACATTATCAAACATTCAAAGCTGGGGACTTGGTAATGTTGGTTTAATAGGCAAGACCCTGTGCCCTGTGAACTGGACCATACTATATCCTAATATATCCTTCAGAATACACCAATGAGTGCAGTCTTAATTTATTTTTATAAGCCATTAGAGAAGCTAATGTTCACCGACTCATTTACTAGCATCAGTGTTTACAAATCAACCATTTAATGTAATTTTATGTGTCAAGTATGTCGTTCAAAGGGTGCAAGGTTGTGAAAATGAGTTTCTTCCAGCAAATATTTAAAATGCAGGTTTTCAAACCACAATAGTGATTAACAGATCCCTGTAGATGACAGCATTACAGCCTTTTGTGTTGGAGTTCAGCGCAACTGTTATTAAGTGAATGAGGAGATATAGATAAGGTGGTCGGTCACATTGATGAGTAGCTCTACTTAAGTTCATTTATTTTTTTATGGATTGCTTTAATGTGAATTTCCCTGTGGGGATGAATAAAATATCTATCTATCCATCTATCTTAATCAATTCCAAACAAAACTGGCAATACCTGCAGCATGTCAACCCCTGCATTTACCAGCTGGCGTCGTCGTTGATGTCATGCTCTTTCCGGACATTTTCAACATCTTACCTAGTGTTTACTATTCTGTGTACAGTAATGCTAATTGTAATTCACCCTGTTCAATCCTGGAAGGGGGATTACCACATGTGAGGTCCTTTCTCAAGGTTTCTCTTTTCTCCTCACACTGAGGTTTTTGAGTTTTTCCTTGCCCGCATGCTGGTTTGCTAGTTTAAGATCAGGTAATTGTGTAATTTTGTAACTGTAATCCTGTGCAGTCCTTTGAGACATTTTTGTGATTAAGGGCTATATAAATAAATTTGATTTGACTTGACTTGACAATACACTTGAAGTAAAACATAGTAGGGTCTTTTCAGTTTATCAATAGAGAGTTTTAACAAAGTTTCCTTTTAAAAAGATAGTCATTGACGATGCAATAACTTCAAGAGTGGCTTTGACCCTAGAAAGAGGGGGTTTGGGGTTTTTAAGGGTTATTGTTCTATCTTCGTTATTCATTATCCATTATCCGTTATCGGTCAGTTCATAATACGCTACAAAGCCTAGGAGCCGGGACACTTACTCTCAGCCAAAAGGCCAAGCTAAGTGTTTAGTGACTGTAGGGCAGTACATGGTGTGAACAAGAAACCAACAGTAAAAGAGCCTCTAATAATCAATTAGAGCAATAGTCTTTAATCATGGCATATTTCTTAGGGCATTTAAAATTGCAAACTCAAATTGCAACCCTAATAATTCCCCTCTCTCTGTCAAGGAACATCGTCCTCACTGCGTAGTTTTATTAAAAAAATTAAGTACTCCAGGTTTATAAATGCCTTGTCGTCATGGTCACTGAGGTCAGGCACACTTTGATTGAGCATCATTAAATTCAGGAAGCCAAATAGTGCTATTAAATTTCAGTTTAATTTGGATTATGCAGAGAGAATTTCATGTCATAAGGTACAGGCGAATGTTAATTAAATGACGCACACACAAAAAAAAACCACATTCTATGCAGTTTTTTTCCCCTGCAACTTTACGCAACACCTTTTTTGTCAGCTAATGAGTTCAACATCTGTTCAGCAACCACAGGAAGAATGAAAATGGTTCTTTTTGGACATGTTCAAGGCTCTCTAGCGTAATGCCATTTGATGAGTGGTCCCCATTTGCAGTTTAGTTATGTCCATACACGTGCACTCTGTATGCGTCATATTAAGAGGGTATAAATCCCACTGCGAGGTTCCACAAGTCCTGCCTTACTCTGTATTGTCTCACTCAGACTATTTGCACCAACAAAAACGATATCGCTAGAATACAAAAAGAAAACTGACAGAGCAATATATTTTCGTTTTTTTGCATATCAATCTCTCACCAAGGTTTCAGATCGTCAAACCAATTTTAATATCACACAAAGACAACCTAAGAAAATGCAAAATGCAGTTTTGAAATGTTGATTTCATTTATCACGGCACAACAAAATCAAAAGCTATCTGGCTCTATGTGGACAAGTAAAAACTGGGAACAATGGCAAACCATCCCTGGAGTGATCAAACAACTAAGATTGCTCCAAGAGTGCAACGGCAGTTACAAAAGAACCTCGAAAAACATCCAAGGAACAGCAGGATTCGATGACCTCAGTTAAGGTCAGTGTACATGACTCCACTATAAGAAAGACACTGGCCAAAAATGGGTGAAGTGGAAGAGTTCACAGGCAAAAACCACTGCTTCACAAAAAAAAAAAAAAAAAAACTGAATTGTCTCACATTTGCCAAAAAGCAGCTTGATTATGAGACTTTTGGAAAAACATTCTGTGGACTAATGGGTTAAAATTGTTTATGGAAGGTGTGCAGCCTGTAGGATCTGGGGTAAAAATGGCACAGCATTTGACAATAAGAGCATGATGCCAACAGTAAAGCATGGTGGTGGCAATGTGATGGTCTGGGGCTGCTTTGCTGCATCAGGACCAGGACAACTTGCTGTGGTTGATAGAATAAAGAGTCCTGGTTTTTACCAGAAGATCCTGACGTAGCGCCATTAGTTCGTGCCCTCAAACTCAAGCATTCTTGGGTCATACAGCAGGACAATGATCCGAAACACACCACCAAGTAAGACTCTGAATGGCCCAAAAAATTTAGAAGGATGCACAATCTCTACAGCGTTATCTTTTCATCTGCAGTGAATTTCTACCATTAGGCATAACCAGCTTGTTTTTGGGGTACTCAAGCACCCCCAAATTCCACCCAAGCACCGCAAAGTTATAGCATTTTTAAAACTCTCTTTTCCTTAATTAGCGGCAGAAATAGCTTCATTATGATAAGAAAAAACAATGTATACAAAACAAAAAGTAAAACAAAACAAGAAATACTCCACTTCCTTAAAATAGTTCAGTCCATTTCATTCCTAGCCCTGCTACGGTCCAGGTCGGACTGGGCCAAATCAGGTTTTCCACAACAAAAGCTCTGATTAAAAACATTCCACTGCTCTCAAATATATTTTCTTATTTGCTACATAAAATAAGATCTAAAGAAAAAACAATAAGATTTAATGTGAAACTATATATTAATTAATGTGAGCATTAATTATTCTGTAATTTGAATGGGCTTTACTTACATTAAAGGGACAATGGGTATTATTTAACGACTACATATTGTAGTATTGAGTAGTGCAACCAAAAACGGGTGCAAGGAAGAATACTACGTAAGGACACTCAAAGTGAACAAAATGTACAAATTTACCTCCCACTTTCTTACCTAGCATTTTTGAGGTTTCTGGTTACGCGTAGCAGCAAGATGGCTGAAAATTAGCACATGTTGGGTAAATAAATGCAAATATTTCCAGCAACGAGTATTTCCTTTTTTCTTTTTTAAATGTACGTTTCTATCATAGTTTTTGTATTTCGGATTATTTTTGGAATTGGAATGTAATTTTTAATCATGATTTTTTTTTCCACCACCAGGAAGCGCTAAATAAAGGAAACTGTCCCTTTAAACATTCATATTACGGCGTCAAGCAATCAACTGTCCACCCACCGTGTCAAGTGTCATCTTCAACAATCTGAATACACGGTTACATTATGCAAGTAAAAGTGCCACCTTAGTTTCCTGTGCTACTTTTTATTTCACCTACGGCAATCTGTGTAATATTTGGACTTCCATAAAAAAGATTGACATTAATTTATGCGTGAAACACAACTTGCGCAGAAATTTTGGGTATATCACTAGCATGGAAGAGGAACTCATTTGTAAACGAAGGACTGCTTTGACTAAGATGATTGATAAACTAGTTGTAATGTTCTGTGTGGGTGTAACATCCCAAATGGACCAATTTCATACTGGAATGTTCTTTTGTGCTCTGGAAACAACAGAAACAGAAGTCTCATCATGATTCTTAACAGGGATGGGGCCCACTCTCACCCTGGATGACTCGCCTGCGTGCTTGGCAGGCAGAGTTCTGATGAGGGGTGAGGGGGGATTCATTAAATCAGGCGGGCATCACATTGCAAATGAAAGTAAAGTTTGTGTATCAATGTTTTCAGTTCCCCATTTGGTTGTCTAAAAAGTGGCTTTGGACCGTGGTACCAAAAACCTTTAACCACACTTAATTAAGCTAAAAAATACACCATGTGTCACCCCAGAAATGTGGACGGTGAGGTAACGATGCTGCATGCGTCGGGAGCAAGACGGCCATAACTGAACTTGTGCAGGTTCTTGATTGAATTTTGACGACACGTGCGGATGCAGCCAATCTACAGAAGAACGAGAGGGAGGTTTGCTTGCCGTGGCCCGAGTCCAAAAGACTGACTCCTCAGCTCGGATAAATAAAAGCACTGAACCCGTTGACAGGCTGCAGTGTGAAGGAATTCCCTAGCAATCTTAGTTATAAAGTGACTGGACTGAGGGCTTTGTTCCCCAAGAGCAGGCATGAAACTGTAAATAAAACAGTGTGGTTGCCCATTTTGACGATACTTTCTACCATTGCCTGATTTTTTTGACCATAGGACCCCTTTAAGCCTAATTGGATGTTATAGCTGAGGATGGGTGAGCGGCCAAGGAGGAACGACTAGCAGCCTCACCGGAGCTCCTCCACTGAAATACTTCACATGTTGATGTGATTTGTTGATTCACACAGCATTTCTGTCTTGTTCCAAAGTAAATTGCCTGAGCGTTAGCAGAGTTTGGGTTTTGCTAAAACGTCCAACTATTGGAGTTCCAACACAGGAAATGAAAGATCTCCCGGGCTCCTGGTAGCAAATAAATATGGATTAGAGTAAGAAGCTTACTGGAATTAACAGGTTCTTACCAGAAAATGCGGATCAAAAGGTCATTACAGTATAGCAGTCAGTAAAAAAACAGCCTTTTTAGTAAATTTGGAAAGAAGCAAAAGAATGCTGACATGTTACAGAGAGTAGCTTGAATGGTAGTTCGGAATCTGAAATGATAGTCATTGAGAGAATGGTCAAACTATTATTTTATTTAGAGCACACACTGCACCATTCTACAAAGATTGATTGCTTGGTTTTGAGAGCTCATGATCCTTACCAACTGGATTCCTCAAACCTATTTATTAATGCAGTGGTCTTCAACATGGTGCCACCTTAGAAACACCTGAGTGGCCCGCACACAGGTTCCAAAAGTAGCTCACCAGTGATGTTTCATTGTGATTTTTAATATTTTTTATTTCCAACATTATGTTTTAAAAGCTAATATTTACAACCTGGTAATAAAATAGTAACAACCTAGTAATAACAAGTAATTTTAGAAATGTATACCAAAATGGTAGTCTTCCACACAAATAAGTAACAAAAAGCAGCTTTCAGTTTTAAAAAGCTTGTTGACCTCTGCTTTAGTGTATGCATATCCTAAACCAGGTGTCCAAAGGCACACTATCTGTCATTCAGTCTCCAAGTATTATCATGTTAATAATAAAACAAACATTTTAAAAACACGGTTGGCATGCCATAAGTCTATCCATCCATTTTATGTGTCGCTTATCCTCAATAGGGTCACGGGGGTGCTGGAGCCCATCCCAGGCATCTTTGGGCAGTGGACTGGGGACACCCTGCCAAACAGTCGTAGGGCACATGGAGACAGACAACTCACTGGCTCATTTTCCTTTAGGGAAAATTTGGACTGGCCAATTAACCTGACATACATGTTTTTGGAATGTGGGAGGAAACTGGAGTGCCAAAAGGAAACCTGAGCAGGGATGGGGAGAACATGCAAACTCCACACAGAGAGTCTGCGGTTACTGGAATTATAGCCTGGACCACTGCACCATGGGGCTGTGCCTTTTTAGTTGCCATGTGATTGGTTGCTCTGTCTGTCTTTGAAATAATCAGCTGCTGTCATGAATTCTACATCACTTAGCGTGATGGGATGAATGATAGAAGTGCAACTGTACAAAGAAGTAATCATTAATAATAATGATATTAAAAGTTGGTGTGTGTAACTTCAAGATATTCTACTTGCTGGCGCCATCTTTTGGCTGAACTCAACATTCCAGCTCCTTTTTTTTTTGAGCGTGCAAGTATGTGAAATTCTTAGACCCGCTGTAATAAACGCTTCCTTTTTTATTTTTTGGGGCATTTGGGTTGGCATTTAGACTTTATTTGAATCAGTTATTTTCTTACTTTCACCATTTCCATTCTGGAACTGTATAAAACCACGATTACGAGCGTGATCGCTCTGCCTCTCTCTTAAAAAGTTTGGACAACCCTGTCCCAAATTAATGTCCCTCAGGAAAACCAATGCAGTTTATTTAAGATAATTGGGTAGGATCGGGGGCAGCACGGCGGCACAGTGGTTAGCGCTTGTGCGGCACAGTTCATGTCATGGGAACCTGTCGTGGGTTCAAATCCAGCTCCAAACTTCCTGTGCGGAGTTTGTATGTTCTCCCCGTGCTTGCGTGGGTTTCCTCCGGGCACTCCGGTTTCCTCCCACGTTCCAAAAACATGCATTTTCAGGTGAATTGGCCGGTCCAAATTGTCCCTAGGTGTGAATGAGCGAATGAGTTGTTTGTCCCTGTGTGCCCTGCGATTGGCTGGCAACCAGTTCAGGGTGTCCCCTGCCCACTGCCCGGAGATGGCTGGGATGGGCTCCAGCCCCCCCGCGACCCTAATGAGGATAAGCGGTACGGCTGATGAGATGAGATGAGATGGGTAGGATCGGAGTCTTTATCAGACCCAGTGTCACATCTTATTCCGCTTTACGGCGTTCGTAAATCATATGGACGGCAGTAGATCGTCTTGGGATCAAGAGATCGCAGGTTCGAATCCCGGCTTCTCCGTGTTATATGTTGAAGTGTCCTTGGGCATGACACACTAATGCCCCCAAAAAGCAGGTCAGTGCCTTGCATGGCCGCTATTGGTGTGTGAGTGTGTGTGTGAATGGGAAAGTGTGAAGCACATTGTAATGCGCTTTGGGAGGTCTTCATTGACTTGAAAAGCGCTATATAAAATGCAGACCATATTGTCAATAAGTCCGCAGTATGGAGCTTATTTTTTCTAGCACACGAATATAGTTACACAGTAACATACAAAAGCTTCTTTCACAGAAGCACCATTTAAACCCTTCTATTAGAAATCATCATCATATCGAATAGTTATTAAAGAGCGGACATCCTAAAAATTAATCAAGAAACTGGAGCCCAAAAATTTTGACTGAGACATCTCTACTTAACAGTCGGCTTGAGTGCTTCAATACATACCATATTTATTTGTGTATATTGCGCACACAGAATTAAAAACTATTTCAAGTGTCTTTGAAACTATTTAAACCCAGTGCTGGGTGCTAGCCTAATCTTGGGTTATTAGGTTTGTGAACCACACAGAGACTTCCTGGTATGCTGGTATGTCGTTCTGGTTCAAGCCTGGAGATTTGGCTGGATTCTAAATAAACCACTGGCCATACAGCGTGCACATTGGACTTCCTCATGCAGGGCCAGAGCTGTCCAAACAGTGCATACTAGATTGCCCGCAAGCAAAGTTCATGGCAGAAAGCGTTAAACACAAGCGAGTGAGCAAATTCATGAGTGTATACAAGTCTCATTCTGACAGTTATGTACATCTCGACTGCGGGTTTTTAGAAGGATTTTTTTTTCCGGACTTCCGTTTTTATACGTGAGAAGAGATTGTGTTTAATCAAATGTGCACCAAAAAATGATGCAAACACTCTTGAAGCCTAAAAGGAAGCCCGTGGGACGGAATGGAGGCCTATGGCCCATTGCCAGCTGGGCAAAAAGATTCAATATTGCCTTTATAGTCATTAACATCAAATGCCAATGATTTTTTTAATTACAATGTACAGTATTGATGACAGGAGTTCAGAACAGGAAAACTAAATTAATATATATAATTCCAAAAAGGAAAGACGGTGTAGACGTATGCACCTTTTGTTTCAAAATGATTTGAGTTGTATATGTACATCAAGGGATGACTGAGTAGTAAAGTTTGAAAAATATTCATTGTATCACTGCATATAAATACTTGTCCTGGGATAGGGGAGGGGGTATGTATGGGGCATGGAGGCTTGATGGACTTTAAGTTCTGCGAAAAAAAACGTCTCTCAGTCTGTTAGTGGAGGCACGTATGTTCCTGTGCAGCTTTCCTAATGGAAGCAATACAGTTTGTGGCCTGGGTGGCAGGGAATTGTGGCAATGGCCTTTGCTCTCCTCTTGACTTGGCCCGCATTTATGGATTCAGGTAGGAAGTCAGGTAGGAAGCCCAGGATGACCAGAGAAATCCTAACCACCCGCGCTATTCGTTTTCTCTCCTGTGCGGTGCAGCTGACATACCAGGCGGTCATGTTCAGGCAGAGGACGCGCTCAATGGTTGCGCTATAAAAGTAGAGGAGCAGCCAAAGGGCGAGACCAGCATGTTCAACTGTCCTGAAGAAGAAGATTCCTTGCTGAGCCTTCTTCACCAGGTGGTGGGTTTTGGTGGACCACGATAGGTCTGTTGTGATGTGGATGCCGAGGAACTAAATGTCGTCCCCCCGCTCCACCACTTCCAGGAAAAGAGCAGGTTTAGTTTTTTTTGAACCTCCTAAAGTCCAGGATGACCACTTTGGTCTACTTAGTATTCAGCACTAGGTAGTTTGGGTCCCATTGTTGCCAAAAATAAGACCGTCCACAGAAGTGTCGTCCGCAAATTACACTTATTGGTGGGATGGATGGCGGCATGGTCGTGAGTAAATAGGGCAAGGAAAGCTGGGATTAGCGCACACCCCTGTGGCGAGCCCATGCTACAGACCAGCTGGGATGATGTCCTCTTTCCAATTTTCACCACCTGAGGCTCGTTGGTAAGAAAGTCCATGATCCAGTGGCACAATGACGCAGGCAGACCCACTGCATGTAAGTTCAGCGCCAGCCCGTCTGGGACGACAGTGCTAAAAAACGGGGTTACAGTCGACAAATAACCATCTGGCATATGTGTTTGGCTGCTACGGATGGGTCAGGGTGTTGTGCAGGGCAAAGGAGAAAAGCGACCGTGCAGAACTGAACATAGGATAGTACAGATGACTTATACTCCTCATGGTCTGCATCTGTGCTAAACACAGGCCAGTCTGTGTTCTCAAAGGAGTCCTGTAGTGCGGAGTAGGCCTCATCAGTCCAGACCTGTAAAGTCTTGGTGATTGGTTTTGTACGGCAGTCCAGAGGTTGGTCGATGGGTATGAGCTCCGATCATATATGGTCAAATATGCCCAGGTATGGGGCTGCTCCTGCCTTGTAAGCACGCAGGATGTTGCAATATACCTGGTCAAGAGTGGTGTTGTTTCTGTTGGGAAAACTGACGTATTTGTAGAATTTGGGAAACATCGACCCTGGTTCAATGTGGTTGAAGCCATCTTCTACTTTCACAGCAGCCTTTGGGTTGCGTTTCATTAGCCCCCTAATGTGACAATAGAGCTCCTTCAGCTCGTGGTGGTATGTAGACTACTACAATAATAGTTGACAAAAGTTCCTTTACCAGCTTGAACGGTCAGCATTTATCAAACTGAGATGGTGGCACGTGCACATGCTGCGGGCCATAGTTCTGCATTGACATGTTTGTTTATAAGGTTACTTAAAGCTGTTATAAAATACAGCAGATCGAAACTTCTGAATTTTGGGACACAATTCAGGCTTCTCAAACCTCCCAAATTTGATTTTACCACATCAGCGTTTCAACGGATATACCCTCTCCCTACAGCTGCGGAAAAGGCAGAGACGACATCGTAAAGAGAAGACGGGGAACTGTGCAGACGCGAGAGCTAGGCTTCATGCTCACCCACAGTGTTTTTCTAAACAACGTGAGGTCTCTCCCCAACAAAATCGACAAGATTAGGCTAAGAATTTGTTTTTGACGGATGGACAGCTGTGTTGCTGTCTCACCAAAACTTGGCTGGAAACAGCATCCTAAATCTAGCAGTAGAACTCAAAGGAAGAACGCTGCTACTTTCATTCCGAACGGCAGCACTGTGCAGGACAAAAAGGTGGAGGTTTGGAGCTCTTCATAAACAAAATGTGGTGCACATCTATGCACCCAGTAGGTACATTCTGCTCCCCCATTAAATTGACCTAATTTCCAGCAATATGTCTCCCTCAATATGACCATCACTGCACAAAACATTTTCTGCAGGGGCATTCTGGCACCTCCTAATTGATGTCATTTAAAATGAAACAAAAATACTTTGTTACTGTGTGGACAAAAAAAAGGTATAGTTGAATTGCAATGAAGGACCATTGTCCAAGCACCAAGCAGAGCAAGCGTAATTGTCGTTTTGCAATTAAAAACACATATTTTTAAGTTATTTCTTTTTACTAATTAGACTTGTTACCATGGCTAGTCAAAGACTGACGCCATTTTTTTGAGAAGTACTGCTTGTAGAACGCAAGAAAATTGAAGAAGCATGGATAATGAATGAAAGCAGATGTTTTTAACAGTTTACAATGCTGTCATGTTTTATTGATTTGTTTCTCTTCTTTATGTTTGCCACTACAAGGATTACTGCCCTGGCATTAGGGGCTTTCAAGTCACAGCTTTATATAGATTGTATGCTGCCTGAAAATATCCTGGTTGGATTTTGTTAGAAAAATAAAACTTCATAGTACATAAATGCAGTTCATTTTTGGGCTCCTGATCTGATTTATTTAAACAAAAAAATAAAAGGCTGCTGATTCTACAGCAAAAAAAAAACCTGAAAAAAAAATTAGAATTCTGCATCTTGATTCATTAGCTTCATGTTATCTGAGTGTTTTTCTTTCTTCTGTTGAGGAAATCAATTATTCCAAGCAGCAGTATCATAATTAGAGTTCCCCAACGTCAAATGTAAAAACTGTGTAGTTGCACTTCAGCAGGATCTCAAAGTAAAAATTTGCATTATAAGGAACAACATGAGCAGAACGAGGACAGATGGAATTTGTTATTTCTGAATTTTTGTGCTGTGTTAATAGTTCAGATGGACTGCAGTTAAACCCTCTGGGATGTATTGTGGGAAGTTACAGAGTATAAGTATGTGTAGCAGCTGAAAAAAATATAAAGACCAATGGGGAAATGTATTCACCATTCTCAGACAACTTTACAATGCTTTACAGGCCAAAGCAATCACTTAAGCTTTATGGAGGTTGAACATGAGCCAAGCGGGCAAAGACTTCAATAAAAACATTGCTCAATTTAGGCGTCATGTTACTGCTGTTGTAGTTTGTAAAGAGGGTTCTCATTAGCCCTTAAAGAAATCACTTCAAAAACACATTGAGGCAAAGAATGGTACAGAGTTACAGGTTTGCCTTGAGTTTACTTCCTTCTGTGGCCACATTCACATCACTAATACAGATGCTGCTCTACTTACGAACGATCGTTCGTAAGTTGAATTTGTTCGAAAGTTGCTTCACTGCTATATTTTGTATATTTAAGGTTTATATAAGTATGTTTACACTTTGAATCTTGAATCTTAAGGCTTGTCTAAGTAACCTGGATTGTTTGTACTAAAATGTAAACATTTCATAAAATAATATGCTCTATAACGATAAATAAAGTGAAGTTTAACTTACTTGTGGAAGATGGACTTCAAGAGTTAGGCTACTTCCTCCTCCGTGGTAGAAAGTAGGCGAAAAAAAGCGATCCAACCATTTTTTCAACCGAATCAATCTTTCTTATTCCACTTTCATTTCAAAAGAAACAGCTAGCCTTTTCTTTACACTATACACCAACCATTTTCAATGGATGCACGAGATGTTAAACAACAAAAATGTAAAAGTTCTTAGCCCGCTAGAGATCCACTACACGTAGTATGTTTACACACAAAGGAAGTAGAAACCGCATTTCTTCTTCAGGGTGGATGCTGGGTGACCTCTCACAGCGCCATGCGGCGGAAAGAAGTACTGTAGTACTCTGTTCTACTCGGAAAACAGTGCACACTATACAAAATCTAACTTACAGCAATGTCTGGATATTTCTCAACATCCCCAAAAAATATTCGTATCTACCGTTTTTCGTAAGTCGAATGGTCATAAGTAGGGGAGCGTCTGTATGTAGAATCAATCAATTCAATGGAGACACAATTGAAATGAAATGATCTGCATTTGAAATGAAATGATCCTCATTTATATAGCGCTTTTCAAGTCAATGAAGACTTCCCAAAGCGCTTAAGCGTGTTCCATCCTCATCTACATAAATATTCTTGCAAACTTCTTTTTACTCACCATATCCCTGCACGGCTGTTTACAGTAAACGATGCGACGACAGCTATACCCACCCGATGTGTTGCAATACCTGTTGTTGGGAGTCATTAGGTGACCAAACGCCCGAATTTCAACCCCTAATCCCGAGCGCCATACAGGGAGGCAGTGAGTACCAATTTTGTAGGTTTTAGTTATGACCCGGCCGAGGCACGAACCACAGCCTTCCAGTCTCGAGGCGGTTGCCCCACCGCATTTACAGTATGCCAACCTGGTATCAATACATTTTGCAAACAATTATGATAAATGTGTTTTTTTTTTTTTTATAAAGATTTACAGTACAGCACAGCACAATATAAGCTTGTTTCTTGAAAACGTGCAGATATTACATACTTAACTCGAAAAGTAAGTAGTGAAAAGGTTTTTAATTTTCTATTTTCTTATTTTACTTCAACTGAAATGTCCTCAGTAAGGTAGTAGTAGCCAAAGGATAAAGAATAAATTACATGGTGATGTTAACAGCCATAAGCCACCCCTTTCCCCCCAAATAAGTGTTAAATATATGTTATTTAATTGCAGGAATGAATAGTCTAATTCTGTTATAACATAATATTTTTTGCAATGCCTGGAACCAATGTTTGGACACTTATTGCTGACAAACTCCTCTATCTACAGAGGATGATGTCCATCCATCCATTATATGCACCACTTATGAGTAGGGTCGCAGGGGTGCTGGAGCGCATTCAAACTGTCCTCGAGCAGTGGGCAGGGTACACCCTGAACTGGTTGCCAGCCAGTCGCAGAGCACACAGAGACATGCAACTCATTTACACATAAGGAGAATTTGAGACAATTTGAAACAGCCAATCAATCTGACGTGCATGTTTTTGGAATGTGGGAGGAGACCCACGCAGGCACGGGGACAACATGCACAGAAACTCCGCACAGAAAGGCTGGTAGGTAAATCTGAACGTATGCATCAAAACTGTGCCACGAACGCGCTAACCACTCAGCTGACGTGCCGCCCACAGTGCATACTTTAACCATATAATAATAATATTAATAACAGTGAGTGTAATACTTGGCATTTCAAATGAATCATTCTGAGGATTAAGAAAGCAAATTTGTATATAACATGTGAGACGCAAAACAAAATTAACATTAGTTTCAGGCACCATGACTGAAAACTGTGTGAAAATGAGATAAAATCTACTGCCTCTTGGCAAGTCATCTGTACCACCAGTGCTTCGACAACTAAGCTGAACTTAAACACATACCGTACATGTAGAAAGAGCTTGCGCTGTCCACTCCACGCATCGGCCCGGTATTGCAGTACCTCCGGGAACGGTGCATTCGCAATGATCGCAACAAGGCTTTAGGGCTAGGACCTTAGCTTAGCCTTTTGGCTGAGAGTAAGTGTCCCGGCTCCTAGGCTTTGTAGCGTATAATGAACTGACCGATAGCGGATAATGGATAATGAATAACGAAGATAGAACAATAACCCTTAAAAACCCCAAAACCCCATATTAAGATTGTGCGCGGTACAACATAAAGTTTATATTCTATTGATATTTTTTTGGGTTTCTGTGAAGAACTCACAGAATGTTATTTGATTATTATTCATTTCATAAATAATTCTTTGAAGAATCCAGAGAGGGCATTTCGCTAATTATGTATTTAATTAATAGTGTTATTATTCATTTTCTGACTTTTGTTCTGTGATGAATCCTGAAGGGTTATTTGATTAAGGCTTTCTGTGAATCAATACATTCTTACATTTAGGCACTCCTGCAATCGTTACACTTTTTCTGTTACAAACCGACCCGGCCTCTCATCAGAGAAAGGAACATTAATGTGGCCCTCACAGGTAAAAGTTTGGGGGCCGCTTACTTAAACACTCATAGTTGGTGCAGTTAAAAGTATGTTAGTAGACAATGTAATTTGCAAATGTGATGGCTTAGTACAGGGGTCGGGAACCTATGGCTCGCGAACCATATATGGCTTTTTCTATGAGTACCTGTGGCTCGGAGACAAATTTGATTGCATGCTAATTTTCTCCATCTCGTCCAAAACGTAAACTACTAATCCTGTTCAGGTGCACACAAAGCCATACCAAAGCTGATTTCGACGCAGTGCTTGGCAGAATATATAGGGCACGTTTCTCGCTACAATTTACAGTCAAGGTGTCACACGGAAAAAAAAAAAAAAACTCGTTCTGGCTGTACATCGCTAAAGAATCCGTTATATAAAACCTCACTATATTATCTGTCTTCAGTGTTCAGATACCTTATGATGAATCCACAGAACACACTGTAAATACGCCAAAACACCGGAAGAGAACTTAAAGTTTTTTGATTGGGTGAGTGGGAGGGATGGGTGGAGCTATGCAAAAAGTGCAAGCACTCCCTCCCATCTCTCGCCCTACGCCGTCTGCACCATAGATAAGCACATCAGGCTCCCTTTTTGCAGAATGTTGTGACGTTTTTACAAAATAACTGCTTACATCTGGTTTTGAAACCAATATGTATGAAAAAAAGGGTCAAAGTGAGTTTAACCGATCTTGAGTAATTGCAAGAAAGACACAAGTTTAAATTGGTATGTTTGTTGATTTTGGGACACGGGCTCTGGCATTATTCTCTTTTCATAATTTTTATCAAATCATCAAAAATAAATGTGCTGAAGACTAAGTTTTTGTCTGGGGCGCGTGTTTAGCATTATAGTAAATTTGTCTCATAATATATGGCTCTTTCCCAAAATAAAATTAATATATTTTGCTTTTATGGCTCTTTGAGTCAAAAAGGTTCCCGACCCCTGGCTTAGTATGTTTTGCCCACTTGGTTTCATCGTGAGTCCACACTTGCCAAGTTTCATATCTGTGGCTCTTGGATGCAAAGTGGGCCCTGGTCTGGTGGGTGGGTGTCAGAAAATAAGTGTCGAGTTGACTGCAGTTATGCAACACGTTAAATTTGTCTGCGTGAATTGTGACTATTTTGCAACTCCCAAGAGCAATCACGATGCAGGTGTTTATTAAGTTTGATAATTCATCAATTGGCCATCAAAGTAATTGCAAAATCATTTTTTGCAGCCATTGATTACGACACAAAGTAGGCTATAATAAACATTTATTGTAGACATGCTATTATGGTACACAGTTTACCATTTTATTTTGGTTGTATTTATACATACAGTGGATTGCTTTATGCATCTTGCAGTAACGTTAGTCCTTGCGTTAAAATGATCCACAAGAAGAGTCAATATATTCTAAGTGGTCCAAAATATTAAAGAAAGTTATTTAAATTGGTAGAGTCCTCAATAATACAGTATCTGCTGAATGTTAATATTTTTACCGGCAGATGTTTGCAAGTCAGTTCTAAAGGAAAGGCAAGTCCAGGTGTAATGACAAGGGTTAGGCAAACAGAACATACGCTGCGCAAGAATTCAAGGTCTTTGGCCCCTGACGCGCATTTAGCCATTTCATGAAAGGTATTGCGTCACTCTTCAGTGCTGCTGTTGCAGAGGTCACTCATACAAGATACCTAATTACAATGCCACCTTGGATGGAAATCCTGAATTAATACATTCAACTAGCACCGGAAATGTCACTAAAGAGATGAAGGTAGTCCAGAAAAAAATTGTACACGAATGCAAACTGGAGTGCACCTCATCAACTCAATAGTGCACACTGTGGGGCAGCTTTCCTTTAAACCTAGTGATGTGATCCACTGCAAAGCGAAGCCACAAATTGGGACTTCAAAGAATAGAGATAATGAATTTGGGCTTTGCCTAAATAAATGCTGGGTTCTGTACAATCCAATGTGAGCCAAGTGGAGGACTTAACTCAGGACAGGTCGCCAATCAATCACAGCATGGTACTGATAAGCACACTCAGAGGGAATTGATCCAACGCCAGAAGCTCAAAGGCCAGATAAAATATGTAAACCATTACATTACCGATGACTGCTTTGCCTCAAGTATTTTTTTTTAAGTCATTTGACGATTATCATGACATTACTGTATATCCTTAGAGATTTGGCAGAGGAATTTGACAATGTTGTACTTTTGGAGGGAAATGCCTTTTACTAAACAATGCAAAAATTAAACAGAATTCTAAATACAGAAAAAGAAATACAATTTATCAGCAGTATGCAATCATACAAATCATTAAATGCCAAATGGTTTCCTTTAAAAGGTACATTTCCATAACAATTTGGGGAAGCAAAAAAAATATATATATACAGTACATATAAATATATATATATATCTTTGGAAAATTGTGACCTATGATGTTTGAAATAAAAATATATATACATTTAATTTGGAATAAAGGCAAAATAAGTTGGGATCCAAATATTGACATATTTAACGTTTGAGAAGCTAATCAAAATGAAACAAGGAGGGAAAAAAAATCATTGCATTCAAACTAATTCAGGATGTCATGAAATCGACTTATCATTCGAAAAAGAAAAGAAAGAGGGGTGGGGTGTTACTGGAGTGTGTCTGGCAGATTACTCGCGATTGGGGTACTCACGTGAAGATTGCCAAAAAGGAACTGGATTCTCTGTTTTGATAGGATTAATTTAGGATATTAATTCGTGCAGGCAATTCCGTTAAACTTAAACCACCCATGGACCAAAACAGCATGAGTTTTATCTGAAACCACTTTTTGCCTAATATTCAAACAAGTTCCAAAATTGTCATTTAAAAATGATTAATCAATTTAATAGGGTATTGGAAGAGATTTTGATAATTGGTAACTTGTACAGTCACTGCTGTTGCAGCAGAGTGTGCGCTAAATGACTGATTTACAGCACCTGGTATTCCAAGGCGGTCTTCCATCAGAGTACTAACTATCATGCTTAGTTTCCCGAGATCGGGCGTTCTCGGGGTTATACGGCCGGATACAGGTTATAACGATATAAAAGAAATTAATTATGAAAAGGGCAACACGGAATTTCCTATTAAGGGAGAGAGCCTAGCAGACGATTGTGGACCGGTTTAATGCATAAGTAGCGGAAACATTTGAAATCCACAAGGTGCTTTACTAGAACTACCATAACTATTATCAAATGACTACAAATGTTACTTCTCAAGTCAACCAATCAAAATGTAAGGAGGGGTCCAAGCCAGGTTATGACCCCAGCGGAGGAGCTGGCCCTCCACCTGAAGGACTGTCTGGTGCCGTATTTTGGGCTTCAGCAGCCTACATAAATATCCCGGGACATCACACAAGAATCTATACTTTTCAATGTAGTGGTCATCTCAAATGGCCAATGGGTCTGCCCTGTATAGGAAGAATCCCATGTCTACATGCTCTTCTAATTAATAGGACGCCTTTGTCCAGAACAGCCACAAAAAATGGCAAGCCCCTTTTATGACGCAACAGATGAATAGGAGTTGGACTTATATTTAATTGATATCACCTCTGCAAGCTTTTGGGACACTTTTCGCAATTTAAAAAACGGCAAAAATACTCATATTTATTAAAGCTCTGATGGCAATTTGGCAAGCATTCTTAATTGGCATAGCAATGAAACAAATGGCCTGACAGCAATAAATTCACCACATGAACGACTATAAAAGGACTGGAGCAATTACACAGCTAAATGACTTTAATGAAATGACAATATATCCTATGCATAAAAATAATACAACATATCAAGAAAGACCATGGAAATCTTATAAAACCCATTACATTTTCACATGACAGAAAGTACACGAGCAAGGTGTATGTCTGGGGATGAACTTAGCCCGGTAAATACCCTGGTCTGGAAAAGGCTAGCTGGAGATAATAGATCACTATAGTAACTGAGCTGAGATAAATTTAAAACTTCTTATATGCAACCAACTTGAGGCTAAAATAGCACATTCCAGCTTAATCCTTTAACTTGATTTCGTGCAATACCCCCAGGACTCGATTTTACACAGTGCATCTGACCAAGCAACACTTTTAAACAATTGAAGCGCTGCCACACAAAAAACATCTGTCCATTCAACATAAGACTAATTTGACAGTTTGACCTTCCTTTCGCTAATCTGCTCTCATTCATAAAGTACATCTGTGCACCACAGCGGTTTTTCATTTGGACTCTGGACTCCCTTTGGTCTTTAGGCTATTTCAAAATAAATTCATCTTAAACAGGCCCTGGCTTGAATTGAACCGGAGAAAACTTCCATATAATTTCCAGGTCCCTGCTTGTCGAGTACTGTAACTTGGTTTCAGTTTCAACAAATTCTTCTTGCTGAGGTTTATTCCACTTTTAAACTATTCCCACCACCCCTTCTACGCTCTCAGCAGTCACATCTAAGTTGGATTAATGGTTTCCCTGTGCCCAGATGTTACATACTACTGATGGCGGAAAAGGGAGGAGCTTTGTGACTTTTGTAACTTCAGCTATGGCTTCCACTGAGAAAAACCTTTGCACGGTATGCTACATATTTAGCTCATATCAATGATGTATGTAATGACACAGAACTGAGGTACATATTTGACTAAATGAGGCATATAAAAGCAATGAGATCTCCCAATACAACGTGAATCCATATACACTATTAATGGAGCACCTATAGTGTATTACCTTTACAATCCAAATGATCACACATACTTTACAAGTTGTGTTTGTTAAACAGCAGTGGTTGTAAATCTGGGTGCCTACCACCTGGGGGTACATGAGGCCATTTCAGGGGGTACATGAGATTTTAAATAACCTTTAAAGCCCCAGTGTGTTATATGTGATTGCTGGATGGCACTGTATTGTCTAATGCAAATGAAAACCAGTGCCACAGAGCACAGCGTAGCAGCAAGTTCCTAGACAAACATGGCGGCGACCTTAGGTAGGAATTCCACTAACTGATTTTTTTATAAAAATAAACAGTGGTATAACAGTTGAGGTATTTTTGCTTAGGATTTAAATCAATGTACAGATGCTGCCCTACTTACGAACAAGAGAGGTTCCGGACTATCGTTCGTAAGTTGAATTTGTTCGTAAGTTGCTTCAGTGCTATATTTCGTATGAAATGTATGTTTAAGGTTTGTATAAGTAACCTGTATGGTTTTGTACTAAAAAAAATACACATTTTATAAAATAATATACTCTACAAAGATAAATAAAGTTGAGTTGAAATTACTTTTGTAAGATTTACTTCAAGAGGTCCTCCTCCGTTGTAAAAAGTGGCCGAAAAAAAGCGTTCCGACCATTTTCTCGACCGCATCAAGATTTCTTATTCAACTTTCACTTTGAAAGAAACAGCTCGCCTTTCTTTCCACTTTACACCAACCATGTTGAATGGATGCAAGAGATATTAAACAATAAAAACATCAAAGTTCTGAGTGCGCTGGAGATTCAGTACACGTAGCAATGTATGTTTACACACGAATTAGGAAGTAGAAGCCGGATTTCTTCTTTGGGGTGGATGCTGGGTGACCACTCACAGCACCACCACACGCTGGTTGCAGCAGAAAGAAGCACTACAGTACTGTCTCCTACCCAGAAAAAGGTGCACACAATACAAAATCTAACTAAGAGCAATCTCTGGATATTTTTCGTCACCTCAAAAAAAATGCTCGTATCTATGGTTTTTCAGTCCAATGGTCGTAAGAAAAGGGAGCGTCTGTATGAATATTTACTCCTAATTGCAAATGACAAAAATTGTGTAGTTCTACATTAACTTTGTTTTCCTATATTTTCCCGGATTTGAGACTGTCTGCAGACTTTTTTAAATTAAAATAAATGAGTTTTCTTTTTCTTTTCTTTTTTTCAAAAAGCAAAATTAGCCAATAATGATAAATAAGGACGTGACAAAAACATTTAAAATGTAACACGTTTTCTGCCAACCATACAAAATGTTACATAGAAAGATGAATTATTGCTTTCTATTCATACTGCATACAAAATGTTTAGTCATTATAATGATTATTTAAAAAATATGCTACAAACTTGAAAGGATTACCTGATGTTTTCACTTTTATTTCCTAAAAAAATTCTTACTTTTTCCCAAACCTAAACCTTTCTGCTTGTTAGGGGTACCATTAAAAAGTAGCTACATCACCGAATAATGGTTGAGAACTACTGCTGAAGAGGAACACTAATCTGAAGTGTGTCCCAATGCATGCCTGCAAGCTAAGCATGCAGTTCAACAGGTTGATGCTATTAAATTCTCATTAGTCAAGTCAAAGAGGATGCTGGGTCATCATTCGATGGCACACGGTGCGGTCAGTAAAACCTCAGTGGGGAACTCAAACCTAAGTAAGGTGAAAATTCATTCGTAAAGAACACAAAGTCGAGCACAAAAAGGAACAAGGGCTAAATGACTATTTTAGGGGATGCGACCAACTGCTTATTCTTTGAATTACTTCTGTGTCTGTTTTTCTTTATAAACTAGCATGATTTTCGGGGTAACGGAATACATGTAACGGCATAACGTAATCAGGATACAAAAAAAAATTCACAGACGCTCCCCTACTTACGACCATTCCACTTACGAAAAACGGTAGATACGAAAAAAAATTCGGGATGTCGAAAAATATCCGAACATTGCTGTAAGTTAGATTTTGTATTGTGTACACCTTTTTCCGAGTAGAGGACACTACTGTAGTGCTTATTTCTGCCGAATGGCGCTGTGAGAGGTCACACAGCATCCACACCGAAGAAGAAATCAGTCTTCTACTCCCTAGTTCGTGTGTAAACACACTGCACTCTATCTCTAGCACGCTAAGGACCTTGACATTTTTATTGTTTAATATCTCGTGCATCCATTCAATATGGTTGGTGTAAAGTGTAAAAAAAGAGGTGAGCCGTTTCTTTTAAAATAAAATTGGAATAAGAAAGATGGATGCGGTTGAGAGAATGGTTGGATCGCTTTTTTTCGCCTACTTTCTACCACGGAGGAGGAAGTCGCCTATCTCTTGAAGCACATCTGCCACAAGTAAGTTAAACTTCACTTTGTTTATCTTTGAAGCGCATATTATTTGATTAAATGTTTATTTTTAGTACAAAACAATACAGGTTATTTATACAAGCCTCAAACATACTTATATAAACCTTAAACATGTACATTTGCTACAAAATATAGCATTGAAGCAACTTACGAACAAATTAAACTTACGAATGATCGTCCGGAACCTCTCTTGTTCGAGAGTAGGGCAGCGTCTGTATTTGTATTCAGTTACAGTTACAGAAAAAAAGACGTAATCAAATTACAGGTACATATAGTTACAATAAGAATTACTTTGCAAGATTACAATTGTATTTAAAACTATGTTCCGTATACATATTGCACACACAGCGTGCGCAAGGCAGCTTGACAGCAAAGTTGCTCGCTAGTAATGCCTTGAGAGCAGTGGCATCAACAGACATGAGTCTTAGGGGGGCATTCAACTGCATGGGGGACACAACTCTTATTTAGTTCATTTTTTTACTTCCTTTTTCTTGCACTTTTCTTTTGTTCTTCATTTTCCTTTTGTTCAGTTTTTATTCTCGTGTTTAGGTTTTCCTAACTTTTTACAATTCTTTTCTTCATTTTTCCTATTTTGTTCTCCATTTTCCATTCTTATATTTTTCCTAACGTTTTACTACATTGTGCTTGCTTTTTCCTTTTTTTATCTATTTCCTGTTTTTTTCTACATTTTTACTTCTTTTTTCTTGCCTTACTATGGTTTTCTTCTTTTCTCTCTTTTTTATTTTATTTGTTCTTTTTTCATCTTTCATTGTTGTTTATTTGCTGCTGTATGTCCCCCCTTTTTAAGTCATTCTGTGCATAATGTTATATAATGATCGGTAATTTATGGATTAAAGCAACAATAATAATCTGAAGAGCCGCTGGAGAGCCGAAAGAGCCAGCTGTTTCCAGTCAGCCGAGCTGAAAGAGCTGCTTCTCTAAAAAGAGATGGAATTCCCAATTTCCCATCCCTACGACAAAGAGATATGCTTTCTCTTTGGCGACTGACGCACACACTGTGTGGTGCAGGGAGCAGGAGAGTCCACGCTAGTGTCTATTGACGTCCCCAACATGAATGAAAAAGCATGTGCGCTGTCGAGACTGCCGTCACTACTACATCCACTTTTCTGGTAACACTCCTGATTCACGGCCTTTAAGTAAATTTGATGAGCTTATTTTCGTATTTTGCAGTCAATTGTGGTTCAAAGTCCGTTACTGTATTTGAACACGGTATTGTTATGTTGTGAGAATAATTAACTGCTCATAATAAAACTTCCAACAGGTTTGGCCTCCCCACTTCAAACAAGTAAAAAGGTTGTGGGACAATTAGAATCAATTGGTGTGTTTAAAACAATATCGGGTCCTAAATACCCTCTTAAATGTATACTAAAAAGAGCATATCTTATCTGGCAGGTGAAAGATACATTTTTAATTTTTGCTTTAAAAAGTACAGTACGTGGTTAAATTGTGTGCATTTTTGTAGGACTTCAGTCACTTACCGTTGCCTAACCTTGGTTTCCTCAAACTCTTTTTTTTCCAAAGGTTACATTGTAATTTAGGTTAAAGACAATTTTTTAATTATATTCATATTGTTTTTGTTCTTTATTATGATATTTGTTGTTTGAGTATTCCAAAAGTAATCCAGTTACATGACTTCAATATTATAGTTTACGGATTGCATTACTGATTACATTTTGCAACAGGTAACTAGTAACTGTATCGGATTACATTTTTAAAGTCACCGTCCTAACCCTGTCAACTAGTCATTTCTTGAGATCCTATCAGTTAAAGGCAAAAACGTTTGCTTCTGTGCAACACACTCAAAGACGAATGAAGAAATCGATCCAGCATTCCAGGGAGGCTGCATTCATGCACGCTGTCGTGTTGTCGCTTTGTGTGCTCGCGCATGTTGCACAGGCCTGTGTTTAGATGGATGCGTCGCGCATGAAACCAGGTACGTTTCAGAGAATGACAGTGCCAAAGGAGCAAAGAGGCATATTACCTTCGGCTGCACCGTAGGAAGCGGTGACTGTTAGGCTGAGTAGAAATCCCAAATGGAGCCAGGTCATCGCCATCTCCTGAGCAATGCCTGAAAGGCACCGCTGTTGTGAGAGGAGAACTGCGGGGTGAAAATGTTTTGTCTTGGCTGGATGTCTAAAATCAAAGTAGTCCGATCGGGCACCTCATCCGAGCCCCAAAGCACCGATGATCCGGTTTGGGATCGTGACTTGGTTCGGCTGCACACACCCCCGCTAAAGTACACCTCCTCGTTTGATCAATAAAGAATCCTCTCAGGTTAAACGAGGCCCCGCATTCGCACTGTCATGCAAATAGATCGGAAAAGGCGCTCGGCTTTCAAACATGATGTGGCTTCTCTCGGGACACACCACGCCACCACCTCTCCAAGAGCACTAACACGCGGGCACTCAGAAACACGCGAGCACGCCGGTTCCAGATGCAGGTTTCCGCAGATATAATGAAGGGCAACGTTTAAAATGTCCAAATAGGCGGCGCTATGGCCAAAACGTCTTGTTAAACGTGCAACCGCATGAGTGGATGCTATACGTCCAGTGCCAAGCACCGTGGACGAGCCCGTGACGTAATCAGCTTGATTCCACACAAAAACCATGAGAAGTGAGCGGCGGAGACTGCGCATGCGTTATCACACCTCCTTTTTCATGCGCTTTCTTAACCCACCGTCAAACTGGAACCGTGGGAGTGGGTTGTCAGGAGCGATCAGTTCGGAGGGAAATTTACATAATCCCCCATTCTAGTGGAAACCCTGCATTTAAAATGGCGGGTGAATTTATTTTGTTAGAATTACTTAAAAAATAATTTGTGCTTTGTTTCACTTTTTTATACGCAGGTATTTTACATCGTATAGACAAGGGTCCTCGACTAAATTACGTTGACCATGTGAGCTGCCATTCATGACAAAATAGCGCTCTCTGCTGTTAAGAAATCAAAGTACTATTTACAGTCCGTTTATTATTTACTCAGCACTGAAATGGGAGGGAACTATTTTGAAGCTTAGAAACAAAATATTTTAAGACTGAGATTTTCGTTGCTCGTTAAAAACTAAAACTCTTCTCTACATCGAACAATTATTGTCCTGCACAAAAAACATCTGAATGATTTTCTTTAGTTTTTTTCCTAACTATAATAATATATTTCTTGCGATTTATCCGGGACTAGATGCCCGACCCAAAATCCCCCTACTTCGTTCCGTGTCATCATAAATAAAATATGAAATTTCGGGTTTGCCTCTGGCTCTGTCCCACAAATCGGGTTAATTGTTTGGGCTCGGACTGAATCGGGCTTTAATACCCGCGGGCCGAGTGGGGTCGGGCTGATTTTTTTTAGGCCCGATCTCTAATTGTGACAGTATTTTATCTCATTTTTTTCTCTTTAAAGTCAAACAAATTTTACCGTGGAGTACCATGTCTAATTTCGTTGCATACAATGTTTCACTGCATTGCTATCAATAACAATGAAGACTTTCCTATCCTGTTGTATCTTATCATGTATTACGTCATGCGTCACATCATGTATTATATCATATATCATATCCATCCATCCATTATCTGCACCGCTTATCCTCAGTGGGGTCGCAGGGGTGCTGGAGCCCATCCCAGCTATCTTCAGGCAGCAGGTAGCGGACACTCTGAACTGGTTGCCAGCCAGTCACAGGGCACACAGAGACAGACTATATATCATATCACATATCATATCATAATTTTTCAAATCTCATAATCAGTATGGAAAGCAGTATGACATAATAACATGTTTTCTGTAAGGATAATAATGTTTTACGGCAATACGACAATACTTTATGTCATGTTTCTGTTATGGAAAAAACACATATATTTAATTTTATATTACAAACTGTGAAAGCTGGTAAACTATTATGCTTTCATTTACTTTTAATACACCTTACCCTTATTTCATTATTTTAAATTGTTAATAAATACTGGAACTTGATCTGCAATATTTACATTGATTGATTTGTTTATTATAAAACTCTCCATATGATGCTATTTCTTCCTAACATTGATTCAAGTGTATAAATGTATGTATCATTGACAAGAAGATGCAAAATTAGCTTATTTGTGTTCAGCCGTTGAAATAAAAATTCAAATGCTTCCTGGTGATATTGAATTTCTATCAGACCTCCTTATCAATGAATCAATCAACGATCGATCAATTGATAAATCAACCAATTGATCAATCTTTTTTTAAATTTCAGTCACAAATATAACTGCAATAAAAAGAAAGGAAGGACAGCACCATCACAAAAACGAGGAAAACCATATATAGAAGATACAGAAGCGCATCAATGCCATTTCAAATGTATAGATTCTTGTCCAATGACGCCATATTTTAGAAAGAAATCTGTAACAACTTTTCACCAGGTTGTCCCAGGCTTCAATATTGTGATTATTTGTGGTTAGTCGGATCATAAAGCTAAAAAACAACTTTCCTAATTGTGCATCAAACGTTGGCTCTCTTTTAGCCACAAACAAATTTGTTGAACTCTGCCATCGTGGAATTCAGAGAAGTTGTCTCAATGCCTCATCAGTACTTCAAACCTTTGTTTACTTAAATTTCTTATAGCTAGTCCACAGATCAGAAGTATGCAGTAGTGTATAATAGATTTTGAACAAAAAGCATTTTAATGATCTGCGCAAATGAAATCCCATCTGATAAACTGGATGAAGTGGCTAGGGACAGAAAGGTCTGGTATTCTGTGTAAAGGTTCCTGCCCCTGTGATAGTAAAAGTTAGTGGATGAATTAAATATGTTTCTAAAATTGGCCTTTGTTTTTCTATCAAAAGACATCCTTATCATCTATTCTATCCACGGAGATAGTAGCCATGATGCTATTTTGACACAAAAAGACTGATTGAAAAGTAATATTTTTGGAGATTAATCTCCTTCCTTCAATGCGTATAACTATCTTAATACTGTACATTTTACTTTTACTTTTTCAGTCATATAAAATATCATCATTATCCAAACACATCTTTAAAGGAACAGTGTGCAAAAGTTAGCGCCTCATAATGGTCCAAAAAACTTTAATTCAGTTCAAAAATAAACTTTGAATTGAAACATTAAAACATTTGAATACTAGGCAAAAATACATAAACTATCATACAATGGTAAACAAAAATAAATAAATCATAGATCGAGATGTTTGCATTTGTTTAACCGAGTGGCATCCCTGTCTAGAAGTTTGTCTGTGGTGTTACTTTGTGTAACCAAATCAACCCAAATTCGCTATGTTTTTTGAATGTGAAAAAAAAATGCATGAAGCTCCTGATTTGTCTGCAACTTGAAGATTCCGACACGTAGAAATATTTTGGGTCCTTGCTCAAAGCTTTGAGTCGCTGCATTAGTAGAGTACAGCGGAACCTCGGTTCTCGACCATAATCCGTTCCAGAACCCTGTTCGAAAACCGATTTGGTCGATCACGGAAAATCGTTTTTCCCATTAAAAGTTATGTAAAATCATTTTAATCCGTTCCAACACCCTGAACGCTTACCATGCACGTAAACATGAAGCTAACCCAGGCTAATTGTACGTTCGCGTTAGCGTAATCTTCCGTACGAAAGATTACGCTAACATGAACGTGTAAAAATAAAAAAATCAGGTCGTTTACATCGTCAATAGTTGTACGCACTACTCTTCTTTTTTCACCTGTAGCAACTTTGCTGCTTGCACCGAACTTCTTCCGAGGCATAATTAGGGGTTAAAACACTCCGTTCACCGATATTCAAAACGAAAGCAAAAAGAAGTACGCGCTCACGTGACAACAGTTCTTCACGAGGGGTGGGGGCAATCTACACCCGTACGCCGCTCAGCATCGCCCCTAGCGTACCGGCGTTTGAACTCAGATTTTTTGAACGAAAAGCGAAGCAAGAATTTCTCGAAATTTTTGGTCGAGAACCGATTTGTTTGAACTGAGAGGCGTTCGAAAACCGAGGTTCCACTGTATTGTGTGTTTATGTTTGCAGAAACGATCATGCCACTTTGTGACTTTGTTTTAATAAACTAATGTTTTTATAATTTTCTTCAGAATGCTACTGCTAGGCGTCAAAGCATAGGGGTAATAGTGACAATTACCTTTATGCTTTACAAATAGATAAGTACACAGGATGACAAAAACATTGTAGTCGGTGCTATTAGGAAACTAGCTAGCCTGCAGTTGGAGCATGACACTACCTTGGATTCTCTATTTAAGATAAAAAGTATGTTCCAAAAAAATATTGGAGCAGAGTCAGGACCTGACACACAATTAGATAGCATTTGAGGCTCAATTTATGTTTAGTGTATACTCAAAAATAATAGCGAGTGTTTGTGTAGTCTAAGGAAAACACCCTAAACTGGTTGCCAGCCAGTCGCAGGGCACAGAGACAGACAATTCACTTGCACATTTACACCTAGGCCATTGGGTCTGCCATTTAACCTTACATGCATGTTTTTGGAATGAGGGAGATATTCGGACCAAACCCATGCATGCGCGGGGAGAACATGCAAACTCTGCTCAGGAAGGCTGATAGCAGAATTTGAACCCATGAGCTCAGATCCGTGCCATGGACATGCTAACCACTCAGCTGCCGTGCCACCTGTGCTATGACTTGGATATTTAAATACAATTAGTGAACGTGCATATATGAAGTGGTCCTCACTATATTATACTACCTTATGTTGAATTCTTTGTTTATATTTATAAAATATGCACTTGAAACATTCAGACAGCTCACAAAAATGTTGTATGTGGCACAGAGATCCCCAGCATTATGATGCCGGATTTATAATTCATATCTGAGTATATTAACGTCCCCAAAATCAAAACAATATTGCTTAAAATATTTTCAGTCAATGTAGAGTAAGCACAGCACTGTACTCAATCAGATCCTCTTTGCATTTCTTGACAATTCAATTTAGAAAGCGCTTCGATGCTTTACTGTTTCAACCTCCAGGGGACGCTAAGTACCTAGGTGAAGTGAGAAACGGAGGTTACTAAATTGAACAAAAAAATATGTTTGTTAGGTTTATATATTTTGTATTGTATTGCATTGTATTCAGCCAGTATTAACTATAAATATGATATATACAAGAAATCATTTAAAGTAAAGTAATAGATTTAAAAGAATAAAAAGAGTAGAGTAAAAAAGATATTGTAGTGTATAATACAAGGTAATTATATAGAATAGTTTAAAAAGAGGGCAGCACGGCGTCACAATGGTTAGCGCGTGTGCGGCACAGTTCTAAGGTCTTGGGACCTCCTGTGTGGGTTCAAATCCAGCTACCGGACTTCCTGTGCAGAGTTTGTATGTTCTCCCGGGGTTGCGTGGGTTTCCTCCGAGCACTCCGGTTTCCTCCCACATTCCAAAGACATGCATTTCACGTGGATTGGCTAGTCCAAGTGAGCGAGTGAGTTATCTGCCCCTGTGTGCCCTGCAATTGGCTGGCAACCAGTTCAGGGTATCCCCTGCCCACTGCCCGATGATTGCTGGGATGGGCTCCAGCACCCCCGCCACCCTACTTGGGATAAGCGGTGCAGCTAATGAGATGAGTTTAAAAAGAAAGAATATTTAAATAACAAGACTAGAGTAGAATAGGTCGGAGAAATGCCGTTGGCATAATAATACTATACATGATAACCTAAATCAATTCCCGTTGAACCTACGTATAGCAGAAGGGTAAAAACTCTCTTTAAGACGTGTAGTCTTGCTCGCAATGGAGCGAAGACGGCGACCTGACCGCAGGTTATCAAAGTACCTGCGAGCAGGGTGACTGGGATCGTCTATAATTTTTAGTGTCCGTTTTTAGTTTTTTTTTTGTTTTTTTTCATCGTGTCCCTGTTAAAAAATGCAGCCCCACCCAACATGTTTCATTTTTCAATTTTGATAAAAGTACTTGTAGTTGAATTTATTTATTTATTTATTTATCCGTGCTGGTGTAAATTGGTCAACACTTGTTTTTACTGGCGTGATGGGAAATATCCCCTTTTGGTTTACCAAATACTGCCATGCTTGTCCACAGGCAAAAACCAGCCCCCAAAAATAAACAAGTTGGTCGATGGTGGTTTTGTGTAATTTGAGTGCGATGTTATTAATCACACTTGACTCAGTGCCTTGAAAATCTTTTCAACTGTTTTCTGCTAGCTATTGTTTACTCTGTCATCCTGAAAAATAATGGAGAATGTTAAGTATTTGGGGAATATGTGTTGTGGAGGGGCTTGGGCCTTTGGGGGTTTCATTTGCAGAATCCAAATATATCTTTGTCCTCACTGGTAATATGATATTTTGGGGAACCGTTACCTGCTCTTCATGCAACTTTAGGGGTCACGGCAACTCAGCGGGTTTTGTTGATGTTGTTTTTCTCCCGAACGTCAACGCAGTAAATCAACAATTGATGGTGTCACCGCAACTTGAGAGTTCTCCCTTTGTCATATGGAAGTCGACGCCAGCATGCTGTGTGGGAGAAGACTTGAAAGAGCGCCAGCGTAAACACTCCCCGACCACATGTTCTCTCCGGGCAAAAGGGCTGGCTTTTCTCCAACCACATCTGCACACAAACCCCCGGTTTGCAAACAGGGAGGGGGGAGAGACGTAGAGAGGACAGGGAAAAGAAGCGTACCCAGACCGGAAGAACTTGCTTCTTCTGTGATCGTGGTGTCAACCAAGAAAGTGATGACATCTGGTCCTGTGTTTGGTAGAGTTTTGAAATGCAGATCACTTATTCTGCAGCTGATGTCTGACGGGCACGCCGGGTCTGCTACATCAGTAGTTATCCAAGCTCCTCAATCTTCGAATGGATTGCGCCGTAAATCAAGCTCCTTGATTTTCAGCAACCATCTGCATCTGGACCTGCACTGCATGCAGTTATTTGTGTCATTACTCAAGAGATACCACTTTGGCATGCTCATTCTTTGGAAAAAAGAATCAATCTGCTTCACATTATGCCTTGATCTAATTATATATTGACTAACACCCGCGTAGTGTCCCACCCCCCATCTCTCCCCCTTACACCCTTCAGTTCGCTAGGAAAGTGTGGCCTGGTGTGTGTTTTCATAGTGAGGCAATTACTAGGCAAGCCATGCTGACAACACCTGAGGAATGCAGAGCATGTACCAGCAGCCTGTGTTCTCCCAACCGCCGACCTCCACCAATGCTCCCCTGGTCCACCCTCCCCCATATGCATTTCCCTCGCTAGCATTCCTTATCCACGAGGAAAGATCAACCTGACATTTTTACAGCAGTCTGAGTTGGTGGTTACCTTAAGTGTTGTGTGTTGTGTGTTGTAGAAGCTGTCTGAACAGACACATGGGGGTTGTTCCCAAACTTATTTATCTACTCCAAATTTCATTGGTTTGTACTGTAATAAAGTGACTCCAAACTGTTGATAAATGTGAGGATAACTCCCTACAATATGTGTCTTTCAGTGTCAATAATTGTTCAAACTCATTACTTTCTTGCGACTTATTTGGGATTTTTTTTGGAGGTGCTATTGTCATTGCACTACATTTCATTGCACTATTGTTACGATACACTATTCTTTCATTGTACTATAATTAGAACTTAAGCCAGTCTCTAAGCACTACGTTGTAAATAGTTTGCCTAATAATCTTGTCAGTCTTCTATCTTATTTATTATATGTTAACCCTGAAGAGCCATGTCTAATCTCATTGCATTCAATGTTTCACCACGTGTTATCAATGACAATAAATGGACTCTATTCCCAAAAAAAATCTACCCGATATCAATTTTGCATTTTTTGAGTGGACCTTATTACCACCAGATAAGAGCTTGAGGACCATCAGCAGTAATGTGACATGCAGTTAGCTAACCTAGTTTTTGCTACACACTGAAAAAGCTTCTAAACTTTTTATGTTGGCATGGTTGATTTATAGTGATTGAAGAGATGAAAAAAGGCAACAACAACAAAAAACACGTCACACTAGCATGCACACTATTTTCTTCTGCTGGCATTGAAGCTTTAGGGTACCTCATCTCACCAAAACACATTAAACATGCCAAGTTGGGTCAGAAATTCACCAATTCACAAAGTGGGTTACTTTTCTCTACTTTCTGGGTATTTTGTACCACATATCACGGTATTTTGTGGTGGTGTCAAATTATGTTTTTCTTTTTGTTCTTGCTGGGGTTTTTGGGGTGGAGAGTAAAAATAAAAAAAAATTCTGACCAAGTCGCACAGCTGTTTGCAATATTTTGTGTAACGTGAGACGTTTTAGGTTGTAATAAACAAATGCCATGATTCTTTGTGGTTTCTTGCAAAATTCAAAGATTTTTTTAGGGGTCGATATGAAACACAGGCTCAGATCTTTGGGGTTGTTTGTGAATTTATTTCGATTGATGTACAACAGGTGTGGGGAAACTGCGGCCTGCGGCCCACATAGACATTCTGTTCCAGCCCGCTAAACGAAAATTTTATATAGTTAGGTACTATTAAAATAAATTGTTGTTGTGTTTATGCAGCCATGTCCCCAGTGTCTCTTTTTGTGTCTTCCCGCCATAAAAATATATTATTCAAGGCCAACATTTAAACAGTTGACGTTTCTCTGTACTTTCTATTTTTTATCATGTTTTTTTTTTTTTTTTTTTTTTCAAAAAGAAAGAAATCTTAGCTAGCCTCGTTGCATTTTGAGGTCGCATTTTGAGGTTTTCAAACAAAAACATCAACTTTTAGTACCTTAAAACTCTGTCCGACCCAATATTTTATTTTGCTTTTATTCTCTGCGTTTCTTTACCAAATTTGATTACATTCATATATTATTCAATATAACATAACATAATAAGTACAGTGCATCCGGAAATTATTCACAGCGCTTCACTTTTTCCACATATTGTTGTGTTACAGCCTCATTCCAAATTGTATTACTTTAATCTCTTATCTCAAAAATCTACACAAAATACTCCATTATGACAATGTGAAATTTTTTTTTTTTTTTAACTTTTTTTGAATTTATTAAAAATAGAAAACCAAGAAATCACATTTACATAAGTATTCACAGCCTTTGCCATGAAGCTCACAATTGAGCTCGGATGCATCTTTTTTCCAATGATCATCCTTGAGATCTTTCTACAGCTTAATTGGAGTCCACCTGCAGTAAATTCATTTGATTGGACATGATTTGGAAAGGCACACACCTGTTTATATAAGGTCCCACAGTTGAGTGTGCATGTCAGAGCACAAACACCAAGCATGAAGTCAAAAGAACTGTCTGTAGACCTGCGAGACAGGATTGTCTTGAGGCACAAATCTGGGGAAGGACACAGAAAAAAATCTGCTGCTTTGAAGGTCCCAATGAGCACAGTGGCCTCCATTATTAGTAAATGGAAGACATTTGGAACCACCAGGACTCTTCCTAGAGCTGGCCGGCCTTCTAAACTGAGCGATCGGGGAAGAAGGGCCTTAGTCAGGGAGGTGACCAAGAGCCCGATGGTCACTCTGTCAGAGCTCTAGCGTTCTTCTGTGGAGAGAGGAGAGCCTTCCAGAAGGACAACCATCTATGCAGCAATCCACCAATCAGGCCTGTATGGTAGAGTGGCCAGACGATAGCCACTCCTTAGTAAAAGGAACATAGAAGCCCGTCTGGAATTTGCCAAAAAGTCAAGTCAAGTCAAGTCATTTTTATTTGTATAGCCCTTAATCACAAATAGTCTCAAAGGGCTTCACAAGTTATTACATATAAGAAGTTTAGGTTATTCGTATGCGATAGAGTAGAAGTGAGTTTTAAACTTAGACTTAAACATGTCCACTGAAGCAGCAGATCGGATCTCAGGGGGAAGAACATTCCACAACACCGGTGCCCGGATGGAGAACGCTCTCGAACCAGCGGAACACTTCTTGGCTCTTGGGATCACCAGGAGACCGGCGCTCTCGGAACGAAGGCTTCGGGCCGGGACATAGGGGGAAATCAGATCTGAAAGATATGAGGTGGAAAGTCCATGTATGATTTTGTATAGCAATAGGAGAACCTTAAAATCGCAGGTTAGCCAAAATTGGGGTGATGTGATCGTACTTTTTTGTCCTAGTTAAAAGCCTCGCTGCAGCATTTTGTACCAGCTGAAGACTCTTGAGTCTGGTCATCGGAAGACCGGAAAGTAGTGCATTACAGTAATCGAGACGGGAGGTAACAAACGCGTGAATTATGATTTCCGCATCTGACTGAGAAAGTATTGGACGAATTTTAGCAATGTTACGGAGATGGAAGAAAGCGGTTCTAGTAATTTTCTTCACATGTGTTTGAAAGAACAGATCGGGGTCAAATATGACACCTAAATTTTTAAGTGAGTCGCTCTGTGTGATGTGGCAATTGTTGATGTTCATAGCGGTTTTAGAGAATAAGTCACGGGACTTAGATGGACCAATAACTAACATTTCAGTCTTTTCAGAGTTAAGACGCTGGAAATTGAGTGACATCCACTCTTATCTCGGTGAGGCAGGCCTCCAAATTTCCAAAGTTTAGTGTGGCAGATTCCTCCATCGGGAGATAGAGTTGAGTGTCATCTGCGTAGCAATGGAAAAAAAGCACCTGAATGACTCTCAGACCATGAGAAACAAAATTCTCTGGTCTGATGAGACAAAGATTGAACTCTTTGGTGTGAATGCCAGGCGCCATGTTTGGAGGAAACCAGGCACCGCTCATCACCAGGCCAATACCATCCCTACAGTGAAGCATGGTGGTGGCAACATCATGCTGTGGGGATGATCCAGACTTGAATCCGATCGAACATCTCTGGAGAGATTTGAAAATGTCTGTGCACAAACGTCCCCCATCCAACCTGATTGAGCTTGAGACTTATTGCAAAGAAGAATGGGCAAAACTGCCTAAAGATAGGTGTGCTAAACTTGTGGGATCATATTCAAAAAGACTTGAGGCTGTATTTGCTGCCAAAGGTGGATCAACAAAGTATTAAGAAAAGGCTGTGAATACTTATGTAAATGTGATTTCTTAGTTTTCTATTTTTAATAATTTCAAAAAAAGTAAAAAAACAAAACGTTTTCACATTGTCATAATGGAGTATTTTGTGTAGAATTTTGGGATAAGAGATTAAATTAATACAATTTAGAATGAGGCTGTAACATAATAAAATGTGGAAAAAGTGAAGCGCTGTGAGTACTTTCCGGATACACTGTACATATAAATGGTTTTTCCCTGTACATTGCTAAGGTATCAAATTGAGATTCAGTGGTTAGAAAGAATCCAATAAATTGATCTTTTTTTTCATCCTGGCCTGCCCGTCCACCAAATTTGAAACCTAAAAAAGTTTGCTCACCCCACATAAAGACAAATTACATAGAGGTTTTAAATAAAATCACGTTTACGTACGAAATATTATCACCATGAAAAAGATAACCAAAGTTTTAACAGTAAACCATCCATTTCAGGGAGGTTTGTTTCTTTTGACAAAATGATCCAAGTTTTAGGTTTGTTTGTCCAAATCTGTCAAAATAAGCCCAAGTATTGGCTTAGTCAAGTGCTGATCCTGTAGAGGTTACTTTTGACCCAGCTGTTTTAAGATCAATGCATGTCAAATGTGTAATGATGTATTATTGTAGCAACGTTATAACAAGTGTAACATCTGAGGAGTCTCCCACTGCACATTTGTTCATCGCATATGCTGCACATCACTGACCTTTTAGCATGCAATTTAATGACTATGAGAACTCACTGTTCTTGAGTATGAAGACTGTTTTTAATAATGTGAATAAAACTAGTGGGTAAGTTTGCCATGGGGAAATTAAGTTTGAGCAGTATCTCACCTTGCATGCATCTGTTTAGGATGCATTTGTTTGTGTTTGTGGGTTGTTTGTATCCCGCAGTCTGTGAACCCCTCCTCAGACTGTCCTTGAGCTGTTGAGTATCTCATAGCATAGCCCATCTGGCTGAACTCTCATATGTACACAGCATAGATTGAAACAGGACAAATAACTAAGGCCCTGTCACCTAATTTCAAAGGAAAAACGTTTCTGTCAAAGTAGCCTCAATTCTGGTTGGCTGCTAACAAGATTTGTATTTCTTCAATGCAAATGCTGTGAAGTTTTGACATTAAGATCATGTTTTGAAAACACTAGGATGGAGGATGTCTGAGAACACTAGAAACAGAGAGATTATCCATTCTGCTGAGCCTCGCCCATCTTTCTGAGTAGCGGATCATGATGAAATCTGGTTGAAATCCCCCGTGCATTCAGATAACCACGCAGGCGTGCAAGCTTGTCCTCTACTAGTGTGCAAAGCTGAGATTCACTGCACCAGTGCCATTATGCAAATGGCGAGCTTCTAAGAACACTCCGGATGGCTGAAGGAACAGCATATGTTAACTCACTTGAGGGCTTATCAGTCAGAGTAGTTAAGAAAAAGGATACAGGGCAGAGGATTTGGTTGCCAGGCAAATCGTGCTCGCTCAAACATTTTTATAAATGTGCAATTAAATATGTTGGTTTGTTAAATGAAATGAAATGGTCTGCATTTATACTGGGCTTTTCAAGTCAATGAAGACCTCCCAAAGTGCTTTACAATGTGCTTCACACACTCACATACCAATAGCACTGTTAGCCATGCAAGGCAACAACCTGCTTATCGGGGGCCTTAGGGATTCAGTGTCTTGCCCAAGGACACTTCAACAAATAACACGGATGAGCCGTTAATCAAACCTGCGACCTCTTAATCCAAAGATGAGCGCTTTACCTCCTTAGTTACTGCCGCCCCGTTACTCCAATCAGATGATTATTGAAATTACTAGAAATGGACGGTATATTTTTCTCCTATAAATACGTATAACCAATATAATCCTGCTCCATTACCGATAACTTTTTTTCAAACTGTATGTTATACCCACAGAAAAAATACAAACACATGATCCAATTTTTTTACGTGCTTCTTTATTTTTTTTTTCACAAATACGATAACATAATATACAGCTTTGATAAATACGTTTCCAAAGGTATTGTTGGAGATACTAGAGCTTAACTTTATCAATCAATAGATCTATACTTCTGCATTTTTTTCAGTAATAACTGTAATAGCAAGCTATTGCAATGAACACCATAACCAAGGGCATAGGGTTTGTCTTGGCATTGGTGGGGACATGGCCTCTGGAGGGCAATTGATACTGGTGGCGGCCACTGTTGTTGCTTTGAATTGATAGTTTTTGTGTGGCGTCACGCACATCCCCGAATGTAAACTGTCCGCCATATTGGATGGGTCCACCAGACGCAGTTTGATGTTTGATGTTGATTTTGTTGGATATTCTAATGAAATTGGAATGTGTGAGGTCTTGATTTCAGCAACGGCAGCAACAGTAGCAATAATTCTAATATCTTTATCTTTTTTTTAAGTACCGTTACTTGGTTAGTGGAGGCCAGAGCTAGACCTTCAATTGCAATGCGCCCTCAGAGATGTTGGGTGCACGCCATAAACCCTCTGCAAAAATATTGCTCCGTTTCCCTGACGAAATGAACTCCAAAGAAAAGCCCCAAGTGTCCCTGAAAGTTTGGCTGAAAAGAGTCCACCCTTACCTGGTCAGTGGAGAGCTCCAAATTAACGCAATGCGACACCCGGGGATGGCCTACGCATGCTAAAACGCTTTGCCCATAATAGTGCGTGTTTCGCTCGCTGAAACAAGTCTCAAAGATCGCCTTTTTTAAACCCTAACCCCTACACGACATGCTTTTCTCCAGCAAATATGGGTCTTATTTGTACATCAGTGAATATTTGTTGTTTTAACTTATCACGGAAAGTTTAACGACAGCCCAACAAAAGCTTTTTTCGCCATAGTTGGACTGTCAATCACAATAATAATGAGGCAAATTTACACCTGTCCAGTATGGCCCGCTTACTTGGGTTGCCCACAGGTAGATTATGTGATAAGTCCTATCCATTGGGCTGGTGTCAGCACAATACTGATCCCGGGCTTCTGTACTTGCCATCCCTAAAAAATATGATTTATTCTGCACCTGCCTTGTGATTGGCTGGCAACCATTGCCCAAAGTAAGCTGGGATGGGCTTCAGCATCCACTGAGACCCTAGTGGGCAGGCTTGTCAAACATACGGCCTCGGAACAGCTCCCGCCCTTTGGGTTATATAATCTGACCTGTCATACATTTCTTAGTGTGTCAAAAAATAAGCAAGTCTCAATCAAAAGTACAATTCCTTTAAATAAGTGCAAACCAAGTGCTCTCTCCGGCCGCCTTATTGAGTTTGTTTGGCTTGGTGAGTTGGTTTTGAAATGAAATGATCTGAATTGAAATGATCTGCGCGCATGGCCTTTTGGCTGAGAGTAAGTGTCCCGGCTCCTAGGCTTTGTAGCGTATTATGAACTGACGGATAATGGATAATGAATAACGAAGATAGAATAATAACCCTTAAAAACCCCAAAACCCCCCGCGCGCAATGATCGCAGCAAGGCTTTAGGGCTAGGACCTTAGCTTGGCCTTTTGGCTGAGAGTAAGTGTCCCGGCTCCTAGGCTTTGTAGCGTATTATGAACTGACCGATAACGGATAATGGATAATGAATAACGAAGATAGAACAATAACCCTTAAACCCCCCCCCCCCCAAAAAAAGTGGATTCACTCAACTGTTAAAATACATCACCAATGCCTAACGTGAAAGACCACCCCATTGTGTGTAAATAAATGTGCTGTTTTTAGAAAATATCCCTTGCCATACGTAATTATAAGATGTAGGTTAGGTTACTAATGTAGGCAAAATGATCAAACATAATACTGAAAAAACAAAGCTAAAAAATTGGGTTGACTTTCTTTTACTAATCCAGCCCGTCTGAGAACAGAAAGTCCGGATCTGGCCCCTGAGCGAAACTAATTTTGACATCTAAGCTACTAGCAGGCTGCTAGTGAGAATAAGCATCTGGAAATTGAGCTGAATGAATGAATATCCTGCACTTGTTGGTTGGCTTCCAAAGCATGGCTGTCTGTGGCACCGTAGCAGATGTCCGTATCGATGCGTTATTTTAGCTCACCGCTAGATGCCACTATTACCAACCTAACAAATTAGTTCAATGCTAGCAAAAGTTACAGTATCCAGATATTATTCCCCACATTTGTCATGTATGAAATTATATTTTGAAAATTGATTATTTACACTACTCTTGTATATCTGCATTTGATAATACAATCCCTGTAATTTAAATGACGTGTTTATGTTAGTTAATTTGATAATTTCCTGATTTGTGGGGGGGCATAACGCCAACTATGGAATGATTTGTCTATAAAGGATTGTGTAATTTGTATTTGGGGTATTTGGGCCAGTTTGGGGAGGGAGTGCCCTGCGCACGCACTGCTGCGTGAAGCTGCCAGTTCTCCGTGCGGAGAGCGTCCGAATGCCGGGAAAAAGAGGCGCCTCCAATCAGCAGCGCCGTCCCTGGCTCACTTTCCCCGGCTGACGTCAGCTGCCTGGCTCGCTGCTCTCGGCTCCGCGCTCCACCTCGTTAAAATGTTGCTCTCCGTGCCGCCCAGGACCGGAGGACTCAACGCCTATAACGGATACCCGGGGAAAAGCACCAAGAAGGTAAACTTTGCTTTCCTCGCTCGTGTTTCTGTTGTAGCACCTTCAGACGTTTGATTCCGAGCTCGGCGCCAGTTTGGGGCCGCACGGAGCTGCAGTGTCCTTGAGGGAAGTGAACCACTGGCGACCCGACTTTCTAACCGGCCCACGGGAATGTTTTTGCAATGAATTTTCCATCAGCCCGACCGTAAACTAACATCCGAGAGGTGAGGTCGTTCCTTCGGTTCTGTTTCGTGCGTGCTCGTCCTTTGCTTCCTTTGCTGCGCTCAACGTTAACAACAACTCATCGCAACAAAACCATTACAGCCGGTCCAGTCTGATCTCGAATTGTAGTTCTATTCAATAATTCCCAATTCGATACGACTGCATTGTGTATTAATTGAATTAATCACAAGTTGGCAAAGTTTTTTTCCCCTTTGCTCTTTTTATGCCTAGCCACATGCCCCACCCCTTCCAATTCTCTTAATAATAACCGAGAGGCGAGTTGCACGCACGCAGAATGTATTAAAAGAAAATAAAGAAGGGGACAGAAAACAGCCTACGCAAGGGTAAAATAAATTCTGATGCAAATATGGCTAAATAGGGACCAATATAATGTCCAGCAATGATTGACTGTATTCTTGAAATCAATTATTCATGAGTTGACATTGTAATCTATTTTTAAAGCTGCTATAGGTGCTAACAGCAGGACCGTATTACTTTCCATTGTGGTATTTATGGAACTGCAGTTGGCTGCATGGATTTCAGATCTCTTTTTGATGCTAGATGGTGGATGCATACGCAATAGAACATATATCGAGGAATTAAGCCCCAAGTAGAAAGTTGGAATTTAATATGTGGAGATGTTTCCAATTGTCTAAACCTTTCAAGTTAAGTCAAGTCAAATTTATTTATATAGCCCTTAATAACAAAAATGTCTTAAAGGACTGCACAGGATTACAATGACACAATTACCTGATCTTAAACCAACATGCGGGCAAGGAACAACTCAAAATCTCAGCGTGAGGAAAAAGAGAAACCTTGAGAAGGGACCTCACAAGTGGTATCCCCCTTTCAGGATGACCAGGGTGAATTACATTTAGCATTACAGTACACAAACATAGTAAACACTAGGTAACATGTTGAAAATTTGTCCGGAAAGTGCATGACAGCAGCCACGCCCCCAGCCTGTAAACTAGTCCAAACTAGTCAAACACTACCCTGAACCTAGACAAATGTAAACCTTTTTGGCTCTGGGGCCAGATCCAGACTTTCTTTTCTCAGGTGGGCCGGATCAGTTAAAGTCAAGTCAAGTCAAGTCACATTTATTTATATAGCCCTTAATCACAAAAATGTCTCAAATGACTGCACAGGATTACAAAATTACACAATTACCTGATCTTAAACCAGTTAAAGAATGTTAACTCAAAATTTTAGCTCTGTTTTTCAGTATTATGCTGTATCATTCAGCCTACATTAGTAACCTACCCTTCATATTATAATCCCGGAAGACAAGGGATCTTTTTGAAACACAACACATTTATATGCCCACCGAATTTAATTAGCAACAAAAAAAATCTTGACTCGAGACTAGTATTTCTAGTCCACGGCTTCTTTATTTTGTAATAAAACTAAGTTTCTGTTCTTCCAACGATCGTTTAAGGTTTTTGGTTTTGGAAAAGTTTGACACTTCCGGTCTTAAACAAGCACATGTTGTTGTTGTCGTTGTTTTGTTTTTTAAATGCCCTGAAGACGGATTTGGTTTCGCACGTAAAAATAGAGAGTGTGGAAAAATCTTCCGCTTTTTAATGTCAGGTTGGCTTGTATGCATTTATTACCAAACTGGAAAAAAGATTTTCATGTTTGTTATAGAATCTGTTAACTGTTTTATCTCAACATTTTAGTGGATATAGTTTTACATCAAAACCAACTCACAACTTATACAAACTCAACACTGCCCTCTATCGGTCTTGGAGAGTATTTGGTTTGCATTTATTTGAAAAATCATAACTTTAAATAGAAATGAACTAGAGACTAGGGCGGCACGATTTTGGGGAAAAGACGTAATTGGGATTTTTGTCAGGCCAGTATTACAATTTCCATGCGATTCTCGATTTTAAAAGGAAAGTGCATTTTCTATGCTAGTTTTTTGTGTGAGTACTTAACCCTTGGATGGCTGACCTACCAGTACATACACTTTTCATGAGTGGAGTCGATAATTAGTGTGGAAAAAAAAATACTAATGGCATCATGTCATACGCATGCTTTATGATAATTGGAATGAAGCAACTTTTTTAATTTGAAAGATTTTGAAGAATAGCAACCCATGGTGTCGTTTTTGATCCCAATAATGCATCCAAAGGTTAAAACTAGTGACATGCTTTAACCCGCCCATTGTCAGACTGTTGAGAAGCATAGAGGTGTCTCTATGATGTCACCAGTCACTGGTCTTTTTGGAGTCTCCAAATGGCCACTTTTGGAAACGCCTTAGCATACCATTAAAAATATTTGCAAAATACTGATGTTTAGTTTTTTTCAGATTGTGATCAAATTTGACATTGGTAAGGCTCCATGCATTTGTCCCAGCTTTTTTACCAGCTAAGATGCCCATGCTAGACTCATCTTGCATGTGTCTGCAAGAGTAAATTCAGGCGAGAATAAAAGCCTAATATTTCTGTGTGTTCCAACTTGATTGATCATGTTAGTAGCACTTGCTGTGACTATTTCAGTTTGGGACCATACTTCAGAGTGTTACCTTTCAAAAGAGACCAAATTATCCAAACGGTTCAGAAACAGTGTTCAATTTACTTTGGGTACGTCTTGGATTGACATTGCTGAATTTTAAAACAACTTCATCTGCTCCCCCTCTGTTCACGGCTTTCCGCGATTGAAATGCATACATTTAAACGGCTGACATTTCTGTCATGCGGCAATATGCTTTCAGGGACTTCAAGATAGGCCCTGCAAGCGTTTTTCTTTAAAGAAGACACGCACCACTTTGTTTGGACATAATTCACATTGTCCGAGTGCAAAAGTCGCACAGAGGCTTGCCTTGTAAACCCAGCTTCAAGCGTTAACTCCTGGCTTGTGTCTTTGACTCCGAGGAGTGGGCTGCTGTGTGAAAAGATATCCCCTCCCCCTTCCCTCTGCTTTCTATTAACTTCACCGCATTTTTGTTGCCCGTGTGTTTTTCCCATACCTTTATTTGCTCAGTACTCTAGTTAACATGAAGAGGAGTGATCATTTATTTGACCTTTTTTGAAACCATTACCTTTAGGAAGAATGCCAAATTGTGTAAACAGACTTTTGGAACAGTTTGAATGTTTTCTAAATAGACAATAAATAAAAGAAATGAAGGATTTTTATTTATTTTTTCCACCCTTTTGATTGGTGTATAATCACACAATTACGTCATGTGTTTAGATGATCATCTCAACTGTAGCTTTTAAGATTTTCCATGCAAAACCAGGAAGTTGTTCAAGTATTATTTTTCTCGGTCTTGACTTAATGGGGGGCTTTTATGAATAGGTTAAAACTGAACAGTATTTCAAATAGATGGCTTGCCCCTCAACGAAATTTAGTACTTTCTCTGTGGGCATAAACAAATAAGCATTATTGTTTTTTCAATCTGATTGTTTATTTCTGAGCTCTATGAAAAATCACGTTCATGTTCCATGTACGATGTTACCTTTTGAACACTGCTCATGAAGAAATGCTGCTGCATCCTGTTTTTTTCTTCGCTTTTTTTTTTGCAGGCGTAAATATCTCTTAGAAGTTTTAGATTATGCGAGATACTGAGACCTCTGGCGTTTTGAAGGTTTGTGCTTTCTGTTTTTGTGTTGAATAAAAGTTATTGTATAGTTCAGCCACAGACCATTTCTAATTTTGGCAAAATTATCATTTATCATGCTATATTCATCCAAAGTAGGGAAAGTCTTGAAAATAGAAAATCACAAATTGCCAGAAGTTAATTGAATACAAAGAAAAACTTCCTCTAATGGAAATGTGTGGCACGGTTAATGTTTACAGGTCTGTGTTATTTCAGCAAAAACAAAATACAGTTATTTGAGCTAATTGAACTTTTATTTGATTAACTCTCTTTTCATGTCTGCCAAAATTGAGTAATGTTATCTCTGCATGGTTTATTGTTACCGTGTATAAACAACGATGATATCAGTCCGAGGCGGCACAGCAGCTGAGTCTGCGGCAGATTTCTTAGGTCATGAGATCGAATCCTTGTGTGCGAAGTTTGCATGTTCTCCCCATGCTTGCGTGGGTTTCCTCCGGGCACTCCGGTGTCCACCCGCATTCCAAAAACATGCATTGGCCGATCCAAATTTTCCATAGGTGTCCCTTTCCCACTGCCCGAAGATAACTGGGATGGGTTCCAGTACCCCCTACTGAGGATAAGCAGTGCAGGTAATGGATGGATGCATATCAGTCCGATACCACCCCAAAAAAATATTGGAATACATCGGTGTCCAGGACTCACTCAAAGCAGTTGATTCCATACTTGCTTGTGCCCCTCTATTTAGCAGCATCTGGACGGACATTTTTTTAGGGGTCGATTAATTTTGTCTCTGTTTTGGCCTCTAAAAGTCTAGAAAACTGAGTTTTGATTGATATTAGAAATGTATATTTTAAGTTTAAAAGCAAAATAAAAACAGATGGATTTATCTCCTAGTGCAGCCATTTTTAGAATGTTGTTGAGGGAAAATGACAAAGCAAATATTCTGGTTTTAATTTTTAACCAATCACGTTCCACCTGCTTAGTAAAGCAAAGCCATTATTGGTTATTGATGGTTGTAAACAGGTGGACATTGTTTCCTAGTCTATATTCTACATACACAAATGGCTATGTTTCGACTATTACAGGCACGTGCCACATGATATCAAAAGAAAATCCTTTCAGTTGACTTTCACGTTAAATTGGTTGTATTTTTTTCATCCCGATAGCTGCGGACTGTTGTCCTTTCAGTAATACCCCTTGATCAAGTATTTTGCAACGTTTCATATCCTACAATTTGAGAAAGCATACGTAATTCTGGCGGCTGTATTATTCTTCGATTAAAAACAAGTTTTATAGGGACACCCATATCTTTTCTATTTCAAATTAGATTATCAAAAACAAGGTACAGTATGTTAACCTAAGGTTAATTTTGACCTACTCTGTGTTAAACAGATGTTAGTAAAGCGGATACAATCAGTCTCCTAAAGTACAACCTGTCTTGGATATGTAAGTTCTTGAGTCATTTGAGTTATTAACCTGTAACCAGCCATTAAATTGTAAACACCTTTTGAGTAACTCAATGCTCTTCATTTCATTTTGCAAGCCACAGAGGATGTAGGATTGAAGGTCCTGTATTTGTCCCCTTGCTACGATTACCTGGATAAACCCTTATTGCTATGGGAACACACGACTGGTCCTTTTATCTTTGGACAGCAGCTGGACGTGATTGTGTGTGCTCGTAGAAGTCTCTTGTACTGGCTGAAAACGCCTGCAGACATTTTACGATTGACATGTTGAGACCTAATCTCAAAAGTAACACTTTCCTCCCCACAAAAGTAACAAAGATAAACATTTGTAGATTGCGGTACAGCGGACGGAATGCTGACGCGATTACGACGTGATACAGGGAAAGAACGGGATCAGGGAGAGTGAATTGCAGGAAGATTTTTAATTCAACCGAACATGGGTGGGAAACACCCTGCAGCCAGGCCCAGGCAGATGGGCCAGCAGCTCGGATGTGGCTCACTGATGTCCTTTCTCTCGCAGGAGCGCTTTTAATGAGACACTACCTTCTGACTGTTGAGCACATGAGAGGGATTAGCGCTTTAGCGCTAACAAGCGCCGATCCTTATTAGACAAGCCTCACCTGCCAGGCATCAAATTGAATCTCCACGGGCCCGCAGGTGCATCCCTCCAGATAGTCGGGGGGTAAGCAACAGAAAGCACAAGAAGGAGCCGTGATTGTGCTTAAACAAACAGTACACCATTGACGCTAAAGAAACGAGGGGGAGATTAGACGCAGGGACCTAGATGAATGAGCAGTGGGATTTTCACAGGCTGCTCAAATAGAAAAAGAGCAAATTACGAAATCCTTTGGGTATTCCAAATCCGTTTTGGGAATGGAGATGGAGTTGCTTTTTGTGTCTGAACTATCAATGACAGTAACAAAAAGATACTTTTGTTTGATTCATTCAATTTATTTCAATTTAAGGAGTAACACGATTTGCTCGCCCCACTCCCAAGGGGCTGAGTTGAGGTTAATATGACTCGTTTACTGCGGCCTTCAGCAATCTTCTGGGTGACTGCATCTCTCATGCCCTGCTGGGCTTCCATATCAGTCGCTTAGCGTTCTTTGAACTGGTCAGGCATCCTGGAAACATTGCCTAACACAATTCTTCTATTGTTGGACCTTAAGATTGACATGATATGTCTTTGTTGAGACTAATTACCTTCCTCTTTCGTGTGTGAACTGTAGACCAGTGATGACATTTTACAGTATGTGTGCATGTACTTGTATTCCTTACTTTCTTAAGCCCATTTTCAAGGTGTTTACTATAATTGTGAGACCCAGTCGTCCCTGGTAGATCACTGATTCGTTTGGATGGATGAGGAACACACCTTATTTAACGATTGCTTTAAGAAAAAAAATCAAAGTCTAGCGCTTATGTGTAATTTTACATAGAGTGATCATGGCGAATGGAGGAACGGTTTGTGCCAACTTACCTGTCAAATACAGAAAAAATGTAGTGTATAAAACAGTGTGTCGTTCCTGTCGCACAAAAAAGCTGTATGACAGCGCTCATTAACGTTTATGAGTGAGAAGAGACAAAAGTAATGGCTGAGTTATCCCTATGCAGAAGTGACTGACCGTCCTGCGTTTTTATTGCTATAGTGAACGGAAAAATGCCAACATCAAGGGGTGTTGTGTATGCGATCTGAATGTTTGTTTTTGCAGTCATCACTTCATATCTGGTATAGTGCTTTAGATTTTACCTTTTCAATTCGACCAAACATAAAACTGGTCAGCATGCTTTTATTCACATGTTCCCATTTCAAGTTCATTTAATACATTTTCATTTAAGAAAAAAAAGCTGGGATGTTTTATTTCTCTGATCCGAAAAATGATCCCATCCATGATCTTAATCTGCGGATTGATATGATCTGTGAGTTTTCAGATCCGTTGCACTCCTTGTATAAACAGTTGAAAATCGAGTAGGAACAATTGGGAAGTTTCTCTCGCCTATAACCTTAATCGTTAAGTTTTGTTTAAATTGATTATCTAATAAATTAAGAAACACTGTTTTCAGTTAATCACCGACATCAAAATGTGGATGTTTGCTGCCCAACTGAGGTTTGTTCAGTAACTGTAAATCACAAGAATAGAAAATTGCTGTTAATTCTATCCAATTGAACAGAAATATTCAATACTGCATCTGGAAAACGGTTGATTTTATTACACGCGTTGTCATTGATTATTTGACTATCTGTACTATTTGTATTGGTTGTTGCTTATGGTAACTTCTCAAAAGTGAGTACTTGTTGTAATAAGAGTCTGAAAAAAGGTTTTCATTTAACAAACATAGAAAAATACCTGATTAGGGGAAATTAGACTTGGTATGAGGTTGTCTGTGTCACTCTATGTTAACAAGATGCTGGTTTTTGCTGTGTCCAATGAGCCATTCTATTGTTCCCAGGCCAGTCCTGGTGACCCTGACTAATCAAACAGTTCCTCCTCCTCTGACACACTGGGGCATAACCAAGGCCAAGCAGTTAACTGGTGCTCAGTTAATTCCCAACTGGTTGTCTAAAAGAAGAGTTTCAGCTAGGACATCACTATACTTAGGACCGACCAATGTGGGGTTTTTTAAGGCCGATACCGATACCAATGTTTGGAGCTGATATTCATTTGCTGTAAAAGCTTAAAAATTGGGGTGAGATATGTTTAAGAATGCAAATAGACATAAAGAATATTTGTGAGAATAATATTTTGTTTTGACTTCAAATAAAACCTTTTACAGTTAAAAAAAATATAATATTAATACAACTAACATGACTAGTGAGTTTGGTATTTGTCTGTAGTCTCCCATAGCCACACAACATAATACATTTGAAGTGTGTCTTATTTTGCAAACCATAGATATTACGACTTTAAATTCAAATCAAACATTTGATTACATGGGGAAATCTAATAAAACCAGGGTCTCATTCACATTGGTTCTCTGGTTACAGTGATCAGTGAACGGCTACGTACAATAAGCATGCTTTACAATAGGGCTACTACAGCACGCTATATAAAACCTACTCACGTGAAGGGGAGTGAGACGTTGACGACGTTTCCTCGACATTTCATTCAAGAGTAGTCACAACGGGGAGTGGAGAGAAAAAAAGTCAGTGAATGCGAATGTGAAAAATATTTGTGAATATGACAAATATTCACAACAGCCCTAACTCTCACTCCAGTTTACAGTGTGTGACTGCGCACAGTGCGGTGTGGGCTTCCTGATTCAGTGGCTCTGGGTAGCGTCCTTGACAGAAGGCATGAGATGAAGTGAAAAGTTTTCCTCGGCTGTTGCTCGGTTTTGAGTTTTATCGGCCTAATAATATGCCTATACCAATATCCGTCAAATTCACAATTATCGGTACTGATAATCGTCCGGTCTGATTATCGGTCAACTACTACACTTTACCAGTGAATCTTACAGTCAATTGTAATGTAGCTCACCCTATAGAAATGTTATTTGTCCGGGTTTTACTGAGGGTAGTCAAGTCAAGTCATGTTTATTTGTATAGCCCTTAATCACAAGGAGTCTCAAAGGGCTGCACAGACCCCCAGATTATTGCAAACTACAGACTATTATGACACCATCCCCTGATCTAAAACCTACCCTAAAACTCACAGTAAGGAGTTTGAATTAATTTTGAAAATTTCAATTGTCAAAAGAAAATAAGTCAAGCACTACACCAAAAAATGGCGATGAATTTTGCTGCTCTTTTTACATTTTTAAAAGGGTTTGAGTGAGTTCAAATCAGATAAATGGTCTTCATGTAAATCCCAGGGGCACTGTTGAATCTTAGTGGTTACATGACTGTCTAAACTTTGTTGATGGTTTGAAATGAAGTTGTTTTAATCAGTAAGTCACAGACTACAGACTAGATCAAAAGTTAGGGCTGTCACGGATATTTTTCACTTTCCCAATTAGCATCTTTCTTTCTCTCCTATTTATACGTTTTTTGATCATTTCAAATTGTGTACGCCGTATTTGTGACATCTCAAAATATTCATGGTCACAAGTTTTGAATGTATTCTTTTATTGTGTTTGTATGAAAAATAAGCCAGATTGATGTAGTGTAGGTCACAAATTTGACCACAAGAGGTATTATGTCGCCCATGCATGGTGGTAGCGTCAAGCCACAGTACCATGGGTACGACCTTGTTGTGAAAAAGGATACCTGGAAAATGTACTTGGTACCTGTGGCACGGCTAGGCGAGGAGAGCTGGAACCATTTAGTGGAAATGCGCCATAAGCGGGTGTCTTGACCATAGGGACCTCTCCAACAGGGCCACTTAAGGAACTTTTACAAGGCCAAACAGAGATCCTGCTCTAGGGGGTTTTTGGCTGTGACATAGATTGACTTAAATGCATTTGATTTGTTACTTTTTATGTATATAAAAGTCCTTGCAGTGGTAATGATCATTATACAGTGGAACCTCGGTTCTCGACCATAATCCGTTCTAGAACCCTGTTCGAAAACTGATTTGTTCGATCACCGAAATCATTTTTCCCATTAAAAATAATGTAAATCGTTTTAATCCGTTCCAACACCCTGAATGTTTACCTTGAATGTTTAAAGTAAACATAAAGCTAACCCAGGCTAATCGTACGTCCGCGTTATCGTAATCTTCCGTACGTAAGATTACGCCAACATGAACGTGTAAAAATAAAAAAATCAGGTTGTTTACAAGACATTTAGCACCCGTGTCTCCACAACAAGTGGTGAGCGGTTCATTGGAAAGTTGAGCTCCGTTCCAACACCCACATAAAGCTAACCCAGGCTAATCGTACGTTCGCGTTATCGTAATCTTCCGTACGAAAGATTACGCTAACATGAACGTGTAAAAATAAAATAAAAAAGGATAAAGAAAATAATTATGGATAGGACTTCTTACATTTGTGGTGGTCATCAGAAGGCACAGGTGGACGGCCGTTGCTTGCTTATAGCACTCACTCCCTTAGCCACATCACTAGATTTCACAGCCTCCTTATTCTTTAGTATCGTACTGATCGTAGATTTAGCCATGCTGTATTCCCTAGCAAGATCAGACACTCGCACACCTCCTTCATTATTTTTTTCTTAAATGCAATAGTTGTACACACTACTTTTTTTTTCCACCTGTAGCAACTTTGCTGCTTGCACTGACTTTCTTCGGAGGCATAATAAGGGGCTAAAACACCTGTACGCCGCTCAGCATCGCACCCTAGCGTACGCACTCACGCATTACCGGCGTTCGAACTCCAATTTTTTGACCTAACAGCGAAGCAAGAATTTCTCGAAATTTTTGGTCGGACTCTGATTTGTTCGAACTGAGAGGCGTTTGAAAACCGAGGTTCCACTGTATATGGCATGAGTGAGGGGCCATACATTCAGTTGCAACAACTTAATCCTCCATGTCTTTTCCTGCAGACGTATGTATCTCCTTCCAACCATCAGATGGCTCCCCCAAGCTCCAACAACAACAGTGTCAACACCAGCACCATCAGCAACGGCAGCAACAGTAGCAATAATTGCGGGGAGCAGCTGAGCAAAACCAACCTGTACATCCGTGGCCTCCACCCCGGAACCACGGACCAGGACCTGGTCAAACTCTGTCAGACGTAAGTCAGACAAACCATTGATCCAAACTTTGAATGGGCACCACATACATTTCCTTCATAAAGAAAATGACTGAAACTGGGGTATTGAGTATAAAAGTAACAGCTGAATGCATTGCTGGAGTGTGACTCTTTCAATATGTTTGGATGGAAAAATAAAGTTCAAGGTGAAATAAGTATGAATGATAAAAAATATATATGTTGTAGTCATTTCTGGCATGAGTAAGTTCATTCCTGCAATATTGTGCGCAGGGAAAAAGGCCAGTCGGTTTTCTGCAGCTGCCAACAAACATCTTTTGACCTCTATGTAATGATTTTTCTCATTACATTTCAACTTGTATGAGTTGGTTTACTTTAAGTGTCCTGAAGTGCTATTTAAGATTTTGAAAAAGCACATAGTCACGGCATTTACTGCATGACACTTTTGAAATACACACACACGAAAAACCCAAAAAAATGTTCTAATTTTGTGTCCAATGACCCCTCTACATACAAGATTGATTTGTTCAGGCTTGCATCCAGAATTTCTCGTATTTTGAAAAAATGTTCCCCATAAGAAATAACTGGAAAGCAAATAATCCGTTCCCAGCCTCCTAAAATCATCAGAGGTAATGCTAAATAGCTATGAAACGCATCTTTCTTATCACTAAAAACACATACAAATAGTAATTGAACCTAAAAGTACAGCAATAAGATAAATAAAATAATAACGAAATAGAATGCGAGTTTATCATGTCGGCAGTAAACAGGTAGCATCCGACTTCCGAGCTGTTGGAATTACAACCACAGTCAGCAGGTGCACATTTTTTTCAGTGGATGCTCATTTTTCTTATCAGATGCTCATTTGTTCCAGCAGATGCTGATTTTGTAATTCAATGTCTGGTATGCGTAGCAGCCTGGAACTGCCGATGACAATTATATGGCCAGCACAGCAATCTACCTCTCCACTCAGCATAGTAAACTAGACATCATATCTGCAACAGATGGCCCCATTGTATTGGATTTTTCGACGGATTTTGGTTGTAAATCGGATGTCACCTGCAGTTTTTTACTAATATATATATATATATATATATATATATATATATATATATATATATAAAAAATCTATTTTATGTCAGGACCAGAACGGACCCACTTGTGTGCATTTCTCTTAGTTTTATTGGGAAGAAGGGAAAGGATAGTACAAACGATCCGTAGATCGCTGGTTGCGGGGAGCAGGTAGCTCAGACGCGGAAGTTGTATTTCCATGGCGAGCGATGGCGGTATTGAGAGCGGAAAAAAACAGATCAGTAGCCGGGACGGGGGAGCAAAATCGTAGTCGAGATCAGAAAAGGGGTCGGAGCCGGGAAAGAGACAGGAATCATAACAGGAGAGAGTCAGGGTCGAAAAGCTTGCATAGCGTAAGCTGAGGTTCGCAGACGGACTGACAACCGGTGACAGGAAGACGGGGGTATAAAAAGTGACAGGTAGCCAATCAGCGTCCGAGGCAGTTGGCGCCAATGGAGCAGGCTCAGGTGCCTCGCATAAGTGATCATGACATTTTAATTGATTTTATCCACCCGTTGTTGCAGCCAGACTAAGAAACACAAGGAAGAATACAAATGACGGGATTTAAAGTGACCAAACCGCACAATTTTTTTGCAAACTTTTCACAAGTTTTTGGTAGGGTACCCTTGGCAGCAAGACAGTGGACAATTATGTATATTCCCTCTAGGTGAGCTTCATGTTTTAGTAAATAATTACACATTTCTTAACCCTCAAGTTTTAAAAATATGCACGTTTATATGTATAACATGCATTTTTGTTTATTGTTTAAATCAATATTGTGTTTTTTAAAATATTGAGTATTTGAACAACTCGGAGTAGGTAAATGATACACACAGTCATTTTTAAGGGGAATACTACTTGAAGTTGTTTCTTTTTTTTGTTTAACTCATTCATTACAGAAAATTGTTGGATGGAAAAGTCCTATATGTCAAAAAGGGAAGAGCCGATGCCAGCCAATTTTTACCTTTTTGACTCATTTTAGAAAGCCAACACAAAATGTAGTTTTGTAGCTACATGGGCATAGGGACATATCAATAAAAAGCTCAAACCCTCATCTTGCATTAGAAAATAAATTGTGTTTTTAGCTTTTACCATTGTTTAGGAAACAACAGTTGAACTTTGCTTTTTTTAAATATTGTTTCCGAAAAAAACTGAGAAAAACATATTTTTGTGAAAAGATGCACTTCAAGCAGAACTCTCACTTTGGTGCTGTTTTTTGTATCTGTGATACCTGCATTATCTAAAAAATGTTTTACTTAAACACAAGGGCACTTTGCTTAAAAAATTAAATTTTATTGTAAGATCACTGAAAATATGCATGAACCATGCTAGGACTTTACAAGAACTTTTTAGGTCCTGATGTTTACGGTGACATCTGATTCACACAGCTTCGGTAACCATGGCGATTACGTACTTGCGGACATGCACGAAACGTCACCCTTCCCTGCCCCAGCTTCGTCATCTTTTTTTAGAAAGAAAAAAATATATCCCTGTTTAAGCGTCTGTCTGTCCTTACCCATATATTAGCTTTTTTACCACACTGCTTCTCTACGCCTCGGGGGGCCACTTACACACTCTCAATCACTGGATACAGGAAGCAAAAGCTAGGAAGTGGCGTCTTCTTAATGTGTGGACAAATATTCTGCCATTTAATGGTGATTTTTCAAACTGAAATAATTCCCAGAGGCTTGATACGTAATGATGAGCTGTGTCAAAACCTTCATAATAGTTTTTTTATACATTTTTTTTTAATAAAACAAAAAAACAATGTATTTTTACGTTTTGGCCCTCAGGGCGAATGCTTCTAAAAATGTATGTATACGTTAATGAATTGACGTTTATATATTCTAGTGTCACAAGTTTAAACTGCACACATTTTTTATTCCACACATTTGAGAAGTCTCGAAGTTAGACAAGTAGAGAACCACTGGTATAAACTAATCAATTGAACATGTCTGTTAGAGCAACTTGAAGTCATTATAAGAAGGACAGCTGCGATGAATGACCCAACCGAGCTTAATTGAGGAGCAGAGCCTGGTGATGACATCCAATTGAACGGGAGAAAATATGACGGAGGAGAAGATTAAGAGAAAAGGAGGGAAAAGAGAGTCTGGGTAACTCGGGGATGGGGGAGAGGCCTGCTTTTTTACAGCTGTCTGGAAGATATAGCTCACATGAGGCTGCCCAAGCCGACAGGAAACGGCGAGCCCAGGGGAAAGGGAAAGACAAACACGGGCAATGGCATGAAAGGGGGGAGCGGTGTTGTATGTGGATGTAGAGAATCAGAGGGGTTGGAGAGAATTGGGTTCACTTAGCGGGTCATGTGGTGTTCTGTTCTGCGGGGGTGGTTCTCATATTTCTGCTTTTACTTAGCCTGATAAAATCACTGCATGAAATTTGCCTCTTAGCAATACACATTAGAGCCAGTTTAACTCTCTTGCATTGACTATGCTCAAAGTGGATTATGTTTCCTGTAACTTGTACTGGACGCACTATACTATACTGTCGTACTTCTAAATACGAGCTAAATTTGTTCAAGGGTTGCACTCGTAGCTCGAATTGCTATGAAACACGTCATCCTGATCACTAAAAACACAATAGAATGGTAATTAGACATAAAATTACAGTAATAAGATAAATATGATCATATTAACGAAATTTTTAGGAGTTTATTATGAGTGCTGTCACAAATGTGTGTGCGTGCTTTCAACTCAATCTGTTTTCCATGTAATACGTTTTTTCCATCGTTTCACATTGTGTAAGCCATATAAGAATTTTTGTACATTTTGGCTCTAATCCGGATCGTCTCAGTCATTGGTAGCGGACGACATAATTATCATATAGTATGTCACAAAAACGCATTTCTGTAGAAATCTCATAGTGTTAAGTAGAACAACGCTGAAGAAACATCGCTTTGACACGATAAAAGGTGTAAAGCTATTATAACAGTGTATATTTATTCTAACCCTAAAAAAACCTCAAAATATAGCCGTCAATAACCAAACCCTCTTTGCAACAAAAGTGAGTGCACACTGTGAAAGTTCCTGAACAGCATTATCTGAGTACTTCCAGGCTGACCCCCCACTTCTTCAATCCCTCTAGCAATGCTGAAAGTACCGTATTTTCCGCACTATAAGGCGCACCGGGTTATAGGGCGCACCCCGAAAAAATTGTTTTTGCTCCTATTTTTGACATACATAAGACGCACCGGATTATAAGGCGCTACAATGGGAATGTCGACAAAACAGTCAGATAGTTCAGTCCAACTTATTACCCCTTAACATTCCAAAAGCTTGCAAAGACGCAAATACGTGTCGAGAACACGTGCGGATGCGGTGTCCGTACGATGTCACTCAAATGCATTGTTCCATCATTCGGAAGGTTAAAGTCTTGGGATTCAAGAAATGCCAACCATTCCTAAGTATCTATTTTCTTTTTCGCTCGCAACTTTACTGTGCATATGACAATAAACACTTGGAATTGAGTTTAATTTAAAAATAGACCCTCCATTTCATCCATTATCTGCACCGCTTATCACAGAAACATCGAGTTCAGTCTGAAACAAGATACAGGGACAATATAAAACCCGGAGTAGCTCACCGAAGTCGTTGTGATCATAATAATGTGCAGCCAATGTCCTCTTATATCCGTGAGGGTAGTAAATCCAGGAGAATACAATATTTACAAATACAGAATAGAAAAAAATGCTTTCTCTATGCCGTCAGCCATGTGCTATACATATTCCTCTTTTTCGGCCAATTGCAGGCTTTGTTTCGCCGTTTAAGCCAATGCCAGCCTGTAAATGATAAAAAGGATCCGCCCCTTGACCTCCGAATAACTTTAGCCAATAGTGATCGATTCAACTGATGATTGACACATCTTTTTCGGCCAATTGCAGGCTTTGTTTTGCCGTTCAAGCCAATGCCAGCCTGTAAATGATAAAAAGGATCCGCCCCTTGACCTCCGATAACTTTAGCCAACAGTGATCGATTCAAATGATGATTGACACATTGGTTAGCCAATGAAACGCCGGTAAATAAATCCCAGCATACACCGCGGACTACTTGGCGTTCGGGGGAAAATATAGTCGGCGGCTACAAGTTAGTTGGAAAACTTAGCAATTTTAAAATTGATCCATAAATAAGGCGCACTGTATTATAAGGTGCATGGTCAGCTTTTGAAAAAAATAAAGGCTTTTAGGTGCGCCTTATAGTGCGGAAAATACGGTACTCCTGCCCATATCTTTCTTACATAGCATTTGTATGTAAAGCTGTGCATGTTCACTCAGCTTGGTTCAACATCCAACACAAGCTCCGTTGTGAGTGCATCCAGATTTTTTTTTAAAACACCGGAGGATCTTGGCCACTGTTCTGCAGCTCAACTTCAGGGTGTTGACAATCATCTCGCAGCCTTATTTAGTGCCACAATTCATTGTTTTGAGGTCCCGAGAGAGTTTCTTGCCATGGTGTTCCATGTTGGGAGTTTCAGTGAACAGTATGACTGAATGTACTTCAAATTGAACACGCCTGCTCCTTATTCCTACCTGAAACCTAGTGAGAGTAACAAGTCACACGGTATTTTGGAGGGAACATGACATGCAGTGCCTAATTTGGACATATGGGGGTGTAGAGCTTTTGGGGTGTACAAGGAAAATATATATCTACTATGCTATATAATCTTTACACAGACTTCTTTACATTGTGTCAATGCGATGTTTCTTCAGTGTTGTTCTATTAAACATTATCATGAAATCTCTGTAGAAATGTGAGGGGTATACTTACTTTTGTGACATACTGTAGTTTGCTATTATTGTTGCGGTATTCTACAAAGTATGTCTTGAAAATACCTAAATTTTTATGTAATGTTTTCAAGGATTGAAAAGTGCTTGAATTTTGTTTAAACTGCTTGGAAATTATTTAAAGTGTTGCCATGTTTCTTCATAAGTCTGCTTAAAAATGTTGCGAACACTGCACTCTGGATGCTTCTCTTTGCCATTGCATTTCTTCTCTCTGGATTAACAGCAGCATGCATTAGTTTGTATGGCATTGTCCAATGAAGGGCCATCGCCCTTTACAGGCCTCGTCCAAGAGGACGGGTGCATGCTACTCCTAAACAGGACACTATGAAATGAGTTCAAGGATTACATATCAAATATGGACATTTATTTATTTATGGGTCATGCAAAAATGAAGGTAATGTTTCTGAGTCGTAAATTGTAATGTAATAAACTTCCTGCTACTAAAATTGTAAGCTTCATATTGTCATCATTTTACTTCACACCTATACCACGAGAGATGTGTCTAAAAAATGTCCACAAATATATTCCCAAATTTCAAGATTTAAAAATCATATGTCTTGATAAATGCAGGTGCAAGATTAAAAATCACATATATGATATGCCGCAGATATAAATGTGGATCTGCAAAATACATGATTCACACCAGATTTATTATTTTAATGGTACTGGAAAATGAAAAAAAAAAGGTTTTTAAAGTCCTTAAAAAGTGCTTGAATTTGCCATTAAAAATGTGTATAAACCCTGAAGTAGGTGCAGAGTTGTGTTTCTAAGGTTTATTATAGCCTATTAAGGAGGATATGCAAACATTAATAAGGAGAGCAATTGGCAGAGGTTAACAGGTATGAGATCAAAAGACTATTGATGATATCTAAGCACTTACTGTACACTTAAAATTAAAGTTACTGTAACTGTAAATGAACATATGCTCGAAAAAATCATAAAAGCACAACTTTTACAATTATTTTTGGGGCGTGTTGTAGGTTGCATGCGCAAACTGGACGAGCTGATGCTGGCAGTAAGCAGAGCGGTTTCAAGTGGTCTCTAGTGGTAGCCTCTGTCACTGCTCGTGAACAGGATTTTTCTTCGTATAGCAAGCAAGATTTTTGCCCGTATACAAAAAAAACGGTGGATGAGTGAGTAGGGCGTCCGCGGTACAGTTCTGAGGTCATAGGATCAAATCCAGCTACCAGCCTTTCCGTGCTTGCGTAAGTTTCCTCTGGGCACTCCGGTTTCCGTCCAAATTCCAAAAAGAAACATGCATGTCAGGTTAATTGGCCGGTCCAAATTGTCCCTTGTGTGAATGAGCGAGTCAGTTGTCTGTCCCTGTGTGCCCTGCGACTGGCCGGGAACCAGTTAAGGGTATCCCATGCCCACTGCCCGAAGATGGCTGGCAATGGGTCCAGTACCCCCACGGCCTAGCTGAGGATACCCAGTGCAGAAAATGGATGGATAGATACAAATGAATGAATGAAAACTTTATTCGAACATTAAAATAAAAACAGAACGAAAACAATTACTCAACAACAAGATAATATTACATAATTTGTTCGAAAGGGGGTAGTGTCAAAGTCAATCATTATTATGACTATTTCGTGGCCATATTTGCACAGATAAAATACATGTATATGGTTTAATTCGACATTATGGTGGGGGCAAAAAACTCACGCGACCTCTTGTTGAGTTTCCGGAAAGAGAGAGCCAGGAAGTTTATTCGTGACGTCAGAGAAACCAGTACAGAGCCAGAACGACTTCAAAATAAAATACAAGCTTGATAAAAGTACAAAAGATATAATTACACTCATTGTTGAGACGTTACTTTATGTGTGTTTGTATGAGAAACATTGTTTTTATAATTAGTAATATAAAAACAAGTTGATTACCTTGAGACATAAAATCAAGAGATTTACATTAAAAACCTGACAGTAGTCAGAAGAAAATGCTTATATTCCCTACCCCTTCATCTTCCCTATTAAATACACCGATTATATAACAACAATTGTAATAATATTAATAATAACACTTATGATATAACAATAGCAACAATAACACAAAGTTAACCATAGTTCTTGACGCACTATTCAAAATCTCTCGTATCACTCATACCCGATTTTCTTCATCTCTGTATTCTGCCAGGAATGTTTTTTTTGTATTTAAATTTGAACAAGTGAATATTTGGACATTGTTTGATCTCGTCTTGCAAACCGTTCCAAAGCTTGACTCCACACACAGACACACACATACTTCTCCTGGTGGTTCTCACCTTTGGGATCATGAATTCACTACAGCCCCTTAAGTTACAATTTCCTTCTTTCCGAATGAATAATTTATGGATGTTTTCTAGCACTATGTTTTTGTTGACCTTAAATAGCAGTTGTGCAGTGAAAAAATGTACTAAATCATCTAATTTTAATAATTTGGACTGCAGGGGTAAAATATTAGTATGATCTTGATATCCTACCCTGTGTTTGGTTCTATTTGCATCTTTTTGGAGGATGAAAAGGGGCTGTAGTGAACTTTTGTAATTATTGCGCCAGACTTCTGCATAATATGTTAAGTGTGGCAGAACTAGAGAACAATATAATGAATACAATGCATTATATGTTAAAATGAATTTGTTTTTATTAATTATTGAAATGCTTTTAGATACTTTAGTTTGTATGTGTCTGATGTGTGTTTTCCAGCTTAATTTATTGTCCATTATGACCCCTACTAACTCAATTTCTGATACAGCGTCTATTGCAGCACCATCCATTTTTACTTCTAAATCTTAATTATCTTGAGGTGCTCCTGTGAAGAGGAATGACTGTATTCATTGTTATCACTTCTAGTGCACCTCACTGATGGATTTTATATGGAATTTGACGCAGTTTGCTAAAGTTTGAGATGACAGTTTTAGTGCAAATGCCCTGCCCCCACTTAAACCCTGTCGGAATCATAGTGGGTTATCCTCGGCTCCTCTGGTCCACCGCAGGTTGTTGACCGTGGATGGACAACGGGCTTAAATCTGGGTATTCTCAACCCTCACACATGGATGAGTATTCTGTCCCCCTTTCCCAGTTCTGCATTGTGCAAATCAGTCGGCGGGCACCTCGGAGAAGCCCTTTCATAAATCCTTTTGGCAACGTAAAGCACTCAGCTAAAGAATTGGCACAGCTCCGGGAGATGTAAAACAACATTGTTTTGCAGTTGCTGGAAATGGCTCAGAGTTGGGGAAAAAACATGAAATAGTCATGCCTTGGAGGAGGTCGTATAAATAATACAGACGGGCACTTAAGCAACCAGTGGAGGGTGGTGATAAATATGTTATTGACACATGATTGGACGTTTGCATTCTTTTTTTTCTGGTCTTACTTTGTCTGTTTTGGTACAATTCAACAGATTTACAAATAAAAATACAGTTCTTCAATTGAATACTGTATGTGTCTTAATGGATTAAACATGTTTTGAGTGGACTTGAAACATGGTAGTGACGCAGTGTGGATGGATAGAGAAGTGAGTGCGGAGTGGAATGAATGTGGCTGCGAGCCAGCATTGCGCAGGACATCCCGAGACGGATCAGGTTACCCTGCATGCACATTTCTACTGATATATCTCATCTGCACTCTTTAATGAAGCCAATGTTTGTGTTGGCTCAAATATTTGGGGTGTAATAATAATAGCTGTATCGTGGCTGCAATATTAAAAATGCTCCATCATTATAAAGTATCAATATTAGAAGAAGAAAACACAAAAGATAAATAAAGAAGCGATTCCCTGTTTGGTGTTATAACACCCTCTGGTGGCTCGTTTATTCGTGTAGTTTAGAGATAACAGATATTTGATTAATTAACCGCTAATCAATGCTTAAAATCATGCATCATAAGGTTTTATTAATATAGATAAATTAACTAAATCCTCTGTTTTTTAGCTTATTAAAATAAAACGTTCTACAATCTTTTGAATGGACTATCACAATCGATTGAAAAAAAAAAAAAATTGGCGTCATGACGAAATAATGGTTCTCATTTAGATACATTTAAACTGATTTAATTCTGTAATGTTGCTCAGCCTGCTCTCATGGATGTTATCCTTTTACAATTATTGATAGTTTTGGGGGTCTCTTTAAAATATATATTTTTGGGAGGAATAGAGTGTTGGCATGACTCCAGTGATTTGTCTTTTATGCTTTGGAAAATTATGGTGGACTTTTGCAGTTGAAGAATAACTTTTTGCTTGTCATCACAGCTTTTTGTTATTGTAGCATTAAAATGGTAAAAGTAAGAAAATGCCGGCGCATCTTTGAGCGCATCTAAGAAATGTGCGTATTTGATAAATGAGCTGCCATCATGACCTTAAGCCAGGAGATAGTGGAAGAGAGTAAGAAAGTTTCAAATTCTGGACAGCACCTTAAAAGCCCCAGTGTGTAATATTTGACAACTAGTTGTCACTGTGTTGTCCAGTAGAAGCTCGGGCCAGAGATACACAGTACAGCGGTTCTACGGTGTAAAAGATTTTTTTTTTTCGACATATAGGACTTTTCCATCCAACAATTTTCTGTACCGCTTATCCTAACTAGACTCTCGGGGGTGCTGGAACCCATCCCAGTCATCTTCAAGCACTGGGCAGGGGACACCCTGAACTGGTTGCTAGCCAGTCCGCAGGGCACACAAAGACTGACAACTATTCATTCACTCACTCATTCACACTTAGGCACAATTTGGACCGGCCAATTAACCTGACATGCATGTTTTGGGAATTTGGAAACTAGAGTGCCCAGGGGAAACCCACACAGGCATGGGGAGAACATGCAAACTACACACAGGGTATATAGGCCTAGTTTTCAAATCAATGTTTTTTGTACCACTTGGAGGCACTAAATATTACACTCTGTCCCTTTAGGTATATCCAATAAAGTGATTATTGAAAAAAAAATAATCAACAGATCGATTAACAAAATAACTGTTTACTTCATGCTGTTAATTTGATCTAAGATTTTTGGGTCACTGCAGTGGGCAAGCCTCCCATGAATAAATAATGGCCGTTTGTCTCAAAACATAATGTTTTCCTTCAAATATTTGTTTTATAATATCATGATTGTTACAACTATTTTTGTTTTGATATTGACAACCTACCATGAATATTGAAAATATTTTGGAGGTTATGATATTTGCATAATGTTGCATGTCTAAAAATAATTCTTCCATTTTGTTGTTTTTTCAGCTATGGGAAAATTGTGTCAACGAAGGCGATACTAGACAAGACAACCAACAAGTGCAAAGGTGAAAATTGATTTTTTTCCTTGTATTCACTTCCAAGCTCAAAGACATACTGCTTGCTCTCTGTGTTGTTTGTGCGTACATATGCACTACAGAAGATGCAAGGTTACTCAGAGGTCATCCATGCCGTGCAGATCATATAAAGTTGAAACCTTATGCAAGAACGAAGCGAATGATCATTTTATACGGTTTATACTTGATGTGTTTTTTTTTGATAGGGAGCTTGCGCTAGATGAGGACCGTTTCATGGATGTTTACCCTACATTGCTAATGAGCTATTATCGGGTGTGTCGCTCCCCCGTATCGCCACATTTATCACCACCATAAATAATCGTATTATGCAGCGTTACTCACTTTGTATTGTTTTTACAACAGGCTACGGCTTTGTCGACTTCGATAGTCCAGGCTCAGCTCAGAAGGCAGTGACGGCTCTCAAGGCGGTGGGCGTGCAGGCTCAGATGGCAAAGGTACCTGCGCCAATGGAAATCATTAGACCCTGCAGTCAATGTTAAAGCGACCTCCAGAGGTTGTCAGCACTCGTTTGAAATGTTGGTACTCGGTGGAAAGTGTGTACAGCATCGACTTGCCGTCAGATAGGCATGTGAAGCATAGCCTCGCCTGTCCCCTAGGATATAAAGAATTTAAAATATAATAAACGGTTATATTAATTTAGTGTTAAAGTTCTTTATCATTTAATATCAAAACTCTCAGATTTTCGTTCTCAAATTCGCTGAATTCTCACATTGTATTGTGAATATTAATTGGATTGGTATGTAATGAATTACTGTGCTGGGCCTCAGCAAATGCAGAGTGAGGCACGCAATTCTCTTGCCTCAAGGGATTGGGCGATAGTGAGACCAAAGATTCTGATTTGGAACAGACCTTAGCCCCAAACAATAAAATCAATGATAGTATAAGCTATATAACAGCAAGTCGAGCCATTCATTATTTTTTTTTTTCTTGTGCGTGGACTTTTTTTCCAATGTAGGATTATCTATCTATAGATATTTATAGACATTTTTATACATTTTGTTCTTGCTCTGCCAATCAAATGATGAATAAGACACAGGTTCATTCATTTGTGAATCAGACTGTGCCTCACCCGATATGATCCTCACTGCACAACATTGGTGTACAGTATTCTAGATTCACTAAAGAAAGTGACAAATAAAGAAGATCCAATTACACTTGTCTTATTTATGCACCAAATTTAACCAATGTTGCATTTGCTTTTGCCTTAGGACAGTGTTTGCCACACTTTATTTTAATAAAAGAAAATTTCCAGGCATGCACCATTTTTTAAGCTTAAATTACAGAGTTGCCTAAATGAATAGTATAGAGTGTTTCGTATCATTTGTCGGCACCTTGTTTCAGGACAAACACAGGTTCATTTTGGTTACTATTTTTTTGTCATTTTGTATTTTTCTTTTCACTTTCTTTTTAAACCTGCTTTTGAGGTTTTAGTACATTTTAATCATGTTTTTCAAGAAAAATTATACCTAAAATGAGCAAATATTATCTGCTCGTGGAATAAAAACATTTTTTTCTGACATAATAATTTGTTTCTATTTTTTTAAATGAGAAAATAGTAAGTTATAACCGCAAGATTATATGCAAGTTTTTTTTCTGTTATTTTCTGCATTTCAATCTTAAATCAAACTTATTAAGTTATTAAATATACCGCGCTACCTCATGATCAGCAAAGATAAAATTGGGCAATTTCATGCGGCACAGTATAGACAAGGTCTCACAAGGTCCCTAGCGCATTGGTATAAATACACTGCCCTAGGACACAGTCAAGTCAAGTCACGTTTATTTCTTTAGCCCTTAATCACAAAGAGTCTTAAAGGACTGCACAGACCACAGATTATTGCAACCAAAACTATTATTACACCATTCCCTGATCTAAAACCTACATGAGGGCAAAAAAACCTCAAAAACATTAACATGAGGAAAATGAAGAAACCTTGAGAAGGGATCGCACATGAGGCAATCCCTCTTCCAGGTTGACCAGGCTGCAATGGATGTTGCAATATCAAATAATACACAGTTATTGTCAACATAAAATATAGGTTATTCATATACTATAGAATAGAAGTGTGTTTTAAGCCTAGATTTAAACAGCTCCACTGAGGCTGCAGATTGAATCTCAGGGGGAAGAGCATTCCACAGCACCAGGGCCTTAATGGAGAACGCTCTTGTACAGAAAACCCCTTGCATGTTGGTTGTTATACAGACTGTCATTTCTCTGTATAGAAATCAACCATTTGTTCTAGAATTGATTGCTTTTTATTTGTTGTCCATTCAACAATAAATTGCTTGATTTGTTGACCTTTTTTGATACCAAAAAGATACTCGAACCAATTGCTCCAGGAAACTGTACCAAACGAAAATTGATTTTACTGTACTGTTACAGGTCTCGTTTTAGAATTATGACTATTTAAAATGAGGTCATAAATATTGATTAAAGTCTTTCATTGCTTGGTTATTATTTCATGCAATCATTCGCCTTGTTTTGGGTCTTTCCTTACCTAAAGGGACATTGTGCATTTTTTAGCGCTTACTTATGGTTAAAAAAATCTTAATTCATAAACCAAAAACAATATTGATTTTAATGATAAGCAAAATGTCATGATCTTCCAGTTTGATAAATGTGTATTTATTTTACTTCACCTATGGCTGACATGATTGTTCGCCATCTTGCTGCTACAGGTACCCCAAAAACTTTGTGGAAAGCTGGGGCAAAAAATGAAAAGTAATATTGTGTGCTTTGATCACTTTATGTTTCAGTAGTTTGTATTCTTCCTTGTGGTTTGAAGCACTCGTTTTCGGTTGCCCTACACAATACAGCCACATTCCGGTGGTCAAGTATTACAGAGTGTCCCTTTAATATTAACAAAATAATCTAATATTGCAGATGACAATTTAATTAATCTTAAACCCATTTCTCTATTTTACTCAAAATTATTTTTGAAATAAATTGGAAAACAAACAGTAAAATGAGAAAGAAACAGCAGAACAAGTACATTTTACTGTACTGTAATTGGAAAATGATATTTTCCCTTTCAATTTCCTAACTTGTTTTTTGCAGTGTAATTAAACACATACTTGTCATAATTGTACATGACTATTTTCCTGACTACATCCAGTCCCTGATTGGATTTTACAATATAACCCCCTATAAGATGAATTAATAACTTTAATGCCTGATTTTTCTGATGATTAATTTGGTGATTAATCAAAAACCTTGTGAAAGGCTGAGCAAAAACAAATGAGAAAAAATTTGGACTGTTTGGTTACGTTGAGTCTCCGTAGTTTGTATTCCTGCTTTTGCTTTGTAGCACTTTTTTTGTTGCAATGGACAATCAATGACATCTAGTAGTCAGATAGTACACAGTGTCCCTTGAAAAGACCAGAAAAAGAAGCTACCTACAGGTCTTGTTTTCCCAAGGTGCGTCTGGCTCCTTTTGTTTTTTCACATTGATGTTTTAGCCAGCGTATTTTTTGTTCATGCACAGTAGAATACACGTGCAAACAAGCAGCACTCCATGAATGCACATGGGCATATTTGTGTATGACGAGAGTCAGTCAGTGCGTGCATGTGTGTGTTTACGTCACGCTTCATAGTGGTGGCGACGCTATGGGGAACAGTTCCCTATACAATGGAGCAGCTTGTTCTCCCTGGTGGCATCTGACTCAATGTCTGAGCAGCTCCCCAGTCAGCAGGGCCAAGTGCCTAGCTGTCTGCCCTGTCAACACACACAGGAAGAGTACTGCATGAAGATTTCTTTGGCCTTGCTCCAAAAGTGATTACAGTAATCCCTCGGTTATTGCGTTTAATGGAGACCGCGAAGGTTGAAAATGCCCGAAGTAGCGTCGCACCTTCATAAAAGCCCCAAGGTTGAAATTTACGTCAAAATGTCGTCTTTATCGACTGAGATTATACAACTCTAACAACATAACAACAATAGATTTACACATATAACTCAGAATTGCAGTCAAATGAATGGTCCTTATTGTCATGATAACAAATTCAACATAATTCAAAGGGTTCTCTTTTCAGTGCAAGAAAGAGATTTAAAAAGCAGCTGGCTAGCTGAACACTAGCATCGGGCATTTTTGTGATGATTCAAGTACAATTGTCCCAAGTGAAGTGGTTTCCCACGATTTGTACCTCCAGGTCACCCGGTTCATGGATAATGCATTTGGCATTGGTGAGATACAGGCTTTGCAGGGGTGGCTTGTTACGGTTGTCAGACTTGGCCGTAGCACTAGACCGGACCTGCACACTTGATGTTAGCTTCCCTCCCTACATCGCCTCAGTCGCTTGCCAAACCCGATTATAATCCATGGAACACCCGCTGGTGATCACCATTTCTTTGCTCTTTTTTGTCTTTTTTTTAAGAGTCCAATTTAATTGATGATTTACTTTTCTATGTAACGGGCCGCTAAAAGCCAGCAGTCGCCACGCTTCTCAGTTTTTTTGGGTTCTGAAACATTGACTTGGGCGCCCGCCCCACTGTTTGATTGACAAAATACACCAGCCTTTCACAGTCGAGCTCACAGTCATGCCCAACCATCACATACTAATACAAACTGCCCCTCGTGATAGCATTTGTAGAACACAATGCATGACATGTTGATATCGATTTAAATAAAAACTTAATTCAAAATCCCCGAAGCATTGCACCAGCAATAACCAAAGTGCGAAGTAGCGAGGGGTCTCTGTACTATATTTTCCGGGCTGTAAGGCGCACCCAAAAACCTTAAATTGGCCAGAAATTTTCACATGGATTTTATCATCTGGTGCACCTTATATGCGCACAAAGTTGGAAATGCGTTACTATATTTTTGCGATTATTGATTAGTTGATACATTTTATCACTGACCACAATGTAGGCAATATGGATCTAATCGAATATTGACTGCTTTGATGCTTGTGTCGAGTAACAGTGGGCGTGGCGAACTTAGTCCCACTCGAAGCGTGTGTTGGTGACGTAGTGTCACGTGACTGGGAAAATGAAGCCTCCTTTTCGGTCGAGCTCGTTGAGCAGAATCGGTAATGTAATGAGGCCCGACCCGTTGCTCTTTGTTCCTAATGTTTTAAGCAGGGAGAGAAAGGGCTTGAATCTGGTGCAAACGGAGAGCGAGTATGGATGGAAATTCCGGCTCTGTTCAGGGAACTGGCTCTTTTAGCACGACTCACTAAAAAGCTCCATAACAGATTTATTTTGCTGCCTTAATCCATAAAATACCAATTATGAGCAAGCTGTTTTTGAAAATAGGGCTCAAAGTCTCTTGATACAGGGCCCCATTTATTTTCTCATTTACATGTTTCAGTCGTCCTGGTCCCTTTGCAGAAAAACAGCCCAAAGCATGATGTTTCCACGCCAATGGTTCACAGTGGCTACAGTGTTCTCCAGATGCAATTCAGTATTCTTTCCCCTCCAACACAAAACATTCTATTTTTGTTTTATCTGACCATAACATATGCTCCTAGCACTATTCTGGAACATCCAAATGCTTTCTAGCGAACCGCAGACAGAACTGGACATGTACACACACTTGTACAGTGGTACCTCTATTTACAAATTTATTTTGTTTTGGGAGTAGCTTTGTAACCTGAAACATTTGTAAGTAAAGTGTTTTGTATCAAAAATGGTTTGACGACTTGTCTGGGGCTCTTGTAACGTTGATCAGACGTATCCGGAACGATTAGTAGGGGTGAAGTTGGTCCATTTTCGTCCAATTTGGAGAAGTGCTTGAAGTAGATAAAGGCATGCACGTGAGGGCGACACCTTCACGTTCAAATCAATGTGAAAATGGATGATGGGAAGTGTTTTATGTTCATTAAAATTGAAGTTCACACTGCTGCTGGGTCGGTTTTAACACAGCACCCTATCAGCCTCATAGCATGACGTATAGCTCCTCTCTGCCACGTTAATTTGGTATAACCATGAAATACAAACCTGGACACGTCTTAAAAATTTCTGGAATGGGTTTGTTCTGCCATAGGTTATGAACTTATAAAAGTCAACAAAAAGAAAACTTTGCTTATTTTATATGATTAGATGGGCCAAGAAATAAGATTGAGGTGACATATCTAAAACTCTTAAATGTCTCTAGGGGCGGTAGAGCGCTCGTCTTGGGATCAAGGGATCCCAGTTCGAATCCCGGCTCGTCTGTGTTACATGTCGAAGTGTCCTTGGGTAAGACACTGAACCCCTAATACCCCCAATAAGCAGGTTAGCGCCTTACATGGCTGAAAGGCCGCTATTGGGAAATGTGGAGCACGTTGTAAAGCGCTTTGGGAAGTCATTGACTTGAAAAGCGCTATATAAATGCAGATCATTTCATTTTCATTTCATTTCATTTCAGAAGCGAAAACAATGAAGTGTACATACCCCGCTTTACATTTGCAGTAAGAGTCCGTCAGAGTTGACAAATCTGAATACATTTAAATGTGAAGTTGGTCCGGGGCTGACAACTTTCTCATAGATCATCAACATTACTAGGTTATAAGCGCCTTTGTACACCTTGAGGCCATGAATATAACTCTGTATATAATAATTGAGACCCTTTTCTACTGTATTTTGAGATAATTTTGCATAATAAGGAAGAAATGATACGGCTGCTATCAGGAAGAGCAACTCATGTAGGAGAAATTGTAGGTTCGATAATCTTTTAAGTCTTCTTTCGTGATTGAATTAAGTACATCGGGAACCAGCCATGAGGGGGAGCCTTTTATTTCGTCATCCCAAAAGAACTCAGAGAACTCCAAACATAACAATGCTTTTATAGCTTCAGCCCAAAAGGCGGCCCTAGTCCTCAGTAATCAACACGGACATGTTGTTCGTACCCTTATTAGGGCATGTTGTTGCCTCAGTTTGCTCAGAGAGTCCTTGAAGAAAGGCCTTGTAGGTCTCATGCCCATTTTGGTAAACTCGACTATCTTGTCAAGGATCTTCTCGAATGATGTCAACATTCCCTCACTACTGTAAGCAACGTAAGCAGGTTTTTCTACATTTCTAATATGCAACTCTATTCTACAAATGCGAGTCTATTTTCCACAACATATCCCCCCTTTGGGAGTTTATACTCCCATTTTGAATGGAAATTAAAATTGAAAAATCAATACAGGGTATTGGTAAAGTATCTTAAATCATAGCTACACAGAATTATCGGAAAAAATAAAAATGAAAATAAGATCCTGGCGGTCAGCCTGCTGCGATTATCCCAACTCTTGTTATTCATGTTTCGATAAAAACCCCAACACTCCAAACATCTGACCCATGCACTAACCCCCCCTTCATTTATCTTTATCCGTACATATGGATTATACATGTAGACCGCCGACGGTTGATCGGTACGTGATAAAGGTAAATGAACAATCGAACTGATAAGTGATAACAAATTTTGGTAACAGTCGTTAATACATTTCAAGATGAGTGCATGACTGGATAGTGATACAGTATACACATTGGCCTTTGGCCTGACCCCCGTGAACAATTTGAAGACCATGCATTGTCGTATTCGTCAACGGGTGTCGTGAAGTCAGATGTTGGAGTGAGTGTTCATCCCAGCAGGCATCACGCGCAGTTTCCATGCAGCCCAAAACCCGGAAGCGACGATGCATCCTGACCATCCTAGACAGCAGCATGCTCCCCGGCAGTGTGACATACCAACAAGAGAATCACAATTAGAAAACAACATATTTGTAGCTTTTATTCCTAGCGCTATTGTGTGTTGTGTGTCAACCGAAAGTACTATTAGATATTTCATTTATTCCAGATCATCGTATGTGTCCATTCCCTCAGATGCTCCATCATCTAGTGTAGGTTTTCCCGACTGTTAATGCCACCAGATAAAAATCATGACGTTCTCCTATTTTACTAAAGGCCTTGTTAGTGTAATAAATAAAACGTCGTTGGTTGTAATAAATTAAAAAATGTAATTAATCCAGTCTGCGGTCTCATCCGGAGTTATCCAGATAAATATTGAATATTGAATATTAACACTTGCTTTTTAGCCCATCAGTCCAAATGGGAAATTGACATATAACCATCCCAATTAATTTTACCTTATTCTCATTTTATTTATTTACCAAACCAACTAAATCTACTATTTTAGCTTCGCCTACTTAATGTGAAATTGACGTGCATTGATCTTATAACCATGCCTCCATCCCACATTAACCTATCCCAATTCACTCAATTGGATTTTTTCCTCGTCTTTTCATTACTTAATTCTCCAATTCTTAACTATAAAACGAAACAATTTTATTCATTTTCTGTCACTATTCCATCTTTCCATGGTGTGGTTCTGGCATTAACTTAATGCATTTAAAATAACTCAACATAATTTTTCTAAACCTTTTACCCCTAAATTCATCGTTTTCCAACTGAAAAACATTTATTTTCCGGGAACTCCATAGGCTCTCGGACGTTACGTTGCACACCCTTAGCTTCAAAACGATTTCCCAAAAAACGAACGTTTTAGATTCCTAACGAGATGTGCTATCGTTTCCATCCAAAACAATACATTTCAAACCGTCATACTCTTTAAAAAACGTTTTTCTCATTTCAATGAGCACTGTATTTCTTCCTTTTTCTTTTTCCTTCGATAGTTTTCTGTTATTTCTTTCAGTTACGTGGGCCGATCAAACGCCAGCGCTGGACAACCATATAAGACAAGAAAGATAAGAATACAGGAAAGAATACAAACACTTACAACATTGAACAAACATAAAACATAAGACAAGACAGATGGCCCACAAAATTTAATTTAATTAGTTTAATTAAGTCAGTGCACATTGAAGCCATGCGCCTACACAACTACCGAGTTTTGGTTATGGTTTTCCTTTTCTACACAATTTTCCTGAATTTTACGTACTGGCAGTGCACTCATTTTTGGCCGTCGGCGTTGTAACCTCACTCTTCAGGGTTGTCGCCGTGGGTGTAGGTTTCTCTGATCTTTGGTGTGTCATTACCACTCTCGTCCGTATCGTCACTTTAGGTGCTGGAGTGGTCCACCAGCCGTTAAGGTTGGGCCTATTATCCGTCACTTTAGTCCGTACTGTCGTTAGCATATTTGGTTTCTGGTAGTCAGTCGGCACTCCGACTGGTTGCACGTCTCTCTTTCGTCTGACTCATCCCATAATACTCGGAATTTCAGTAATTCAAATTTGTCTTCTATTGCGAATTGCACTATTTATACACGTCCTTCTATTCAATCAAGGAAGCAAGGCTTTGGGTGCTCTGAGGAGAGTGATGAACAACAAGAGAATGAGTATGGACGCCAAGAGTGGACTGAGAGTGGGATTGTGCCGACTGTGTTGTGTGGTGCAGAGACTCGGAGACGATTCAGTTGTATTAAGACGACAGCAGTGTGCGTTTACGTGTGTGTGTTTCGTCGTATCGATATTAATAACTAAATGGAGTGGAATGGAACTATGACGACTATAACATGAGACCAAACGAGACGGCACGCTCTACAGAGAATATATTGACTTATTTCATCATCACCTATAAACAGCTCAAAACTTTGCTTCCATTCTGCTTTTTAGAAAGAACCTATAAAAAAAAAGAATCTGTCATTAAAAGTGCAATTAACCACCAGTCCATCGTCCCAAAAACAATGGTTCTAGGTCAAGGGTGGGCAAACTTTTGTCGTCACGGCCTGGGGACACATCCAGTTTTCCTCATTTACAATTATGATGTTATATTTCATTATATTAATTCATGTTTATTTATTTTGTGTATATGTATGAACCTCTACTGAACACCAGCATACCTTCAGGGCAATTGCAGTTGATTCAAGAAGGTTCGTTTGCTTTCGGAACGGACTAATCCCGTTTCAATCAATTTCAAATTGATAATGTGTTTTGATTTACAACAGTTTCATTATTCCATATTAACTGCTAGAACCAATTAAACGTATAAGTAGAGGTACAACTGTGTTATTGAAGTTGTGCACGTATGTAGTATCGCTGTCATGTCCAGCATGGTCGCCGTGGCGACCATCTAATTTGCGTGTGTCCTTCTTAAGGGCTTGCCCGTTCTGAGTAAAAGCCTGTTTTGTGAGAATTCCTAGTCTGAGTTCCTGTTTGCCTGTAAGCCTGTTTTTGTTTTGTTTTGTCCCTGGGTGTTGGACAATTTTGCTAAATAAAGTAACTGGTCGTTACGCGATTGAATTCTGGTCCGGTCTGCACTTAACTCAACCATTCCTGCAGTGTAATCTTATAATATTTACAAAATAAGATTCTGTAATATTTTCGAAGTAGGTTGTAGTACACCTGAGGCTTTATGTTTGAAGGATTTCTTTAGTAGTGCTAGTATTAATGCTGTTTTAGTTTTGTAGCAGTATTCCTGCAGAACTTCTGTAGTTGGTCTTTTTAGAATTATAGCAACACCATATACTATGTCCCTGTTTGTAAGCTCCATATTTCTTTTCCTAGTAATTCCATTTATATTATTGTAATACTTTGCCATCTCATTTCTTGTTCCCTTTTGGTTAACTGCAAACGAATAGCTGGATCAAACCCTAGAGGTTTAATTCTGACCCAATTGTGGAAAAATGTGTTCGATTAACTTGTTTACCCCCGTGCTCAGCACATTTCTTTTTATAATACAATTTTTATGTATTGTGTGGTATGTATTTTTATTTTTTTTGTTTTTTTGTAAATACTGTATTAAACCTTATCTTTTCCGTTCCTTTACCTCACTTTGATGATGGAGTGTCATGCCAAATTTAATTGTCAGTTACAATATGTTAACCCGTTCAGTAACTATGTAGTATATCACTAGTGGCATTTCTGCATTACCGTATTAATGTCGTTGTACTTCTACGGTGTTTTTCTTTCAGCGAATTTAATTTCACTGTGTGACGTTTGAGTGTTCCATATCAATAGAGGTGTAGGACTTAAAATTCGACTCCCTCCCGCCGTCACTTATGAGTGCTGAGGCTCATTTTGTCTGTCGTTTTGTCTCAAAGTTAATTTTGTGAAAATGCCAAAAATTCCTAAAACTGAAGATACTTAGTATTTACTTTTAGCACATGCGCTGGACAATGGAGTAAAATGCGCATGTCCTGTTTATAGTTCCTAACACCCACCCAATCAAATTGTTTGAGTTGCTTTGCTACAGATTCTGGATAAAACGTTAACGTTTGTTTTGGGTTAAAGTTTTTTCCTGTGAGTTTCTATCAAAAATGTCTCGATAGTGAACCTAAATCGTTTAATCAGCTTTCTTATAAAGTATTTTTAGTAATTTACATCCAAAACAGGGACTGCTGGTGTGACAACGTGACTGTAAACTGGAGTTACTAGAGTTTCCATAACATGAGCATCACCTAGAGGCAGTGGATATGACACAATAATTAGAAGAAAATAGTGCTTCTTTGGGCACTGTGACTCTCCTCTTTTATCCTGTTAAGCACTTTTATTTCGGTTGCACTACACAATGCAGAGACATCTTGGGGTCAATTTATACACACTGTCCCTTTAAAAGGTTTTGAGTGCATGTTTCTCATGACACCATATTTTACCAATTATATTTTACACGTTTTCGCCTTATCCCAATTTTTTTTCTTCCCGTAATAATTTAATTTTGGTACTTTCGAGTTTCCATACCTCAGGGCCAATGAGCCCTTCATGAGGTAAAATGTACTTGTACTTTCCAAATTCTCAACCGTTTTGGCATGTTGTACAGTAGTGTCACACTTAACCGGGCTGCTGTCTTTTTGATGCGTCAAGGTCTGCACTTCCGGACCCGCGATTTCCATTCGCCGTTGTGATTTCTCGAGCTCTGCTCCTAGTAACAACCATATCAAACAACTTATTACCACACACCACTTTATCATACACATCTTGTTTTCCTAATTTAACATTACTGCCCTGTTGATCTTGGTTGATCCCATTGACGGTGGCAGCGTGAGCCTTGGTACAGTGGTTCAGATGGTACCAGGTTGAGCTGCCCTCGACCTGGACTGCGGTCGGCGTTGCCCTCACGACGGTGTACGGTCCCTTACGCCTCGGTTGGTTCCACTCTCGACGAAACCTTGATGTAGACGAGATCCCCTGGGACCACCGTCTTCTCAAACGGTTGTTCGACCTTGGACCCTCGTCTCTTAACCAGCCGGTAGTTGACAGCCGTCAATTGTCTCATACAGTCTCTCAGTTCAGTTTGTAGTTGCTCAAGTGGCGGTCCCTTGTAGGGACCTCCTAGGTGCGGCGCTGATCTGCCTGTTAGCATTTCATGCGGTGTTAAATGCGTGATCCAATGAGTTTGCATGCGATAACTCATCAGCGCTAACTGTAGCGCATCCCCTCAGTTGAGCCTAGTACTCACACAGATCTTGTTCATCTTTGATTTTAATATTCCATTTACTCTTTCCACGACCTTTTGAACTAATGCTTATTACGACCATCTGAGCTTATTTCAGACGGTATACCAAATCGCGGAATAACTTCTCTGATCAAAAACTTTATTACTGTTTCCGCACCTAGATCTTTTGATGGAACTGCTCCTGATATTGTTCTCTGCACAGATTTCATATACTGGTTGAGCACTCCGTCTACCGTGGCCTGTAAATACGGAGACCTGTAACCTTATTTCTCCAGCTATTTTACAAAGGTATTCCCCTGTTACCTATTCTCCTTAATAATCCTCCTGATGCTCCTGCATCTGGAGACACATCACCGTTTTCCTGGAAAGCAGATTCAAAATACAATTTTAGCAGTATTCCTGTGTTAAAAATAAAATAATTTACAATCCAAACGTATCAATATTCCTCAGATTTGTAAACACCACGTCAATCAACAAGATCCTAACGTGATTCAATGCAGACTCGTGTTGTTCGTTATCACCGCCTCGTCGACGGCCTTGGCTGTCTGGCTCAGTCCATTGTGACGTTCCACCGCAATCTGCAGCAGGAATGTGTCCATGAGCCTTATCACTGACCTTGGTCGTGCCCAGTTTTCCTCCTCTTTCTCCTCGAAACTGGCTGCAATCAGTTCAGATTGCCCCCTGCTCACTGTTTGAGGACAGCCTGGATGTGCTCCAGTGTCCCCACGACCCTGCTGTAGACAAGCGGCGCAGACAACGGATGAGTGAACGTCTTTGTTTGTTCTTTGCTTGTTTTTCTGTCCATCTTCAGCCCTTTTCAACAGTCCGTTTGACTTCAGAATCCTGTTAAATCGGTCATGTTTACAAACTCGGATGTTTAGTCTAGGTTAAATGACCATGAAGACATCACCTTAGCAATTAAATTCTTAAATTTTTCATGGTCTTCCTCAAGATCGAGTAATCTGCTCCTTATTGTCTTTTGAAAACGCTTGACAAATCGTTTTCTTAATTTACCCAAACTATACCTTTAACGGAACAAGATCTCACAAATCAGAGGCCATACGCAGACGAAGCGCTGGACGAATCATTCATCCCAATGTATTCCCCAGTAACGTAAGTATCTTACACTTATCTCACACACCAGTCGCGCAATATTTTCTCATCCCGGTTTCACTGCTTCCCAAAACCCCTCATGCCGTTAAACCACTCTCTACTACCACTGTGTCCTCGCCCGCGAGAATAAGCAGTCACCCCATCTTTCATCCAAACGTCCTTAACTCCCCTCCCAACGCCAAACAAAACGAAAAACAAAACAGACAAAAAGAAACAAAGGCTCTCCTCCGCACAACGTCGTCCCAGCCCTTAAACAGTTAAGAAATCATCCGCACACACTCACTCCGGCGGGCGGGGTCGAGCGAGCGGAGGAGAAACCGAACCGAACAGAACACACATCCACATACAGAGAGACACACGCACAATTATCGCCAGCGGGCACACACCCCCACACACAAAGTTCGATTACAACTGTCTCAAACACACTCCCATCCCTAACACGCATTCAGACGCGCGAAAGATACACACAAGACCGCAAAAGGCAAAGACGCACACCAAACAACTCACGCACACACCTACAGCCAACATTCCCGAGCGAGATAACGCTCAGAGCGAAAAAAAAAAATGTCAGTACACACACAGCTCCTCCAACGCTGTCTATACGCGAAGTCATCTCAATAATACAACATCTAAACATCTGCTCATTAACCTTTGCCGGTATAACTCTCCACATAAAAAACACATCCCCGTAGGACCATTAATAGATCGTCTACTTTCCGTCACCGAAAATATCAGCAACTGATGACCCGTTATCATCGCCTTCTAGACTGACCTCCCCTAACATCGCCACGGAGCGGCAGATTATCACAAGAAAATTCCTGAGCGAGATATCGCTCAGAACGAAAAAAAAACATCAGTACACACACAGCTCCTCAGACGCTGTTTATACGCGAAGTCATCTCAATAATACAACATCTGAACATCTGCTCATTAACCTCTGCCGGTATAACTCTCCACATAAAAAACACATCCTCGTAGGACCATTAATAGATCGTCTACTTTCCGTCACTGAAAATATCAGCAACTGATGACGTGTCATCATCGCCTTCTAGACTGATCTCCCCTAACATCGCCACGGAGCGGCAGATTTATCACAAGAAACTTCCCGAGCGAGATATCGCTCAGAACGGAAAAAAAACAAAAACGTCAGTACACACACAGCTCCTCAGACGCTGTTTATACGCAAGGTCATCTCAATAATACAACATCTGAACATCTGCTCATTAACCTCTGCCGGTATAATTCTTCACATAAAAAACACATCCCCGTAGGACCATTAATAGATCATCTACTTTCCGTCACTGAAAACATCAGCAACTGATGACCCGTTATCATCGCCTTCTAGACTGACCTCCCCTAACATCGCCACGGAGCGGCAGATTATCACAAGAAAATTCCTGAGCGAGATATCGCTCAGAACGAAAAAAAAACGTCAGTACACACACAGCTCCTCAGACGCTGTTTATACGCGAAGTCATCTCAATAATACAACATCTAAACATCTGCTCATTAACCTCTGCCGGTATAACTCTTCACATAAAAAACACATCCCCGTAGGACCAATAATAGATCGTCTACTTTCTGTCACCGAAAATATCAGCAACTGATAAAGTCTTATCATCGCCTTCTAGACCGATCCCTTTTAACATCGCCACGGAGAACCGAACCGTCACCAAATGCACAAACACCGACACTTAGTTCACTGTTACTTCATCTAGACTCCCCGGAGCCCGACCAAAAAACATCACAACAGTCCCTGAGCACAAGGTTGTCTCCGGACATAAATCTCATATCAACTCATACAATCCGTCCAATTTGTTGCCGGACTACAGACGGATTACCCACGTGCACGCATTTTCATAATTTAGCCCTCACGTCACATGCCCCAATGTACTTCACTTACCCCGACAAGCCAACCGAAATAAGGAAAGAAAAACCTTGTCCTTACCTCAACCGCTTCTCGGGGCAGCGTTCACGACGAGAAGTCAATTTGAGCCAAAAAAACACGTTGGGCGCCATTTGTAGGAGAAATTGTAGGTTCGATAATCTTTTAAGTCTTCTTTCGTGATTGAATTAAGTACATCGGGAACCAGCCATGAGGGGGAGCCTTTTATTTCGTCATCCCAAAAGAACTCAGAGAACTCCAAACATAACAATGCTTTTATAGCTTCAGCCCAAAAGGTGGCCCTAGTCCTCAGTAATAGATAGATAGATAGATAGATAGATACTTTGTTCATCCCCGAAGGGAAATTCACATTTCCAGCAGCATCCCTGAGCTGAGAACAATCAATCAACACGGACATGTTGTTCGTACCCTTATTAGGGCATGTTGTTGCCTCAGTTTGCTCAGAGAGTCCTTGAAGAAAGGCCTTGTAGGTCTCATGCCCATTTTGGTAAACTCGACTATCTTGTCAAGGATCTTCTCGAATGATGTCAACATTCCCTCACTACTGTAAGCAACGTAAGCAGGTTTTTCTACATTTCTAATATGCAACTCTATTCTACAAATGCGAGTCTATTTTCCACAACACTCACAAAGTTGATCCCTGTTGTTTCGGCCGCCCTGTTTGCTCTGCGTGTGATACATGTGATACCGTTCTCTGTCGGAACTATTAATTCAGATCGTACCGATTGACGGCACAGGAAGAAGAGATCTGGCAGGGCATTATCTCCATGTACTCTTAGGCAGTGTAATTGTCCCTTTGTTTTGTATTCTTTTTAGCATTATTTTGCCATGGCAAAAGTCCGCAACCCAAAGAAAATGAGTCCGCGAGCCACTTTTGGGCCCCGACCCACCAGTTGACAAACACTGATCCAGTGAATAGGATCCAGTTTGCTTCCTGCAATAACCCAGATTCGATTCCCTTTATGCATTCATGATCAGTGATATATTTCGACTGATCTATCAATGGACAAATATGGTACTTTTTTATTTTTGTGCAACCCTTTACAATAATTTTAATGACATGCACCCTATAGCCCGGTGTGCCTTTATGTAAGAAAAAATATCACAAAAGACAATTTTTTTAGGGGGGGCTGCACTTTATAATCCAGTGCGCCTTACAGTGCAGAAAATACGGTATAACAGTCGCAGTGCCCACACGGCAGGAAAGCCGATCTGCCATATTAAGCTGGCTCGCTGACATTCATTTGGCTTCTCGCCGCTCACGGAATAACTTAATATTTTCTCAGCCCTTCACGACGGATTTATAAGCGAGTTCACGTCTGCCTCATATTATTCTCGGGATCGTTGTTGCCTGAAAGTCACGGCAGCTCTACCGTGTGTTCGCTGTCACGGTGGTAAAGGGAGGGGGCAGGGAATTGGTGCCTGGGTGGGGAGAGCTCACCTTCACCGCAGGTCACAGCTGTCACACATTGCATTGCTAATGGAATGGAAATTAATTCACACCACGTTTACAAGTTTTAATCCCATCTACAGTTTGAGATAATGAATACACATTTAGCACAGGTTTCATTTAATGATATTGTGCTCCTTCGGTGAGAGAACACATCGGGTTGTACGTCATATTCCTCGTTATTTCGAGTCTCTATCTGAATGAAAATGAAGCTCCCATTAGTTTAGTGTCCATGCTCAAGGTTAAAATTATGTGCCTTTTCTCAAAGGCAGGCAGTGGTCAGACTTCACGATGACTAATTACAAAACAGGCATGAATATCTCTCAATTTTAGGAGAAATTTACAACTTCCAAGCTTAAAAGGTGACCTCGATGATTTCTTTAGATCCAAGGGGAAAATGTTTTGAGGTGGGGAGAGGGTAATTGTGAGATTTCCCAGAGTGAAATTTGAGCGTTTTAGGTGGTGTTGTTAAAACCAGTGAGAAGAAATGAAATGATCTGAATTTATATAAAGCTTGTCAAGACTTCCCAAAGAGAATGAAGAAAGCAAAAAGTTGTCCTGGAAGACGCATACGAAATCAAAAAAGCAACAGGTCAAACAACTCTGTGGTGTATCTGGCGGTGAATCGGGCTTTGAAGGACATTATATAAATACATTGTTGTTGTTCTTATTTGTCAATGAATGATCTGAATCATAGCCACATGTATTCAAGAACAGCTTAGTTTGAGGAGAGAAAAAGTCCCAAAAAAGTACACCGATTTTTTTATAAAAAATTGTGTGCGCGTTATCCACAAATTAATTTTGGTAGTTATCCTGTGTAGAGTATTTGAGTTTAATGAATAAAAAGGGAAAGAATACCAGGCAATTATTTCATCTCTTGAATGAATGTAATGCCAAATAAAAGACATTTTAAGACAAATAAATCTGTACTGTGCCGTCTTTTAATGGTTTGTCCCACACAAGCTGTTATGAGTGATATCTCTCATTTTCAAATAAGACTATATATAATAATGACTACAAGTCAGAGGGAAGTTTATCTACCAGAGCCTCGATCCTGTTGCTGTTTCTCACTCCGTTTTTCGCTTTTGTGCTTGCAGCAACAGCAGCAGGACCCCACCAATTTGTACATTTCCAACCTGCCTCTCTCCATGGACGAACTTGAGCTGGAGAATATGCTAAAGCCCTTCAGCCAGGCTATTTCCACGCGCATCCTCAGGGACGCAAATGGAATCAGCCGGGGAGTGGGCTTTGCCAGGTACAAACTCTGGATCTTGCATTGTTCGTTAGCTAAAAGAGACTTGGTTTTGCAAAACCATTAACAAGAACACTTGCACTCATTTATAATTTAGCTTATTACCCTTTTTTATCAGTTTATTGTGACAACATGTTTTTACGTAATCAATTTATTTTGCAGGATGGAGTCAACAGAGAAATGTGAGGCCATCATCCAGCATTTTAACGGAAAATATATCAAGACAACACCTGGAGTTTCAGGTAACAACATCATGTTGCTTAAATATAATCTACTATGGTGGATAGAAATTACATACATTTTTACATTTAAAAGCCGGTAACCAGCACAATAGTGGAATACCGTATTTTCCGCACTATAAGGCGCACCTAAAAGCTTTTATTTTTTTCAAAAGCTGACCATGCGCCTTATAATACAGTGCGCCTTATTTATGGATCAATTTTAAAATTGCAAAGTTTTCCAACAACCTTGCGGCCGCCAACTAGATTTTCCCCCGAACGCCAAGTAGTCCGCGGCGTGTGCTGGGATTTATTTACCGGCGTTTCATTGGCTAACCAATGTGTCAATCATCATTTGAATCGATCACTATTGGCTAAAGTCATTTGGAGGTCAAGGGGGCGGATCCTTTTTATCATTTACAGGCTGGCATTGGCTTCAACGGCAAACAAAGCCTGCAATTGGCCGAAAAAGATGTGTCAATCATCAGTTGAATCGATCACTATTGGCTAAAGTTATTCGGAGGTCAAGGGGAGGATCCTTTTTATTATTTACAGGCTGGCATTGGCTTAAACGGTGAAACAAAGCCTGCAATTGGCCGAAAAAGATGAATGCGTATAGCATGTGGCTGACGGCATAGAGAAAGCATTTTTTTCTATTCTGTATTTGTAAATATTGTATTCTCCTGGATTTACTACCCTCACGGATGTAAGAGGACATTGGGTGCACATTATTATGAACACAACGACTTCGGTGAGCTACTCCGGGTTTTATATTGTCCCTGTATCTTGTTTCAGACTGAACTCGATGTTTCTGTGATAAGCGGTGCAGATAATGGATGGAATGGAGTGTCTATTTTTAAATTAAACTCAAGTGTTTATTGTCATATGCACAGTAAAGTTGCGAGCGAAAAAGAAAATAGATACTAAGGAATGGTTAGCATTTCTTGAATCCCAAGACTTTAACCTTCCGAATGATGGAACGATGCATTTGAGTGACATCGTACGGACACCGCATCCGCACGTGTTCTCGACACGTATTTGCGTCTTTGCAAGCTTTCGGAATGTTAAGGGGGTAATAAGTTGGACTGAACTATCTGACTGTTTTGTCGACATTCCCATTGAAGAGCCTTATAATCCGGTGCGTCTCATGTATGTCAAAAATAGGACCAAAAACTATTTTTTCGGGGCCCTATAACCCGGTGCACCTTATAGTGCGGAAAATACGGTACTTAAAATACAGATGCTGCACTACTTATGAACGATCGTTCAATAGTTGAATTTGTTCGTAAGTTGCTTTAGTGCTATATTTTGTATGGAATGTATGTTCAAGGGTTTTATAAGTATGTTTAAGGCTTGTATAAGTAACCTGTATTGTTTTGTACTAAAAAAAATAAGCATTTAATGAAATAATATGCTCTATGAAGAAAAATAAAGTGAAGTTTAACTTACTTTTGGAAGATGGGCTTCTAGAGTTAGGCTACTTCCTCCTACGTGGTAAAAAGTGGCAGAAAAAAATTGATCCAACCATTTTCTCAACCGCATCAAGCTTTCTTATTACCCTTTAATTTCAAAAGAAACGGCTCGCCTCTTCTTTACACTTTACACCAACCATATTGAATGGATGCACGAGATATTAAACAATAAAAATGTCAAAGTTCTTAGCGAGCTGGAGATTCAGTATTAGTATGTTTACACAAGTACTAGGAATAGGAAGCCAGATTTCTTCTTTTGGTGGATGCCGGGTGAGCTCTCACAGCGCCACACCCCAGTAGCGGCGGAAAGAAGCACTACAGTACTGTCCTGTACTCGGAACACGTTGCAAAATACAAAATCTAAAATGAAAAGTTTTTTCGTATGTACCTTTGTTCGCAACTCGAATGTGCGTAAGTAGGGGAGCGTCTATACAACATCACGTTACAAATAAAATCCAGTCACACACAGTATAGCTAAGTTGCCTAAATTGTGCTTTTTTGTGTACTGTCAATTTCATATCAGCGCTAGTTTCACTCCAAAAATTTGGTATGACTGACTGTCCTGCATGAGTTCGGCAACTTAGCCTGCTAGAATGAATCCATAAAAGTAAGGTTTTGGGATCTTTGGGTACCCAAAGCAACAAGATGGCGGACAATCATGTCAACTCTTTTTTTCGGTGTGGCTCATGTTATAGAAAATACATTTTAAAAATTTCAACGTACAAGTTTTTTATTTTTAGGTGCATGTTTACATGATGCAGTATGATATGTATTTTTGCTTATTATTCAAATCAATATTGTATTTCCTTTGAATGAATGTTTTTTACTACTAGAAGGTGCACTACTGGCAGTTTTTTATAGCTTTCCACTCCTTGCACATTGCTCTCTGCACTATTGTAATTACAGCGTTATTGTTACAGTGTTAATGTTACTGTGTACCTGACTTGTTAACCTGACTGCCCATTTTGCACATCTGGTTAGCTACTCTTCTTGCACTATCGGCACTATGGTAAAATACTATACGTAGCCAAAATACAATACAACTTTATTTATATCTGTACATTCAAGGAAACTGTGGGGGTCAGATGCATCGACATTTCGTTCTGTATACACGTGTACTAGAATGACAATAAAGTAGATCTGAATCTGCAAAATAATACACAATGTCCCTTTAAAAATAACACATTTGTCAATACCTGCCCCAGTTCCACCAGAGCCTCTATTATGTAAATTTGCCGACGGAGGCCAGAAGAAACGGCAAAGTCAAGGAAAATATCTGCAAAATGGACAAAGCTGGACCCGAGATGTAGAGACTGTGAGTGGGTTTTTCTCACACTTTTAAATTTGTGAAACATCATGTTAAAAAGATTCATTGAAGAAAAAAATCTACCCGATCTTGTGTTCTTCCCAGGGCGGAATGACCCTCACCTACGACCCCAGCACAGCCTTAGCCAACGGGTCAGTAGGCAACCGTGTGCACGAACGGGCACTGAAAGGAGACACTTTTTGCTGTGCTGACTGCAAACATTATCCTCCCTTTAGGTTCTACTCCTCCCCTTACAGCCTCACTCCCAACCGGATGCTCGGGCCGGGATCACTTTCTCCTTACATGCATTCACCTGTGTCCACCTACCAGGTAAGTGCAAAAAGGCACTACAGTCAAAAGTGACAGTTCGTGGACGTTTCGACAAATATCGAAAAGAGGAATGGTTGACAATGAATTCTATTGAACACTATTGTCACCAGACACGTTTTATCCAACATCGCGAGCCATCTTACATGATTATAATCTCTGCTGAAAGTCGCTCATGTGCGATAGCCTCTCTGTCTCGAGCAGTAACATAGAGAAATAGCGCCGCCATTGTCAAACGTCAGTTGTTAAAACAGTTTGACTTCAAACTGTTGAGAACTGTAAAGCACTTTTGTTACAGACTGTGCAGTCGACCACTGAATGCACTTTGCAAAATACACATTTTTGTTTTATTTACGGTTTTCCTGATGAAAATAAACCTGTTCTTGGTTTAAGAGATAAAATTGTTTTACTTGATGTTAATTATTATTATTTATTGGCCTGTTCCTAAAAAATGGACAGAGGTTTATTTATAGATTGATGTGTCTACTGACCGAGCACTGTGTCTATTTGGTTTTGGATTGAGCAATTTGTAATTAAATGTTGTACACAACTGCAGTACTTTTTAAAAAGACGTGCAGTATTTTCATTGCAACTTTTTGTTTATCTTCAATTGCTACTTGATGAAATCAACTTCATACTAAATTTGAGAAAATATTAATAATTCTGATTATTCAAATTGAATTGATCTAGCATTGCTTCATTAAACAAAAATAATAACGTTCTTTTTTCTAAATACTGTATAGTTATTTTAAACAAAACCATCCAATATTTTGGGATCAACGCGATTTTTCAGTTCTTGGGGGGTCTTTTAAATATGAAGACATTTTAGTTTTGGGGGACATTGTTTTGCACATAGGCGGCACGGCGGATGGGCGGTCAGCGCGTTCGCGGCACAGTTATAAAGTCATGGGTTCAAATCCAGCTACCAGCCTTCCTGTGCGGAGTTTGCATGTTCTCCCCGTGCTTGCGTGGGTTTCCTCCAGGCACACCGGTTTTCTCCCACATTCCAAAAACATGCATGTCAGCTTTATCGGAGGTGGGAATGAGCGAGTGAGTTGTCTGTCTCTGTGTGCCCTGCGAGGGGCTGGCAACCAGTTCAGGGTGTCCCTTGCTCACTGCCCGAATATAGCTGGAATGGGCTGCTGCACCCCCACAACCCTACTGAGGATAAGAGGTGCAGATATTGGATGATTGTCCAAACCACCATAATCGTTTCAATAGTTGGTGATTAGTCGACAAATATTAGCGCAGGCTAGCTGTAAACACTGCCAGGGATGAGTATTAGCTGGGACAGGCTGATGCTATGCTTACTCATGCTAGCTGCAAATACTGTCGGCGATGAGTTAGGCTGGCATAGCCAGCCCAAATATTAGCTGATGCTAGCTGTAAACACTGCCAGCAATGAGCTAACGAGTCATAATAACAGCTAATGCTAACGGCTAAATGCTAACTGCTTCATGCTAAGAAATGATGCCAATGGCTACATGCGAACAGCTACATGTTTACAAATTATGCTAATGGATACATGCTAATGAGTTTTGCTAATAGATACATGCTAAAAAGTAATGCTAAAGGCTAATTCCTAACTGCTTCATGCAAAAAAAATGCTAATGCTAACATGCTAATGGGTACATGTTTACAAATTATGCTAACGCCTACGTGCTAATGAGTTTTTATAATTTCAAGTGATGCTAATGTCCAAATGCTAACAGATAAATGCTAAGACCCTCATGATAAAAAATTATGCTAACGGCTACATTCTAACAAGCTATGCTAACGGCAACATGCTAAAGCCTCATGCTAATAAATTATGCTAACGAGTTATGCCAACATAGTAGGCTAACTGACAAATACTAACTGCTTCATTTTTACGAATTATGCTAAAAAATATGCTAATATCCAGATGCTAATGACTCATCCACCTGTTAGCATCCACCATAAACCCATGGTTAAATTTTATGTGGGACATTGACACACTTGGGCCACCCCTGAGAACTATCCTGGGTATCATGGTGACCCAGCAAAATGAATGGGCTCAATGCATTCTGGATGGAACCATTCAAATTGAATTTTGAATGGGCCTATTTAAAATAACAGTGTTATTACTATGTTATTACCATGAATTTGACTTTGTAGACTTTTCACAATGCATATCCTTGTTTCTAACGATTATGGGCCCATCTCTAATGAACTTGCAAATACCGGGGGGAGGTGGCGGGGGGGGGGGGGAGGTGAGGGGGGGCGGAGTCCCCCCACAGAACCAAATTAAAAATTACAGATAGATCTCAATGAGTTTAGAAACTTAATGCAATCATTTAAATACAAACAACTCAACGCTACCGGTTTTCTACCATCATCTTCCAGATCCATCACAACTCTCACAATTGCCTCGGTAATTGTTTAGTTTAAAAATGTAATCCGATACAGTTACTGTCAGCAGTAACAGTACCAATTATGTAAATTTAAATAATTTGTATACAGTTACTACTTTTTATTTAAGATAAATGAACAATTTGACCTTGAAAAGGAAACAAAGGAAACCAAGATCAGGTAGTTGCTTGTAGTCCAACAAAAAGGTGTTCAAAACCATGTAGTATAGTGTATTAAGCAAAAGAAAACTTTTTCTCTCACATGGCAAACAAGATATGCTCGGTTTTAGGTCACATCAAGAGAAGATTGGGAACCCAGTATTGTTTTAAACACAAAAAAATGAGTGCACTGTGGCGTGTGTGTGGAACGAATGAGACGCAGAGAGAGGGTGAGGTACGAATGGACATTGCGAAAGTAAACATTACTAATGCCAATGAGAAAAAGTTCAGACCAAAGCACACCAATATTCCCTAAAATGTGCAACATAAATATATTAAATTAAAATTGTAATAATGCAAAGTAATCCTCATTTTTACTAAATATACATGTAATTCAAATTCATCTGTTTTTCTGTAACTGTCACAGATTACAATGAGATTTTTTGGTATCCAAATTACTCAGAGGTGGGTCATAAAAGAGTACATTTACTCCGTTACATTTACTTAGGTAAGTTTTGGGAAATTTTGTACTTCCAGGAGTATTTTTAAATCCCTATACTTGTATTTTTACCTGAGTAAATTTGTGAAGAAAAAAACGCTATTTTCATTTCCACTACCTTAGGCAACATTAAAGTTGTTACTTTGTTATTTTATAAATCCCCTGCATGTAAGTGCAAAATCTGTCTGTCTGTCTCCGCTATGGCGCATTTTTTGGACCAAGAACTCTGCCAGACTCTACCATGTTTAACCAATCAAACCTAGCAGCCTCGTCATGTGACTATATTCAACTTCAGTGGGGGCCAATGTAATTTACGGATGAAACAGATGGAAAATGTCGCTTAGCAATACCGACTATGAAAACATGAAAAGAGGAAGAGCACTCCTGGCCTCACATCAAAAGCATGTTCCCCTTAAAAGAGTGCGAAAAACCAGCTACAATATGCAACGTCTCCTTTGTTTGAGTTCATTGGCTAGCTTCTTGGTCTGCTTGCAGAGCCTGTTAAGAAGTATTGGGACTTTAAATGTGCCACTTGGTGCTATTTGTGCTTACTTTATTTATTTGATTTATACTATTTTTACTTTATTGTTAATTAAATAATTTGAATGTACATTGATTATTAAAATCTTCTTTAAAATTAAATGTATTTTTTTGTTGATTGGATGGACTTCGATAATTTGATCTGATGGTTGTTTTTAAAAAAATATATAGATGCGACGTTGCTACAGTTACTCAGTACTTGAGTCCTTTTTTTCACCAATTACTTTTTTACTTTTACCCAAGTAAGTATTTTGACGACTACTTTTACTTCTACTTGAGTAATATTATTTTGAAGTAACAGTAGTCAAGTCCAGTCATTTTTATTTGTATAGCCCTTAATCACAAAGAGGCGGCAGTAGCTCAGGAGGTAGAGCAATTGTTTAGGATTAAGGGATTCCAGTTCGAATCCCGGCTTGTCCGTGTTACATGCCGAAGTGTCCTTGGGTAAGACACTGAAACCCCAATACCCCCAATAAGCAGGTTAGCGCCTTACATGGCTGCACAGATCACGGCCGCTATTGGGAAATGTGAAGCACAATGTAAAGCGCTTTGGGAAGTCATTGACTTGAAAAGCGCTATATAAATGCAGATCATTTCATTTCATTTCAGTCTCAAAGGGCTTCACAGGTTATGACACAGACTATTTTTTCAGACTATTATTACACTATCCCCTGATCTGGAACCAACATGAGGGCAAGGAAAAACTCAAAAACCTCAACATGAGGAAAATGAAGAAACCTTGAGAAGGGACCGCACATGTGTCATCCCCCTTTCAGGACTACTGGACAGCAAAGGATGTTGCAATCACAAATAATACAGAGATATTGTCCAAGAAAAGTATAGGTTCTTCATATGCTATAGAGTAGAAGTGTGTTTTAAGCTTAGATTTAAACATTTCCACTGAGGTTGCAGAACGAATCTTAGGGGGAAGAGCATTCCACAGCACCGGTGCCCGGATGGAGAAGGCTCTTGTACCAGCGGAACACTTCTTGGCTCTTGGGATCCCCAGAAGACCGGCGCTCTCAGAACGAAGGCTTCAGACCGGAACATAGAGGGAAATCAGATCTGAAAGATATGAGGGAGCAAGTCCATGTATGATTTTGTATAATACTAAGAGAACCTTGAAATCACAGGGAGCCAATGCAGGTTGGCCAAAATCGGCGTGATGTGATTGGACTTTTTTGTCCTAGTTAATAGCCTAGCTGCAGCATTTTGTACCAGCTGAAGACTCTTGATTCTAGACTTCGGGAGACCGGAGAGTAATGCATTACAGTAATCGAGACGCCTTGTTTTACTTGAGTAAAATCTTTGGCTAGTCTACGCACCTCTGTATTTACATAACGCACGTCACGCCGTTACATGTATTCCATTACCCCACAATCCTGCCTAATTGTGACTCAATTCTTCTTGTCTTTCCATGCAAGGTACACAACCCGTCCTGGCTCCACCACCAATCATTCATCATGCCGCCCACAGTGAGTCTCTCCAGCAACATAATTGATTTTCAGTTCAAAACAACAACAAAAAAACAAAACAATGTTGGTTGTCTCTCAAAGGGAGCAGTCCTGACACCAGGGATGGAGCACACCATGTCCATCCAGCCGACGTCCATGATGGGGCCCCTGGCGCAACAGCTCAGCCACCTGTCCTTGGGGAGCAGCGGCACAGTGAGTAAAAATATTTGAGAAATGATTATTGGCCCTGAGCACCTCCTTAAAGTACTTTTGTACAATTGTTTTTTCAGTACATGCCTGCAAACGCGTCTATGCAGGGGACGTATGTCCCCCAGTACACACAAGTGCCTCCTACAAACATCTCAGTTGAGGTAAGCACAGAAAACATTATTTTAAAATTTGATTTATCTTTTGATTTTTGTTGTTGCTGATGAGCCTAATTACATTTAAGAGTTTTCATTCTGATACCTTTACTTTTATAAGTATGATTTCAAATAAACCTTCTAGGTCAGGGATGGCCCACAATGGTCGGAAAACAATTTGTGCGGGGGGGCAAAATAGTAAATTAATGACAGAAAAGGTTTGCCTTAGCTGGAGGGCTGGGGAACTTTTTGGAGGCTTCCAAATTATGGTTATGGGATGTGAATTTGATTATAAAACGATTATTGAGGTTGCCATCTAGTAGTGATATATATTATATTAAAATCATTCCCCAAAGCTTGGTACTTACTAGTCAGCAGCACCAAAGCCTTTAAAATAGTTTTTTTTAATTTATTTGATTTTTTTTCAAATTAGGAAAAAAAAAAACAACATTATTTTTATTTAGGGACAATTATTTATACATATTTTTAATGAATGAGGTCAAATAAAATAATATTGTTTTAGATATTGAGAAAATACCAGAATGGCGGCACAGTGGTTAGCGTGTGTGCGGCACAGTTCTGAGGTTGTGAGATCAAACCCGCTGTGTAGAGTTTGCATGTTTTCCCCGCGCATGCGTGCGTTTCCTCCGGCCAAATTGGCCCTAGGTGTGAATGAGCAAATGAGTTGTCTGTCCCTGTGTACCCTGCGATTGGCTGGCAACTAGTTCAGGGTGTCCCCTGCCCACTGCCCGAAGACAGCTGGGATGGGCTCCAGCACCCCCGCGACCCTACTGAGGATAAGCGGTGCAGATATTGGATAGATGGATGAACTATCTTATAAACATGCCTTTTATTAAAATACTTGAAGGTCGAAAAATCATTCTTTGTTTTATATAACAAGAGTCTCACCTAGAGAGAGCTTACATAATTGTTTACCATCTTGCTGCTACGGTTGCCCAAAAACCTCAAAAAGGCTTGACCAAAAAATGAAAAGAAAAATTGTGATGTTTGGTCATTCTCCCTTCTGCTTTTTAGCACTATGTTTTGGTAGTATCTCACCATACGCCTCTAGGGGGCAAATGATAGTCAGTGTCCCTTTAAATCCAACATAATGTAAATTGACAGTGTGTGCCTGCCAATCCCTCACTTCAACTTTGCCCCCATTTAGGAAAGCGCCATCCAACAGCCGGTTGCGATCGAGACACCCAACGAACACACAAGCTACTCCTACCAGCATACCAAGTGAAAACAACAGTGAGTAGTATTTCAAATGAGTACCGTATTTTCTGCACTATAAGGCGCACCGGGTTATAAGGCGCACCCCCCAAAAATAGTTTTTTGTCGTATATTTTCCATACATAAGGCGCAGCGGACTACAAGGCACTAAAGTAGAAATGTCAACAAAACAGTCAGATAGTTCAGTCAAACTTCTGTCTCAGACACGTACGGACACGGTGTCTGTACCAATCACTCAAATGCGTCATTCCACATATCATTAGGAAGGTTAAGTTCTTGGGATTAAAGAAATGCCAACCATTTCTAAGTTTACATTTTTTTAAAAGCAAAGTAAAAATTTCATTGTGCAGGGAAACGTGGTTCTTTGCCGTGCATATGACAATAAACACTTCAATTGAATTTAATTAAATTTAAAAATAGACTCATCACAGAAACATCAAGCTCAGTCTGAAACAAGATACTGGGAAAATATAAAGCCGGGGTAGCTCGCCAAAGTAGTCTTGCAGCCATCACATTCAATAATAATACGCAACCAGGGTCCTCTTACATCAGTGAGTGTAGTAAATCCAACCGTGAAAAATATTTACGTGCTCCAAAACATATAATGCAATAATGCCGACAAATAAAAGAGAAAATTGATGGACGTTGCTTGTTGCTAGCTGTCTGTTTAGCCCCATAATTCCTGTTTATACAGACTAGTAAAACATGTTTTCTCCAAGCCGTAGAGCAACCTAACTTGTGATTCGCATCTTTTTCGGCCAATTGTAGGCTTTGTTTTGCCCTGCTTTAGCCTATGTGATCCTGTAAATGCTGAAAAGGATCCGCCTCCTTTTCCTCCGAATAACTTTAGCTAATAGTGACCGATTCAAATGATAATTGACATGTTAGTTTGGAAATGACACTCTGGTATATCCCAGCATACACCGCTGACTACTTCTCTTACGGGGGGAAATCTAGTCGGCAGCTGCTTGCCTTAGTTGCAAGACCTTGCGACTCAATATTGATCCCTATATTAGGCGCACTGTATTATAAGGCGCATGGTCAGCTTTTGAAAAAAATGAAGGCTTGTAGGTGCGCCTAATAGTGCAGAAAATATGGTACTTTTTTATTTTCAAGTTCAATTGTTTACATTAAAAGTAACGATTGTGTTCTCAGATCCTTCTTTTGAAGAGCATGGACTGTTACACAAAAAGGACTTTTTTATTTTATTTACGTTCCCTCCAGTCCAGCAAAGATGGTAAATGTCAGACGGAACGGCGCTTGGATTGACAGAGTAAAAAATAGAAAACTGTATTTTTAAACACACATTTCAAGCTAGCACGTTTTGTTTTGTCGTTGGGAGTTTCCCACTTCTCTTTGTTGTACATATTTTGTTTTGAGTGTGTTTGTGTGAGTGTGTTGCTTCTCGTGTTCTGAATGTTAGTTGCAGACACAGTTCCTTTAAAGAACCATTCACTCCCAATGTTAAGTCAGTAGTGCATCCTGAAATCAAAGAAGTCATTTCCAGATGCGAGTATCTTGCCGACGCTTTAGACAATCAAAGATTTCCTGTGTAGACGGAGCTCGACTCGAGAGTGGAGGGCAACGTTAATTGAAATCATTCCAGTTGAATACGCAGAACACGGCGCTGCTTGTACAGTGGCTTGCGAAACTATTCGGCCCCCTTGGACTTTGTGACCTTTTGCCACATTTCAGACTTCAAACATAAAGATATGAAACGAAAAAGTGGGTGTGCAAAATTATTCAGCCCCATTGAGTTAACACCTTGTAGCGCCACCTTTTGGTGCAAGTCGCTTGGGGTATGTCTATCAGTTTTGCACATAAAGAAATTGATATTTTTGCCCATTCCTCCTTGCAAAACAGCTCGAGCTCAGTGAGGTTGGATGGAAAGGGTTGGTGAACAGCAGTTTTCAGTTCTTTCCACCGATTCTCAATTGGATTGAGGTCTTGACTTTGACGTGGCCATTCTAACACCTTGATATGTTTTTTGGTGGACCATTCCAATTTAGCTTTTCTTTATGTTTTGGATCATTGTCTTGTTGGAAGACAAATCTCGATCCCAGTTTCAGGTTGGACTCCATCAAGTTTTCTTACAGAATTGTCACGTATTTGACTCCTTCCATCTTGCCATCAATTTTAACCATCTTCCCTGTCCCTGCTGAAGAAAAGCAGCCTCAAACCATGATGCTGCCACCACCATGTTTGACTGTGGGGATGGTGCGTTGAGGGTGATGCTGTGCTGCTTTTACGCCAAACATAACGTCTTGCATTGTTGCCAAAAAGTTCGATTTTGGTCTCATCTTACCAGAGCACCTTCTTCCACATGTTTGGTGTCTCCCAGGTGGCTTGTGGTAAACTTTAAACAACACTTTTTATGAATATCTTTAAGAAATTGCTTCGTTCTTGTCACTCTTCCATAAAGCTCAGATTTCTGCAGCATACGACTGATTGTTGTCCTATGGACAGATTCTCCCACCTCAGCTGTAGACCTCTGCAGTTCATCCAGAGTGATCATGGGCCTCTTGGCTGTATCTCTGATCAGTTTTCTCCTTGTATGAGCTGAAAGTTTAGGGGGACGGCCTGATCTTGGTAGATTTGCGGTGGTCTGATACTCCTTCCGTTTCAATGTTATTGCTTGCACAGTGCTCCTTGGGATGTTTAAAGCTTGGGAAATCTTTCTGTTTCCAAATCCAGCCTTAAACTTCTTCACAACAGCATATCGGACCTGCCTGGTGTGTTCCTCTTTCTTCATGATGATCTCTGTACTTTAAACAGACCTGATACTATCAGGTGCATTTATACAGAGACTTGATTCCACACAGGTTGATTCCATTTATCATCGTTTGTCATTTAGATCAACATTGAATCATTCAGAGATCCTCAATGAACTTCTGGACAGAGTTTGCTGCACTGAAAGTAAAGGGGCTGAATAATTTTGCACACCTACCTTTTCGTTTATTTGTTAAAAAAGTTTGAAATATCCAATAAAGTGTGTTCCACTTCATGATTGTGTCCCACTTATTGTTGATGCTTCACAAGAAATTAGTTTTATATCTTGATGTTTGAAGTCTGAAATGTGGCAAAAAGTCAAAGTTCAAGGGGGCCAAATAGTTTCGCAAGCCACTGTACATAGGAGAGTGGATGTTATGATCGTGTCGTTTTTTTTGCAGAACAGTCCAGCATCATTGACTGGAAGTTTGCTTGCACATCACATTTTCTACACTTGTATGCTTTATTATTTTAAGAGGGGTGTCCAATTTTCCTTTTTTTCCTGCCACAAGTCTGAATCCATATCACGCGACTGACTTCTTGTATCAGTTGGCACGTTTTTTTTGTGTTTCTATGTGCCTATTTTTCATATTTAATATTTGGTTTCATTTGTTTTCAGATTCATCTTTTGTAAAGAAACCTTGATTTTATTTTTGATAACGTGCTGTGTGCATCCAATGTTTTCATAGTTTTGGTGTTCGCAAACTGTTAATTTGACTTTGTCAACCCGCGAGTACATTCAACTTCAAGGAGGCTTTAATGTGTTTTTTTTTTTTTTATCTTATGTCTGTTAGAAACTAATGAGTATGCCTCTTCATCTGGAATCAATTCTTTGTTGTTTTGAAGCTATATGTACACTAAGTTTCCAGTGACGTGCTGCAGAATTTCACCCTACCTATTTCAAGTCTTGCTTAAATATATTTTAGGGTCGATCACTGTGATTGTGATGAGTTCTGATGTAAGAAAGCTGTGTCAGTGGATCAAAGGTGCAAAGCTGCACAGGCTTAATTTACTTTCGCACATTCTGTGATGAAAAGTAGACAACTGCTTCTATATTATAATAGCACCCCCGCATATGGAGGACAGATCCTGCCATAAGTTGTAATAAATGCTATATAAATGAACATGAATATATCATGCAATACCTAGATATTTGACCTAAATGCAATTAATTCATATACTTATGCATTTTCTTATTTTATTCTGTCGGTTTATTGTCTCAACAGAATGTTATTCAAACTTGCTGAGCTTTTCACCTATTGGTTAATCTACGAGAGCACAGATGGACTGCAATGGCTTTCTTGTCTCAGCTAGCAGGAAGCAAGACATTAGTAGCCGATTTGTTGACCACTGATCGACCAAAGAGTGAAAAGCTCAGACCACTGGGTCACCTCCTTAAATGAATGGCTTTATTTTAATTCTAAAATGGACGAATAAAATCAGAGGGCAAGTGAAAAATATACTAATTTGTGAAAGGATAAACTGTAATTTTTTATATACATATTATGCTTCTGGGAAACTCATTTGTTGTGACAAGTAAACGACAAAATAAACAAAATGAATACTGAAATAAATTTCAAATGTATAGTTTTTGTCTTTTAATATTATGTTATTAGAGTTGAAATTAAAAAAATCCTATTCCATTCCAAAACACTGACAATTGAATAAAAACAAAACTTATCTATTAATAAAAAATTCCATTTAAGGAAAAACAAATACAAGAGTAAAGCTTCAAAAATAAAAGTTGAAAAAAATGTAACAATAAATATCAATTCATAATAAAACATTTATAGTTACTATCCTCATGTCTGACGGCTCTGGACTGCTAATCGTCCCAACATACTCTGATGAAGTTAATCGAGCCGCCCTAATAGTCTATAAATTTGTCCCATCTTCATTGCATTTAATCCATAGCGCCAACTGCTGGTCGGAAGAATTAGTGTAAATGTAGTTTAAGCCTCAACATTTCATTGCTACAAACTTAAACAAAACTGAATTTTGGGATGAGGTAAGTTAAGGGCTTGCAGGCAATAAGCAGTTTTAGTACGCTCTTCACAGCTGGTACTGTGTCAATATCCTATACATCCTCCGTCCAACCTTTGCTCATCCAGCCCAATGTCTGACAATCTATGCAATTTATTTATTATCCTTTACAAATGCAATTTAACTACACTTCAAAAAAGGAACGCCTCACAGTGAGCCTCGAGGGACTCGGTGAGAAAGGAGAAAAAGATTGCACACAATAGGGAATTTGTGTCGCGATTTGGTTGATGTTGTACGCCTAGTCATGTTTTGCTTAAGACACTCATGTCTTGTGTAGTCTGTTGTTTTCTCACCCTGCAATTGATCTTTTTTAAGCCACGTTACTTGACACTCTACTGTCCAATCATAACCAAAGAGTGATTGACATGTTTTGGAGTGAACCGTGAAGCTGTTTCCGCGTGCTTTAAGGGCCATTCCACATCACAGTAATGCCTTGAATCCACTGAAAGGATGGACACAAAACTACTTGGTGTAGTTTTGAAGGAATATCATGTGTTTTATTGCCACCTTCTGGAAACATTCATTCCATATCTTGTGTTTTTCTGAATGTTTGTTCACTGGGACTAATGAATGGTTGCTGCTAATCGAGGATAGCTCCGCTTTCAGACATGGTTCGCCTTGTCAAGTTTTTGGCGTCTTTTTAATATTAGTTTGTTCGTCCGTGCCATGATGCTGCCCTCGACATCCACCACCTAGGGAGAATTCAACAGCTTTTGACTTTGATGAACTGTCCTTTTGTAAATTAAATGTTGACCTCCACCAAGGAGGCATACGTTTCCAGCCATGTGTCAACGTGTTTGCTTTTTCATTTTCGGGATACATGATCCGTCGTTGTGCTTTCATAGATGCCTACAGGGTGAAAATTGTTTATGTTTTTATGGCTGCAAGATGAGGTGTGGAATTAATGTACAGTACTCAAGTTCTGGAAAAGACAAGAACCGACTTTGACAAAGAATAGATGAGAATTTATTGAAACTTGGAAGTACAAAAAAAAAGCTGTTTTGAAATATGTACAAAATTTAAAATATTCTGAATATAGCAAAATGTTTTTACTCACATAAAATAGACTTTGAACCTTAATTTACAATCTTAGCAAGACAATACTTTTACCCTTTCTTTTTTACGACAAACGTAAGTAAACATTGTACTAGTTGACATGCTGATCAACAGCAAAGCAAAACAGCATTTTGTAATCAACATATCTATTCCAAAATCTTTGCACAATTTATTAATATTAAAAAATATTTGTTTAATGTAAATAAGCATATTACAAAAAGCAAAGAATATACAATGTTTGTGACCCAGTTTAAAAGTGTCATAAGTTTGACTTTGTTGGCCTATGCTATTTCGATGCCCAAAAGCCTCCTACTGTGCTGCTGTAATAAACACAATTCTCTCACACCAAAGGTTGTCTCTACTTCAAGTTTAGCACTGTTATTTTCACGACCACAAGGCGCTCATAGAAGTCTCGGATTTTCTTCAAATTGTGCGACACTGCCTATCGTGCAGTGCGCCCCGAGTCTCGGACGTAAGACTCGGAGGTCTCAGGTATAAGCCTTGTACAAGTCATACCTAAGACCAACAACATTTTGGGGTAAAATACAATGTTTTTGTGAGATAGTTTACATTTCCAACTAAATGTAACTTCTATGCGATCTTCCCACCTGTGCAGAAAGACACTTGACGTCACACAATGCATTGTTAATGGGAGTACTCATGACTGCTAACGACGTAGCGTAGCTAGCAATTTGAAAGTTATTGTGCTACCAGAAGGCTTAACAGGGTTGTCCCCCCAAATATTAAATTCAAAACTTCACTTTCCCATCATTGAATCATTTCCGACCGCTATGGTGTGTTGATTTCTACGCCACGTGGAAGATCATGGAAAAAGAACAACCGCTAGAAATTTGCCTAAATTTGACTCCCCTACCCATGACCGCGGACTATGCTTCCGACAGAGCGTGTCGCATCCGTGGTCTTTATGTGTTCATAAAGAAATAGTCATTGCCGTGGCCAAAACAAAAAAATGATCGTAGTCTATAGCAGCGGTGGCGAACACGTGGCCAATAAGAATGCGGTTCTTTGCCTCATCATATTTTCTATATACTGTGGCTCTTTGTCTTGTTTCAATGTTTAGTTGTTGTTTTTTTTTTTTTAGTGTATTGAGGGTGGACACTTTCCTTAAAATCAACACAAGAACGATACTTGTTGTATTATAAGGAGAGGAGTGTGTTATAGCAAATAATGTTTTTAATTGTGTGTGTTTGTGTCTGTCTGTCGGTCAGTCATGGCAGGTCAGTGCGTGGTGTGGCTCTTTGATTCTCAGTTAAAAATTTCGGCTTTGTGTCAAATTAGTTTGCCACCCCTGGTCTATAGATTGAGTTTATTAAGACATATGCAAACGTCACCAACACCGAGAAGCATAGTTCACGCAAAGGGGAGTCAGATTTATGCACATCAGCGATGACTGCAACACAAGGCGCTAGCACCCTATCGTGCCGTGTGCACTGTGTAGGTCTTAAATGAAATAGATAGGTTCGTCCTAGGGTCGTGAAAATACGGTACTCAAATTGGTGAGCGAAAAATACTATGTAGACCTAACTTGCAGCTGGTGAGGTACTATTTGGGTGCTCCACCTGCAAGCCAACAGTCAAGGTAAACCTACACGAAGGTTGGAGGCAGAATTTGAGTTTTGAGCCTGAGCTTTTATAAAAGACGTTGAATGGATTCAATGCCAATTGGACGAGAAATGTGTTTTTGTTTGATGCATTTCCCACCTCCGTAGTGACAACTTTACAGATGCATCTGTGCATTGGGGCTCAAAACCCTCGGGCAGGACAAAAAAAACCGCAGTGCCGGTGCTCCATCAGAATGCTGTAGGCCAATCTCCGAGGTACCTTTGAAGAACAGTCAGTCCCTGAATTTATTGGCTGGTGTTGCAATGCTTTTTGCAGGTCAAAGTTAGGCCAACAAAAAACACGTTCATAACAGCTTTCGGTTCACTATTTCCCAAACCATTCTCCGCCTGAAATATGGCATCTGCTTCTGCAAAACAAACAGCAAACATTTTAGTCGCGACAAGAACTCGACAAAAAATATTTTGTTGACCACGTACTTGTGTGAATGTGATAGGCTTGTCTTTGGTAATGTAATCTGCATATTTGCATGTGAACATTCCACAGTCACTGCCGTTCATTTGCTGTGGGATTTCCTGTGAGGACGAAGATGAGTAATTGAGCATAAATGCAGATACTGCAGAATCAAGTCCGGAATTTTGATAATTAGTTATGGGAATGTGTCCTAAAAACTGATACCCTTAGATGTGTCCAGTGAACATTTTTTATTGTAAACCTAATGACTGTTAAAATAAAAAAGTACTGTAATAAGGTTACAATACCTTAAGTTTTAGAATAAGGTTGTGATGAGCTCAAATGCCATGAGGATTTTAGATTATTTTGAGTATAAAAATAACTAAATTTTAATTTAACAGCAATCTTTGAAATTATTTTACAGATACATCTCTATCTCCTTGATTTTCCTCCTTAATGTAAAAGTGGTGGTCCACTATTGCCACCTAATGCATTAGAGTTTCATGACCAGAGACCAAATAACCAACTTGGTGTGCCCAAGTGCTCACACACTTAGAATCCACCAATGAAAAGTAATTTTTTTTAAGAAAAATCAGCTAAGCACAAAAACAAATGGCTCAGTGATGTCACTGGAAAGGACACTTTTGTCTTCTTAGTCACTTCAAACAGTACTTACATTGCGTTTTTTGCTGTATAAAGTCCAATCTGTGGTATCCAGCTCTTTGCCCTTTTTATCCTTGCTTTCTTGTTGTAGATAATCCCTAAGGAGAAACGCAAGATTAGTCTTGACACTAAAACTCCCCCCCCACACCCCTTCCAAAAAACAGCAGAAAAAAATCTTCGGTTTGTCTACTAAACTTACAACAACAGTTTGCATGCTCCATCATTATTTCCTCCCATAGAGTCAAAATATGTGACAGCTTTTTTGCGAAAATCCACCACCTGAGAAAAAGAGTGAAATGAGAAACGCTTCGGTGCTTCCAACAAGATCAGAAGACTTCGGGAAGAATCCAAGAGAGCTGTGACACTTACAGAGAGGCACCAGTGCATTCTTAAGTGGACAGGAACCAACAGGATGTCTTTAGTAAATATGTCCATCTTTTTGGTCCAGCGGCGCACTGCGGAGTAGCCACTGCTACGCAGCTTTGGATAAAAGAAGGTATTAAAGGTGTTGACGGAAGGGAGCTTGGGGCTCTTGCTCCGTTCCACCAGTAGGTTCATGTAAAAGTTGATCACCTGAAAAGGGAATTTAGAAGTTAATGAGCGATTACAAAACACAAAGGTTGCTTGAGAAAAATATTAATAATTACTGTGAGGTGACGGGATGAAAAAAATATTTCACTCAATAAAAAAAAGTTACATATTTACATAGGAAGGAAATTCTGATTCAAATGTGTGTATTATCAGTCTTTAAGCCTTAAGTTTCTGAACATGGGACATTGATTCAGCTTATTTGTTGAAAATTATAGTCTGTGATGAACAAAACAAGTAGCTAGCAAATCAGATTGGAGGGAAGACTTACATCAATTTAAATTTTCCTTCTCCTACTGCTTCTTTTTCATAAGCTCTTTCCTTCGTAACCTACCCTCTCTAATCCGCTCAGTCTCACGCTTACAACAGCAGCAGCCAAATACATGGACTAATGAATAACCATTTAAAATACAAAAAGAACTTTTTTGCAAGGTAATTGTGGTTGTATTCATGAGTGAATTGTTCTGAATTTCAAGTCCAACCTAACTAATTAGCACAAAGTAAACATCTATATCAAACTTGTGTTGCCGAACTAACAAACTTTCATATTAGGTCTCAAAATATCACCCAGCAGTCTATTTCTACAAGTTTCAGACCCATGCTCCATCTCAAAGGCTTAATTATTTTTTGCACTTACACATTCACACAGATCAGCAATGGTCTCAAAATAAACTATGCAAACCACCATATTTTTAAAGGTAACATTGAGGAAACACTTTATGATATGCCCCCCTTTAAATACATTATAAGTGTTTTAAAGTCAGTTAAACTCAAACAATAAAAAAGGTGATCAGAAAAATCACACTGACAGTAATTTATCGGTATCATTTTGTTCGGTCTGAGCTCACCTCATCGTTGAGCCAGTTTAGGCCACACAAAGTCTGCAAATCCTTGCGTGTCAGACTAAGAGCGAAACCTTCAGTAACCACCTCATCTGGACTGCCATGTCTCAACACCCCGTCCACTTGTGCCTCCATTTCCTTAGCAGAAGAAATAGGACAAATTATTCTCCAAAAGCAGATGAGAAGGCATGATTTCATAAACTTCTACGTGCATGCAGTACAACATAAAAATAATCCATACCTTGGTGAGTTCTGGGAATTCAGGTTTATCGTCCAAATTCTCGCACTCTTCTATAACAAGAGCCAAAGGAATCTCTTTCTCCAGAGGAACTCGAACATGAACCTCCACATCTGTGCGGTGTTGGCCTCCATCAGACAAACGCTAAAAAACGATGGCAGTACAGGTAGGTAAAATCCAAAATGAAGGACTGGCAACAAGTGTGAATAGCAGTCAGAGTCTCACCTGACGCAGCAACAGGGCAGCCAAGGCTTCCTGTTGTTCTATCTGTCTTCGCCTTTCTCTTGCTCGAGAGTCATAAATACTTGCTCTAAAGTCACAGGATACATTATAGTTTCTCAAGAGTTGAAAAAATTAAACAGGGACGGAGAAAATTTAACTTCAATACTTACAATTCTTTGATCCACAGCTCAGCTTGGAAACATGGCATGCTGGGAAGATACAAGGAAAGTTTGTCATTCCAAAATGAATTAAACAGATCTGGATTTGAAGTACTTTTTAATTTATAATTTTAAAATATAAAAAAAATATTGACGACACTATTTAGATATATTGCGTGTACATTTGCTTTTAGAATAATTAGCCCAAAAAAACTCTACCTTGTTGTATCTTGCATTTTACTTTTGTGCTCATTGACAATAATAACAGAGTCACCATCATGGGCTGAAAGACAAAAGGGACCAAAAACCAAGAATGAGCCATTGTCAAATCGATTGAACAGGTTTAATGTAAATAAAAACAAAGATTTCTAACTGACCAGATGACTGAGTATCCTGAGAGCAGGTGTCCTGCATAGCGGACGGGGACAGTTGGCTGGAGCTGAAGTCTGCATCAAGAGACCATGGCTGGTAGTTCCCTGGCTTCCAAGAGGCTGCCACTGGACTGGGAATGTTGCTGGGAAGGTTGCTGAAACTCTTGCTAGACAGCCCCCCCGTGCTGGGAGGGCTGGGAGGGCCCTCAGAAGAATCTCCTGCCGTGGAGCCGGCAAATGAGGACAAGCGTAGCCGTCTGCGGCCGGGGCTCAGAAGGCTTGTGCTGATGACAATGTAAAAATGATAACAGTTGTACTACAATACTCCAAAATAGAGTTGTCCTTTTGGTCACTTTAAACTAGTGACTAAAGTTAAATTTATTAAGGATGGGACAGGTTGGGTGGTAAAATGCATTATAATATGAATACGTACAAATCTCTCTGTGACCTGCCAATGGAATGCGAGTGGCCATTGAAAAAACATGACTGACTGCCGGAGACCATGGTCAGGAGCTGTCTGTACGCTTCTTTCTCCTCTAAATTAATAGACTGTGAAAATAAGAGCCAACGGCGCTTAAAAAAATGACAATTAACTAGCATATAAAATGCAAAGTGGGTATGTTGTCTGACCTCCTGCGCTGTGCAACGAGGTTCTGCTTGATGTGCGTGGACCGCTGAAATTCTGCTTGACGGTTTCTGCGGCATTTTGATTGGAAATGTCTTGTCGTACATGTTGGTGGTAGAATTGTTTAGTGTGGACCCTCCACTAATCACACTAAACCAAAACAAAAAATGTATGGAATTAAACAACAATTCCAAAAAACACTGAGACAGCAAAGACACACTGTTAGGGTAAATGTTTTTAGTACCTTGGTTTGGTGTGTTTTCTGACATTAATGGGCCTGCCGAGCAGAGCAGAGGAGGGCAACTTTGGTGAAATGACGGGATGCAAGCTGCATGGGTGCCCATTTAATTTGTGGACCTCCTGGTGTTTTGGACTCACGTGCCTTCTACAAACTTTATAAACCCAATCAGATTTGTCAGTATGCAGCAGGGTAAGTGGTTAGTGCATGAATCTACAAAATAACCAAAAAATATTCTTTCAAAAGAAAAACATCAAATGAATTCACCTGATTTAGGCCGCTTCCACTCCAAAGTGGTAGCTGGAGCAGCAAAGGTCTGATCAGGGGCATTCACATCTGAATCCTTTAGGGGCGGAAAAATGACATGTATAACAATATTAGAGGTCGACCAATAATTGGGCGGAACGATTTAGGGAATTTGACAAATAGCGGTATTGACATTTCTATTTATTTGACAGGTTGAATATTTTGGCTCAGATGCCGAGCCTCTGTCGACCGGGGGCAGAGCCACTGAAGCAGAAAGAATAACGTTTGAGTGGAGTAAACAGTGGCAGCTCTGCTAACTTCTGTGTCCCGACATGCCTGAGAATTAAGACCGCTGAAAATATTGAGATTTTACAAAGTCTGAGGTAGAAATGCATGTTCAAGATTAAGACAAAGCGTAAAAAGTGTAGTTAACTTTTTTTCAATTTTCGAACTCCTTTAAAATTTTGATACAATTTTTGTTTGAAGTCAATTTAAGTCATTTTGGTTGAATCAAAATTTTCATTTATAGTACAAAAAAAATTCAGGGAGTTAGGTTTGGATGTATCTTTATAGGGATTTTCTGCCAAGCCTAATTTTAGTTAATGAACTGTTGGTTTTTGGTTTAAGAAAAGATTAGTCATGTCAGTTGTGTTGAAATTCTAATTTATGTATTGTAAAAACGTTTCAGGGAGCCATTTTAATTTTTATATACCTTTATAAGAGTTGCTGCTAAGCCCAATTTTGTTTTTTTGCACTGTACGTTCTTTGTTTAATTTACTGAGAAAAGCTTCAGGGATATATTTAAGTTTTTGTGTACCTTTATACGAATTGCTGCTGAGCAGAACTTTTATTTTCTGCACTGTTGGTTTTTGGTTTACGTGAAAGATCAGTCATGTTAGTTGTGTTGAAATTCAAATGTGAAAGGTTTTAGAGAGCTATTTAAGTCTTACTTGAATTTATAACGAATATTGTTTCTTTTTGCATTATTAACATTTTCTTACGACAATTTTTAAGTTTTCACCACAAATGGATATTGGCTCCAAATACCGGTTATTGGCCTCCCCCTAATACTAATTATTGGTTTTGGCCCTGAAAACCTGATATCACTAATATCGATCGATTGTTAAACAATATACGCTATATGTATTTGCATTATATTTCACAGAAATATTTTTTTTATCTAAATCCTGATATGAAATTAGTATGCCTGCTAGCAAAATTATGTAAAAATAAATTCTGCATCAAAAGGTTGTATCCTGTATGTCAAAACATATATGAAAACCGAATCTAGTAATCCCAATATGTCAACTGGCCTCTTCAGGAAATCTCTTGAAAATAAAGAGTGAGGGTGGCTGATCAACCAGTGTTTTAATTCAAACTTAAAACTCACTTCTACTCCATAGCATATGAATAACCTGCTCTTCTCGTCGGCTGAAAAATAGTCTGTGTAATATAGTGTAACAATCTGTGAAGCCCTTTGAGACTCTTCGTGATTTAAGGCTATACAAATAAAAATGACTTGAAACCAACAGCAAATAGCACTTTAAGCATACTTTCGTGATTGATTCAAACACAACTCCCCAAAGATCTTTACTGAACCCATGATGACTGCAAATATTTTTTTCTGACCTTTTTGGGGAGTGACATTACTCAAAGTCCAAAATTGGGAGTGAGCCAAATCAAAAATGTTTTAAAAGTTACCCCCGAATATTTTTCTCTAAAGATGCCACGGATTGAGCTACAGTGTATGTGGTAAGCATTTTTTTATAGAGACCAGCAGTAGTTATGATAAATGCATTTATATCGCGCTTTTCAAGTCAATGAAGACCTCCCAAAGCTCTAATTCGTCTCTACAGACCGCCAGAAGCAGTGTAACAAGCACTGAATGATACCTTTGCGTATGTGTAGTTAGAGAAATGCATAACAAAATCAGTCACTCCATCACACCTGTGTCACCAGGAATGTCTATAAATTCTATTCTCATCACAGGTACGCCACCTTCTATCTTCTTCCCCGTGTGGCGGGTGCATACTGCTCTCTTCGTCTTGAAGGAATATTTTTGTGACTCAAGGCTTTTTTCATGCTTTTTGCAAAGGAAATTCAAGACTAGATTTAAAAAAAAAAAAAAAAAAAAACAGAACCACAAATATTTTTTGCACAAAATATATCGGGCCTCGTACACATTAACTGGCTCAGCCACTTCTCAATTAATGTACACTTTCCCATGGTCCAAAGAAAGCCTATGTGTATTGTGGGTGACCCAAGACATGTGTCCAACTGAAACTACATCACCGTTTTGATACTTCCGTTATTTTGGTCAGGTTATGTTGCCAATAAAATAAAACTGGTGAATTATTAAAAAAGACGATTAATAAATGTTACTAAATCTTTTTAGTTCTAACAAATATAAATCCTGGTAATGTGTTATTTTTTTAAGACTTCAAAAATTGGATTTAAGACATTTTAATTAAGGATCGACTGATATGGGTTTTTCAGGGCCGATACAGATATCGATTATTAGTATTAAGTGGAAGCTGATAACTGATATTTGGAGCCAATAATCATTTGCTGTGAAAGCTTTAGAAATTGGAGTGAGAAATTTCCTAATAATGCAAAAACAAAGAATATTTGTTATTAATTCACATAAAACTCTCCATCTAAATGGTGTTTTAAAGCATTTTACAGCAAATAAATTCGAGTTGAACACACGACTAATAAGTGTGGTGTTCCACTGTTGTCCCCCAAAGCCACACGACACAATGTGTTTGAAGTGTGTCTTACTTTGCAAACCATAGTCAGATTTTAAATTAAATTGAAACATTTGTTTAGGTTTCCTTCCATTTACAAGTGCATAGCACAAATACATACCTCATCTCATCTCATTAGCCGTACCGCTTATCCTCATTAGGGTCGCGGGGGGGCTGGAGCCCATCCCAGCCATCTCCGGGCATTGGGCAGGGGACACCCTGAACTGGTTGCCAGCCAATCGCAGGGCACACAGGGACAGACAACTCATTCGCTCATTCACACCTAGGGACAATTTTGGACCGGCCAATTCACCTGAAATGCATGTTTTTGGAACGTGGGAGGAAACCGGAGTGCCCGGAGGAAACCCACGCAAGCACGGGGAGAACATACAAACTCCGCACAGGAAGTCTGGAGCTGGATTTGAACCCACGACAGGTTCCCATGACATGAACTGTGCCGCACAAGCGCTAACCACGTGCTGCCCACAAATACATACCATAGCCATTAAATCGGTAATACAATAATCATTTTTATTAACCTCACATTTATATATTAATTAAAAATATATTTCAATAATACAACTTCACAATTTAAATATATTTAAAATAAATGTTTTTTTAAATAATACAACTTCAAGAGACACTAAAACCCTTGCGGCCTGCCGGGATTTTTCAATAGGAAGGGTTAGAAATCTATAGCTCGTGACCCAAATATTGCTCTTTTCAGGAGTACATATGGCTCGGAGATCAATTTCTAGTCATGCAAACATCTTCTTTAGCGTTACAACTATAACAACAACTGAATTGAGTTTGATGCGTGCAGTCCCAACTACAGTTTAGAATCTAAGTGACACTCCAAAAGACCCAATTTTGGCTATATGACACAAAAAAAAAACTTAATATGCAATCTCAGTAAACAATGTATGTTCAGTTTTGAGACCCTATGATGAAACCCCACAGAACAAACTGTAGACACCCCAAAATGCCAGCCAATCACACAGCAATTTCATTGAGTAAGCGTTAAGCGTGGGCTGAGCTATGCACACACTCCTTTCTGCCTTTCTCAAATAGAACTCTTAGCCATTATTTAGGGGAAAAAAGTTTAAAATTACCCTAAACAATCTTGATTTACTGAGGGAGGGAGACAAGTATAAAGTGTTATATTTGTTGAAACTGGACACAGGCTTTGGCATTATTATTATTTAATAAATGTCGTCAAATCATCCAAAGTCACACAGTGAAATAAATGCACTGAAAGATTACAATTTTGTCTGGAGGGCAGGTTTGGCAATTTTGATGATTTTAATCTTAAAATATGGTATGGCTCTCTCTCAAATTAAACAAAACACTTTCCTATTATGGCTCTTTGGGTCAAAAAGTCACTGACCCCTGTTCTACAGAATAAGAAACATTGAGAATACCCATCTGCCTTGGTTACAAAAGATGCCCTATTAATTCTTAACTTACAGGTAGCGTTTTCCATCTTTCAGCTGGTGATGATGGCTGTGGCTGAGGTTCAAGAGGATGAGCAGAGGATGCAGGGAGCATGTTACTCAAAGCAGGGCTCACACTGTTCTTCATCCACGTCACCACAGTGGAGCTTCGATTCTTTAGTCCTTCAGCTGCGATCTTGACCGTGTCAATAAGATCTCCTAAGGAAATGCAAGTGTTAGCGAAATTGAAACAAATACACTGATATTAATTGCTCACCCATCCGAGATTTCTTTGCCATCAGTTCACCATGGTCGTTTTCGTGTAAGTCTTTCACGCTACAGACAGATGCAGATATTTAGACTACAAAACGACCATTGAATAATGTGAATGCTAACTCATATAGCTTATAAACCCCTATACGCCACTCACCATTCAATTCGTCGTTTTCGTCTCAACCGAATGTCATCATTTTCAAGTGTCCGGTCTGCGTGAGAAGGAACAACAGCTGGAACACCATTGCGCAGATTTGCAACACTTGACTCCACCCATTCATACAATTTATTCAACATGGTTTTAAGTTGGCCAAATCACGCCGCTGTTTATTAAGTAAGTTACCACAAGTGAGTGGCGTCTAGTGGCATTTGAAGCCAACACAAACGAACCTAGCGCGAGTCATTCGAGCAATAAAAGTTAAACAGGGCTAAACTTCCCGCTGTCTGATAGTTAACGGAGCAGTCTGTAGCCTAGTCGCTAGCAATGCTAACACGCAACCTAGCCAGCGTTGTTAGCAACGCGGCTAATTTTCAGAACAATGTCTAAATTACAACAGAGTCGCAATAGACGGGAACTAATAGTTTCGGAATGCACGATATAGCACCATGCATTACACCAATGCGTATAAACTCATTCGCGACACGTAATTTGGCGTAAAAACTCGTAACAGAATATCATCTCCCGCTTCTTCCTCATTCAAAACCACAACATGGCTGAACGATGCGTTTCAGTGTCGAATGAAGTCATTGGCTGATTGGAAGATTTACGAACCAATACGCCGGATTACCACTGGCTGATCTGAGCCTTTGATATGACGTCATGGCTACCGGTGTTAAACGTGACATTTTTCTGTCATCCGACCATCGTTCTTTGTTAAACATCGTCGTTCTGTGGAACTAAGCTAAGGTTGGGAAAACTTTTTGAAACATGGGCTGCATTGTGCCAAAAAATTGCATTTTTAATCGACTGATACGGTCTCAATCGATACCTCGTCAATACATGAGGGGAAAACATAATGTACGCATATTTAAATTTAGTCATATCGTCTGGGCCGTTTCTGAATTTCTATTTTAGGCATTTTAAGGGGCATTTTTTGCACATCCCTCCCTGGCATAAATTAAAAAAAAATCAGCCAAAAATGTAGATACGTCTTTGTATAACAGCAGTGACGGTTTGCATTTATGGATAAACAAACATCCATCCATCATCTGCACCGCTTATCCTCAGTAGGGTCGCGGGGGTGCTGTAGCCCATCTCAGCCGGGGACACTCTGTGCTTGGTGCCAGTCAGTCGCAGGGCACACATGCAATCATTCACACTCAGGGGCAATCCGGACTGGCCAATTAACCTGACATGCATGTTTTTGGAATGTGGGATTTAACTTGAGTGCCCAGAGGAAGCCCACGCAAGCACAGAGAGAACATGAAAACTCTGCACAGGAAGGCTGGTAGCTGGATTTGAACCCACGTCCTCAGAACTGTGCCGCAGACGCACTAACACCTTAGCTGCAACGGTCGAATAATCCGAATTAAGAATATGCCAACATGCAGACATATTCTTTTGAATTTCAAACACTTTTTATCTTGTGTCTCTTTTTTCCCCTTCTATTACCCACATTTTTATTTGTCTTTAAGTGTAACAATACTGTTTACCTTTCTGTCATGTGAAATTTGCAAGTTGATGTTTGTTAACAAATCATGAAAAAAACTTTAGCAATGTAAAAAGTTGAGATTTTTTTGTGATTATTTAGTCGTAGTTTTACAATGTAAATAAAAATAAAGAGTTCCAGGTGTGGAACCTAATCTTTATTCTGCAGGGTGAGTCAGCCAACACTCATTTTACATTAAACACAAGGACACACTTTCACGCACAGAAATATTGGTTAAATAGAATTTAAATTGATATAGTGACAAGGATTTGTTTTTAGGCCACATCAATAGAATAAAATACAGCAGAGATGGTATTAGTAGAAAATTGCAAAAATAATTGATGGACCATTGATTTATCAATTTTCCAGCCACTTGTCCTCACAAGAAGCCTATTCCAGCCAACCCTGAGCTATGGGCAGGGGACACCCCAGAGCAGTTCCCAGGAAATTGCAGGTCATACGGAGACAGAGAAATATCCGCTCCCCTGTCAGGACCAGAACGGAAACAGGACCCACTTGCGTGACGTTTACCACAAGTTTTATTAAAAGACAGAGGAAGGGTTGCGCCCACGATCCGGTGTTCGCTGGGTGTGGGAAGCAAGTCGCTCTCGTACCCGGATTGTGATCCGAACATGGAAGTGGATCTTCTGTAGCGAGCGATGGCAGTGTCAGGGGCGAAAAACTGGTCGGTAGCCGGGACTGGGAGAGCAAGACGTGGTCGGGGTTGGAAATAAGTTGTAAGCCAGAAGGGGAGAGTAGACATAGTCGGGAATGAAAAGGGGTCGTAAATCGGGACAGGAGAGCAGACATGGTCGGAATCAAAAAGGGTCGTAGCCGGACACAAACAGGAGCAAAAACGAGACAGGCTGGAGTCAGGGGTCGAAAAAGGCTTGCCTTGAAAAGCAGAGGTTCGCAGACAGACTGACAACAGTGGATTGACAGGACTGAGTTCAAATAGTGACAGGGAGCCAATAAGAACCCGCGGCGGGTGGCGCCAAATGAGCGCAGCTGTGTCACATCAGTAATCATGACACTCCCCCACCCATACCTAGGAATTGTTTGGACCTGCCAATCAACCTGCCATTAATATTTTTGTGAGGAAACTACTAAAGTGCCCAGAGAAAACAGGGAGATCATGCAAACTCTACACATGGGGGCTGGTAGCCTAATCTGAAACCAGGACCCCTGAAGTGTTAGGCACACGTGGCAACCAGTCAGCTAATGTGTCACCTAAAAATGGACTAATAAATGAAATATGAGGAACTTTTTGTGCGTTGATGTATTGCCATAGTGATACAAACAGATTAAACTGTTCATAAGCTGTAGACTAAATCAGGGGTTGGAAACCTATGGCCTGCAAGCCAGATATTGCTCTTTTCATGAGTACGTATGGCTCGGAGATAAAATGCTGCCTGCTCATATGTTCTTGGTAACATTACAAATGTGAAGAGCCAGTGTCACGTGTTGTGCGTGCATAAGCAAAGCAGCACTGATATATTGAGTGGTTCGGTCCAGTAAATATAGGGCATAGTTTCAACTACAGTTTACAGTGATGGAATCCCTCATATGGAAGCTTACTAATAGTGTATGTTCATTGTTGTGACACTCTATAATAAAAACCACAAAACAAACTGTAAACACTCAAAAACGCCAGCCCAGCTCACAGAGTAATTTGAATGGGTAAGTGGTAGTGGTGGTCGAATCTTTGCACACATGGCTCACTACCCTCTCTCCCGTGCCCACTGCGCTAAATGGAAATACCTCCATGCACTTTTCATTTTAGTGATTTGTTTTACAAAATAACTGCTTGTAACTTGTTTTGAAACCATTATTCAGAAAAAAAGGTGCAAATGAGTCTCAATAATCTTAAGTCACTGTAGGAGGGAGACAAGTGATATATTTGTTGATACTGGACACAAGCTCTGGCCTTTTTATTACTTGATACAATTTTTTTATCAAATCATCAGTCACATAGTGAAAAGAATGCGCTGAAAATGTAGGTTTTGTCTGGAAAGCAGGTTTGCTGAATTTTGTCTTAAAATATATACTATGTGTCATGATTACCCATTGCCCTCACCTGTGCCCGCTCGTTTGGCGCCAGCTACTACTCGTTGCCTGATTGGTTCCCCTCCTATTTAAACTTAACGCTTCCATTCACTCCTTGTCAGCCTGTCTGCGGACTGCCGCACTTGCAAGGCAAGCATTTTTTGACTTTGGCACCCGTTTTGTTACCGAACCTGTTCTGTATCCTGATTTTGTTTCCTGTATCGATCCCTGATCCAAGCTCCATTCTCCTGTGTCGGCTACCTGTAACCTGATTATGTTTCCTGTATCGATCCCTGATCCAAGCTCCGTTCTCCTGTCCTGGCTACCCATAACCTGATTCTGTTTCCTGTATCTATCCCCGAGGCAAGCTCCGTTCCCCTGTCTCGGCTACCCATAACCGGATTCTGTTTCCTGTATTGATCCCAAATCCAAGCTCCGTTACCCTGTTTCGGCTACCCATAACCTGATACAGGAAACAGCATCAGGTTACAGGACAGGTCGGGTACAAAACGGGAGCCAGAGTCAAAAAATGCTTGCCTTTCCAAGTGCGGAGGTTCACAGATGGACTGACAAGGAGTGAATGGAAGTGTTGAGTTTAAATAGGAGGGGAACCAATCAGGCAACGAGCAGCAGCTGGCACTAAACGAGCGGCAACAGGTGATGGCAATGGGTAATGACAGTATGGGTCTAAAAAAAAAAAAAAATCAAAATCAAAATGTCTTGTCACAAAGGCTTTTTGGGTCAAAAGGCTTTGGGACCTCAGATTTAACCCATCAAATACATCTGTAACTTCAGTGTAGACATATTTTTTTACATATTCAACCCAAGAGAGCTTTAAAGTCTCAGTATGCAATATCTGACCACTAGATGGCTCTGTTGTTTAATGCTAACGAAAACCAGTGCCACAGAAGACAACAAGATGACAGACAAACATGGCAGTGACCTAAACAGGGATTTTACTATGTAAAAGAAATACAAAATTTTCCAACCTATGTTTTTTTAAATAATATCTATCATTTGTAAGATGGTTCATGTATTTTTGCCTAGTATTCAAATTAATGTTTTTTTAACTGAATGAAAGATTTTTGTACTAATAGGAGGCACTATATATTACACACTGTCCCTCTAAGTTTTACACTAAATGTTCTACTTTTTGTGGATAGGAGAACAAATAAGGGACATTTGTACACATTGAACCTTTATTCAGGGGAAATTGTTACAATAAAATGCATTGGTCTTACATTTTTCTGAAATTAACAGTTTTAGTTCCAAGCCACTCCATTTGACTTTCAAAAATAAATATCTGGAGGTACAGGAACATAGCAGTGAAATCAAAGATCAGACTCATGCAAGCGCTGGTTATTTTCATCTTCCTTTACGCTTGTGAGACATGGACTCTCACCGCAAAACTGGAAAAGAAAATCCAGGCCATGGAGATGTGATGCTACAGGAAATCTCTAGGCATCAGCTACTTAGCCCACGTGACAAACAAAACGGTGCACAAAACCTTTAGAGGTCACCTTGGACCCTACAAAGAACTGTTGTCCACTGTGTGAAGACGGAAACTTCAGTGGTATGGTCAAGTCACAAGATCATCAGGTTTGACCAATATACTGTAATAGGGGCTAGGAGAAGAGGCAGACCGAAAAAGAACTGGGCCGACAACATGAAGGAATGGACTGGTGCCAACTTTGCCACAACCCAAAACAGGCCAAGAACCATCAACAGTAGAGAAAGTATTCCAGAGTTGCGTCCTCATTGGTGCCCGAGCAACTCATGCAATTGAGGGATCCGTGAACTGTTATTCATATGTCTTGAAATATACTTCTGTCATAGAAAAATATAGTTAATAATATTAACCTTCTACGACCCGGGCCTTTAAATGCCGGCACTAAGAACCCTATATTTGGATTTAAAAACATTGTAGTGTAAATCCAACCATTTTTTCATAGTGTATATCACACACATACAATGCTGGTGGGCAGGAGTCAATTTTGACACAGGGTGGGGTTCACCTTGGACTAGTTACAAGTCATACAAGTCATTACTTTTTCTATCTTTCACACCGGCAATTTACCCAGTTATACAAGCAAGGTGACATTTAAATGGTCCACTGAAAATTTTACAAAATTGTCATATCACTTTTCATCCATTAACATATTACCCGTATTGCTGATCAATTAAAGCAAGATGTGTACAACAAACCCTGCAACCAGATACAAACTCCAAACCATGAAGACAATGTACAATAAAGTGCTTTCCAAATAACAAATCAGAATGCCAAAGGGTTTTAAAACTAACACAAAATCTTTCATTTACACACTAACTTAATAAATTGCAAGATATTACATCGACAGTAAAGTTGTATATACCAAACCTAATCTATCAAATGAAAAAATAAAAATAAAACTTAGCAATCAGAAACAAGAATAGTACTTTTTTAGAATTGTGCATCAGTACTTTTAAAACCCACAGATCCTTATTTTACAATAAATCTGAATTTAGAATGTAGAAATTGAGTTGTTGATGTAAGATTTAAGACTCTAAAAGATACTGATTGCATGCTGAAAGTACGTGCTGCAGTTCACATGATCACAAATGGGTAATAACACGAGCACTGTATTTGGCAAGATATTTGTTAGCTACAACTCAAATTATTTGCCACTGAAAAACATATTACAGTTAACCCTCGCTAATTGTGGGGGTTACGTTCCAAGAAGAACCTTTGAAAGACAAATAAACCCTTTTACAATGGTGGTGTCATGTTGTGTTTTATTGTTAGCATTACACAATTAAATACTTTTTTATAAAGGAAAATCCTATAACAAACCCTTTATCGGATTCAAGCATTTGTTTAACAAATAAAAGTACCGTATAAACATTTTAAGAATACAAATGACTTCTGTACGGTCAAATAATATTAATCCTAAATGTGAACTGAAAGTGGAAAGACTGTTTAGCCTGTAATAATGCAGAACACAATCAGTGAAGTAGCAAGACCGTAGAAAGAAAACCACGTTATAGCGAGGGTTCACTGAATATTCTACTGACTTGTGCCTACTAATATTAACACTGGTGCTTCCCATCAAGTTATTGTTTTAATCCCGCCTTGTTCCAAAGATTTGGAGGAGGAAAGAGAAGATGTAGACGATGTCCAGGTAGATGCTGAGAGTGGCAAAAATGTATTCCTCTGGACTTATGGCGTACTTCTTGTTGCCCAAAAGGAGTTGAGTGTCAAATGCCAAAAACTGCAAAGGTGAGACAATACACATAAAGCACATGATGTTGTGCTCACCAAAATACATAATCTGTTCCTGGATGTGACACTTGGAACTTACCATGGTGAACAATATTGCTCCCATAACAGCATAGGTGGTATCCAACCAGGGCACCTAAGTCACAGAAATGACCCTGGTAAATAGGCTTGTAGTTGAAAGGGGGATGTGTGAACCCATCTTAAATAGGGCGCAATTTTATTTATATATTAATTTTAAAGCTTGGTTGCGGGGAATTGGAGGGGATTGATTTCTGCTCCCTGAGGCCATGGGCTGAGGGCTGCAATGGCTTTTCAGCATGGATGCACTTCCCCAAGTATTTATTCTCCTTTTACTATAGACTTTTTAACTATATGTCTCTTTTTGTTGTATTTCTATGCTTTAAGTGTTCTATTTTAATTTGAATACTTACATATTGAAAGGGGAGTACAACAGCGAGCACCAATCCAGAAATGAAAAGGACCAAACAGAAGATAAGGAGCACGCCTTGGTATGCTGTCACATCAATCTAGATTGAGATAACAAGTTTTCAAGCAACACGTTGTCATGTGCTGTAACAAAAAAGATTGCCAAGAAAAAGGAAGCAAAAATAAAAATGTCACCTTTGTTTGGAAACTCAGGATCGTGACGAGAAGACAGACTGCAGTGGTGATGCCCAGGCACATTATCACCGACTTGGTGTTGTAGAAGCTTTTAAAGGGGGAAACTGAGAGTCAGTTGCATTCACAAGATTAAACCTAGAGTATTGGTGCTAAAATCGGTAACAACCGCAGATGGATGAAACATGAGATCAAAATCGATATAGAAATACTATTGCTATTACTAATAGTAATAACTCAAAAACTAGATTAACCTTAAAACCGATATAAGTATGTCAAAGAAAGCATACCAAATTATTCTCCTACATCTGACTATTGCGTAAATTTTAAACACAGTTTTTTCTATTTTTTTATTCTATTTTTTTGTTATTTTGACTAATTACCATTTGGTTTTCATTGTCTTAAAATCTGTTGATTATTTCAAAACCATGTGGTCTTTTTGGGAACATGACCTCCATAAAAAAAAAAAAAGTTTATAGACATTTTTATGTTTGCAAATTATTATTTGTAAAGAATTTCATTTTTTCTATTACACAATTTTTTCATTTCCTGAGTGATCAATAGAGAAGTTCTTTTAATTTACGAGAACATAATGGGACATCAGTCTTGGTATTTTCAATCAAATTTCTTTATTCCTGTTAGGCGTGTATTTCACGAGAAAAATATATCACAGTAGGTATACTTTGCTGTAAAAGGGTTGTAAACCATTGAGTAAGAGTATGTATACTGTACACATCTGAGTCAATTGCTACCGTATATACCAAAATCGTGCAAACAAGAAAATGTGTATGTTTCTAAAGCGACTTAAGACATCACCATGCAAAAAAAAATGTATGAGAAAATGAATAAGTTGTACCTGGATAGCATCCCTGTCATGTACGAGAATGAGAGTGTCTGAAAAAGAAGACAAGAAGTTCTGTGCCGTTGTAGCTTAAGCTTTAACATTGTAAAACGAGAAAATTTAATTGGACACAAAATAACGGAGAGACTTAAAGCATAAGGTTAAATGTTATTTGAGATAAGAATTTAAAGCCCCAGTATGTGATATTTCTTGGAGACTGAACACAGATTTGACAAGGAAATTAAATGTTTTTGAGATAAAGTGTCAGAGGAGTATGTTCGGAGTGACAAGATTGGATGAATTGAGAAATGAAATTGTGAGAGTACTGGAGTAGTACTGGAACTGAGCAAGCGTGTGGATAAGAGAGTACTCGGTTGGTTTGGACACATGGAGAGGATAGATGAGGAGGGAATGTTGAAGAGGATCTACAGAGCAGAAGTAAATTGGAGGGAACCAAGAGGAAAGCCGCGTTTAACGTGGATGGATGGTGTTATGAGTGCACTGCAGGAAAGAGGTCTAAATATAGTGGAAGCTAGAGCTCTTGTTGGTGATAGGAATGAGTGGAGGGGTGTTTAAAAAGGATAGTGGGATGTTTAGACGTGTTCCAAAGGATGGGCAGGGCACCCGTATGATGCGGCAGGGGTAAACCAGTGAAAGCTGTCGGGCCCTGCTGTTGAACAGAAGAGTGTGTTGTGTCACCCTGACCCGAGTGACATGGCCGCTTTCTTGTGTCCCGTTTCATCTGGAGGGACGAAATCATGACCAACTCGGGTGCCAAAGTGCTTAACTTGTTTGGGTGTTTGTTTTTGTGTCTGTTTTTTGCTACTTTTTCCCTTTTTTAATTTTCTTTGTTTTTGTGTATGTGTTTGTCTTGCTTTCGGTCACCCCTCTTGAGGAATATGACCAGGGTAGATTGATAGATAGAATGTGATATTTGACTACAAGATGGCACTGTTTTGTCTAATATGAAGGAAAACCAGTGCCAAGAGCACAGTGGACAAGCTTGGCGGCCACTTCTAGGTAAGGAATGCACTATGTAAATAGATACAATATTTCCAACCGATGTTGTTTTTGTAATTAACGTTGGTATGATTTATGTAGGACAGCACGGCGGCACAGTGGTTAGCGCATCTTTGGCACAGTTCTGAGGTCATGGGATCAAATCCAGCTACAAGCCTTCCTGTGCAGAGTTTTCATGTTCTCCCCGTGCTTACTAGGATTTCCTCTGGGCACTCCAGTTTCCTCCCACATTCCAAAAACATGCATGCGGTCCAAATTGTCCCAAGATGTGAATGAGCGAGTGCCCTTCTCTGTGTGCCCTGCGACTGGCTGGCAACCAGTTCAGGGTGTCCCCTGTCCACTGCCCGGAGACAGCTGGGACGGGCTCCAGCACCCCTACAACCCTACTGAAGATAAGCGGTGCAGATGATGCATGGATGATTCATGTATTTTTTGCCTAGTACTGTATTCAAATCTATTTTTTTTACTGAAAGAAAGTTTTCTCTGCCACAAAGAGGTACTAAATATTACACACTGTTCCTTTAAGACAAGATTAGGAGTTAGCTTTTTGTCCGGAATCTACTTTCATACTAAATACAGTAGCAATTTGTTTAGGGAGGAAAACATTCAAAATTAAATTTGTTATTGACTCAGGACTTATACTTACAAATATGGCAAGCAGGCTCAGGTTCCATGGAAACTGTCTCCTGTAAGAGTTGGCCAATTAGATTAATGATGAAAGCTCTTCATGCCATTGTCATTGATTTAATACTTTACCTCAGAGAGGAACAGCAGGACAGAGTCAAGTATGTAACAAAGAACACCCCGCTGTAACCCCAAAAACAAATAAACGTTAGACAGCATCAAGATATGATTGAGAAAGACTGAGTGTTGTAGTTTGTATACTTACTAAGAAGCCCAGTACCACCCAGGGTGTGTTTGAATGTAGTCTTTCACCGGATCACTGGAAATTTTATTTCGGGAGAAAATCAAGTTGAGAACCAGAGATTTTTGTATTGATGGTATGTCGGAATTCCATTTAAGAAATACAAATTATGTCTCACCAGAAAGTAAAAAGGGACACTATAGCAAGTGTCACCAACAGCTGGACCAGCAGCATGGTGTATACCTACAACCAAATAAATACAGATAATTCAATATCTCAATGAGGTTAGTATGAATGGGTTATATGACAATATTATATTGTTAAGGATTTAATGAAATGCAAAAGAGAAAAGCACCAATTTTATGATGAATTATTACTGCTTTTACCATTAATTGTGACAAAAAGAACCTGGAGGTAAGGTTAAACAAATAAATGGAGCCCTTTAGTGAGATTAATTATTAAAGATAGAAATATTGTGCTTTAGTTCAATTTGAGGGTTATTTTTAAACACATTTGATACAAATTTGCATGTTTGAACTATTAAAATTCAAAAGCGTTTGGAGGGCATAGTTGACTTAATATATCTCCCCCCTTGTTCAGAGTTGTAGGAAAATTGTCAGAAATGAGCAAATCACTAAAAGAAATATTAAAAATGTTCAAAAAAAGATTGATAATAAAATTGAGGTTGAGACTTCATTTTTTTCAAATTGTAATACCATTTATTTTTATCATATTGCCCATCCCTAGCGACAAGCTTGAAAATTAAAAAAGAATAAAGCGAATGATACCTTACGTATAAAGACTCTTCGGATGTTCCTATCATCCCAGGTAAACTTTGTCAACATCACGCTGTCACTATAGCACGACTCACTGGTGCCTACGAAAAAACGATTTTGCACAGGAAAAAAATGTTCAAAAAATCTCATATTTTCCAAAGCAGAAATGGTTAAACTCATTGACATTTACAAAATGGCTATATGGTTTACATGGCAACTATGATTTATTGTCACAAAACTAGATACATGAATGCGACTTTTCCTTTAGCATATGTGTTTTACTCAAATCCAAATTCATACAGATCCCTTATTTTGTTAGGTTGATTCCTTTTTCCTGAAAAACAAACGCATACTGCCTATCATCTTTGTTAAGGAAGATGTTTTTTCTAATCTTGTTTGAAAACACATACATAAAAAAAAAAGAAAATACAAATATGAATTGCAACCAACCTGCGGAAGCTTCCTCATAGCTGGGAGGAGCAGCTAAGACAGAGGAATGCTCATGGAATGAGTTGCCGGGGCTCTTGGTAGCAACTAAGGTCTGAAAGCAAAATGTATATTGTTGACAGGTTTGGAAATAAATACAATTAGGAGCAGATAAAATGAAATTAAAAACAAAACAGTAATTCTGGAGATGAGAGTAGTTGAAAATGTGATCCTTTGTCAATCATTTACAGTAACATTGCATTTTGAATTATTTTAGGAACCCGCAAACCAAAAGTACATTCTGCTTCTGATAATATTTTCAACTAGTACCACTATTCTTAATACATGGGCGTAACCAGCCCATCTTTGGGGGTGCTTCAACCCGACCACCCCCCCAAAAAAAAAATTATAGCATTTTGAAAACTCTGATTCAAAATACTAGTTGAAAAAAATAAACAAGTAAAACAAAACATGCTTATGCATGGGAAGAATTCACTGTATTACGATACATAAAAGAATTAGTTGGCAGCTTCTGTCTTCCAAATAACACACGTTATTCATAACTTTAAAAATACAGGCTGCAGATTTTTCTGAACTGGATGAAATGGAGGTGACTAGCATTGCTGTAATCGGCATTAATCAAGAAATAGGGGAGCAGATTGCTTATGACGATGTTATCGATGATTTCGCATCCAGGAAAGCCAGAAAGGTCAGATTTTAGTTTTTTTCCTTTTCATTTATACAACTACATTTTCTCGAGTGTGTTCTCAAATGTATGTGATTTTATTATTTTATATTATTGTTCTCTTAACAATTTTCAATAGTTGCCATTTTCATGCATGTAGTTTCTTTGTATACATATTTGTAGCATTGTTTGATAATTATTTGCTATTTTTATGTTTATAGTGTATTTGTATTTAATATTTAAGCAATTTGATAAATATTTGCCAGACTTTGTTATCATTAACAGATTTTAGTCCTCATTTTAGCCGCACTGAAATGAATGCGGGTAGCCCGGCGGCGCAGTAGTTAGCGCTTGTGCGGCACAGTTCAGAGATCATGAGATCGAACCTCCTGTGTGGAGTTTGCATGTTAATAATAATAATAATAATTTCCTTGTATTGTCATTCTGTGTAACAATGTACACAGAACGAAATGTCGATTACACCTGACCCGTTGTAGCGAGCCGATGCAGCCGCAGCCAACAGAGGGCGCCGCCGACCACTTTTTAAGTCTTAGGAATGACTCGGCCGAGGCGCGAACCACCGACCTCCCAGTCTCAAAGCGGGCGCCTTACCATCTAGGCTACTGAGCTGGTCTCCCCGTGCTTGCATAGGTTTCGTCAGGCCACTCCAGTTTCCTCCCACATTCCAAAAACATGCATGTTAGGTTAATTGGCCGCTACAAATTGTGTGAATGAGCAAGTGAGTTGTCTGTCCCTGTGTGCCCTGCAACTGGCTGGCAAACAGTTCAGGGTGTCCCCTGCCCACTGCCCGAAGATAGCTGAGATTGGCTCCAGCACCCCCGCGACCCTACTGAGGATAAGCGGTGCAGATAATGGATGGATGGATGAACTGAACGAAACAATGATCAGTTTTGTGCATGTACGCTATGTGTGTGGTCATCCTCCTAGCACAAACGCAATATATTCAGGTGAGAGTCTGTTACCCACAGTAACGCCTGAACACTGTTGAATGATCTTAATTCGCTTAGAGTTAAATAATTTTAACCACCCGGACCCTCCACGTGCTCAGCACCCCCAAGCTCTGAACCCCAAATTGCCCCCGTGTCGATAAATGGTAGTACAAATATGAGCACGAGAATGCGAGTGTTTTTGACTCTAGCCACCTTCACTACAATGATATGGCTCTAGTACGCACGTATATACGTACGTACATACATACTTTGGCCTTGACATTTTTTTTTCTTCATTTTGTTTTATTACTCATGTTTCCAACTCAAGGACCGACAGTTTGTGTGGCCCTTAAAAGTGAGCTGTGTTTGTCAAAAAACAAGTTTTATTTTTTTCTGAAAAAAGTTCTCATATTTTGTTCACTGCCAATAAAGTGAACTACTGCACATATTTTAGAATATATCCTGTCAATGGTCCGTGATAACAGTTCACTCCCAGGAATTTTGTGAATGTTTTTCCTATTATTGTATAATTATGTTGTTTAGAATCAAGTATAATACCATGAATATTTAATAATGAACATCCAAGAATAAACATAACATTCACGCTCTCAGTATGTTGCGCTTACATTAGTATACGACACATTGTTTCTATGAAAAGAGTACAAGAGGACAAGTGATGGTGACATTAGAAACGGTCACGTGAAACGCAGCAAATAAATAACGAAATGATGGGCATGTAAAAAACGTGATACGAAGAAAAGGAACATTTCAAGAGAACCATTTGATGAAAATTCTAAATAAGACTCGAGATGCATTTCGGCTTTGACGTAGGAGAAATGATTGTATAAAACGTGTGTAATCTCAAAACATTTGTTGTCGAAATAATAAACTCCTACCTTTCCCTGCGTCATGGTTCTGGTCGGACCGCTGGGTCAGAAATTCGGGTTGTATAAGGGGACGATGGTTGTGCTTTATAATTTGTGACGCAATCAAATAAAACAGCAGTGAAGCGCGCGCAGGGAGGGGGTTATATATCTGCCCCTCACGTTTGTTCGAGCAACTTCCAGATGAAGTTAGAGGACATGATGGAAAGAAGGCTTTACCCTCCCACCACTAGGAAGATTCGGGCAGCATCCAGGTTAAGAAGCCTACTGCTTATGGCCCGAAAGCTGAAAAGAAAGTGACGCATATGTATTTTGATTCTGACATTGCTAAAAAAAGATTACCGTACGTACATATGGAATACTTTGAGTACAAGAGACTGCTAGGGATTTTTTTTGAATGTGTTAATCGAAATTAACGAATTTGAAGAATATTCACTATACTCACCCGTTGCCCAAATTTCTGCAGTTTTAGCTTTAGACATATGACTGTGTGAAATGAGTAATATTACGAACATTTTCAAATTTATAATAGTTTTTCATCTCAAACCTCGACACAAATTCCACCATAATATAGATATTATTTTGTTTGGAAATTCAATGCGTAGTTTAAATTTGAATAAATATATACAAAGACATTAGTTTTATTTTTTTTCACAAAAAATGTGTGTTAGAAGCAAATAAAGCTAGCTAACTACATTTATTTTGCCTTATGTATATTTATCATCTTATGCATCATTATTATTACTTTAGAGCAAATGCGAAAGGACATACTTACAAACTACCTAATAAGTGAACGTTTCTCTCAACGGGGGAATTGTGTATTCTTTAGCGCCTCCTAGTGGTAACATAAACGTCCTTAAAAACAATATTAATTTAAATTAAAAAAAAACACGAATTATAAAAAAATGCATTTTGAAAAAACTAGTATTTATTTTACATGACATGAACCGAAGGGAGCTGACATAATAGTTCACCATATTGCTGCTACAGGCACCACAAAACTTCCAGAAATAGGGCATAAAAAGAAGTAAAAATGGTGCATTTTGGTCACTTTTTGTCCCTATAGTTAATATTCTTCATTGTGCTTTTTAGCACTCGTTTTTGGTTGCACTACACCATACAGCAATATCTAGTGGTCAAATAATACATACTGTCCCTTTGAAAGCAAGTAAATCCATCTTTTTTACAATATTTATTGCCTCCCCATTAGTTCTAACAATACCTCATGAATTTTACATTTTTAGGATAAAGATTCAACTGCTAAACCTGAAATGCTTTGAAAAAAAATCACAATCCCATTTCGGGAAGCAGACATTTTTCCATTACTTTTTATAAAAAATGACAGTGCAGGTGGTTTGGGCTAGAGATGACAAATCACGTCTCAGTTTCAAAAACAGGCAAACAGTTCCATTTAATCAGGGAAAAATTGATGTCATATGTAATTGACAGCAATTAGTAAGATGGCCAACTTTTAAGATAATTACAACTGGTTGGATCATACAAATCAAGTAGTTATTAGATTGCTGTGTTTAGAACAGTGGGATTACACAGACTTTAGAAAGAGGAACTGTCAAGTAGACTGCTATTTAAGGCTGTTTTCATACAAATGCTTCAAAAATTGAGAACATACTGTGAAAAGAGCAAACACACAGCTTTCTGTAATTTCAACACATAATCCACAGAAAATTGGTGGTACAGGAACTGATTTTTTTCTTCTTCTTTTTTAAACATATTTCTTTAGGATTAAAGAGGCCGATGATAACACGGTTAATTGAGTTTAAAAAAGAAAAACATATTTTAGATACTCAATTTTTTTTTCTTTCTTTTTTCAACTTTTCACATATTTTATATTTCACCTCAGCAGCAAAGTAATACAAAACCATCGTTAATTCTTTGCGTGTCTTTCAGTACATTTCATTTTCTCCTCTGGGTCCGTCCAGCTTCAGGTCTGAGTCATTTCTGCCCAGCGTGAACAGACCAACAACAGCCATCAAGGCGGCCAGCATCATGGCAGCACAGCCTCCAAACATATGTCTGGTACCGCCGCCCCCTTCCCCGCCGCCTGTGCCCGATACCTCACCGTGGAGTGCCAGCAGTCCAATACAGGCCAGCAAATGCAGAGGAAGACGAAACCAGGCCAGCACTCCGACTCGTTTTTCCTCCGGGATCAGCCGGCTCTGGAGAAAGCTGACCGCTGGAAAGTAGAGTCCGCACGCCAGCTCCAGCAGAAGGAAAGCGAATAGGGACTCGTGAGGTCTGGGTTGGCCCGGCGCAGTGGAAAAAGTCAGCATGAAGAAAGAGAAAAATGCCATCAAAACAGCCAAGCAGAGGACATGGCCAGGTTGTAGATGGTAATGTGAGGAGGTGGCGAGGCGGTACAGCAGGGAGCCAATCATTGAAGCGGCCATTAGACAGGAAAACACAATGCCTAAAGGTGGCCCGTGAGGGTCCAGTACTGGAGTCCAGAGGAAGACAAATATGTAAAGAACGCTTTCAAACAGAGCCTGCACACCACCCAAGAGCATCACCCTCCTGTCAGACAGCAGACATCGGAGTCCATCTTGACAGCTGCGCCAGAACTGTGCTTTTGAAGGCAAACGTGTTAAATCTCCAAGAACAGACTTTTTATCACCTTCAGGTTCACTTTCTTCTTCTTCCCTTCCCCAGTCAGTCAACACCACCCAGGCACAGCACGCCAAACAGGGCACAGCTAAAAGAAAGGGAGCCACCGGGCCGAGGTGGAGCCATTCGGCGAGCAAGTTTGCCACCAGGCCAGCCCCAACAGCAAGCCCATGGTTCCATGTAGCAGCTTTGTTGAAGGTGCCAGGGATCCACTCCTTGGGGAAATCGTGCACCTCAACATGCCTGTGCACATACCAGGACTCGAAGGTGGTGGAGAGCAGTGATGTGGATAGGCCACCCAGGATGCGGCCGATAATCAAAACAAAATAGTCCCGGGATAGTTTGGTGAGACAGCAGGCAGAATAGGACAAACAAAAAAGTAAACAAGTGTGTCTACAGCCCAGGACTTGGGGCAGCCAGCCTGAAAAAGGCGCAAAGAGTACACAAGAGGCCAAGCCGCACACATATATGATGGCTATTTGAGACTCCAGAAAGCTGTAGTGGCGGTAGAGCTTGTATAGATAAGGACCCTGAAGCCAGTCTGCCCACAGGGCTAGGAGGTAAGCCCGCAGGAAGAGCCTCTGGAATCGGCGGAAGGCTGGATTGGCTGTGGCTGTCTGCGTTGGCTGGGGTGGAATGAGACGGCGTGCTGCGAGTTCGAGTCCGGCACAAAGGCCAAGCAGGAAAATTATGGCAAGGTACGCCGTCACCAACATGGCGTGGATACAGGGCAGGTGATCTTAGACCATCTTTCTTAGCACGCGTAGCACTCTTTCCCGTTTCATTTTCAACTTCTGTTGAGGGGGGAAACAGACAAAGATTTATGATGATGCACAGAGATGACTTTACATTTCAATTTAATCGTATTTACGAGTGAGAGCATCAAAAATAGGTCTCGGTAAATGGCTGCGTTAACTGTTTATGCAGTTTAGCTGACGCTAGCTTCCAAGCTAACTAGTTACTACTGTGACTCACCCGACGTTGTTTTCACATTTAAAGTTTTAATGAGGCTTACCTAGCTGTGAGACGGTTCCATTATTTTGACCCCAAATAGCGGCTCATGTCATTCAACGTATAGTAGCTTAACTGCTGTGTGCAGGAAAAAATGCCAGAGCCTTTTGAAAAAGCGGACGTTCACTTCCGTGTCCCAAATGTTGCCCCTAGAGGGCAGTCGTACTTTGTTTTTATCTTTGTTATTTGTTTTGTTTCTACGCGAGGAGACATCAAGTTCCCTGAGCTTTTAAATCAGGGATCCCTAGTGGACGGAGGGCCAAATAAAACATTCGATGGCATACCATGGGCTGGACTAATAGAACTAATAGAATGTTGAACTTTGAATTAAAAAAAAGATGCACAATATTCTTGTTAACCAAATTGAACCCACTGAAAAGCTAGCAAATATATTCTGATACGATCATATAAATAAAGTCAAATTTTGTTATCGCTCTGTGAATAATCTTTTTTTTTTACATGCACAAAAGACGAATTTCATATACAAATCCCTATAACATTAAGTAAAATAAGACGGTATTATTTTGGCATCACCAGTAGCTCAGAATTTATTTTTTAAGCAGAAGCCGGCTAAATTTAGTTCACAGGAAAAATAATAATTTCTATAATTCACCCAAATGAAATATATTTTCGAATATAATTGGATTGATGTACACTAAAATGCACGTTTTGGAATAAGTAACGTAAAGTTTAAAAAAAAAGTGCTCATTATGTATGATACAGTAGTGAATGAAGATCAGCTCAGGCACCGTAGATAAGTATTTAAATGCATTTTCATCCTTTTCTCATAACAAAAATATGTACACAGCTATGTTGTATGTCGTAGCTTTCACTTTTGATGTTAATACCTTTAAAGATAACATGTTAACTAATGACTTCTGATAAGATTTCCTTCAAAGAGGAGGTCAACCCAAAACGAAGTGTTTTATTAAGACAGGAAAAAAAGTGCAGTTTCTGTGTTTAACATTTGCAGTTATAAAAAATGGATGCAAGTTAAAGTCAAAGACACAGAAGACGATTAATCCATAGTCTGAAGTTTATATTGCTTCAATTGAAGAACACAGATTTATAAACTGTACAACAATAGCTCAATCAAACAATATCAATCAAGCAGTGAGACGACCAATCAAATAAGATCTCCCGCACTAATATATGACTTTAGTTTGTATGACAAACATTAGGGGTATAGGCAAAGGGTGCATGTGGAGTGAGTGCTGGGGATTCCTGGGATTATGCTGGTTGGTTACATTATTTCAATACAGGCAGTATGTTAAAAAAATATTTTGAATCCCTACGACATCTTCTCCTGTGCAAACCCCCTACCCCCAATCCCCCACCTTTTACTGGAAGATCAGCAAAACATTATTTTTCCTCCAAAACTCCAAACTCTTTAAATCTGTTCAGTCACATATGGACAAACCTATATATATATATATATATATATATATATATATATATATATATATATATATATATATATATATATATGCAGTACATCAAGAAATATCAACAATAAAACCACAAAACATGCACAGAGAGTTCCATAACTCTCGAAAATTTGGATAGCCATCTCAATGCAAGCACAAGGTTTATGTGAAATCATTTGAAATGTCTTTATATAAGTTCTATGTTTAGTCTCAAAACAATATTGTGTAAACATGACACAATATGAAAAAAAGTCTTATCTTGGAAATTAAAGTGTGCGTAAATTTGGGATGTGTTCCTCTGCTGTGCTTGTTGTTTTCAAGGGTCGATGCGGAAAGCCAAAAGTTTGTCAGAGTGAAGATTGTTGAGTGTGCGGAGGTCTGGAAGTCGCAGGAGGAGTTTGGAGAAGAGCGAGTTATCGTCTGGATGGCGTCGATTGATCAGCGAACGCAGAGCTCGGATGAGACCCTCTTGGAGTTGCTCCACTGCCATTGTGTCTGAGATGCCGGACCGATCTGAGGACAAAAGGCTGGTGTGAGTATGCGGCCTGGTGAATAGTGTACAATGCTGCCAAGAGTTACCAGTTAATAAACTGATTTTCTATCATTTACTCTAATAGAAGGCTCACAAATTACAAAGGCAGCCAAGCATGCTATCAGACCCCCTATAAATTTTAACTATATTAACTGTTATTCCAACTTTGGTAATACACAGAATGCCATATTAAAATGATACATACTTTAAACTGATTCACACATATATTTTGGGGACTAGGATTCACAATAATTTTGTAAAAATATGTGGTTTAAAAAAGATAAAAATAAATTGGCTTAAATCAAGCAAAGCTAGAAAGATTCACTACAGTTACCTTGTTAACGCGACCTTTGCGTCATCAGTGCCTCACGCATTAGTGTCTATGAAATAGTTTTGCGATATTTGCGTTCATTGCAGAATTTTGGTGTCACTTTGACAGCACCTTTACACTCAAACGAATCTTAGATCCATCCTCTGTTTCCTAAGCCCATTTGGAGCAATAGTAATGAATTGTTTACTTGACAAGTGACAAACACATATAACCCCTGTATACATTGGCAAGCAATTCAATCAGGGGGAAAGCACAAGCGTCAACATTTGGAAAACAAACTTAATTTCCGAATTGAATAATTTATATTAATTCATGAGTGATTTCATACGTATCACTCACCAAAATGAACTAGGTACCATGTTTGATGCTCTTGTGGGCTCCATTGCTGTGTCTTGGATGTTTACAAGGTACGCCATATGTGGCTTTACAAGAGCAGAGACCTACAATAAATATGGATGGAAACAACTGTTGCATCCCCTGTATTTTAACAATACCATTTTCACTGTAGGGACAGAAATAAATTTGAATTGTGCTGGACAAATCAACCAATACTAATGAGGCTTTTTAGCGAGTTAGCCGGAGTTTACGTGTATCATTTGTTTCTCTACTACAAGTCCCACAACGCTTTGCTGTATATTATATTCCAGATTAGAGAAAATGCACATGCACAGTAATGAGCACAAGTCAACAGACTCCTTGTGTTATGCAATAGTATATATGGTTCCTACGTCATTTTCAATTTACTAACTAGGGGTGGTTGTGAAACGCATTAACCACAAAAAATAAAGGGATATATATGAGCTTTTTTTCATTTTTAAAACCGCTAACATTAATATGAACAAAAATAGTCTAACATTATAAGTGCACCTTTTATATTGCTGTTTGTATTCAAATACGAACAGAAAGGCTATTAAATATCCCATTCAATTTTTTTTTACCATGCTATGTTTGCATCAGGCTAGCAGATTTCACAATCTGTGATTTTCTTTGTCCAACAGCAAATTTGAACTAAGTGGCTAACAATACGCTGACACCAATGCAGGTGGCTACAACATGCGTGGATTTTTCTCACCTGCTGAAACTAAGACTACAGCCATGAAGAGGGCCATTTCGTCAGGCTGCAGGCCCATGGAGCCTAGTTTCTCGCTGAAGTCAAACATTGAATCCAGCAGGCTGCACATGCCCAGAGCGCGCAGAGTAGACAAGGGGTACGTTTGACCATTTAGAAAAGTCACCGTATGCTCTTCAGCATTAAACAAAGTGCTGAACCTCACCATCAAGACCTAAGCACACACACAAAGATATTTTCAGCAACTTGTGCTTTCTGGAATAAGGTCAGCATATAGTTTGAGAGCTGGAATGGGGAATGTGTTACCTGGAAGGTTCCTGATTTCAGCAGCATGACTTGATCCTGTTGGCTAAGTTCTTGAAATCCTGGGATGCCCTTGGCGAATTCTACCACCTCCTTGACAGCGGGAGTGAAACACTGAGAAAAGGAGTCCCAAATCTCCTGACTGCTGCGCTCTGGCCCAGATATGGGGCATGCGTTAAGAGGACAGGCCTAAAAGACAAAGTGGCAGGAATGAGAAATTAATCTTTTTTTTTTGTCAGCTGAGAGGGACACAGCGTAAAAATATTGCCTTTTCCTGCACTTACCAATACTTTGGCTCCAGGCGCCAACTTCCAAGGGCAGGAGAGTTCATTGGTGGCTGCCTTGCAAGGATAACGAGCAGACCCCCTTTGAAGAGTGTCAGAGCTTGGAAGATGATTTTGATTCACCAACATGGCATGTGTGTGGCAATTGCTGTCCATGTCGTGGAATGTTAGATGCTTGTCACCAGCAGCTGAGCAAGATTGGTTGGAGTTGACTTGGACTGAAATCTGCTGGAAACTGCAATCTGGGGAAGCGGTGGACATTTTTGCCCTCTTGGCTGTATTCTCCTGGCCGCTGAAGACGTCCTGGTAAGCTCGGGAGATGGCCTCCTTTGAGCTGCCGTTCTCTTTGCCAGGTGGTACGTCTTTCAGGACGGCTGGTGTGTCCATGTCCAGGGCAGCCGATTCATTTAGACTGTTCATGTAGCGCTGCATCTCCTCCAGAAGCCGCTGCTTTTCTCTTTTTGGGATGCGGCCAAAACGCACAGCTGCATAGAAGAAAGGCAGTGTATACGTCACATTCCTTTATTTCATTTTTTTCTTTTCGGTCTTTATTACGTTTTTATCATGGAGTGCCATGTCTAATCTCGTTATGAGCATGTTCACTACGTTGTCAGTAACAATTAAGACTATTATTTAATTCTATTCTATTAAAATTAATTTCCACTATTTCTATTGGCTATGAAGAATCAAAATATAGGACTGAATCTTACATGCCAAAGACAATCAATATAACCAATGGGTTAAAAAAATACACCTACCCACTTTTTGGAGCGATTCATTCCACATTTCTCGGTTATTTTATAGAACATAACACAATATTTTTGTTCTCTCTAAAAAGCATTGCTCCTTTTGAAAATAATAATAATTTCCAAATACTATGAACTAAATTATATCGATCTTTTAAACAAAACCATCCAATATTTCGGAATTCTTTTTGATCAACACACAACTTTTTTGTTCTTTTTTGGGGGTCTTTTAAAAATAAAGACAACTTAGTTTTGGGGGACATGTTTTTGCACATTATGACCCAATTTTGGGGATGTTTTCAACATAACCAATCCATTTTTGGGTCCTGTTTAAACAAATATTTACCTTATTTTCGGGGGCTTTTTTAGTCGGTTGCACCATACAGAACTGTATTTAATCACTCTTTTAGTGGAAGTACAATAATGGCAACAAGATTGACTTGGTATAATTGAAAATTATTTGAATCACAAACTTTATCTTCTTTTTCCCTGTTTTTTTCCGAATGTTTATTTAATTCCTTTAAAAAATGTCATTGTGTTTATTTTTTCCTAGCTGTTACTTTTTTCTTTTTGTTCTCTATTTACTTTTTTCCCTTTGTTTCTTTCTTTTCATTTTTCTGGCTTTTTTTCTGAATTTTTCCTTCTTTTTTCTCTTCCTTTTGTTACTTTTTTTCTCAGCTTTTCACTACTTTTTCATTTTGGTATTTTTTTTCTTTTTTGTCCCCCTTCCCCCTCCTTCCTTTAAGTCATTTTGTGCACAATTTTACATAATATTTGGTCGTGTAGGGATTAAAGAAGCAAAAACAACCTGAAGAGCCGTTTGGGACATGAAAGAGCCGGTTCTTTTTAGTGAGCCGAGCCGAAGAAGCCAGTTCTCGAAAAACTCTACTGACTTTACTCAACTTTGTTCTACTTTGACATTGACTTCAAAATACCGCATTTAGAACACGGCGTCAAGGTAATCCTTGTTTTTTTACCTTCATGCACTGTGATTTTGACTTAATTCGCTTCTTAATTAGCAATTTCGAGCCCTGATTTTTGTGAGCTGGCTAGATTTTCTTGTGCGCGGAAAAGCTCTGGGTAGTGCGCAATTGCGCACACACGCAGCTTAGAGGGAACATTGCGCTGGATAGATTTTCTTGTGCCCTGAGAATGTGCAAGCAGTGCGCAGTTGCGCACGCACGCAGTTTAGAGGGAACATTGGAGAGGAGCAACAACTAAATGGATTATTGACAATACATCAATTATGACATTCATCCTAAAATTTTTAAATGACTGATTCTTAAGTTACATTTTAGATTAGGTCTATTTATTGTCTGTTTTCTATAGTGTTAATATAAGATTATGTTCTGTTTTAAAGTGCAGGAATTTGACTAAAAACATTATTTTAGCCAATTTAGCAATAAATCAACAAAATTATTGTCAGAATAATCAAACAATAAAATAAGCATTTGTTGCAGCCCTAGATCAAATCAAATCCAAATAGTGGATTGGTTCACTCTTGACCCAATTTATTTTTTATTATTTTCTTTTATTTTGTTTTGTTAGAATGCAGAGTAATTGCAATTGGACCCAACAGTACTGCTGCAGGCAGCTAGAATCGTGTATTTTGTAAGATTCAAATTCCTTCCCCTCACTCATCATCCCTTCCCAGTAACCATCAGCTGGAGAAGCTATTTATAGACTCCCTGCTAGCATCCGCCTCATTCTCTCCTTCATCCACCACTGTCTCCCTCCATTCTAAGTAGGGCAGTAGGACAACTTGAGTGTGATGTCAGTGGTGCTGAGCTTGTGAGCAGAAGGAAGAGGTAGGCTCTTCAAAAAAAGATTGAGTGTTGGTGTGTGCCCGCTGTGAGACTGGGTTATTTGAGGCAACACCAAACTTTGGGAATGTCACAACTTTTGATGAATGCATTGTGTGCTTGAAGCACTTCCACATAAAATTTCATAAAAGTGTGGTGATTTTCTGCACTGCTAGGTTTTTTTGTCTTTTAAAGGAAAACTCTTCCTCTTCACTTTAGAGATTTGCGTGCCACGTATATTTACATGCATATGAAGGGCATTGTTCCTACAAAATCTGGGTGATCTGTAGATGTACTGTAGACAGTTGCATGTGGTTTCCTGTTTTTGTGATACTTAAAAAAGATTGCAAGTGGGTTTTTAGGTTGCGGTCCCGAAGTGTAAAAAACGGTTAAAAGGGTCAGGCCAACTCCTTTATGCCTTTGCAATCCATTTTCTCGCCAAACTGTTTCTACACCAGAAGCATTGGAAACCGTTTCAGTGCCATGAAAAAGTTTCTGAACCCTTCCTGATTAATGTGTTTTTTTGCATATTTATCACTCTCAAATAATTTAAATAATCAAAAAAAATTATAACATCAAACAGATATAACCGAAGAAACTACAAAATTGAGTTTTCAAAAATCTCAAAACCCATCTGGTGCCATTTTTACCCCAAATGTAATGGACTGCACCCCCTCCCAAAAGTTCAACTTTTGACTCGTCAGCCCGCAGAATATTTCTCCAAAAGTCTTTAGGATAATCAGGAGATTTTATGGCAAATGTGTGACGACTTTTTGTGTTCTTTGGTGACAGCAGTGGTTTACGCCTGGAAACTCTACCATGGATGCCATTTTTCTGCCAGTTTCTTTTTTATAGTGGAGTCATGAACACAGACACTAATTGGGCTGCTTGGAGTTTTTTTAAGACTTTTTTTTTCACAACGTTCCTTAGATAAAATTACACAATGCTGGGATATCAGATCTACCCTTTTTACAATAAAAGGAACAATTTTTCTTGGGTGTGTATGTGACCTATTTTTGACAATGAAACAATCTTGAAAAAAAAAAACATAATGATCCATTTTATTTGTTTCATTTTTAAAAAATTGACCAAATCTTTAAAATTATTCCAAAACAAAAGGACTAACTTTTGTGTTGTTTTGTAATACAGGGCTTTTTTTCTCCAACTGTACAGAAAGAATAAATTTCATATTCATAAATAATTGTAAATAACGATTAACATTGATTTTAATGGTCACATCGTGCCTCCCTCATCTTCTGTGTGCAAACTTTGCGTCATACTGGACTCATCTCTTACATTCCATACCCATAATCAACCATATTATTAAAACATCCTTCTTTCATGAGCATACCATTGCATGTCCCATATATCGCCTTCAAAAGCAACAATATTTTCAGAACTCTGTTGTCTGCCTCTTAACCAATGCTTGCCTCAAAGAACACGTTACTCGGGTCCTAAAAATTTCCCCCGATGGCTTCCGATTCAGCAGCACACCCACTACCAAATTCTAGTACTAACTTTCAAGTCATTTCATAAGCTGCTTCTTCCATATCTCGCCAATCTCACTCAAGAAAACTGTCTGAACCGGTCCTTCCATTCTGCCTACAAAAATCTCACTCCAACGATTCACACGTAATGCCCAACCTAGGGGGACTGAGCTTTTGCTACAACTGCTTCCTGACTATAGAACTCTTTCCCATAATTCATCAGGAATACATGTTTACTAGAAAAATTCACAACTCACCAAGACCCATCTTTTTAAACTTTTTTCTCCTCAATGTTTCGGGTTTTATCTATTTAACAGACATGGGACCAAGTCACACATGTGCAAGTCTCAAGTAAGTCTCAAGTCTTCACCTTCAAGTCCCAAGTAAGTCCCAAGTATTTTTTTCTTGGGCAAGTCAAGTCACAAGTCAAGTCCCGAGTCTTAGATTGCCAAGTCCAAGTCAAGTCACAAGTCATAAAAACAGCGACTCGAGTCGACTCGAGTCCAAGTCACTAAGTCTCAAGTCCCCATGTCTGCTATTTAATGTTTTTAGGTTGTTTTTATCCTACATAAATCGTTTTTAGTGAGTCCAAAAAGAACTTTATAATTTTTTTTTAGCTCGATACTCTTTATCCAGGACTGCTAGGTGAAAATAAACAGAAACTAAAAAGAAGAAGAAAAGTTGGCAATACACACCAACTAGGTCACTGTGTATGAGAACATAATTAGCCGAAATTTTGTTTTCTGGGTCAGCATATTTTATTTTTATTTTTCTCTGTTAATAGATCAATAGTGTGCAGCAATCAAGAGGATGGTGTATAAAAAACTATCACAGGCTATCAGCAATCTTTCTTCCCGGCTTTAATTGTTTCCCTTTTCCCCATGACGTTCTCTAGGTGTACACAAGATAATCAAGTCGACCCTGTTCCAATTTCTTAAAATAATTCCTGTATTTGCAGCACTTTCCCAGATGATAAATAGCTTCTGGGACTTCAAGGCTCCTGTACTCATAAATCATTGTCTGGCAGAGGGATGGAAGAGGGCTGAGGGAACATAGAGGGGTATGTGGAGGTGGAGGAGGTGTGCCAAATGAGAGCATTTATCCAAGGGTATTGTTGGCAGATGCATTACAGGCTCATAGGAAGAGATTTCTGAACCATGGTTCATTCAGTGTGTTGTCTTTAATTGTGATCATCTAAAATCCAACTTTTAGCACTGAACAATATATTTATCTACCCTGGTGATAAACAGGTATAGTAAAAGGTGTTAATCTTTCACAAAAGGTGATTTGATAATGTTTTTGATGTGTCAGATGCAAAACGATTCATCCATTCATCCGTTATCTGCACTGCTCATGATCAGTAGGGTCACGGGGGTGCTGGAGCCCATCCCAACTGTCTTCGGGCAGTGGGCAGGGGACCCCCTGAACCGGTTGCCAGCCAGTCACAGGGCACACGGAGACACACAACTCACTTGCTCATTCATACAATTAACCTGACATGAATATTTTTAAAATGTGGGAGGAAACCGGTGTGCCCGAGGGGAAACCCACGCAAGCACGGGGAGAACATGGAAACCCCGCACAGGAAGTCTGGTATCTGGATTTGATCCCATGACCTCAGCACTGTAGCACGGACGCACTAACCACTCATCTGCCGTGCTGCCAAAACAATATAATGACTGTTCAATTAGAAACAGAGAAATTTAATTTGGCTCAGTTCGACTCAATGGGATTAAGATTTTATTCCACAAGGTATGACTAACGCCATTATACAGTGACGGTACTTTTATAGGTGCACGTTGAAATAAAAGTGCAAAGACTGTAAATGTTCCATTACATTCATCCTAAAATATTTTTTTTAAATCTATCTGAATAGATTACATCCAGTTCGTAGTGTATTTTTTTATATCAATCTGAATAGATTACACCCAGTTCATAGTGACTGACCTAATGGCAGGATGCCTTCAACCTGCAGTATGTAGCGCATTCCTTTTTTAACTCCAGCCCACATACTCGCATGTTTCCCCACCGCGCCGGCTAACCAGGGTGGGTTGACAGAATTTAACAGGGATGAAAATGTGTCAAACCATCTTACCGTCTCGTGACATGCCAACAGACAGGCACTTCTTGAAGCGACAGTGCTGGCACCGATTGCGGTTCATGCGCATGATCAGACATTTCTCGTTCTTCATGCACATCTTGTAGTTGATGTTCTGCTGGATGCTGCGGCGGAAAAAACCCTAGAGCGAGAATGTGCAGCGTGAAACATTCATAAAACAAAAAATGGACATCAAGCTAATTTCTTGTCTTTACCTTGCATCCTTCGCATGCATGAACACCGTAGTGGAAACCAGATGCAATGTCCCCACAGACCTTACAAAGTAGAACCATTCCACCATTCTCTGTGAAAAAGGGGGAAAAGACAGTTTAGTAATGGTTATACTGGTGCAGCCAGTATTCTGTTTCAAGGGGTATGGCAACATCACCCTTTTTACCATGCTATCAGTGCTAATTACAAGGGTTCCTTAGTTTGATTTATGGGGCAGTCAAATTTGCCTGGCAATTGTGGCGTGACCAGAAAAAAGTAATGTTGCTCATATATATTTTATATAACTTTCTAAAATTGTCTTGTTTCCTGAGGACAGTGGAAAATGTCATTGAAAAGAAATGCTTGAAATGAGTGCTGGAAAAATACATACTGGTAAAAGTTCCATGAAACCCGCAAGGCCTTTTTCCAGCAATTAGATGTGCATAGGTATGCTGGGGAGTTGCTGCTGCAGGTGGGCTTCGATAGACCTCGGGGAACTGGAACACAAGTTTTGAGGTCGGAGTGGTTGACCCAGCTGGGCTGTCTTTCAGTGCCCCGATCTCTGTGAAGGTTACTTCCTCCGGCGACGATGGCTGTGAATGTGAGGAAGGTGACTGTGTCTGGTACCCGCTTGAAGGACTCCCTGGGCTGGGGCTCCCAGAGGAGCCAGCATACAAAATGACTCCTCCACATCCTGCAAATAGTAGAATGGTCAGTTCCCTCATTTTAACTCAAACCTTTAAAGTAAATATTGCAAGACCAACTGGGAGGAGGATTGTTATAAATTTTGTGATAGTAAAACAGTAACAAAGTTCAACAAACTTAACTTTCTGGACGTTGTCAATGTTTGGAGTTCCAATATGGTTAAAATTAAATAGTTTAATACTCCAACGTTTACTACTCACCCTTTGCAACACAGGTCTGCCATATAAGATTATCGGGACTCTTGAAAAATATAGCAAATTGACTTCTATAATTGGGCTTGAAATTCCTAGGAAGTTTCTTAGCTGCTTAAATTCATATAAGGCGATATGAACATTCCGTTCTTCTAAAAATACCTACAGTGTAAACTTCTCATATACTCAGATAAGATTATATACAATAAGTTCATATGTTTATTAGACGTTTCTAAAATAAAAATTTGAACACGCATAATGGCCCAGCGTTGCCCGGGCTCAGGGTTGCTGGGCATTGTACTTGGGCGAGGTTGTTGGGGCCGTGGTTTGTTAAAGAAGCGCCAGGGATACACTAGGGAGCGCCAACGAGCTCCAGGGCCGCTGGAACATGAAAGTACGTGTTTTTGTATTTTGTATGTATTTCTTGGAGGTGCCTTGACAAGAAACCTAGCAAAATGCACCTGCAGAGGCTGTGAGTGCCAATGTATAAGTTTTCACAAAATTTGGTTCAGCCAGTTCGGAGCATATAAGTCCCGTACTAACACACACACATACGCATAAAGTAGTTTGTATTTGGATTGGATGGATTTAGATTAGGTAGATTGTTTTGATTTTAAAAGTCTGACCATTAAAAAAAAATAACACTTTTAATTCAGATGACGCTTTTAGACCTCTAAAGCCCAAATTTCCGAAATGGAAAAAGATGTGATATTAATTCACGTTGGCAGCAAGGAAACGCTGCGTGAAAAAAAGCAGCTAAGTCCTGCACCAAATGGGGAGCCAAACGTGATAAAATGTGCATGATACACACTGAAATACAATTGGTGGCACAGAAACAGAGCAAGCGAACCGTAATCACATTATTTGGAAAAAAAACACACACATGCTTACCTATCTATGAATGTGAATAATAATACACTATAATATTATGCAGATGCAAATATAATAAATGTGCTTTTTTTGCTTTCCGGTATGCTTGCAAGCTGCAATTGCAGCCCCCCACCTAGCCCCTCCACTTGTCATGCGTTGTGGATGAGCTGAGAAGCGGCCTCACGTGTCTACAGGCTCCACTGCCTCTTTGCTCCAATAATAGTTGCGTTCACTCTCACTCTCACTCTCTTTCTCTCTCTACTGGCATCATGCCCAGCGCCAGCGAGCCGCATGACACCTGACTGCAGCCTCACATGCCTGCACCCCTCACACGCTTTCAGATGCAAACAAATCGGAAGTCCCGTGGCGGGATGTGCAACCAAGTCTGGACTTTGAATAATGTCATATGTAATTCGCCGCAACAAAGGATTGAGCGTCAGATTATCTTTATTTAATTTCAAAGAAAAACAATATAGCCCTTTTTGTGTGACATACTGCTTGGGATGCCGATGTTGTGTACCTGATTAGGGAACTATCTATACATGTCAATTTATACTAATATATATATATATATATATATATATATATATATATATATATATATATATATATCATCTCATCAGCCATACCGCTTCTCCTCATTAGGGTCGCCGGGGGGTTGGAGCCCATCCCAGCCATCTCCGTGCAGTGGGCAGGGGACACCCTGAACTGGTTGCCAGCCAATCGCAGGGCACACAGGGACAGACAACTCATTCGCTCATTCACACCTAGGGACAATTTGGACTGGCCAATTCACCTGAAATGCATGTTTTTGGAACGTGGGAGGAAACCGGAGTGCCCGGAGTAAACCCACGCGAGCACGGGGAGAACATACAAACTCCGCACAGGAAGTCCGGAGCTGGATTTGAACCCACGACAGGTTCCCATGACATGAACTAATAATGATAATCACATTGGAATTATTTTTACTTACAAAAATAATTCAATTTATTATAAAAAATTACTAGCTAGCACCAGTAGTAGCAAACTTACAGTCTACAGTATAGTAGGAATTGGAAGTTAACGCTCAGCATTTCCCTGACACTTATTCTATTTGCACTTACTAAGGCTTTAGGCATTTAGGTAAATCTAAACCAGATCACCAAGATAACATATATATGATGAGATATAAGATAATAATAATAATATATGAAATGGGCACTGCAAATGTGGACTTTCCTAATTATGTCCTGGGTCCAGTCAGTTATTTAATGGCTTGCAGCACAATGGTGGTCACACAAGAGCTGGACTCTAAAAACACAACTTAACATACAAATCTTCTCTTGCTCCATTCAAACTCCTACGTTACTCCAGCTGTTTGGGTCAACAATGTGTACGCATCCTTTGGTGATCCAGTAATGACATAGCCTGAAAGAGGTCTATATAGTTTGGGGGTTCGATTGCAATGCAAAAAACATAGCAGATTGCTTGCCTATGTACAATATTGCTTCTGATAAAGGCAATAAGGGTGGACTGCACATGCTACTGCAAGTTTTACAACACGCAATACTTTACACATGTATCCGAGTCCTCTGACTCATGCTTACCTTCAGCTATTATGCTTAACTGTTCGATATAAACATTTTTTATGCCAAGTTCAAGTGGGTGTACACTCAAGGGCAAACACCACCGCCCCTCCTGTTCGGGTCTGAGCGCCTGCCCTCTCGCTGCAGAAGGTAATTGTTGATGAAGGCTGAGATAATCCCTCGGTCAGCACGTGTTGCTGGATTTGTTGACTCATGCCAGCCAGAGTAGCAGACAGACCCAACAAACGGCAGACCTGAAGCTCACCTCTTCCCAGGCTTACAAGCAAGTCAGCCTCTCAAGCTAAGCCCAACCCATTGCACCCCCCCTCCCCAACACATGGCCTGTCCACCTGAGACTAGCATGCACGCTTAATGTTTATAAATCACCCCTAGAGCCAAGTTGGCTAGGTACGCTCACGCTCGAATATAATTTGCACGATGCATAAATTTGACATGATTGAGGACTGAGTTTCATTCACACTCAGCCTTCAATGTTTTATGATTTAAATTTCACAGCTGTTGTGACCCAATTTGTAGTCCAACATGGGTCTTCCACCGACATCATTATTGTTTAGCTTTTGTTGGCAATGGTGGTTAGTTCACATGAACGTGATAAAGTAGGCCCTAAAAATACATGATCCCTTCCATGGACTGATAGGATGATTGCATTGGGCCATCTCATTGTCACAAATTGAATATCTTAAGTGATTATTTTCTTCAGATTACTTGAGTTGACACTAAACTGATGCTAAAGTAGCGCCACTTATTCCAGAGAGTGCATCAAGCGATCATGGTGCATTTATTTGATACACCAACCTTGTCATTGGTAACAACACTTTTTGACATTTGTTAAGAATGTTCGAAAACACTTTTTCTAGAATGAGACCAACATTGAGTAGTCACTGATCCATAACTGAATGCATAGGTGTAGGTTTGGTCTTTGCATAGTGCATTTTTTAACGTGATCTAAACAGATCACATAATAATGGTGGTGAGGACCAAACAATGGTTGTGTGATATTGGTGGGGACAGGTCCTCTCTGTCCATGTCAAATCTATGCTCTTGACTGAAGAGACATTGTTAGAAAACACAAAATATGTGTCTTCAGATGTAAGTGGCAAATTTATTATTATTTACTGTAACTCTGACCTGTTGCTTCAAAAGGCAACCGTATTGGATATCTTAGGTATGCATTTGAAAAACAAAATATAGAAGTAAAAATAGGCAAGGATGCGTTATAATCCATCCTATTAACAATGTTTTTGTTGATCTAACAATAGTGATTTTACTATATAATACCACTAGTACATAAATAATTATTTTGTTCCTTTTGGCAGATATTTTGTTCTACTTCAATATTTATTCAAGAATTACTTTAGTAAAACAAGACAAACATAAAACCTTTAAATGAGCAATATAATCTGCCATCTCTGATCTAGAGAACTATTTAAAATATAGTGCAATAGCAAGATCTAAACATATCTACAATCTATTTAAATTGCAAAATATTATTACAATTCTTGTGCAGGGCAGCTCCTATTGTTATCAAGTCGTTGCAAGTACTGTTCCTATACATCAGGGGTCGGGAACCTATGGCTCGCGAGCCATATATGGCTCTTTCTATGAGTATCTGTGGCTCAGAGACCAATTTGATTGCATGCAAAATTTCTCCTTCTCGTTCAAAATCGGGTTTGTCTATCCTATTCAGGTACACGTAAAGCCAAACCAAAGCTAAATGTAAAGGAAACACTTCGCAGTATATATAGGGCACGTTTTTCACTACAATTTACAGTCAAGGTGTCACACAAAAAAAGGGGGAAAAAAAACTCGTTTTGGCTGTACAACGCTAAAGAATCCTTTATTTAAAAGTTCACTATATAATCTGTGTTCAGTGTTCAGATACTTTATGATGAATCCACAGAACTGTAAATACGCCAAAACACCGGAAGAGAACTTAGTCATTTGATTGGGTGAGTGGGAGGGATGGGTGGAGCTATGCAAAAAGTACAAGCATTCCCTCCCATCTCTCGCCAAAGGTAAGCACATAAGGCTCCCTATTCTCAGAATGTTGTGACGTTTTTACAAAATAAATGCTTGCATCTGGTTTTGAAACCAATATGTATGAAAAAAAGGGTCAAAAGGAGTTTAACCGATCTTGAGTAATTGCAAGAAAGAGACAAGTTTAAAGTGGTCTGTTTGTTGAATTTGGGACAGGGGCTCTGGCATTATTCTCTTTTCATAATTTTTATCAAATCATCAAAAATAAATGTGCTGAAGACTAAGCTTTTGTCTGGGGCGCGGGTTAAGCAATTTAGTAAATTTGTCTCATAATATATGGTGTGGCTCTTTCCCAAAATAAAATTAATATTTTTTGCTTTTATGGCTCTTTGAGTCAAAAAGGTTCCCGACCCCTGCTATACATCAATATGTATAAGGCTGCACTGATACTGATACCAACACCTGGGAAGTGTACTCACCCATCCCTTATTTAATTTAATCTAAATTCATTTTAGTATATCACTGATTTATGAACACTACAATCCTAAATCATTCTATATTGAAAAACTTTTTTGATTGGGGAAAAAAATATATATATATGGGATAAAAATTATAGTATAGAGAAGTCAGCTCCCATGAGACATTAGTATGCCAGCGGGACTGTTTGCACATCTATCACTTTTCAAACAGTTTCCCTTTATCCTCTTTGGGATTTCCCACGCTGGGGCAAATGGGATCGACTCGAACACTGTCACTAAGCACAAGCCACTTTGAATTTGGGTCACTGAAGACAGCATTAATTGAAGAGACAATGAGGCTTTAATGCCAATCGTGAGTTTACCCGTGCATGGGTTAATCTGCCTGCGACCGGAGTCATACAGGGAAACAACGTGAGCAGCAAACAACTTCACGGGTACATGCACTCTTCTCTTTTTTTCCCCTTCTTGTTCCTAATCGCCTACTTTTCGCAGTCACGCAGAGGAATCCTGTTGTTAATGTGGCATAAGACAGGGACAGGTGCCCATTTCCTAGTGACATGGTCATTATTGTGTAAATAGGAATAATGCTGGTACATTGAAACGTGTTCTACGGATTTTATAAGGACTCCTTTGGGTGTTAGCAGACAACACACAAACTCAAAGTGAATCTAAGTAGGTCATTTTCACAGGAACCTGCCACAAGCTTCCAAACGAATGCTGCATCATCCTAATTCTAGTCCACGCAATATAAGAGGATGGTGGAATTGCATTGTGGGGGAAAGTTTTGGGTGTGATACCTTTATCAATTTAGTGTAACAACCTACATAGACTCATTTAGCATTTGTATCGTTTTGATTATTATTATTTTTTTTTGTCAGCGTGCTGATGCTAGTATCACGATATTTCCGGGAGAAAAAAGGGAACGGGCGTGTGCACCTCACCTTTCTTATTGGCCTTTGAGTGATATGATTTTGTCTGAGAATGAAATCTTCTTCCAATCTACTAGAGCTTGGTCAACAAAGCCTTCTATTATTTCCAGCCAGTGTGTCTGATTTCCTTCCGGAGTGCATCAAGTTTTGCTCTGCCTCACTTTACAATACAGTAACAATAACAGGTAACTGCTAGACATAATTAGATGGAGCATTTGCGAAAGAAGCTATCAAAAGCTAGGGAGAGAAAAGCAGGTTGAGCTAAATGACTGGTTAACATTAGCAGTGTGGTATGCTGGGAGCATAGCAGTGGACAGGAAAAACATATAGAGAGTAATCAACACAGCCCAGAAGATCATCGGATGCTCTCTGCCCAGTGTGGAGGACATTGCCGGCTTGTGATACAGCAGCAGAGCCATAGATGTTTTAAAGGAGTTTTCCCACCCTTGCCACCACTTGTTTGACCTGTTGCCCCCTGGTAGGTGCTACAGGTCTGTTAAAACAAGGACGAACAGAATCAGAGACAGCTACCTCTCCAGGACCATTACCACCTTAAACAAGCTAAAAAAGCTGTAAAAGCATGCATCGTGCAACTTATTTATTTTTTGCTGCCAAATGTCATTGCACAAGACTGTGACTTTTTTTTTTAATAATTAGAAGTTATGCCAGTTTCTGAGCACTAGTTGTAACAGTCTAACAGTATTTTATCATTTTTTCTCTTTAAAGGTTAAACGTGTAATATTTCAACACTAGGTGACGCTGTTTGGTCTGGTACAATACACGGTAGAGAACATGGAACCGATCCAAGAGGGGATTCCACTGAGAAAAATAAATAAATTTTTGGACCGACGATTTTTTAATCAAAATTAACGTTGGTATGATAGTCAATGTATTTTGCCCAGTATCCGAATCATTGTTTTTTCTGGATAAAGTGTTTTTGTTCCTCTAGGGAGGCACTAAATGTGACACACTGTCCCTTTAAAATCTTTATCAAATGTTTACCCTGTAGTGTCATGTCCAAGCTCGCTGCATACGATTTCTCTCAACGTCGATCTCTATGACAATAAAGACAATTCAATTCAAATTATGGTCTCACTGCTATATGGCGGTCTCTTAATTTGGCTATTCTGAAACGGTTTAGACTAGTTGAATAGGATCATCATTCCGAAGTACAATAAATGTTGAATATTCTTGAAAACAATCTTGACATAGTATGATTAATTAGTACTTTTGTTGAAGGTAACAGGATTGACGCAGGTATATTTTACTCTCGGGACACTCATTTAAATCATCATCAAAAACAATAGCAATCCACTTGGTATAAAAACGTCCGTTTTTTCCCCTTTTTCTTCTTCCTCCTGCTATCTATGTCAAAGGAAATCCGTTGGGTTTGAAAACACAGTCACGTTCCAGTAGCGAACGCGCCCTAATCGGAGATTTTCCCCTGAAAGGATGACGCAGGGGCCACAGATGCCGCACTGACAACACACAAACCCACTCAGGCTCCCGCGCACGAGGGAGGCGGGGCTCGCACAAAACGCATGAGGCGGGAAAACGTGACTAATAAACAAGGGGAGGAGTTGGTTTGCGGGAGTGCGAGGTGGAGGGGTTAGTGCCAAAGAAACAGTGTTTTGAATGCATGGAATTGCTGACCCACTGACCAAACTCCGGAGGCGAGAACGACAACAGCACTCAAGAGCAGGGGAGAGAGCTTCGCGAGGGGGCGGGGCTTAAGCAGCTCACGCGTAGCACGCGGCTCTGCTAGGGAGGCCACGTGAAACTGTTTTTTTTTGTTTCTTTCTAACTGGAGCGCTCAAAAGAAGGATGAAAAACTTCCCTTGAGTCCGGAGTTTGGAGATAGAATAGAAGGAAATAAAACGACAAAGAACTAACACGGACCACCTTGACAATAAATAGTAATATTACAAAAAAAAAAAAATAATCGGCATGATTTTTGCATCATACTATTTAATTGTACACACACTATGTTAACCGCCACACTTTTTTTTGCTTTTTTTAAAAGTTGAGGTGTCCTTAAAAACTTTTAATTTTTAATTTCTCTATTAAGTATGTATTAACAATGGCCAACTGAGTTCAAAGAGCATTTATACTTTCTGCTTTTATCTTACTTTTCCGGCATCAGAGAACATAACGCTGGATAGAAGGAGGGGGAAAGATGGGGGGGGGGGGGTGATTTTACGTGCCTGTTCGCGGTCTCCTTGTATTCTAGATTGAAAATGGCGAAAGTAAGAAAACGACTCTTGCTAATACATTTCAAATGACAACCCATATTCCAAAAGAAGATGAAAAGGGAAGAGTTTATCTGAGCGCGTCTAAGAATTCTAGATACTGGCACGCGCAACAAAAGGACTTTGACAGAGGCTGCAATGATGATTTCAGCCAGAAGATGGCTTCAGCAAGTACAACATTTTGAAGTTACAGACACCAATTTTAAGTATCCCAAGAATTTGCATAGGTTTTGTCACGTGCCCTTAAATGTTGTTCAACAAGGATGCCAAAGTCAAGGCCCGCAGGGCATATTCAGTTTTCTTCGGCCCCTGTGATGATCTTGATGTATTATTACACCGGTATCAATCTGATGACCCGTGTGCAAAATGTGGCCCGTCAATTATTTTTTTGTGACCCGCAAGAGCTTAGAATTTCTAAGAGTCTAAAAACTAAAGGGTAAAAGAGTGCTTTAACAAAAACAATATATGTCCTTCAATGACTGGAATACAACACGCGCAAATTTACAGCTAAGTGCTAATACGTGCCAGTGTTCCTATATCAATAACGAGTTGAATTGAGATATAGATGATTCTAAAATTGTCCAAGAAGATTTTGTTTAGTTACTGTATTTAGTTTTTTTAACATATTTGTGAAGTGCCATTTTTTCATTGTGACTCTAACAAGCAATACATTTTACACGAAGGAGTAGTTACATTTATTTTACATACCATTCTTTTAGTTACATTTTTAAGTAACAGCCCCTCTAAGGACGGCCATTACGCTGATAAGACCCGCAAAGAAAATGATTTTGACTGTCCTGCATTTTAGTATTTTTAAACAGGAATCATTGTGTAGTTGTGATCCGTGTGCGTTATTCCTGCTTGCACTTTATTTAAGTGTAGTTTAAGTGAAGGATAATAAAATTCATTTTTTTCTTCCAAGTGATACTAGCCCAACTTTGATAAAATATGGAATATGGTGCCTGAATAATAACAATTATTTCATTCATTGTTATGAAGTTGGAGATTTTTATGTCAAGGAAATAAGTCTTTCGTTGAAAATTACTGACAGATCCCGAAAAATACTGCTTTAGGTATCTGATTGTATTGATATTGTTAGCGTTTTAGTAGGTTCAATTTGGTTTACTTGATTATATAATTATGCGTAATTTCAGATGTTTTCAACCACCGATCATGCTGGCCCTCAGTTTGGAACATATTTTTTACCTGGCCTCTCCATCCGTTTAACTTTGACACCCCTGAGTGTCCCAAGTTATACAGCCCCTTAGAACTGCTTGCATAGCCCACAGGGTATGCAATTGATGAATGTGACAGTTCATTCACGTTTGCTTATGATCCAAATCAATATTGTTATTTTTTGTGAATTAATTGTTTTCCCTCCAGGGGGTGATTAATATAACACAATGTACACTTAAAGGAAGTTATCGCAAATTCTCTCTCTCAAATGGTAACCAATCACCTTAACTAGCACCAAAGAAGTGCTTCTGGAAATTTTCACTAAATCATATATTTTGAGTACAAAACTTTGGAATTTCCACCTCTACTTACTTTCATACATTTATGAAAAAGAACTATGGCATATCATTTTGAAGTGATACTTCGGTCATGATAACTGATGTGACTCAGCTGTGCCCGCTCATTTGGCGCCAACCGCCGCGGGTTCTGATTGGCTCACTGTTACTATTTGAACCAAGTCCCGCCAATCCCCTGTTTTCAGTCTGTCTTCAAATCTCTGTTTTTACAAGAAAAGTCTTTTTCGACCCCGACTACCGCCTGTCCTGTTTCTGCTCCCTTTTGTCTCCGGCTACGACTCGTTTCAGACCCCGACCACGCCTTGCTCTCCCAGCCCAGGCTACCGACCAGGTTTTCCGTCCTTGACACCCCCATTGCTCGGTACAGAAGATCCACTTCCGTGTTCGGATTACAATCTGAGTACGAGAGCGATTTGATTCCCGCGCCCAGCGAACACCGGATCGTGGGCCCTTCCTCTTTCCTTTACTAAAACTTGCGAGAAACGTAATGCAATTAGGTCCTGTTTCCGTTCTGGTCCTGACAACTTCATTAAATGAAAAATCTAATATAAATGTATGTATTGTATAGCACTTTTCGTGCAACAAACTGCTGCTCAAAACAAACTGCTGCTCAAAATACTGCATAAAAACATTCAATCTTGTAAAAATAGAATCCTCCCTTCCCCATGCATAACAACCTAGAATGCTGATTACACAGACACAGACAATGGTTAGGATAAATTAAGTCAACAAATATTAAAAACAAACAAATTAGGAAAATTAAGACAAGTCACAGACTAGCCATATGGGTAATCTTCACTTCGCCTTTCCTATTAAAATTGCAAGAAAGTCAATTTAATGTGTTTTTGTCTTCTTGCTAGTAATCCTTAACTACGAATTGTAGATGCAGCCAACATTGGAAACAGTGTTGTCAGCAGTGTCAATTGCCAGGATGTTGAAGGTTAACCAGATACTTGGTATTAGGGCAGCACAGCAGTGGTTACCGCGTGTGCGGCACAGTTCTGAGGTCATGAGATCGAACCTCCTGTGTGGAGTTTGCATGTTCTCCCTGTGCTTGGGTGGGTTCCCTCCGGGCACTCCGGTTTCCTCCCACATTCCAAAGACATGCATATCAGGTTAATTGGCTGGTCCAAATTGTCCCTAGGTGTGAATGAGCAAGCAAATTGTCTGTCTCTGTGCCCTGCGACTGGCTGGCAACCAGTTCAGGGTGTCCCCTGCCCACTGCCCAAAGATAGATGGGATGGGCTCCAGCACCCTGTGAACCTACTGAAGATAAGCGGTGCAGATAATGGATGGATGGATGGATACTTGGTAGCGATACTTAGCACCCCAAAGCTCCCCGCTTCAAAAAATTTTGACATAGCGAAATGTAATCTGAGTGGCACACTTTGTATATGCGCAAATGTAGGAAAGTAATTAGCACTTAAAAAACACCCATGGAAAAAAAGTAGTTTTTCTTTAATATTCTACCTCGCATACGTCACCTTAAATGATTTGCCAATCATTAGACTGGAATTTATCTTCACTTTAATCTTAAATATTTGTCCATCAATTTGCAAAGAGATGGGAGCAGAGGGCATGCACTCTGTCTGACCTTGAGGAAGTACTTCCCAATGCTGTTTTAAAGAGGGCAGTACCACACTAAGAACCTTTTGGGCGGCCCTGACACGGCAAACAAACTCTCCCCTCTGTGCCAAGGTTTGACTTGCTGGGTCATCGACGATGCCACTTTACATGCCATAGGAACCGCCCTGGTAGTGGTGGTTTAACCTGCAGGCGCACGTGTAGGTTGATTTCATGGAGCTCAGCAGGAAGTGGATCAGTGTGCAGTAGTGTCAGTAAATTGTCCAATTTGCAAACACACTTACAACTCTTAAACGATGTAAAAATCTCTGACAGTTTGCATGTTCCCATTATCTAGAGCAGTGGTCCCCAAACTACGGACTGCCTCCACAGTTGGTGTGACCCCCTGAACAGTACCAGAGAGCATTTTCAAACACTTTCCTTTTAACCTATAAAATAACTTTTGTGTGTCTTTTGGGTCACCACATTGTTTTAGTTTGAACAAATTTATTGACACTAATAACAGCAAACAAACAATGTGAGGTTTGAACAACCCCTCTCGACAATCTCAACAGCAATCAAGCACATTCACAATTTCGTCATATCTGACAATATGACGTTTTAACAATTTTTTTCAAACATCAATAAAACAATTTAATTATCTTTTTTTCTTTTAATTTGAAGGGGTTTTGGGTTTTTTAAGGGTTATTGATCTATCTTCGTTATTCATTATCCGTTATCCGCTATCGGTCAGTTCATTATATGCTACAAAGCCTAAGAGCCGGGATACTTACTCTCAGCCAAAAGGCTAAGCTAAGGTCCTAGCCCTAAAGCCTTGTTGCGATCATTGCAAATGCACCGTTCCCGGAGGTACTGCAATACCAGGCCGATGCGTGGAGTGGACAGAGCAAGCTCTTATTTAATTTGAAGAGTCAAACACTTACTATTTGACTACCAGTGATATAGAAAATATATGATATGGCATAAGAATTTATCTCATTACCACAATATCTTTAGTCATGGTACCAGAGGCAAATGTTAATTTTGTTGTGGATTTCACATGTTCCAATGACAATAAATTTGTCACTTGCAACTCTTAGAATAGAAATGAACATTCTTCTTAAGTACTGTGACTAAAAATAGTGTGATACGAGTTAAAATGTACTGGCTTTTCGTTAGTCATCGATATTACTAATGGTACAGTGCTGTGAAAACTAAGGTGATCTTGGATCTTTCAGGACTGTGCACTGCACAATAGAAAAGTTTATATTCCATGGCCTCTTTTTCTGTGAAGAACCCACAGAATGTTATTTGGTTGATATTTTGTTTAAAACATAATTTTACTATCTAGAGCATCTGACGTCACAATCATTACTATAAAGATAAATGTTTCTGTCTTACCACCACCTGGGCTGTTGTCCATCTTCCACGGAGATGAGAAGTCGAAATAGTTCAAAGCTGGTCACGAAAAGCTGAAAAAGTCGCAATACACCTGCCGAGCGGACCAAAAATCAAAATAGAAGAGATGCAAGTGTTTTCCTGCGTGCAGCCTCGTCTGTGTTGTGAGTGTGGAGCATGCACTTGAAGCGGCTTCTTGGGGATGAACTGTGATGCGCCTTTGCACGAGGGAGGCTCAAAACACTCTTGTGCCTTCCAAGAAAGTGGAGTCAGTGAACGCAACCGCGTGTCATGCGTGACATACACACCCACTGATACAAACACAGACTTCCGTCACGTTTGCAGGTGAGTGGGAAATGTGAGCGTCACCAACTTCAGCCCTCGCGCGTGCATGGGTGTGCGCGTGGGTGATCCGGCTCACGCTTTCTACTTCGCCAGGTCCTCTCTCTCTTTCTCCCTTTCCCACTCTCTCTATCTCATTCCCTCTCTCTTGCGTGTTACGATACTTGGATTTTTGGTATCGATCCGAATCCAAGTAAATACAGGGTAGTATCGTTCGGGTGTCTGCTACTTTTTGCGTTGAAATGTCATTGTCATTAAATAATTAAATTTTTACCGATTGTGCCAGTTTATAATTTCGATAAACATATATATATCTCATCTCATCAGCTGCACCGCTTATCCTCAGTAGGGTCACGGGGCTGCTGGAGCCCATCTCAGCAACCGGGGACACCCTGAACTGGTTGTCAATTGCAGGGCACACAGGGACAGACAACTCGCTCGCTCATTCACACCAAGGGACAATTTGGACCGGCCAATCCACCTGAAATGCATGTCTTTGTAATGTGGGAGGAAACCGGAGTGCCCGCAGGAAACCCACGCAAGCACAGGGTGAACATACAAACTCTGCACAGGAAGTCCGGTAGCTGGACAGGACAGGAGGTTCCCAAGATCTTAGAACTGTGCCACACACGCGCTAACCACTGCGCCGCTGTGCTGCCCCCATAGACATATATATATATATATATATATATATACATATATATATATATATATATATATATATATATATATATATCATCTCATTAGCTGCACCGCTTATCCTCAGTAGGGTCGCGGGGGTGCTGGAGCCCATCCCAGCAATCAGGGGACACCCTGAACTGGTTGTCAAATGCTCATTCACACCAAGGGACAATTTGGAATCCACCTGAAATGCATGTCTTTGGAATGTGGGAGGAAACCGGAGTGCCCAGAGGAAACCCACGCAAGCACGGGGAGAACATTCAAACTCCGCACAGTAAGTCCGGCAGCTGGATTTGAACCCACACAGGAGGTTCCCAAGACCGTAGAACAGTGCCGCACATGCGCTAACCACTGCGCCGCCGTGCTGCCTATATACTGTATATATATATATATATATATATATATATATATATATATACTTCAACTATAACAACTGTTTCAGAACATAAGAGAGTCAAGTACAAGTACTGTTTGACAATGTCAACAAGACAACTAGAATTTCTTCCATTGCACAATATTTTGGAAATAAAGTCAGTCGTGCAAGTAAAGTGTAAACATAATTGGATCAAATTAGAAAGTGATAATGTATGCATAATATTAGGACCTATTAACAACATTATTATAGTGATAGTTAAAATGGGAAGAAAGTTGGGATTTTAAGGCAATAGTATCGATCCGATTCAAGTAATCGCGCAGTAAATAATATCGAAATCTGTATCGACCCGCCCACCCTTATTTCTGTGCGCTTCTGTGGGTGGTGGTGGAAGGAGTGAGGCTTGACACGGAGAAGTATGTGATGTGCATTCATCGGATCAGTAAAAGAAGCCAACATGTGCGCTTGCCATGTGCCGGTTTGAGCGCTGCCCCACTGATACACATTTTATGCAGAACGCGGGGCGTTGAGGCCACAAGGCATTTGGAGCTGGCAGGATGCAGCACATGGTCAAAAGGCGTGGCTCCCCGTGACTCTTTCTCTTGACTTCATTTCAAATCCTTGTCAAGGTGTTGTGCTGCTAAGCATGACGCGGGGCCAAAAGTGCTTCCACGTTTACAGGTTACTGTGGCATGCAGTATACGTGGATCTAAACAACTCAGACATTAAAAATGTTTGTAGTCGTTTGTGGCATTTTTTTCACTTCAGATTTCAATTATGACGAGATATTCAAATTAGGGCTTTTAACTATATTTTAGGTTTCAAATTGGAAATAGGACAGCATTGATTTTTAATATTTATGTTTACGATAAGGGCGGCACGGCGGCGCAGTGGTTAGCGCGTGTGCGACACAGTTCTGAGGTCATGAGATCGAACCCCGTGTGTGGAGTTTGCATGTTCTCCCCGTGCTTGCGTGGGTTTCCTCCGGGGACTCCGGTTTCCTCCCACATTCCAAAAACATGCATGTCAGGTTAATTTCCCGGTCAGAATTGTCAATAGGTATGAATGAGCGGGTAAATGGTTGTCTGTCTCTGTGTGCCCTGCGACTGGCTGGCAACTGGCCCACTGCCCGAAAATAGCTGGGATGGGCTCCAGCAACCCCGCAACCCTACTGAGGATAAGCGGTGCAGATAATGGATGGATGGATGTTTACAATATGGTAATTTTTTAAAATAAGGCTTTAAAATTACTAGTAGCGTTTTTACTGAGGTTTGTTTACAAACTATTTTTGGGAATACAATTTTAATTTTTAAAGATTTACCCAAATTATAAATCATGCTAAACAGTAACAGTAATTGTTTTCGTCTTTTGTGTTGTAAATATAATTATTTATAATTTTATTTTCTGAGGTAATGAATATTAAAAACAGCCTGAGCTGTAACGTCACTCGAGTAACATTGGCACCCTGCAAACCAGTCATCATGTTGGTTTATGCGTTAATTAGTCGAAGAGGTTATGAGTATTTTGGGCCAAGTTTTGGTAGTTTTGGTGGAGAATGCATAGGCGTTGAGTTGCAGGTGAATGCAGTAATGGTACACCAAACGGCAAAAAGCGAAAATGGGCCTAAGTGGCAAAAATAACATATGGTGAGCTAACGGGGGGCTTATCCAGCCGGCAATAAGAATAGAATAGAATTTACTTTTATTGTCATTCTTTGTAACCATGCACACAGAACGAAATGTCGATACACCTGACCCGTACAGTTAAACTGTAGCGAGCCGATGCAGCCGCAGCCAAACAGGGCGCCGCCATTTTAGACTCAACTGCTGTGTTGGGAGTCATTAGGTGACCAAACCCCCCAATTCCAACCCTTAATGCCGAGCGCAAGGGAGGCAATGAGTATCAATGTTGTAACTTGAGGCTTGAACCAGCGACCTCCCAGTCTCGAAGCGGGCGCCCTACCATCTAGGCTACCGACTGGAATAAATGGCAAAATCCACCATAAAATATTTACAAAATATGTATAAACAAAAAGTGACAAAAAAAAGTACAGGACAACATACAGGACAAAATTCTTTTTTCAAATATATGACAAGTTACTCAACAAAAAACCCTAAAGTGCAAAACAAATATCAAATTAGACGACTTAATAAATTAGAAAATAGACAAGAAAATTACGAAAAAATATGTGACAAAATAATGACATAATTCCGAAAATAACCGAAAATAAAAAAACTGGTAATAAACCAATGGACACGTCATGCTAGCTGGCTGCTAAAGAGGGCCAACCGTGCGGTCATTGGTGGAAAATCGGGAGGCTGGCCAACCAAAAACATGCAGTAAGCAGCCAGGCTAACCAGGAGCTAACAACAAAACACATCTATGGCAACAAACACGAACCAAGGAGGAAATATACCAATGGACATTGCATGTTTGACGGCTCTGGTGGTGTGCCAAAAATGATAACCGACAAACTCACCACCATATTAAATTGGATTCTCAAAGGTCAAACAGAAATATGATAACTATGGGGTAAAACTGCTTGTGCAATGCAAAACCAGTTCATGTCAGTGAGTCAGTCCCAATCAGACACTCGTACCCTGTTGTCTGTTTACAAATCATTTGGAAAAGGTCAAACGAATCGTCAAATGTCAACAGTGTGAAGACTTGACTGTTCAAATAACAATTGTCATCCAAGTTCCTACTACTACTGTAATATAAAAAAGGTACAATGGCTTGAGGTGTTTAGTTCCCACACATTCACACTAAGTTCTAAAATATAGTGCGTGTTAAACACTGGATTTCAGAACTTGTTGAGAGCAGCACTGAAAGTACTGTGCATTATAAAAAAAAATCTTGTTCCATTGACAGAACCGCTTATTTTGACTAGGGTCGCAGAGCCTATTTTCTGCCGTTTTTTTGCAGTGGGCAGGGCACACCCTGAACTGTTTCCCGGACGGGAGCACATAGACGTACAACCATTCGCACACTTAATGATTATAATAGTAAGAATTTCAATAATACATCCATTATCTGTACCACTTATCCACAGTAGGGTCGCAGGGGCGCTGGAGCCCATCACAGCTAATTTCGAGCATTGGGCAGGGGACAACCTGAACTGGTTGCCACCCAGTCGCAGGGCACACAGTGACAGACAATGTGTGCGCTCATTCACACCTAGGGACAGTTTGGACCGGCCAATGAACCTGAAATGCACGTTTTTGGAATGTTGGAGGCAACCAGAGTGCCCGGCGAAAACCCACGCAAGCACGGGGAAAACATGCAAACTCCACAAAGGAGGTTCGATCTCATGACCATGTCCTATCTTTGAAGGGAGTAGTACACACCGTTGTTGGAGATCTTCTGTTTCTTGTAAATTTTTGGCATGGAATATACTTTATTTCTGAAAACAAGAATAGACTGTCAAGTTTCATACGAAAGTCATTCGGAAAGTTTAATCACATCCACAAATGTGACAACCAAGGTACTCGACTAGCTCAAAGGAATGTCAGTTTTATAGATCTCTCAAACCAGCTAAACTGTTTTCAACTGTGCTAGCTTTATTGACAAAAGGGTTTTCTAGTCATCTATAAGCCTTCTAATACAATTAGTAAAAACAATGTACTTTGTTGCATGTGATGACCTTGGAATGTATTTTCCCTATAATCCATAATTCATTTCAAAGGGAAAACGTGTTTTGAGTTATAGCGATTTCATTATACAATATACCCTGGAACCAGTTCAATTTCTAAGTAGAGCAGACCTGGGCACTCCGGTCCTGGAGGGCCGTATGTTCTGCATGATTTTTGAGGTTTCCCTGATCCAATACAGGTAATTCCAATCACCAGTATCGTTAACGAGCGCTTGCTAGCTTGCTAACGAGGTTATAATTTGTATCACCTGAGTTAAAGAAGAGCAAACTTCAAAATCTGGCAGGACGTATGGCCCTCCAGGACCGGAGTGCCCAGGTCTGAAGTAGAGGAACCACTAAATTGGCTTAGCCAATCAGATTTGAGTTGGGGACATCAAGGCTTTTTGCATGCATAAGGGAACATCAGCTAGGGGGCGGTAATGTACCAAAGTCTAAAATGGATTCTACTGATTATAATAGCATTTTTTTTTCACGCTACAGTGAACTTTTGACTGATTTAAACTTTGAACTTTTTATACAAAGCAACTTTAAATTCAAGCAACCCAGAATCCCTGAAAAACACACAACAAAATGGTAATTGACATAATGACTTTCTCGTGCAACAGCAAACGGTAAATGATAAAATGCTCTGCATTTTTGCCGCGCTTTTCAAATCGCTTTTAACCGCCTCCTTATTTTTTAATAATAGTCCTGATCGAGGATCGGTCACGGCCATGCAACTCAGCAATGGTATTGATTTATGTGCCTTTTTTGTCTTTTTTTATAATCCCAAACTTCATTTCTATGGTTATCATGTTTTTGAATAAACTTTAAATATGCTATGTAAAACATATATTCACTGTATAACACATGAAACATGAATTTAAATATTTGAAGATGTAAAAAAAAAAGAAACACAAAACAATTTGAACGTTTTTACACGCAACAAATGTATGGTCAACATCATAGAAAAGCTGAAAAAAAACGCATATCGACCAATCACATGAGAAAAAATGGGTCTCTAAGGGAACCGGCTCTTGAGGGGTGGGAGGGGACGACAGGACCCGGCTCATCGCTAAAAGCCACGGATATATATATATATATATATATATATATATATATATACATATATATATATCACCTATCTATTTTTTTGTTCATATTTTTTAGACCAAAATGTTTTCTGGTGGACATTCGTTCCACAGTGCCTCTTTGCATATTCGGCAACAGTCCTCCCTTTCGCCTCTAGAGGGAGTTACCGTGCCAAGAATGCACAAACTCGATGTTGCCTATCAACGCCCCTAATCTGCTCGCGATCGTTGACGGATTGACAATGGCAACCGACGAGCTAAATCCGACCAATGACACTAATGTTGATCCGTGAAGCATCGAAAGCAAACGGCTTATACAAGAGGTAACTGTCGTGAAGATCGAGCCTCTTTGGTGGCTTGTTCAGTGTCTTCTTGTGTCAAGTACGCCGCTGCCTGTCGGAGCGCCTGTCAGTCACTCGTTCGAACCTCTAACTTGCGGGAAATGTTGAACCCGACACACGGCGCCCAGCTGCAGGCACATTGAAAAGGTAGGTTTTGCACTCCTAAAAATTACCTACTCGTTTATTAGGCGCACCGTCGATAGAAATAGGGACGTCGTTAAAGGATGAAGTTACCGTTTTATAAATGTGTCAGATAAACGCACGCCCATCCGCAAAACGCGTTCCGGCATTGCATAGCATAATTATAGGTTCCTGCAGAAAAGTCTTTGTGGAAGGGGGCTTGAGTGGAGCAAAAGTGGCTGCCAACACACCTGCAAAGCGCTCCTTCGCCTCGGGCTGCAAAGACAACCTTCATCATCACAGTCCTCTTGTCTGCCACCCAGACCATTGACGCCCCTCTCACCCTACCTCTCAACTTGTTGAATTTTGCCTTTACGTGCGTAATGACTGCTCGCTGTATTCCCGATAACAGATTTAAACGCATTCCGTCCAGAACCAGTGTTTAGCACGTTACTGGAAAAAAAGTAATTTGTTACAGTTACTAGTATTTCATTTAAAAAGTAATTGCGTTAACCCTCACATTACAGACACCAAATAGCTCATTACTCTGAAAGTAACTATTCGAATTACGGTATACTGTAAACTTGCATTGAAGCTGACCCCCTAAAACGACTTTAAAATAGCCATATAAAAAAACAAATTGAAGAAAATATATATACAGCTCTGTGCACCAATCTCTTGAACCCTTCATATTTAATGGCTTTTGGAATATTTAGGGGTTTCAAACTACCACATCCAAGCCACTCCATATCCACTTTGTCTTTGAACCACTTCAAGACTTTCTCCGTTTATGGGTAACGTTGAAGACATTTTCTTTTTTCTTTGGTCATGGTGTATTGCAAAAATATTTTGCGGATAAAAAGCACAATTTTTTGTAAATTCTATTTTTACCGCTCACTTTTGCCCCCGTTAATTTTGTTATTCCAGTAAAAGACACACCACTTCCCCACGTGCTGTCTATTATTCGCTACTGGTGACACACAACGAAAGTCTGTATGCATATAACTGACGTCCTGATTTCAGTGCTGTATTTTATTTGATAGTTGTAAATACAGCTTAGATGCAAGTATACATGGCAAGAAGAATATCAGAATATCAGTAGGGAGAAATTACATGTTCTTGTACTCTGTGCTTGAGACAGTGCCACCGTAACTATTCAATTGTATTTCGTAGATCTGATTCAAACATCCCAGCCTCGGTCGTTTGTCGTATTCAGTGTTGTGTTGCTGGTGCAAGGAGGGTTGTACGTGACTGCATGAGTCAAGGAGCAACTATAAATTTCCAGTAGACATTTTGGTCCACAATCTGATTTTGAAAAGTAGCAGAGTAAGGCACCATGTTGCAATGCTGGCTGGGATACAAATAACGCGCGACAGTACTCGTTACCCGAAAAACAACTATTGTGTACCAGGAACGAGTTCCTTTTTAACTTGTGACTCCCACTACAGGTAATGAAAGCTTGTTGCGTGGCCAAAAACAGATGAAATGTATTCCACTCCGACCCTACAAATTTGAGATTAGCTGCTGGTTGCAGAGCAAACTTGCAATAAAAACAAAAACTAAGAGTCTGCGTAATCAAGCGCGTTTTATTCTGGTGGTTAAAAGCAGGGCTAAGTTTGAAAATACTACATGTTTATATACGAAGCGCACGCTCCAGAAGTAAATGTGTTTTTTTCTGCGGTAGAGAAGAGTGCCCTGCTTTCTCACAAGGGTAGTTTTATGTGGAGGGAAAAAGAGGCATGGAAAAGAAGACCTTTTCCTTTGAGCTCACAGATTTGCAGTAATTACAGAATTACTTCCATATGTGGTTCTCTGGCTGCCTTCTCGCTGCCCCCACAACCCCTTTTCCCTCTGCTTCTCATCCTACATTTGCATTCTCCCTTCATCCCTTACTTTTGCTACTTTTATTTCGTTTGGCTTTTCTTTATGCACTCTGAGCATTTTTTTGTGGGTCAAACCGCAGCCTACAATGTTTATGGTAATCAGAACATCCTGGCATTTCTGGTCACTTTGTTGGGTGGTTAAATGAACCACGCTCCACCAAAATATGCCCACGAACGAAGAGCAAGTGATGGGGGTTAGTTTGATAATACGGAAATGGAAAAAAAGTGAAAAGAATGGTAGTATGGGGAAGAATTTGAGGCAGGAGCGGAGCGTGAAAGCTGGAGAGGGAAATGGAGGGCTAGAGTAATGTTTTTTGATGGAGGTGAGTTCACGATGGGTTCATGGTGACATCATGGCTGTTTTTTTGAGCAAAGTATAGACAGGAGAGATGTTTACCTTTCATTGGACGCACATGTCGGGGGACCCGGACAAGCGTGCTCAATATCTGGCATGCACACCTGTAGCTGCGTCCACAACCTCTGAGTGCACCCCGAAATGATGCACCCTCCTTCCCCACTTCCAATTCCCCCTACAGTTTCCTGAGCACTAAAAGAGGCACTTACTTCCAAACTTTGCACTAGTTTGTTTTCACTCCAAAAGTGGCAGTAGAAACTTTTCTTGGCCCCCCCTAGCATAAATTTCTCCTTTGCAATGAGTAAGTAATTTCCCGGCGCATATTCCGCCGGGTACTTCAAGGTCGTTGGACCATAAATGAGCGGAGTTTGCCAAGCTGGATGAATGAGCGCCTTCAGTTTTTGTAGAGGTGTTTCATTGCGTGACCGAGAAAGTGTTAGAGAGGTGAGCTGAGTGTACTCTACCACCAAAGATGTGGTGACATCACTTTGGGCGGTGGGGAAATTTTGATGTCAATGCGGCCATCTTGTTACTGATTAAAACCTGCCGCCACTGGCAACTGCTTCACGTATGACGAATGCTACGTTTGCGCCGAAAATGAACAAGAGGTTTGCCTTGTAGTCCATAAATCTTTCAAAACCAAATTGTAAAATATGGGTTTTGTTATGCCATGAGAATGCACAGAATAACCAAATAAGGACAGTTAGTAAGCCAGTTCTCCTTTGAATTACACATTGGGTATGTTGACGTTCAGGGAATTCAGTGCCCTCAAAAATCATTTGCCCCTTCCTGATTTCTGTGGCTTTTTTGCATATTTATCACAAAAAAGTTTCATATAAAGAAATAATTTTAATGGTGGAAAAAAAAAGAAGTGAATTCTCGTGTTTAGTGGCGCTCGTATCAAGAGGTACCACTGCATATTACTTTTTTTCCCTACCTGAACTTTTTGCAGTGTCAAAGTTCCTCGGCCACCCTCCTGTCCCATTTCACGCCGTTTTCCTCTGGTGCTCACCAAGCCGTCTCTTGCTTTTTTCCATCATTTTCCATAAAATCAACCTCACTTCCTCCTTTTTATGCACCTTCTGTCATCACTCTTTGCTCTTTTCCTTCTTTTCCTCCACCAGCAAGACCAGGCCTCAGCTATGTTGCTTCGTGCATGCAAATACACAGAATCCTAAGTGGTAACACAAAGACCTGCTCTTGTGAATATTTCAATCCTCCACACACACATCCAGAAGAGCCCCGCACCCAACGCCGCCCACGTTTGCAGGATCGCTTTCCTGGTCTACTGTGATGTCACCAATTGAAGTAAATGACACACGAGTGTAGGGGCAATAGGCCACGTTTCCAGTGGTTCGCGGGGAGAGAGATAGCTCCCTTATCCGTCTTCATTATCCCCCATTCTGCGGGCTCCCAGACACAATGATCATAAATCTCTGCTTGAAGCACACTTCACTGACACTGAAACACAAACACTAGTAACCTCTGACCCTCTCTCCGCTACTGCCTGTGCACACTAGCCGACGCACGTCCGATCGCACACACGACTGCCTCCCTCTGCCACAATTTAATAAGGGCCACGGTACAGCTAGTACACTTACACCATCCTCATGCACTTGTTCAGTTGCTTGTGTTGCCTTTCAGCTAGCCCAGGGGTCGGCCACTTCAAAATGTTGAAGAGCCATATTGGACCAAAAAGAAAATTGGTCTGGGACTGCAAACATTTAAAAGCCTAGTAATGAATGCAACACATGATCTATATATCTCCATATTAGCTATGTCAGCCTATTATCAAAATGAATAAGTTTGATGCAGCACATCCTGTCAAGAATGATGCACTCATGACCAGTGTGGGGTAGGGGAGGCCGAGTAGAGTTGTAACACATTTTGCTTTCTCCCTCCCCATTTTATGATCTTTTGTTCTAGTCCTCTCCAACTTTTATCTATTGTACCTCAATTTGTCTTTTACAAGTAGACATCAATCATTGTGCTAAGTAGCTCCAAAGGTCTGTCACAGTCTCTCAAACAGAGAGATACACATTGTGGCAACCGTACCAAGTACCTGGTATGGATGTAACACTTCTAGTGGACACTTGTAGCAGTGTGATTATTACAAATAAGCTTCAGGAAGTCAAATATTTGAAAAACTCTTTATATAATAGAAAAATATGACAAGAAGAGCATGGAATAGAACAAAGTGCTTGTGTAATATCTATCCTTTTGTATGGACAGCATTGCTAATGAGAGGCTAGGTTCCCACTGTTGGGAAAACTGATTTTTTTGCACGGATGCAATCTGAATTCTATCTGTTAAATGGAACAAGGAACATATCCACTTTTTTCATACCAGACCCAGGCCACATACATATGTGGTCCTATATCCGATACATACCTGATTTTTTTGGAATGCAACAGCTGTGTGAACGGTCGATGCGCATTCATGCAACCGGCATGTCATCAATATGTGGTAAAGGTCCGTGTTCTGTCTTTAACCAGATGGAAGGAAGCGGAGGAATCAACAACCATGGCGGATGAAAACAAGGAGTGTTAATAAATCACACATTCATGAAAGATGAACACTTGTTCATTCTGTAACTCACGGAAAAGCCAACATCGCATCGGGGATTCACATGTCATTCAAATTTATTCTTAAAGCTATACTATCCTCTTGTGGTAGTTCAAAATATTTACATTTAAATCCCACTATAAGACAGCATTCAATAGGGGAAAGCTAGGTTTTGGATTTAATTAGTATTTGGGGGGACAAGGCTCCGCTGCTAACATCCATGAGTTCTTCCCCAAACATTACATTGCGTGTGACGTCATGTCTTCTTCTGCGCATGTGTGACAGTTGTGGCGCATTCACACAGCGAGATCAAGTTGCATTTTGTACATGACGTGAAGAATCTCAAACAAACATCGGATACAGCCCAAAAAAACTGAATTGAGCAGTAAGCTTTGCAGTTTGAACATAGCCAGAGTCTGAAAAGCAGTTGTGGCAAATGTAATAGCCAATGCCTAGGGGCAGACTTAGTGGGCAAATTGCTTGCATCAAAAGACTGCACCCACTTTTCTTTTTTTTTCTTTCTTTCTTTTGATTGCCCTTGCATTTGTCCATGCAGACTATACAGAAGTTGTCGGATGTTTGAGAGCTGTCTTCGTACCTATCAACCATCATTAAGCTAACATTTTCTCAATGTGGTTGTTGGCTAGCATGGATAAATACATAGGATTGAAGCCAATAATGTGGACATTACAGTTATGTGCCAGAAATGTGTCAATCTTTAGCATATTTGAAAATCCAACCCTGAAAATGCGTTGTTGTTTTTTTACCGTAAAATTAAGACAATGTTACTCAGTGTCTTCCAACTTCTTGTGTGAGGTCAAAAGGGAGAGTGGAGTATCATTTATCTGTAGTATGAATAAAACCCTCTTCCAGTTGGTCAAACTTTGACTAGTACAACTGTCTTCTGGTTAGAACAAAAACCGGTCTCCCCAATGCTACTGGAAAAAAGTTACAGTTACTTCATTTAAAAAGTTATTGAATTAACTGACACCCAAAAGTAGCGTGTGGCTCTGAAAGTAACTATTTAGCTACAAATTACCGTACATATTCACATTGAAGCTGAAATCCTAAAACGCCTTTAAAATAGCCTCACAATAAAATACATTTAAGAAACCAAGTACACTAAGCCGTGGAATCAGTGAAGCCTTATATTTCTTGTCTTGTGCATTCTCGAGAGCATGAAATGAAATGATCTGCATTTATACAGCGCTTTTCAAGTCAAGACTTCCCAAAGCGCTTTACAGTGTGCTTCACATTTTCCAATAGCGGCCGTGCAGCCATGTAAGGCGCTAACATTGGAGCCATGCTTATTGGGGGCATTAGGGGTTCAGTGTCTACCTCCTGAGCCACTGCCGCCCGATGCAAACTAACAGCCGAGAAACATCATATTCATTTTGTCTTTTTTGTCTCCAAACCAAATGAAAATTTCATTCTCCATTTAAATTTGACCCATTGATTTTCCAGATTATTTTTTTTTTCCTGTATAAGCCACGCCCCCTTTCCCACATGCTGCCTACCATTGTCGTAAATACGGCTTAGATTCGAGTAAACCCGGTAGGGAGAAAATCTCATGGCGAAAAATACAATGTCGTCATATTCTGTGCTTGAGGTGGCACCACAGTAACTATTCAGGTGTAATTTAAAGGTACATATAAACCTGATGTAACGTAGTGAGAGAAGAAATGTCAATGAACAATCAGATAACTCTGCTACCGACAATCTGCTTTGATAAGCAATGGAGTAACGCACCATCTTGTAACGACAGTTGAGTTACAAAATCTTATCAATAAAGCTTAACAGTAATCGTTGCAGAAAAAATAAATTGCGTACAAAGAACACTTTCATTTGTAACACTTACTCCCAACACCGGCAACGTCACAGCCTGCGCACTGACACTGTCTTCATGCACTTGTTCAGTGGCTTGTTAGCCTTTCATTTAGCCTGATCTTTGTCACAGTGATTCAGCTAATGCAGTGAGTCTCTAAAGGTTCCGCAGAAGTATTTCCCTTCTCTTTCCATGTTAGAGTTTGCTGATTTAGCGCAGCTCTATAAACAGTTAAGGGTTTTCTTTTAGCTTGGGTGGCCTCATGAGCAACGCACGAATCAAATGTAAACGCGATAAGGATCTCCGAAGGTGCCGTTTACTGAATATTACATTTGTGGAGGGAGGCGGGGGAAGCAGCAGCGCCTCTGACTGCTCATTCGGTCATTTGCGCTCATTTTGCATGAACGTATATACTGTACATAAAAAATGTATGAAAGTGTCTGCATAGATTAGCTCAGAGTGTATCAAGTCAACAGTTACTATGTAGGCACATCAACGATCAAAAATAAAGCATGTAGATCAAAATAATGATCTTGTCTTAAGTTACATAAAAACTGCATATCTGTTTTGTGCAAGGTTTATTCAATGTCAATGGGAACAGACGGACAGCAAACAGTATGTTATTAATCAAATGACAGATATCTAATCAGATTTTTCACTAAGTATAACCTTTTTTATTTTACTTTATTCTAAACTTGTGCTAGTCTAATAAACCATGTTTTCACCGAATTATATAGTGCACCCTCCAAAAACCCTTTTGTCATATATATTTTTTCATATATTGGGTGCACTGGACTATAAGGCACATGGAATTTAAACTACAGTTGTACAGTGGTCAGTCAAAAATGTTGCTGACCAAAATTGTAAAAGGTTGTATGCATTGGGAATCAAACACAGTTCGCAGCAGTGAGAGCGCTCAAACCAAATCACTTGACCACTCGTGATACGGATGGCATTCGAAAAGACATTTAATTTTATCTCCTTATCACACTATTTTTACGGTTCCAGGAACAAATGTTAGAGAATGGAAAAAGCTTAAATTGTCCAGAAAGATATGAAATAATGCAAAAAAGCCCTAGAGGGTAAACAACTCTTCTGTGTATGTTAGGCGTCTCCAACCTTTTTCAAGCTGAGAGCTACTTTTTTTTTTTTTACTTATTAGTGCAAAGGGCACCCAGTTTGACATGCATTTCTAAAATAACAACTTATCTTGTTATTACTGTGTTGTTACTAAGTCATTACCAAATTACCTATTGGAAGTTGGGTTACATAGACTCAGTCAACCAAGAAAAACTTAAATAAAATAAGAAATTGAAAAGTCATGATTATTGAATAATTATTAAATAATAAATGTTTTGAAAATAAGGTCAATAGTGAAAATAAAGTGTAATGAGGCTTTCACTCTTTAGTTTTTGGCTCTCTATCCGCGCAGACAAGCGGCGCTTTGAGGAAATTGGTGAAGAAGCAATGTATTGATCCTAGGACAAAGAATCAATCCGATCCAGGATTTTGGTTGGTATAAATAATATCAATATTTTTCGATCAATTTGGCCACCTGTAGTAATTGGAAATTTTCAAGTCTAGGTAAACATAAACACTATTTGTCACTAATTTTGCATAGCTCTTTACCTATTTACTGATGGAATTTAAAATAAAAAAAACCCTAATTGTTGTCCAAACATTATAATAGCATTAAATAAAAATTGCTCAAATTCATAATAAAGCCCCCAAAAATACCTCAAAAATGTTTTTGGGTGGAACCGCTACAATTTATTGTTTTAATATATGATTAATATGTTGATTATTTCGGCCTATAATCAATGTGATCAGTGCATGTGGCTGATTCTGAGGAAAAATTGAGAAGGTTGGTAATGGATTTTGGAAGACTGATAGGCGTAAGTTATGTGTGAATGTTGGGAAGAGTAAGGTGATGAAGTGTTCACATGATGGAGTGGGCATGGCGTTAGAAATAAGGTTGCATGTACAGGTGCTAGAAGAAGTTGAAAGCTTTAGGTACTTGGGTTGTGATGTGGCTGCAGTTGGTGGAATTGAGTGTGAGGTATTGCACAGAGTGAATCAAGGAAGAAAAGTTTGGGATGCTCTGAGGAGAGTGCTGAAGAAGAAGAAGAATATACCTTTATTATCATTGTTACAAAATGGGTTGAACATATTGTGACAACGAAATTGGACGTAGCACTTCAGTTACACATTTAACTGTAAAGATTAAAAGAGATAAAAAGAATTTGGATATATATGAACACAACATACTTACACAAGAAATTGTGGGCATGTAAAGGCAGAAGATATTTACATTGGGTGTTTACTTGCAGGGGATCGTAGATTGAGTAACAAGAGTATGAGTATGGATGTTTAGAGGGGACTGTATGAGAGTGTGATTGTGCCGACTGTGTTGTATGGTGCAGAGACTTGGAGAGACAGAACTGGAGTAGTACTGGAACTGAGCAAGCGTGTGGATGAGAGAGTACTCGGTTGGTTTGGACACATCGAGAAGATGGATGAGGAGCAGAAATAAATGGTAGGAGACCAAGAGAAAGGCCGCGATTGATGTGGATGGATGGTGTTATGAGTGCACTGGAGGAAAGAGGTGTAATTGCAGTGGAAGCTAAAGCTCTTGTTGTTGATAGGAATGAGTGGAGAGGTGTTGTAAAAGGGTAGTTTGATGTTTGGACGTGTTCTAAGGGATAGACAGAGCAGCTTGATGATGCGGCTGGGTAAACCAGTGTCGGGCCCTGGTGTTGAACAGAAGAGTGTGTTGTGTCACCCTGACCCGAGACATAGCCGCTTTCTTGTGTCCCGTTTGATCTGGAGTGACGAAAGCATGACCAACTTGGGTGCTGAGGTGCTTAACTTGTTTGGGTGTTTGGGCATTTGGGTTGGCCATGGTCAATTTTTTAGTGTTTTTTTTTTGCTACTTCTTCCTTTTTCCTTTCCTTTGTTTTTGTGTATGTGTTTGTCTTGCTGTCGGTCACCTCTCTCAAGGGGTATATGACCAGGGTAAATAGATATATAATCAATGTATTGCATAAACTAAAAAAAATCAATTTCAATCCCTGTATTCTAAGATGATTTGTTAAAAAACTATGTAGAAAACCAGAAATTAATGCAAATTTGGTTACAAGTTCGTCTGCATGCAACCATTGCTAATGATGCTTGTGACATGCAACTATTTATGCTAGGATCCCTGGTCATTGATGCTAGCACTAACTGGATGCTATGTTTTTAAAGCCCCAGTGTGTAATATTTGACCACAAGATGGCCGTGGCACTGTATTGTCTAATGCGAAGGGAACCAGTGCCACAGAACACATCATAGGTTGCCATACAAACATGGCGGCATCCTTAGGTAGGGATTCTACTATGTAAAATAATTACAAAATTCACGACCCATGATTTAAAAACCAAAAACCAAACATTGGTATGATAGTTGAAGTATTATTGTCTAGTTTTCAAATCAATGTTTATTTTTACTGAATGAAAGTTATTTGTGCCACTAAAAAGCACTAAATATTACACACTGTGTAAAAAATGTATGTTTACTGGCAGTTTTGTTCTCATTTACAATTAATATTGAATCAAAGTTCAAACGTTCGATTGAAAGTATAAAGGGTCCCATTTTCAAAGTTGTAAATCCTGTCATACCCATTTGATTTGTTCTTTTTCTTAAAGAAGGGAAAATAATCAATTAAAATCCTAAATGAGACTTCTTGCCTAGCCTCATGTTCCGATTGATCTGTTTGCTCTGGGGGAAAGTCAAGTGGGGACAATATGACTCAAGGGCATTATGTTTCACTAAAATAAAGTCACGCATGCAAAAACGGATCATTTTCTTTTAAGAGCTTCACACTACTTACAATAACTTGAATGGGTTGTTTATGGAACATTTTCAACGGTAACAGCACTGCAATATCGCTTTACTATGACTACAATTTCTATTCTTTTTCATACTTGTCCACTGACAACCCGACAGAGGTTATTTAGTTTTGACAGATGACTCGTTTAACGAGACGCTGACCAAAAAGCATTTTCTCTTCATTTTTTTGCCAAGCCTTTTGCGAGGTGTTTGGTTTTTGAGGGTACCATTAGAAGAAGAGCGAAGAGAAGAGAAGAATTACCCGTGGCTGCAAGATGGCCCACAATTAAGTCAGTTATTTTCATCTTTTTGTGTATTATTTAAAACCTCATGCTGGTAAAAAAGTTAATTCATAAAAGAAAAACAAAATGCTACTTGAAATAAAAAGGACAATACATGAACTGTTACATGAAGGTGCATTTTTTAAAATACTCGACAGTCAAGATTTTTTTATTTATGTTGGATAACATGAGGCTCACCTTTGATTGTTTGCCATCTTGCTGCTATGGGTACCCCCAAAAAACAAAAAACATATGAAAGGTAAAATGGTTTTCCGTAGTTTATATTCTTCCTTTCACTTATTAGTACCGGTACTCATTTTCGCTTGCACTACACAATTCACGAACATTGATAGCCAAATATTACACAGTGTCCCTGGATGGGTCACAAAGTTAGTGCCCTTAGGCACCATGTAGCCCTAAGACCACCTGAGTAGCCTGCAGATTGGTTTTGAAAATATATCATGGGTCATTGTGATTTTCTATGAAATATGCTTTTTAAGTGGCATGATGTTTAGTGGTTGACTGAGTCTATTTTAACCTCTTATAATTACAACCTAGTAATAACATAGTAAATATATAGTAACAAAGTAATAACATGTTATTTTAGAGATGCAAACTGGTATCAAACTGGTTGCCCTTTGTACTAATCGGTAACAAAAAAGTAGCTCTCAGCTTCAGAAAGGTTGCCCCTGCTTTGAAATGACCAAACCGCACCATATGTCATCAATTTTTTTTCTGGCCTTTCACCAAGTTTAGGTCTTTTGGGACTACCATTCGCAACAAGATGGCGGGCCATTATGCCAGCTCCCTCTAGGTGAGCCTTATGTTATGTAAAATAAATAAACATTTCGTCTATGTATTTTGGCTTATTATTCTAATCAATGTATTTGTTTTTAATAGATGTTTTTAACAACAAGAGGTTTTAAATAATACAAAATATCTTTTCAAGGCAAAACTAGTTGGTTTTCTCATAGTCCTACAAAATTTAATGTTGAGAATATGAAATTCTGATCCAAAATGATGCAAGTATCTAAAAAAAATGCCAATTATTAAAATCCAATAATTCGATGATCGATTTGTTTTCAAAAAGGTTGTTGCACCAGTGATTGTAAACAAAAATCAATGTTTTTGCCAAGCTATCCCTGACGACTCCCCACTGACATTGTCAACCGTCCACAGGTTAGCATTCTTAGCGAGAAAACTTGGTGCTATGTTGTATAGTTGTTGCTGAGCCAGCCAAGTAGTCCAGCCAAGTCACTGGCCAATCAAAAGACACTTTACAATGGCTAAAGATGTTTGCAGTAACCCGGCATGATTTTATTATTTTTTGCAACTGCAGACATTACATTTAGCACCCCTGCTTGGAATGCAAACTGGGCCCTCGCACTGTGGCTCCGCCCGTACCGCCGTCCAGGGGCATGTTACTGAAAATAAAAGAATGTCAGTTAGGTTCTTGACATAAACACAGATCAAAATTATCTAAAAGTATTCACTGCTGTTACATTTGACATTCCTCAGTTGCCATTGCGGTGTGACAATTGCAGAGGAATGCATTAAAGAAAAGGCTTGCACTCATATGAAAAGTTGACTCGCACTTTGTAAAAGTTCCTGCTGAGGTGCCAGTTAAGGTGTGTCCACCTTCGAGTTGAGCAGTTCTCCTCATAACCAAAACAAGTCGAGAAGCATTACATTAAGAGAGGCACACACCCAGAACCACAAACACATAAACAGATCCGAAACATGTGATCTCATACGGGGCACGCTGGAGGGGCACACCCTTAAATGTCGCTGCTGCGCTCTGCGTGGTGCACAACTTCCCCCTAAACTGTCTTGCCACCGTTTCGTTCCTTTTTGCAAAGCCACCCTGAGTTGCACGACCTTTTCAAATGCATGGTGTTTGTCAGGATCTGGACGGATGGCTTCGGTCTATAGAATAGATGCAGAGACATTTTAATACATGGCAAAATCAATGCTCCCCTCCCTTATGCTGTGATGCACATTTGGGCATCCATAGCTTTCACCCTGTAACTTTTTCCCTGCCCCTTTCTCTACTCATGCTAATGCAGTATGCTAGCGCTAGGTGATATGAATAAAGTTTGCCACAGGTGCTGACCTGGATTCAGCACATATTTGCGCCAACAGTGCCAGTAACATTTGTGACTAGGTCTGCAAGCGTAGCTGCTAGCATTAAACTTAGCTACTGATGATGCTAACACTATAGACTAGCTCAGCAGAGATACTGTAATCCCTCATTTTTCGCAGTTAATCAGGAGCAGAAAGCAATATGCGAAATCCAAAAGTATCACCGCTGCTTCTTGCCCCAAGTCCCAGATTTACAGACAAAATGTTTTCCATTGGCGGCAGTAGCTCAGGAGGTAGAGTGCTCGTCTTGGGATGAAGGGATCCCAGTTCGAATCCGGGCTCGTCCGTGTTACATGTCGAAGTGTCCTTGGGTAAGACACTGAACCCCTAATACCCCCAATAAGCAGGTTAGCGCCTTACATGGCTGCAAGGCCGCTATTGGGAAATGTGAAGCACACTGTAAAGCGCTTTGGGAAGTCATAGACTTGAAAAGCGCTATATAAATGCAGATCATTTAATTTCATTTAATTGTTTTTACTATTGTATTTTGCGATATTGCGGCCATTTTACAAATGTTTGCTTTGTCTTTTTCTATATAGCAAACTGTCGACTCATTCTTGATGAAATAACAAGCAACCCTCGCATCGCTGTAGCCTGACAGTAGCATTTCCATAAAAGCCACTTTCTTGTTAAGCGTGAGCATCTATCTTCTTTTCTTAGGTTCGCCAGATGCCGCTGGAAACCCATTTTAAGGTCTCAAAAGGGGAGAGGGTAGAAGAGGGATTTTATGCTCGTCATTGAAGTTTTTTGTTAGTGTAGCATGAAAGTGGTGAAGTAAAAAAATGCCTTCATCAAGAACAGTCCAAACGCCAACCAGAACCCCCAAATAGATCATTAAAGAAGAGTTTATTCGAACCTGTCTAAGAAATTCACAAATTTGCATGCACAACATAAGGAGCTTGACAGAGGCTGTAATGACTACTTAAACAAGGAGATGGCTTCAACAAGTCGAAAAGTTCCATATTATGCACATCACCTTCAATGTTGTCTTGTAAAAGTTAGGGGACAAAACGTTTTAAGGGTGTTGAAAAATATCTGATTTTACTTTTGGGTAGTTGTATTCAGTATGTGTTTGTGCTTTTTCTTGATGCATACTCAACAACACTACCATTCTATGCGTTAGACTTCTGCTTTTCTCCCCCTTAATGCCTACCTATTTTAATTTTTATTTCTGACTTTTTTAATAGTTTTTTTAAACAAACCAAAATAATCGTATTATTGTCTACGAGTGTTTTATCTTGAAGCTGGCCTAAATCTTTGCGCGTTTTTTCCTTTAATATTCTGGATAATTGTGTTTCACGTGTAAAAATAGAGTGCGCAATAACATTTACCGCTTTTTAATGTCAAAAAGTTGGCCTGTCTGTTGATGCCACTCCAAACTAGAGAAACTGGCACCATATAATGGTTAGGTCAACAAATGTTCTTTCAGATAAATGTGTGGCACTTGTGTTATTGTAATAGCTGTCTCAGGAGCAGCTTTTTTTCCTCACTGTACACATTGTCAGTCGGTATTCTGAAATTCCTTCCTACTCCTCGGGGTGTTCTACCATTGCGGGTCCGCATGCACACGCACTACACTGATAGTGATTTGCGTCAATGAAAGTGGTGAATACTTATGATTTGCGGTTTATTTAGTCTTATTCGACTCTTTCACTGCTTAAAAATACTGTTTTCTGACTTGGCTTTTAAGCCTGGCTTGTTTTTTTTTTTCATAGCTTTCTAGCATGTTGTTTGTTGACTACGGTAATCGTGCAGTATGTGTGCATGTCAACCCTCGGTTAGATCATCAATAAAAGTTCTGTTTTCAACAGTTCTGAGTTTCAATGTTGCTGCTTTAACCTAATTATGAAGAAAATAAAATTGCTGCTGTCAGGTCAGCCCAAAAGGTAGGACGTTTTGGCAGAACACTGGTAAACAGCACGACAGCCGAGTTACCGCAAAAAACAAAAAGTGCCAAGCTAGAGTCTAAGACAAGATAATTAAAAGCAGAAACTGAAGCTCCACAGGCACTTTATTCCCCCTACAGTTATTGTGTGGTTTGTGAAAAAATGTGCTGTATATTTGAAGTGTTCGATCACATGACCAAGGATGGCGTTATGATACAGACTGTATAATTATTTCCTAGCGAGTAAGAGAGGGAGTAAAGAGAGGAGTGAAGGAGTGATTTTGGAGGAGGAGAAAGTCGAAAGAGAGAGGGCAAAAGAGAGAGAGTTAGAGAGAGGTTGGCTGCTATCCTACTGTTGCTGTCAGAAAAACTCTGACGAACGTGCATACATCTTGTCTATTTTTCAGGCTCTCTTCGTTCATCGGAACCTCTTTTGCATCTGAATCAGTGAGTAGTTCTCTTTCTAAAAACTTTCATAACATGAAAACAAATGTCCCTTTATTTTTTGTTTTTCCTCTCGGAATGCCTTTGTTTGCAGCAAGCTTTTTTGAAATTAAAGACACTTTCAAACTGATCCAAAGCGATGTCTGTGACCAAGGCTCAAGCATCCTCATGCACATTTCTTTCATTAGGATTTATGGAGCATGCAACTCATTTATACGAAAACGCGCTCGAGTGTGCCTGCGTGTTTCTCTGAGCACACATGTGCTTATTAGTGGCTGTTACCCAGCGCCCGTGGAGTGCTTTATTATTAGCATATGTGCGTGTGTTCGTGTGTACACGCCTGCATGTGTTTGATGTCTATTCACTGGAGGAGTCACCAGTCCTTGACCTTTTTTTATGATAACAAACCCACTGGAAACTTGGAAAAGAGCGGCATTGTTTTCCACTTTTAAGCATTGCTGGGCTTATTCCTGCCGACTGACTTTTTTCGTCTGCGCAGCTGCGTTCTCCTCTGACATGGAACTTTATTCATCGCGTTCCGATAGTCGGTGGCCACCAGTGACTCTGCACCTCCCGCCTTTGGCGCGCTGCCTCGGTTAACAGGTTCCACTTGTTACCGGCGCGCACATCAGAGAGATGCGCCGGAGGTCAAAAGCTTGTTTTTACTTGTTTTGCGTGTCCGTGTTTAGCATACAGCACAGTCGTACCGTCACACCTGCCATCTGCAATTTTTATCCCCCACCAGCGAAACTAACTTAAGTGTGAGGAATAGTAAAAGAAACGTGTAATAGCGCGGCTAAGTGAAGACGCGTGCCGCAGGAGTTCTCTGGCAAGGAAGGAGACGAGAGGTCATCAGTGGAGCTTTGTGGAGCTTAACGTTAGTGCTCGGTGGCCAAGCTGAGGCCTGGGGATGATAGCCTAACATCCATTTTTAAGCATTAAGTCTGGTTAAAAACACATTAAAAATGTATGATTCGTTTTGTTTTCTGTAATCCCTTGATTGCGTTCCAAAAAGTATAGTCAAAATCCACAAAGTAGAAATATTTCGTTTTTTATTAACGTTGGGGCGCAGGATTTTAAAATTTTGTTACTCTCTGCTGCAGTCTGTTCATGATGTGCAAGTACATGCATTTCTTAGAAGCCCTCAAATGAACTTTATTTGGGGTTTATTTTGGCGTTTTTAGTTTCATTTCATTTTTATGCTTCACTGACACATAGATTTTTTTGCATGAGCATGACATCTCTATCCAGCATTCCCCCCAACCCCTTTTCCTCAAATGTAATGAGTTCCACCCCGAATAGCTCTTGTAAATAAGAAAAAGCAGATAGGCGCTGTGGATAATAAAACATAAGGGCTCTTTGAACTCAGTTGGGCCTTGTTACACATACTTAATAGAGAAAATACTTTTTAACAACGCACTCCACATTTACTTTATTTTACGTTGAAACCAAACTACAAACCCAATTTATAGGCTCAAACACAAACAATGTATTGTACTTTAAAATTTTTTTTTATTTTTTTACAAAAAAATCCTGTACTGTCAAATTATATTTTAAAACAACTCTTTTGATTTCAGGACACATGACACATTAAACTTTGTTGCCATCGTATGAACATTACGGAAAACTGCATTTTTTTTTATATATATATGTGTGTGTGTATGTGTATGTGTATGTGTATGTATGTATGTATGTATGTATGTATGTATGTATGTATGTATGTATGTATGTATGTATGTATGTATGTATGTATGTATGTATGTATGTATATGTATACATATATTTGGAATAGAATAGAATAGAATATACCTTTATTGTCATTGTTACAAAATGGGTTAACATATTGTGACAACGAAATTGGGCACAACACTCCAGTTCACACATTTACAGTGAGGTAAAAACGCCAAGAAGATAAAGGCACAGAGAAGATAAGGTTATAAAACAAGGAGGATAAGGATATAGTTATAATTTACACAATATATATGTACGTATGTATGTATGTATGTATGTATATATATTTATGTATATGTATATATATATATATATGTGTGTATGTGTATGTATGTATATGTATGTATGTATATGTATGTATATATATATATGTATATAAACACATTTGTACTCTTTGGCCATTTATTCAGCTGAGCGGCAGTTATTTTACATCTTTTTAAGGGGCAGTGTCGACTACCTGACCACTATTTCTCGCTGTATTGTGTATCACAACCAAGAAACAGTGTTAAAAAGCACAAGGAAGTATACAAATTACATATGTGAGGTTCATGTCAAATTAATGCAAATTTCCTGACCTACCTATATTCAAGAATATGCACCATTATATGACTGTTATGTAATTTTGCTAATTTAAAAAAAATAAACAATTGTTCTTGGGCAGCACGGCGGCGCAGTGGTTAGCGCTCGTGCGGCACAGTTCATGTCATGGGAACCTGTCGTGGGTTCAAATCCAGCTCCAGACTTCCTGTGCGGAGTTTGTATGTTCTCCCCGTGCTTGCGTGGGTTTCCTCCGGGCACTCCGGTTTCCTCCCACGTTCCAAAAACATGCATTTCAGGTGAATTGGCCGGTCCAAATTGTCCCTAGGTGTGAATGAGCGAATGAGTTGTCTGTCCCTGTGTGCCCTGCGATTGGCTGGCAACCAGTTCAGGGTGTCCCCTGCCCACTGCCCGGAGATGGCTGGGATGGGCTCCAGCCCCCCCGCGACCCTAATGAGGATAAGCGGTACGGCTGATGAGATGAGATGAAACAATTGTTCTTGGTCCCTCTAATTTTATGGACTCAGATACACGTGCACATATATTTCTTAATTAATTCATCATAATTTAATTATAAAATAATTATAAACTGACTAGTTTACAATTAATGAGATATTAGATTTTTTTTGGGTTATTTCTTTTGGATAACATGTCACTATTCGTAAAGCGCTCGCTACACACTGACATTATGAAGTCATTTATAAAAGAGGTGGAGCTGACTAGTGACTATAACGCAAATGGCCACACCAGAGGCATTAACGACTAGCATTAGCAGCTACAGCATTATTGCTGGCCAGGTTTTCGTCGTAGAAGAAAACACAAAATTCCCATTCATAATAATACAAAACACTAAACAGATATGTTAGCTGTTAGCATTAGTGATTAATTTGGCATAGAAGACGACAAAGTTAGTTTTTTACCAAGAAAACTCATTAATGCTCTTCACAGAAAAAGCCGACGCTGCCTTTCCTGACCCTGGTTTGACAGGTGGTTTTTGGAACATACGAGTAACATGATGATCGTTATTATCAGTTTAGAAGCCAAAATTCAAATTGTGTGCTTGAAGCACAAGGTAGAAAAACACACATGAATACGTGTCGATTGGTCTGCATGCTTGTAGCAAAACGTAACACAAAGCACGTGAATACGTGTCGGTGGAATTTTACTTTGTCAAGTTGAAATTGCAGTTATATATAGCTATAACAGCCGCCTTATGAAAATTACCAAAAATGCATGTATTCATCCATGCAACTTAGCCAATCAATCAAACTACAACAATGACTGATGTAGGGGAACTGTTGATACCTGTCGATGGAGAGGTTAGACAGGTGTTTCATTTTTGTTGGTGGGAGGGGGACGCATAGGCGTTATCTTTCCGCCACAGCACTATAATTAACATGGCAACACTTTGACAGCCATTCCCTATGTTTTGCTTTTCTTAAGAGGTGTCTGTGTCAATTTGCAAGCTCGGTTAGCTAGAGTGTTTATTAAGATCTCGTTTAGCGCTTTGTTGTGTGTTATGCATCTCTTTGTTTGGGCCTGTTTTTGCCGCTTTAGTTCCTGGGGCTACAATCAGACATGCAAGTCATCTTCATACAGAGAAAGACTTGTTTTCTCTCTGAGGACAGGAAAACAAACACCTCACACATAATCTAATGCTCTCTACCTAGTTGTAAAATGTGAAGAGATTTTCTTTCTTTTTCTGTCTTGAGGGATTTTTTGCCGCTCTGGTTTTACTTATCTTTAAAAATTGGATTCCATCATACTTATTTTCCTGTTGTGGGTGTGTTTGCGGGTTCTTGTTTTGCTGGACCCAAATTAGGAGAGTGTGCTTAGTGTTTGCCAGTGTGCTCTACCACATCATGGAAAGGGAAAATTGTGAAGATGACTTCATCTTTTAAGAAATTGTTTTATGTGTCACGGAGTTCAAACTCTTTCCATAATCTTTTTTCCTCTGTATAACTTAACCTTACTGACACTATTCAAAAGACAGTGTCGATAAAGTTTATTCATGAATCAACTGTTCATTAAATTCTTTTGTCAAATCAAAGAACTGAAAAAGGTTATTCTTAAAAATATGAACAATTGCTTCTAAAGACAAACATTTGAAGCTTTAACTTCCGAGCTAATGTACAGCAAAATTAATATACTCCACAGTGCCATATTATAGATTTTTTTTATGGTGTGAAAATGAACTCTGACACCTTAAAATTCACAACAGAGAAAATGCACAAATATACATAAATTCAAATGATTCTAGAAAAATATTTGCAAAAGTATGAACATTGTTTTCAAAGTAAAAGTATAAAGGTATTGAGTCTGATTTAAAAAAAATTACAATTTACAAATAAGATTTGACAACTTTCCAGATAAATAGAATCATGATTGATAAAAAATTTTTATTCAATCAAATTTTGTTGCAAATTTATTAGAATAAAAACGAGTTGTAGTTTGGTTGTTGTATGCCAAGAAATAATGCAAAATGTGCAATCCATCCATCCATTATCTGCACCGCTTATCCTCAGTAGGGTCGCGGGGGTGCTGGAGCCCATCCCAGCTATCTTCGGGCAGTGGGCAGGGGACACCCTGAACTGGTTGCCAGCCAATCGCAGGGGGCACAGGGACAGACATCTCATTGTCATTCGCTCATTCACAACTTGGGACAATTTGGAGCGGCCAATTAACCTGACAAGCATGTTTTTAGAATGTGGGAGGAAACCAGAGTGCCCGGAGGAAACCCATGCAAGCACAGGGAGAACATGCAAACTACACACAGGGGGTTTGATATCACGACCTCAGAACTGTGCCGCACACGCGCTAACCAGTGCGCCGCCGTGCTGCAATGTGCAATCGATCTAGCACTATTTTAGGCAAGTATCAATACAGGTATCAGAGGGGACACCAGCCTTATTTTAGAAATTGGTACACGTGTTGATGGTTTATAACATCTGCCCTCCAGAGACGGTTCTACAATCAGGTAGTTGAAATCAGAATGATTACAAAACTGCCGTGAATTTCATGCAACAAAGAAAAACTATTCTGTAGATAAATAGAAGTACTTTTAAAAAAATATCAGTATCTTTGGGGGTATGAGTATAGGAATGACTACTTAAGACCTCATTACCATTATCGAAAAAAGTAGGAATCAACATCCATACTTTTTATAACAGATGTGCGAGAAGAAATACCGGGATTTGTTTCCGGTGATACCTAGCATCAATTCTATGTATCAGAACTCATCTTAGCAGTCAATAACAAAATGATATATTTTGCGGCTATCCATCACTTTTATGCAATTTCGGGGAAAGCAGTCTTAGAAATTGTGTATGAAATATACAGTCATACCTCTATATACATGCACCTCTAAATGTAAGAATTCCATTTTTGAGGTTTATTTGGAAGAAAAATCTTTCTCCACATTCGATGGAAAATCCAAGTCAGAAGCGACCACTAGAGCCTGCTCGGGACCGCTCACTGGTCGCGCTGCAGCTATTCTTAATGACACTTCCCAGTGAAGAAAACAAACATTGATTTGAATACTGGCACGAATACATGATGTTTTATACCAATGTTGATTTTCTTTATTAAAAAAAATCATAGGTCAAGAAATGCATATTTCTTTTTCGCTATGGAATCCCTTCTTGGATCGGTGCCATGTTTTTCCGGCATCCTGCCGCCATGGCCTGTATCACTGGCCCTCTAGTGGTCAAAAATCAGACATTAGGGCTTTGAGCATTTCCATGACATTTTGAAGGGCAAACTGTGACAAATCTCTTTGGATGAGTTTCTTTTTGTTTTTTTTCAAAAGACCTTATGAAAGAGAACGTGTACCGAGTGAATAAAATAAATAAAATGATGAATTAAAACTGAGTTACCGTAAGTGTACAGTAAGTGCTTACGTATCATCAACAATCTCATTTCTGTCACACCCCCGCACCTCGCAAACACCTCTGATCATAAATTAGGATCCTATTTTATTTATATCATCTCACTTATCCTATTACTGTATGACTGTATTTCTTTATGTTCGTTTGGTATTTCATTGTGTTTCAGATATGTTTTGGAGCTATTTAGGGTTGTTAACTTTAATCCTTTTGGCCGGTTGGGAACAGACCTACAGTATCATTTTTTAATAATTTTATACGATCTTAGAACAAATCAAGCTCGTATGAAGAGGTTCTACAGTATAATAAAAAAACTGCTATTGTCACCATTTGGTATCATATTCCCACAATAATGTGAGTTCTCGTACTATAGTATGGATATGAAAAAAAAGTAGTACCAATGATTTTTAAATTCAATCAATTGCTGGAAAATATCTACTGTATTTTGGCAATCTCGATTGCCCTCGTGGGGAGCAAGCCTTTCTCTGCACGTCAAATCATTGCGCCCTAGTGTGACTTTGCATTGTTGCGCGTAAGCAAATATGTGTTTGCGCCATGCCAAGAGCAAGCAGATGTCAAACAAGTTTGGGGTGATGGAATGCAAGGTGTGTTTGGACACACCAAGTCTTCTATCACTGATTGTCTGAATTGGAGCCATTAGCCACGCACTTGTCGAAAGACTGCTAGCTGTCAGCTCAGCATTGAGCAGTAATGTGTTTCTTCGGGTACTCTCGCCGCAGACAACATGTCGCCGGATCACAAAACGCTCCCGCCACGTCACTTTTCAGCAATTTTTTTGCACCCACTGGGAGGAATTGTTATACCCGTGTGGTAATTTGACTTCACCTGTGACCCAGAACCTAAAACATAACCTTGTGTGTTTCCACTCACTTCCTTGACAAAGTTATGGGCCATAAATCACCCTCATTTTGACAACGAGATGACTGTGCTTGGAAGACAAGCTTAGGTGTCCGTTCAAAAAATGAGCATGCGTGGGCAAGTCCATGTTTAAAAAAACAACAACAAAGGCCTTTTGCAATTTGTCAAAAATTTCCTTCCAGACTGCAAGGTACTTTTTCATTAAGCTGTAGGTATTAAAGTAGAATGTTCCACTGCAGATGGTGATACCCATTTTTATCTGTGAGCGAAAATTAGCCCTCTAAAAATTACACATTGTGGACATTTACAGAGTTATAAATATGGAAAGACTATCTGTCAAGTCATCAAGCGCACTGGCAGATAAACAATAAGTAACCTTAATCAGTTAGCTTTAGAATCTGTAGTGTAATTGCTCTAGGGCAGTGTTTTTCAACCTTTTTGTGCCAAGGCTTTCATCAAAATTAAAAAAAAAAAAAAATCTCATGGACCACCACCAGTTCTTGCCATTGCAACTCCTGTAAAAGTGAATCCAAATTGAAGATAACTTTCGATATACCGCACAGGCACACAAGTTGGATAATTTCCCGTGGGAGAGTACGACAATTAGCACACTAGTTTCAGGTTTCAGGAGAACCAGAACTCACCCGGTTCCTGTAACCATCAAGGGAGAATGTGTAGAATTTGTCCAGACCTACAAATACCTGGGTGTGCAGCTGGACAACAAACTGGACTGGACTGCCAACACAGAAGCTCTATGTAGGAAAGGGCAAAGCCGACTTTACTTCCTCAGAAGGCTGGCCTCCTTCAACATCTGCAAAAAGCTCCTGAAAATATTCTATGAGACAGTAGTGGCAAGCGCCCTCTTCTATGCGGCAGCGTGTTGGGGAGGCAGCGTCAAGAAGAAGGATGCCTCTCGTCTCAATAAACTGGCTAGGAAAGCGAGCTCTGTTGTAGGCAAAGAGCTGGACAGCCTAACAACAGTAGCTGAGAGACGAGCACTGAAAAAGCTGAGGTCAATCATGGACAATCCATCGCATCCACTACACAGCATTATCTCCAGACAGAAGAGCAGTTTCAGCGACAGACTGCTGTCACTGTCTTGTACTACGGACAGACTGAAGAGATCTTTTCTTCCTCATGCCATGAGGCTCTTTAACTCCACCCGGCAGAGTTAAGGCCCACATTAAACCACACCACCTACATTGGATATTACCGAATCTTACTGCAATATGTATTCTGTGTAGCACTATTTAGTTACTCTATATAACACGCTACGGTGGGCATTTGCACGTCACACTGGGTATTTGTATATTGTATTCTTTTGGCTTATTATTGTACTGTTCTCAGCTCAGGGATGCTGCTGGAAATGTGAATTTCCCTTCGGGGATGAATAAAGTATCTATCTATCTATCTATCTATCTAGTGGCGGCAGTAGCTCAGGAGGTAGAGCGCTCGTCTTGGGATCAAGGGATCCCAGTTCGAATCCCGGCTCGTCCGTGTTACATGTCGAACTGTCCTTGGGTAAGACACTGAACCCCTAATACCCCCAATAAGCAGGTTCGCGCCTTTAATGACTGCAAAGCCGCTATTGGGAAATGTGGAGCACATTGTAAAGCGCTTTGGGAAGTCATTGACTTGAAAAGCGACTGCCACTAGCCATATTAGCATTAGCAACTAGTGTTGCTGAGACAACTTCCAGCACCAACCCTCTCAATTAAAATATTGGACCTTGAATAGCTGTTAGCTTTGGTATTGTCTAGCGTTGCTTTAGGTGTCACTAGCTGCGACAAGTACAACATTAGCAACTAGCATTTGCAGCTTCTTTCAGTTTTGAAATCCTATCAATCCATCCCTCGAATTGTTTCCGAATTTTGTCAAAGTCAACTGGACGGAAGGCCATTTGACTTTGACACTCCTGGTGTGGATCTTTGTGATTGCACGTCTCGTATATGACTCGATAAAAACATGACTATGCAGTCATAGTAAATGTAGTCCACACTAACCAGTTCTTTCATTTTGGAGTAGAAATTCAATCTACTGATGCTAAAATCTTTCTTTGTTAACGATTCAAATATTTAAGTCTGTTGCAGTTTAATATAGGTAGGTATTGATGGACTAACCACATACATGTTACCAGTGCGCGGAGTAACGTGTCAGACAGGACGAAAGGAAGACTGAATCACTTGCGTTTGTTTCTTGGTTTTATTGAAAGGAAGGAAATGACAAGGTGGGATTCTTCGATCAGTTGGTTGGCGGATTGACGGAACTTGACAGGCGGGTGAAGGCTTGGCGGGAATGGTCGCGGACAGGCGTAATCGTAGTGTTCGGAAAAGAGTTCAGGAGTCAGACGGGCAGGGCAGATTTACAGAAACGGGTCGGCAACGGAGATCAATCAGAAGAGAACAGGGAGCAGGCAAAGAGTCAGAGGTACGGGCTTACTGAGCTGAAGGCAACAGGTAGCATGAGTACAATCGGACAAAGTGTTACCGGAAGCTGGGGATTTAAATGTACAGGGTGCGCCAATCAGCTGTCCTGGCTGTTGACGCCAAAACCGGAGCACAGGTGTTCCGAATACATGTGATTGTGACACAACGGGGATTTTGGTCCTATCCCCTTGCGTTGAATAAAACTGGTTAAATTTACTGCTAAAAGAAGATCCCTTAATTCTACTCCTGGTCACACCATTAAGCAGTACAATATTATAGATTTTTTCATGGTGTAAAAATCATGCAATTACCTGTATGTAGACAGTAGGCCATTCTGGATGGGTCCAATAGATGTGGTCTGGTGTTATGATGGGTCTACACTATTATGTAATTGGCTTTTCCAATGAAAGGGGAAGGTGTAAGGCAAGGATCGGCAACCCAAAATGTAACCCCCCCCCCAAAAAAAACATAAGAATTTGTATTTAAGTAAGATTTTTATTTTAGCCTTATAATAAGATCAACACAATTTGTACATATCTGTCTATATTAGCTATATTAGCATGCTGTCAAAATTACCAAGTTAGTTACAAATACATAATGAGCCGTCATGATTAAATGGTTATTTTCCTTGCAGCATGAATTTCAATGCATTTTTTTGCTTTGATAAAATTAAGTAAATGCAATAAAAAAAAATCAAATTTTTGATGTCATTTTTATTTTGACGATTCGCAAAAACAACATCTAGATGGAAGGTGCTGGGCTAAAAAAAGAGTGCATTAAAACTCAGCATGCATTCTTACAAATGTAATGGCAACTTTTTAAAAGCATGTAAAAACAAATTAATACAATTTAAGTTTTATGAGCCAATTTCAAACAAGTCACTGCAAAAGTAAAACGCAGCAGCATCCCGTTCTGGCGCTAAATGTCCTGGGTTTGCAGATCGGTGATGTTGTCCTCAATTTTTAGTCCACTCCTTCACTGTCTGAGAAAAATATGTGTTTAATTTTCTCATTTCTGTTCTGTTCTTGAACTCGGCAAATAAGTGTTACAATGTGTTGCTGAATTACTCACTCACATTGTCTACATTTACAAACGGTTTTCCACACTTTATTATCTCCTGGTTTGCAACATAACTTCCGGGGGTAGTAAAGTCTTAAGATGAAATCCACTTCTTAAATCTTTATTGCGCTCCTCTAATATATCCAGAAGTTACACAATCACACTTTTTCTCACTTACCAAGTGATACTCGGCTGTAAATGTAGCATACTTTCCTTGGAAATGTCTTTCCATAGTACTCGTTTTGTTATTTGAGAACTTCTCTATTCTGAGCAAACATTCTGTCAATCCTTCCGCATTGGCAATAAATGCAAATGATTCTGTCCAAGAACCGTAGAATCCTCCGTTTTCCTCAGTTATTTTTCCATTTTTACCTCAGGCCAATTTGTTGAAAACAGCCACCTCCCTGGCTTGTTTAGGTAAGATTGGGCCTTAATAACCCAGCCCGATTAACTTAATTTTCCCATTTGTATTTGTGTAGGGTAATTTTATGGTCAACTTCAAGCAACTCGAAATTTCTGAAAAACACACAACAAATATTAATTAAAAATATTGGCTATTCAGTGCAGTCCTTGTAATGTCCTTGTAATACAAACAACACATCAATATTTCAGACTAGAGTGAAGCAGGTAGGTGTACACTGCAGTTGTCAGCCACTGGTAAACCGGTAAATAAAAGTAACTTGTCAAGCCAGACATTTGTTCTTCCTGCCAAATGCCAGCTATCATATTAAAAGTGCTTGGTCTCTTAGCTACCGAATATTTGTTCTGTTCTCTCATTCTCAGTCAAGTCAAAAACAGTGTTTACATATTGTAATTATACAGCCTTTTAACTATTTTTTTTACTGAACTTTTGTTCAACAGTCAAATAAGATGCTTTGTACTCTTTGTGAAAACAATCCTTTAGACATGGAAGAGTATAATTCCAAAGAAAGAAAAACCGTATAAAAGTACCAAAACTACAAAACATGACAATTTGTGAACATTTATCTTCGTAATGTAGCCTGGAAACTGCAACGCAAACATATACAGTACATACCAGTCAAATGTTGTCACCAATATTCGGGTTGCCTGGATGTAGATCACATGATTAGGAACCATCTACTGTAATGCAGAAGTGATTCAGTGTTGATTTTAGTATTGCTCATTTTGCAATTCTTTATATTTCCCCATCTCTGTCTTGCCATAACCCGGTAGATGATGGGAAGTTCTACCCTCCCACTGCCCTGTTGATCGTCCACTGCCCTGTTGATCGTCCTCACCCGCCCATGTGCCCCTAGGGCTCAAGGGAAGAAGGGAAGTGTGTGCGTGTGTGTGTGTGTGTGTGTGTGTGTGTGTGTGTGTGTGTGTGTGTGTGTGTGTGTGTGTGAGTGCATGTTGGGGGCCGTTTGGCCCTGGCTAACGGGATGAGGTCACTCCAAATTCCCCCTCTTATAGACCAAGTGGCTAAGCGAGACGACCACAGTACCCCATAATAAAACCCAAATGAGTTTTTAAAAAGCGTCTGGAGTGATGTAGCTCTTTAAAAAAGCACTGGCGCCATCTATTTTTTTCAAATCAATTCATTAATGTATTTAGGGAGGAGAGTAAATCTGTTTTTTTTTGGGTTTGAAACATACGCCCCTCTTCTCCTTTTATTCATTTTTAGTAGGCTTTTCTGTGGGTAGTTTTGCTAAGTTAGCATTCTCCGAGTAGCTTCAGTAGCTTAAGACTCTTTTGTATTCTTGGCTGGAATATTGGATGAATAGATGGATCAATACACTCTTGTTTACTCCAGTGAGAATACAAAAGCCTTTATGCTGCTCTCTCCTCTCAGCGCTGGCAGATTTTGCTCCCTTTGAAGAGACATTTTACCCAAACACGTCACGCGCACTTTTCATTCCCCGTCCCAAAACTGAACGTTGTCTCTATTTCAGCTCGCTGCAAAGATGTCTGCCGTCTTTTTATTTCTTTGCTAATGATTGGACCCGCTGACTCACCGGGAAGGATGCAGATGGCGTTAAGGATTTGTTTTAGGATCATGATTATGGGAAGAGACTTCAAGGTATTCCCGAACAAAATTAGTTTAAACAATTATGCTAAATAATTCATGTACAGGGGGACTCAAGATATTGAGTTTTAAAGTCGACCCATCTGGCTTGTTCGTTGCGTTGTCATTGAAGTAACACAACAATTTCAAAATGGCGAATCCCATGAACAAAATATGTGTGGTGAGCTCCGAAGTGAACAAAGTTTCTCTGACCCCTATTTTTTTGCTGATATGACAAAAGAATGCCCATGACAGATATTCCTAGAGGAAAAATCGGGTTTAACGCCAGGGAATTAGAATTGCAGCCATACTAACTTGAAACAGTGATTGAGGTGAGTGACAAGGGCAATTTTGACATTCGCAACGAAAAGGAGAGAAGATTTGATCGTTTCCTGAACACAGGTTGTGTTTAAACACCCTTCTTCTGAGAAAGTTTTCGAGCTATATACCAATGTCTCAATTTGGCAAATTTTCGTTATGATGCTCTGTTCACTTGGCAGTCGGAAACCAACCAGTGGGAATGGGTCATACTAAAAATTGGCAGAGTGAATAAATATATTGTTGTAAAATATAGACGTTGCACTTCAAATGTCCCATAAACCTTGTCTAGATGTATTCTTTATTCCCTATTGAACTGCAATCCTCAGTTTTTAATGTATTTTCATTCCTCCCCGAAATGCACCGAGCACAACAAAGACACCTTTAATGGGCCTTTTCACACCCGAATGTTCTTGACAAATTCTTTATCCCAACCATTTTGTTTTTCGGCAAGCAAAAAAGACTTACACCGTGAGCCGTACCATTACTGCATTTACCTGCAACACAACGCCTAAGAATTCTCTATAGAAAACTACCAAAACTTGAAACACTTGTAACCTCTTTGACTAATTAACACGTAATGTAAAACTGTTTGGCGACTGACTTGCAAGACTCCTGGTGTTACGCTGATGACATCCTAGCTCAGGATGTCAAAGACAAGACAGGCTATCGTAAAAATATATTTTCTCGTAAAATATTTAAAATAAACCAATGAAATATCCAGTAATCCCTCGCTACTTTGCACTTCAGTTATCAGTGGTTTCCTGCTTCATGGATTTTGAATTGAAATGAATTGTCTTTATTGTCATTGATATCTAAGTCTCGTGCTTTTGTTCTGCAGCAGACCGCAGACAGCAAACGCTATCACGGGGGCAGGTTGAATGTGTGTGTGCTGGATGGGCGACTGTAATTGGCTGGCGTATGCTGTCAGTCAAACAGCAGGGGAGACCATCAATGAGACCATCAAACCAAATTGTGAAGCATGGCGAGAACTATGTTTTACAGAATTATTACATTCAAAATAAATTCATCAATTAAATCGGACTCTGAGGAACGAGGGAAAACCGCACAGAAATATTGATCGCTAGCGGGTGCTCTGTTCATTATTATTGGGTTCAGGAAGCGACTGAGTTGGTGTTGAGAGAGAAGGCAATCTCAGTGCTGCAAGTCTGGCTTACTGCGGCTAGGCTACATAACAACTCATAAGCTTCCCCTGCCGAGCCTGTATGTCACCAGCGCCAGATCCATGACCTTGAGTTACAATTCATTGAAAACCACTATATTTGGGACGGTTTTATTTGAATCATCATGGCTCAATTCGAGGGTACCTGATGCCAGCCGCTGTCTAATTCGTACACTGTAAGGAGAAGCCTTCCAATTTTGTTGTGAATTTGTATAATGACAAGAAAGAGCATTCATTCATCTGCAATGCTGTGTTCTGTGTTTATAATTGTAGATACGCTATATAGTTTTGATTACTCTCTGTCGGCAATGACATCGTCTCAAGGTAAATTTGACCTTTGGGGGCTACTTTGCAGATATTCACTTTTCGCGGAGGGTTCAGGTCCCCATTAACTGCAATAACTGAGGGATTACTTTATAAAGACTTCATGTAAAAATATGTACTCTAGTCTCACATTTTCATGTCGAATAATTAGGGATTATCTTTAAATCCACAAAGCAAAAAGGATGGTCAGGGTTGGGGGCGTTTGGAATGGAGTTGTGGGTTGTGGGCAGGGTTTGTGGAAAAAAAAGATGGAAGTATGGCTATGTTGGCAGGATGGGGGTTGGTGCCTATGGATGTCTGTTCCTTCCTGAAACGTGGTCACCCGAGCCTGCCCAGGCCCTGGATGCACATGTGGAACAGTTTACTGTAATGGAACTCTAAATTAGTGGCGGTTTGAAGCTGCCTGCAGCAGTAGGGTGTAATTAACTGGCTCTGTTGAGAGAGAGAGCTCCAGGATGAAGCCAGAGCTCTGGAAAAGATGCAAGGGTGAGAGATGTGCGTGTGTGTGCGTTTTAACACATGTTTTTTTTCCAAGTGCGTGATCGCATGTGTATGTATTTCAGACTTTGCGGTATATACATATAAGCATTACGGAAAGCTCTCAACCGGTTTTCTCATCAGGGAACGAACACCCCACAGTGCCCTCAAGTGCCCATACTTTGCCACTGTGTGTGCCACCACGCTAGCAAAGACATTTGAATACATACATAAAAGGCTCATCGTCAGATACTTTTAAGGGTTGTTTTTCTTGTTTTATTTTACTTTATTGTTTGCTTTTTTGGTCATTTATTAATACAACATTTTAATGTCACTTTACATGTACATCATAATACAGTGTTATCCTTAAAGCCCTGGTGTGTAATATTAGACCATTTGATAACACTGTTGTCCACTGCGAACGAAAATCAATGCCACAGCAAGCAAAAAGACGCCAGAAAAACATGGCAGACTACAAAGTATGGATTCCACTTTGTATTTTTGCCTAGTATTCAAATTTCTTAACTGAATGAAAGATTTTTTTGTACCACGAGTCACTAAATATTACACACTGTCCCTTAAAAATACATGCCATGGTCGAGAAATTTGTCTTTTTTTGCATAGTGGAATCCATAGTAGTCGGCGCCATGTTTGTCGCCTTGCGGACAAAAATCACTGCCACACAGCCAAGCATTGTAGCATTAGACAACAGTGACATTTAGTGGTCAAATATTACACACTGGGGCTTCAATAGAGAAAATATTTAATTGTAAACATTTTAAGGACACCTCAAACTACACATCCACCTTTAAGTATTTGTTAACGATGCCCAACTGAGTTCGAAGAGCCTTTTATAAAAAAATTGCACTGTGCCTATATGTTTTTATCCGGCCACACAGCGCGTTACACCGGAGGACAGGAGGCTGAGAGGATGGGGAGAAAAAGAGTAATTCTATGCATGTATTGTCTGTTTTCTTTTATTCAAAGATAGAAATGGTGAAAGTAAGTCAAGGACTGTTTCAAATACAGTCCAAATACCAACCCAAACCCCAAAAAGATGAAAAAAGAAGAGTTTATTTGAGAGCATCTAAGATAGACATGTATGAGCACGCGCCACATTAGCAGCTTGACAGAGGCTGCAATGATGATTTTAGCCAGTTAGTACAATATTTTGAAGTCAGGTGGTATTCCTAACTCTCAAGATATTGAGTTTTAATGTTGACCCATTTGTCTTTTTCGCTGTAAAGGTGGTATTCCTAACTCCAAACTCTTGTACTTGTTGACGCCATCTTCTGGCTGAAACTATTATTGGAGTTACTTTTGTTGCGCGAGTAAGTATTTAAACTTTTAGATGTACTCAAATTAACTCTTTTTTTTTTATTTTTTGGGGGGTTAGGGTTGGAATGTATTTGAAACAGTCCTTTTCTTACTTTCACCATTTTCATTGTAGAATAAAAGAGAACCACGAGTCCACATGTGAAATCACTGTTTCTTGATCTACAAGTATTTAAAAAAAGATACATGTCCATATGATAGTTCATGTATTTTTGGTTATTATTTAAAGGAATATTGCTTTTTTATGAATAAAGTTTGTTTACCACCAGGAGGCGCTAAATGATACACACTGTCCCTTTAATGGAGTAACTAATATAAATATTTGAATTAAATAATGTTGCTTGATTTGCATCTTTTGATAAATATCTGTTTTAATTTTATTTAAAAAATTACTGTAAGTCAAAAAGATTGCACGAACTATGTTGCAAACCTGTTAATTTTTCACCACGATCTGTTTTTATTTGCAAAAATGTGTGAAATATAGTAAGATATTGTCCTGTTGTGAGATAATTTTGCTCTTTTGAGGATATTTCTTTTGATAAGACATATATTTTCTTAAATGAAAAATCCAAAATGATCAGTAATATCAAATAAATTTAATTTGTATAACAATAGAAACTAAAAATATTAGAAAAGATACAAAAATTATCCTCAAGGACTGTCTTATTTGACCACTTGACGTCGCTGTGTAGTGTTAAAACGCCAAAACGAGTGCTAAAAGGCTCAGGGAAGAATACAAAATAAAGAGACTCAAATTGAAATTTTGTGAGATGTTTGGTTTCCTTGGGTACCATTAGCAGCAAGATGGCGAACAATTATGTCAGTTCCCTCTAAGTGAAGCCCATGTTGTGTAAAAAAAAAAGATTAAATGTAATGTCTTTCGAGTATTTGAAAATATTACTTTATGTACTTTTGCTTATTACCTTTCTTCATTTTTAATGATTTTTTAACACTGAATAATACACACTATCCTTTTCAAATAAGCAAATGTCTCTTATATTAGCATCATATCTTTTTTTTGCCCAATTTGCAGATTGTTTTGCTTATTTTACGTGTTTCATGTAAAAAAAATAAGAAAAATAGTCTTTCAATCTGCCATATTAAACAATGTATTTGTCTCATTTTACTATATTTAGATTTTTTTCTGTTTTACATATTCAACAAGGAAAACAAATTAACAACCTCGTACAGAATAAACAATTTGAGCAAAATATCCTGGGAATGGTGCAATGTTTTTTTTGCAATTCCCCCGAACCAGAATTTCTGTCAATGTCATTTTCTTGAAATTTACAATCCCCATTAGTACTAATTTATTTGGCTAAGGTATTTTACCTTTGTAAAAACAATCCCGTCACACCACCCAATACAAAAGTTACACTTGGGGATCGTTCTACAAAAACACATAGCGAGAGCGGGCCGGCTTTCCTCTGGATTTTTACCTTCCTGTTCAACCAAATCTATAGGAGTGCAGGTCTACGTCGGCAGTGCCTAGAGTGTTGTGTCTCAGTGTCTCATTAACCAGAGGATTTGAGCAAGTTAATTATCGGGGTGAGGGCCTTACCTCAAATCAAGCACGTTGGAAGAGACAGCAGTAGTTAGAAATCAGTGGATCTCATTTTACCTCCCCCATACTGCCGCCACCCCACAAACCCCATGTCTGGGCCTCTGCTCTTGGGGGAGTGACAGAGAGAGAGAGAGAGAGAGAGTGAGAGAGAGATAGAGAGAGAGAGAGCTATAGAGAGAGAGAGAGAGGGGGGGGCAGGTTACTGTCCTAGACTGGCAGCAGGAACAGAGGAGCTCTTTATAGCAGAGTTCTAGTGATTTAAATCATATGGCATAGCCTGGAATCAGTGCATACGTCTGGAAGCACTTCAATACTGAAGGAACAAGAGTACTCTCTCTTTTCGCTGGCGTTTACCCCCATGCTTTTCTGTTCCAACTTTTTTCAAGTGTCTCTCTTACTGTATCTCCCCCACCGTCAAATGGTCCCAGTTTTTCTGGATTTCTTTTATCTCACTGTTCTTCTCACACCACTCTCCCCCCCGGCTTTCTGTTCCTCTCCATCATCCTTTTTTCGTACTTGTTCAGAGAACGTTCGGACATCCTTTTTTTGCATTAGAACTGCAGTCGAACTTTTCGGTGTCCCAGAGCAAACATGGTTCAGGATTTCGGAAGTGAATCTACTGTATTTTCCAGACAATAAGGTGCACCAAAAAATCCCAATTTAGCCAGAAATTCAAAAGTGTGCCTTGTCACCCGGTACTCCGAATATACAGTAGAATACAGCAGACAAGATGGGGAAATAAAGGGAGAATTGAACAATGAGTAGTGCTGGTACTATACCACTCAAGGTAAAATGACACATGACAAGGCATTAGACCTTATCTCATTGTCACTCACATTTGTATAGTGATAGGTTAAAGAGTTTCTCCGCGTCTTCACCAATAATTGGAGAATAGAGAAAGTGTTAAGTTTTTCAACAAAATACTATACAAGCCTCTTCTACATATCCGTACATATTAAACCGCAAGGTTATTGACGTACAGGTGAAGAAGTGGAGAGACTGTTTATCCTATGAGAATACACTATAAAAGACAGTGTTGTGGCACCTTGAGTAAAAATGGTGATAAAGGCATGAGCTCTAATGCCATTTTGTATGTCATTCGTACCACTGATGGCCTAGTGGTATTGTGCTGGCGCTCTCAATGCAAAACTTTATTTTGATAACCATTGCATACAATGTTTTAGACTAGCGGCACATATTGCATTCATTGAGTGTTTCTCAATTAGTGGTGCGGGCTTCCCCGTGGGGGTGAGAGGCGCTGTCAAGGGGGGCGGTGATGTGTCTGACCTCGGGAAACTTTTTTTTTTTTTAACTTTCCAAAGAATCAAGTGCAATTGTACCTCCACTACACAAGGGAGCGGTGGTGCTCTCATTGCCTGTGTTTTGTTAACATTTAACCTCAACACCATGCATATAGCACAGAATATAAGCATTGAGTAAGAAGTGTAGATACAAAGTTAGGCAAACCCTGAAGTGGCCCCAAGGAAAAATCTTTAATCCGGACGAGGAGACCGACTTCTTGGGGGGATTGGGATGTAGTGGGTTGGGGGTTGCGGGAGGATTTCTTCTTCTGAGGGGGGCGTGACAGAAAATGATTAAGAAGCACTGCATTAATATGTACCTGTACATATAGAAGCTCTTACTGTATTCTTGATTGCATGCTCCCAAAATTCTGTCTTTTGTATCAAAAATATATGTGGAAAGACTATTTTTGTGAGTGCTACATATAATTAGGAGCGCTTTATAATGCGAATAATATGGTTATTTGCAGTCCCAAAAAAACCCACTCACGTATCATGGTCATGCCAATCAAATGAATGTATTCTTGTGTTTTTTTGTGCTGAAATAACAAGTCTTTTTCTAATTTCTTCCACAGGAACTGAATGCTTATACCCCAACGGAGTTTGTTGTTCCCCTACTAAACAAGAGGCCTTATTCCTTATTCATCCGTTCTCCCACATCCTGAGAGCCTTTGGTTGGATGCAAAACTTGGACGGGATTTTCCAGGGTGACTGCTAAGCACGTTGTCATCCACCAGTGGTCCTGCTGGTGCGTCGTTGACATGGCTACCAACAGGGAACAGCAGGTGGGCCACATGACGGGCTTCCCACCTGCTGTCTACCCATTCGCCTTCAATTCCATGAGAAGCCACTCCCCCTTCGACCTACTGGCCAACAGTAGCCTCTTCGGAAGATTTGGTGCCGACCTGCCCAAAGAGATGGCTGCACTCTGTAAGTTTTTCTCTATGAGAAGCTGTTTAAAAGTAAATAACACTTGCTTTCACACATACAGTAACATCATACTATCGCAGCGCACAACCATACTCTCATAAAGACACTTTCATACCCACGCACAAACACTACTATACACTTTCATATATATACTAACATACTACTATACACACACACACACACACACACACACTACTGTACTCTCACAAATAATACCACACTCTCTTACACGCACTACACTGCTTTCCCATTCATACTTCTATTCTCCCGTACATACTTTGCTATACTCTTGCACACTACTGTTTCACATATGCAACTATACCAGCGCCTTTCAATTATTTTCTGTGACGCCATCCCTCGAAGGAAGAAATCCTCTCACACTCCCCTCAAACCAAACCCCCAGACTAAAAATAAGATGAGTATGCCTGAGCAGAATCCTTATTAAATTCTAAGAGAATAATAAAAGGAAAATGGCACAATTTACAACAAAGAATAGCTCTATTTACTGTAACAGAAAATATTTAAAGTGCATCTGAAATTTAAAAATAAAATAAAAATCCTTAAACTATAAACATTTTCTACTGACCATGTGAAACCATATGTTACTAAAAATGAAATTACATAAAATCAAATAATAATAATGCATTCAAACTTCTCACCAAATTTAACTCAAGAGCACAATAGGAAAAAAACTAAAAATAATGACTGATCTTTTATGTTTTTTGATCAAATATTTTATGAATGAATCAGCACGTTTTGCATGATGAGTTTTTAAAGCAGGACCAAGCAACTCTCTGCTCCTGCTTAATTCTATGATCGCTAGTTTACTGACGTAGGAGTCACAAAGTGGGATCATTATGAATATTTGCCACCAACTACATAGGTTTGAGGTTGGCTTTAGTGAGAATTAAATCATAACAAAAAAAAAAGTCTTACTTGAAAGAGTAGAAAGACACTGACAATATATTGGTCCTATTTTTCAGCACATCAAGAAAGAACGTGATTTTACTTTTTCTGCGCTGCTTTGATCAATTGATTTTTTTCAAAGTGATTAAATAATATTGACAGGGACAAAACAACGAGTGCTTGATAATTGTGGTAATGTCTTGAACTGACGGCTTAATTTATTTGGCTTCGTGCTGTCCGCAGCAAACAGTTTTACATAACAGGCAACAAGGCTTTTATCCGTCTCCACATCCGTGGTCGCAATGAACGGTTACGATACGCTATGTCAAATTTCCTGTCTCAAGGGGAGGCTTTTTTTCTCTTTACCCAGTCTCCCTTAACTTGTCTCCTTATCTGATTTAAATATTTTTTCATTGGGTCACTTGATGGTCTGCTCCACTTCGTGTCTACATTACTCAATGCTCATACTCTGTGCTATATGGTGGCAGATTGTAAACAAAACACTCTGCCAAGAGAGCACCACTGCTCCCCTGGTGTAGTGGAGGTGCAATTGCACGTGATTCTGGGAAAAAAGTTCCCCGATATCGAAGGAGCCTGTCACTCCCTTGACAGAGCCTTGTGCCCTACCACTTTTTGAGAACCACTGCACTATACTCTCGTACGCATAAAATTATATTCTCTCACACATACTGCTATACACTAAGCAACACACTTTAATACTCTATCACACATACTAGTATAATCTCATACATGGATAATGATAATGTGCAGTATTGAACAAGAAGTCAGTAAGGTCTAACAGGAAGAAACTTCAAACACCCATTTAGTGATTGGATTACACACAGATCAGTGTGCATCGCCATGGTTACCAAAAGTTCACAGTTAACCTAACAGCTAAGGTTGTTGGAGTACCACTTTTTGTGGTGTGTCCTGGGCAAGTACAGCCTGGTGGCGCCCATCCCTCTCCAGGCAGGTTTTTTATGGGTTGGGGTTTGCTCCCCAACAGGAATCAGATAGTACTGGTTTCCATGGATACCAATAGCAGGAAAAGCCTTCTGATCGGACTCAGATACTGCAACTTCATCATGGTTTTTCGGTGTAACGCAGTATCTATGGGAGAGTATAGTAGTGTTTGTGCATGGGTTTGTCTGTATGGTTGTGCACGTGTGAGAGAATAATGTTAAATTTGAGAACAATATTTTTTTTAATTCTCTTAACAGCCTCTCTTACTTCTTATTAGTAGATGCGCTCGGTTATCTTTAATTCTGGTCCTCATTTCATAAAACATTTGACATTAATTCGGCCGGCTCATTTTGAACCATTTAGCAAAGTGGACAATATGGTTACTTAAATTATATTTCATTACATGTCATTTTAAAGACATGGAAATATTGACTGTGAACATGCAATATAGGACCAGCAGCGTATGATAATAAAAAAAAACACACACAGCGAAACCATTAGCAAAATCCCACTTTCATCAATGCAATAATAAAACAGCGAAAGTTCTGCATTTTTTTGTGTGAAAGCGGGGTGTATAAGACAGGCAGGCCATTGCTATTAGAGACATAATAATATTATTCCAGTGTTAAAGGATGAGTGCTCCAAGCACCAACAAATATTCAAGAATATGCAAAAAAAATTGTAAGGGTAGATGCTCTTATTAGGTGTTTACTCCTGGCTGCAGTATCAAACATTCACAAAGGAGGCACTGTTGTCTTCTGAAGTACCAGGATGGAATATCAATGATGAAGACGTATAGAACACTCAGCACAATGTGAAGATTGTTGGCAGTTATGAGTGATTTTATGTTGTGGAAAAGAGCAAATTGCATGCCACAGTTATTTTACACAGTCATGGATAGTTGTTTGATGGTAATAACTTAAATGTTTGAGGTGTCTTTAAAATGTTGAAAGTTAAATATTTTCTCTATTAAGTCTGAGTCAACAATGACCAACTGAGTTAATATACCCCTTATCCTTTGTTTTACACTCCATCTATCTGCTTATATTTTACTTTTATCAGTGTGGTTCAGCATGGAACACATTAGGTTCGAGAGATGCGGCTGTGGGGAGTGCTGAAGAGTAACGTCATGCTCGAGTTTTTTGCTTGTATCTGTAAGTGAAGCATGAAAATGGTGAAAGTGCTCAGAGGACTTCTTCAAGTAGACCCCAAATGCCAACCTTAACCCCAACAATGATAAAGAAAGGAAGTGCATGTTAAATGAGCTGACTATGTCTGCAATCATAACTTTAAGCCAGGAGATGGCAGCAGACAGTAACAGAAGTTCCAAATTCCGTACAGCTCCCTTAACCGATTTTCCAAAAACATCTGAGACACTTGAAACCTTTACTGGATTTGTTGAAGAGAAGGAGTGTCAAGTTTTTTGCAGAGTGGAGGGGCAACAATGACTATTGTGGGTGGCAATAGGTGACTACCACCCACCAAGGCAAACCCATCCATCCCATGTGTGTAAACCCCACCACCCCTATCTCTTTAACCAAAGCATGCCCGAGCTTCTCTCCAGCCTTTCAGATGTCAGTCACTACCTCTCCCTTGCCCCCTCCCCACTTTTTAGACATTGCCCACCTAATCCTAAAGGTATTTTCACAGAACGTGAGTGAGAGAGCACCTGGGGCTGATGTCCCAGTGTGGTGGAATCCAAGAACACGCCCCGCTAGGAAAACACACACACACACACACACACATTAGCAGAAACCCACTCTCTCTCCTCCCCTCCATCCGGACTCACACAACATTTGTTTCATCCCAAACCAACCCCCGTTGGTGTAAAATGAAATTCCAGTGGAAAAAAAAACAAGTATTAAAGTACTTTAGTACCTTTTTATACAAGCACCTCTAAACACAAAAATTTTGGTAAACTGGTTTTCCAAGTTTTTCCCTATACAAAATAAAATGAGCACTGTGACTGCTTACTGCCAAGATCACTACATCCAGTTTGCGCATGCAAACAACCACAGAGAAAAACAATAACATTATAAATATTTTTGGAGTATGTACGTTTTTTAAAGTTACAATAAATTTGAATTTAAGTGTACAGTAAGTGCTTACGTATCATCAACAGTTTCTGGATCTCAAACCTATCATTGTCCGCCAATTGATCCCCTTATTTAAGATTGCAAACCTTTCTTATTAAGTAATAATAAACCTTACAAACACAACCAGGCAAATATTTACTAACAGCAAGACAGACTATGTTGAATACCCCGACAGTATTAGCAATCTATGAGGATGTTGTCTGCTTCCAGATTAGAGCTAAAATGGGCAAGACGAGATCTGTATTTTCTATAACTAATAAATGAAATGAATAGACAAAATAAATAAATAATATGCTTTATAAAGATAAATAAAGTTAAGTTTAACCTACTTCAAAAGTTAGGCGACCCTCTCCTCCATGGTAGAAAGTGTCCAGAAAAAAGCAATCCAACCATTTTCTCAACTGCATCAAGTTTTCTTTTTCCACTTTCATTTCTAAAGAAATCGCTCGCTTCTACTTTACACTTTACACCAACCATATTGAATGGATGCACGAGATATTAAACAATAAAAATGTCAAAGTTCCCAGCACGCTGGAAATACAGTATAGTATGTTTACAGACGAACTAGGAAGAGGAAGCCCGACTTCTTCTTCAGCGTGGATGCTGGATAAGCTCTCACAGTGCGACACGCTGGTAGTGGCAGAAAGAAGCACTACAGTACTCTTCTGTACTCAGAAAAAGGTGCACAAGACAAAATCCAACTTACAGTAATGTCTAAGTATTTTTCGATATCCCAAAAAAATGTTCGTATCTTCCGTTTTTCATAACTTTCGTGTATATATATTTTCTAATTACATTTCGAAAGTTAGACGTTGACATGACTTCAATTTGCGTAGCGACGCTTAACTTACATCAACATTTGGATATGTCACGATTTGTGTATGGGACTAAGAGATCGCTCACGCATGCAAAAGTCCCATCAAAAATGCTTCTAAAACCAAATGCAGAAACACATCAGCACTATGTGGCAATCATGTTAACCACTCAAGCAATATCATTATCGTTGTTAAGCGAGATGTGTTGCGACACAAGAGAAGCTATTATTACTGTTCAAAGACTTCCCAACAAGGGAGGGTTGTGAAATAAACAGTATGCTATTCTGTATTTTTTCTTGTAAATTTAAGTTTCTTGTGGGATGAAAACGTTCCTTTGATTTTTACAAAAGGAGTATCAAGGCCTGACTGAAAAAACCCCCCAGAAACAAGTCTATGATAATAAATGACATCCCGAATTACTAACAGAATGTGCTCATCACAGACAATTATGTTTGAGATTCATGTAAATGTATGATTAGATAGAAAAGAGTCACACTAGAGGCTTTTCCCCCCAATTTTTTGAAGCTAAATTATTCAGAAAGAAAGAAAAAGAAAACTTTACATGTTGTTGAAAGAGAAGACAAATATCTATCTGGACAGGATAATAAACTAGTTATTGGCCCAGATTGGCGATGCTAGTTTAAGGTGTAAAAAAAGACAAAGCTACTTTTCAAAATACAAGATGACGCTAGTTTTCTGCACAGAAGAAAACCCTGCTAGTATCCAACTTACAACAAGAATTAACTATTAGGTGTTGTTATTTTACGGCATATAAAACAAAAAAGCTAGACATTGGCAAAGAAGAACATGCAAATTTCCTGTGTGGAAGGAAAGTGAGGCCTGTTATCAGGATAGAAGAAATGCAAAACAAAACGTGTCTCTCTCTCAAAAGCCAATCTTTGATATCATTTATGAAAAGAATTGTGTAAATCAGTATGATAATACACACTAGGATTATTATCTCTTCAGCTGTAGCCAATCTACTGTTTTGACCAAAGTACTACATCGTGTTACCATATAGCCTCTGGATTCAATGCTTCATCAATGTTTATGCTCAAAACAAAAGGCCTTGTTTTTGACGGTAGCGAAGTTTCTTTTTCCTCTGTTTCCATTTGTTCTCTAAAAGTTGCATTAACCAGCCTGCTTATGATTGTATGGAGCCTCTGAGGGCCAAAATGAGAAAGCAGAAAATATACTGCAGATATTTGTACATGTAGCTAATAGCAATGTGTTGTAACTGGGCTTCACGGCTCTGTGCATAATTGCAAGAGTGACACCCTTTATTGTTGAGCACTGTGCCGACAGGTCGGATCACCTCCCTCAAGTTCACTCTTCGGCCTTAGCAAAGCTATGGAAACTACTGTATTTTCCGGACTATAAGGCGCAACAAAAAATCCCAAACAGGCCAAAGATTTGAACCTGCGCCTCATAAACTGGTGCGCCTCATACGCGGACGACATTGAAAATGCGTTGCCATGTTTGTGCAATTATTAATTACAGATGCTCCCCGACTTACGAACATTCGACTGAGGGATTCCGGCAGATACGATAATTTTTTTCGGAATGTTGAAAAATATCCGGACATTGCTGTAAGTTAGATTTTGTATTGTGTGCACCTTTTTCCGAGTAGAGGACGGTATTGTAGTGATTCTTTCCGCGGCATGGCGGTCAACCAGCATCCACACCGAAGAAGAAATCCGGCTTCTACTTCCTGGTTCCTGTGTAATCGTAACAATGTGTACTGTATTGTTATCTTGCTAAGAACTCTGACGTTTTTATTGTTTAGTATCTCGTGCTTCCCGTTCCCTTTGAATCAAAAGTGGAATAAGAAAGCTAGATGCGGTTGATAAAACTGTCGGAACGCTTTTTTTTGGACACTTTACCACGGACTTCTTGAAGCGCATCTACCAAAAGTGAGTAAAACCTCACCTTATTTATCTTCATAGAGCTTATTATTTTATTAAAAGTATTGTTTTTAGTACAAAACAATACAGGTTACTTATACAAGCCTTAAACCATAAACATACAAAATATAGCGCTGTAGCAACTTACGAACAAATTCAGCTTACGAACGATCGTCCGGAATCTAACTCATTCCTAGGTCGGGCAGCGTCTGTCGAATAATGTCAGCACTGACCACAAGTGCACAGCATAGACTGGATAGTAATAGTAACAGCACTAATTCCTAAATATCAAGCCGCAAGGAACATGGGTGTTTGTTCACAATTGAATAACTTTGAATGGATAAAAATCGAACCCAAATCGAGGTACGGAGTGCGCTGGTTCCCATCTACTGGATGGGGATGTGGACGACACATGAAAAGGCATTAGGTCTTAACTCATTATCACGTTTTTTTCAGTCACGGTAGCAAATACCTGTATGTTAGAGTCGAGAGAATGTTATACTTTTTCTCAGTTCAAACTAAGCATTGTAAGTGACTAACATTTTCATTAGGTGAGGCCATGTGTTTATCTAAAAAATTTCAGGAGAACTGAAATACTTTCCACAAAATTGTTCTTTTCATTCAGTTCAGAACAACTGAATTACTTACCACAATGTCCTACATTACTTCCCACAATGCCATTATCTTTACTTAGTCGAGAACAACCGAGTTACTTCCGACAATGCCCTTGTCATCATTCAGTTTACAAATTTGCTGAAAAGGGGACCGGTTTAATGTCTGCCAAAATTCTCGCGGCCTAGCCCAATAAAGAATCTGAAAATAGTGTTATGATAAAAAAGGCCCAATGCATTTTTGTGTATGGTCTGCATCCCTGGGGTTCAAGTGGATGGGATCTGGCACATTCCATTCCCTGATCTTCATTCGATCCCCGTTGCTTTCAAACTTATGTAATTGTATGCAATTGTGATCAGTGATATATTCTGACAGATCCATATGGCATTTTTTTTTTTTACAATCTAGCTCTTACAGTAGTTTTAATTCTATTAATCGTATAGCGTGGAAAATAAGTTAAATTATTTTAGCAAAAGGCGGAAGAGATTGCGAAAGAGTGGGATGTCGTGGCTGGCCTGCGTATTCACATGGAGCAAGTGACGTCGCCATCCTTCAGAAATGAATCCAGACAACAAACTGTGTGTCACTGTCGCCACTGGAGCGTGACTCTTTGAAAGTGCTTAGTAACCGGGAAAGGAGTTTATTCATCCATTAGAGGAATCTTTTCCCAGTGCGCTGTAGCGGAGGCCGGTATCAGTTGATCCGTGTCATTACAGGAGTCCTTCAAACAAACAGTTGGAAGCCCATTAAGGCCACTTACGATGAGATAACATCGCCACTGAGCCAGCGAAACACCTCTTTAAGCTTTCACCAATCGGAGCCGGAGCACTCGCCTCCAAGTCAGCCATGGGGGTGTTTTACAAAAACACATCGGTCATTTCCTTCAGGCCCAAGATTGGAGATCTCCAAATCACTGACCAGAGCCTTATGTCAAGTTGTAGGTCCCTCAAAAAAGGAGGAAAGACTCATATGTGAGAACTGATAGGATTAAATTAACTCATTCAATGCCATAACGTATGGATAAGTTTTCCTCGTCTTATTTTGGGAGAAAAAAAAAAAACTATTATAAAAGGTAAGGCAATGCTCATTTATCAGTAAGTATCAATTTTCTGGGAATTACTTCAGTATGATAAATTACCATTAGATGGCAGGAGTAGCTTTGATCAGATTTTCACACAATAAAAAAGCCCCCACTTCTTAGTGTTGCTTATTTTTTCCGCTGAATGAGTGTGTGTAGGTGGGCCCATATGGCAAGTAGGGGTAGTAAAGCAGTGTGGGGATAGTTGGGAGATATTTGACAAATTATAATATGCAGTTAACTGCTTAACAGATCTTAATCCTTTAAAAAAAGATGACAAAGTCTCATAGTCATCGTCTGGCCAGTGAGGGATGATGTTTCGTGCACGTCTAAAGGAACACCATCACCATGGTGACCAAGAGTTCGTGCATCATTCATGCATCAGTTCGGTGTTTTTGCAATAAAGTGTTATTTTGCAAGCATGTGTTCAAAAAGCATTGTTTAGATAATGGTGGTATCAACGATGCAAAAAAAAAAGCATCAAAGTGAAAGTTCTACTTGAAATTTATCCTTTTACAAAAAGCTGTTTTTTGGAGAAGGCTTCATGGAAACAAGTATTTTCAAGAAACTTAGCAATGTTCAATTGGTATTTACCAAACAATGGTATAGTGTAGGAAGATGAGGGTTCAAACTTTTTTCTGACATTACCCATGCCCATATAGCTATAGAACAAAATTTTCGCTAGGTGTTACGTTCATAGAATGGAATGAACATCATGTTGCAACTTGTGGGTAGGAACTGTTAGCGTCCGCTCACATGTGCCCCTTGTGGAGGCAAGAGTAATAACTGCTCTTGGTTCACGTTTTAATGTGTAGCGCGTATGGATCAGAAAAAAAAAATCCCACCTACACAAATATACATTAACATATCTGCCAGGCATGAATGTACGCTTAAATAACATACTTGCGCCTACACGATTTTCAGTCAGAAGGTCTCCAGCAATGGGAAGTGACATAATTCAAAACACTCTTTCCATTACTCTGAAAGAAATATCCAGAATTCTTGTTGGCATATGGAGCCCATGGCGATATATAAATATAATGTTTGTAAGGAATGTGGTTTGAGAAAAAAAAACCGAATATGCGCAAAATGAAAATCAAAGACAGCAGGACAGGAAGTGAAATATTTGAGTGAAGCCTCCTTTGATGGGGTGGGGGTCAGCACAGCACATTGTAGCGCTTTATTTATTTGAGTAAAGACTGAAGTACTGGGTTTCAGCCTCACTTTTCATTTTCGTGGTAACAAATTCTTGCACTGAAATGAGTAAGGATACACTTTAAAAGAAACATTTCGCTCAACTTCACTTCTTCTCACAATGAGTGTGAATAGTGTAGAGCAGATGTCGGCAACCTATGGCTCGCGTGCCAGCAGTGTAAGCGTACGGCAATGTAATAATGATTTTTTTAAATGCGCATTTTTACCTGAAATTTAGACATTTTCATTGCGCACTTTCATTGTTTAGCGGCTTTACGGTGAGGGTATGTCTGCTCGGTGTCTCGCAAAGGAGGAGGGATCTCTTTTAACCCTCCCAAAGAAACACCAGCGTGCGATAAGTCACCAACACCGGAGACGAATCAATGTAAGGTATGATATCCACAATCACAACTAATTGTACACAAATAGCCTTTATTTGATGTACTATAATAGCCATATGTAATGTATTTTTATTGTGAATGAAACCCTGGTTCCTCTGAATCCCGCGGTGTAAACAAATCAGTTTTTTTTTTCATTTAACATTGGACTTCCCTGCCTATACTGTTTGCAAACTAAGATGCAATTTAAACTTATGTTTTTTTGGCTTTGGGATCCAACTACAGAGTTGTGTTACTGAATAGGTGTTCGACGAATCTGGTTTGTTTTATTACTACTATTATTATTAATAATAATAGTAATATGATGAGAAACGTTCTGAAACTCTTCAAAATCCCCATGCTGACATATTTATGTCACAGAAGGTTACCCTAGAAGTCACAAGTCTATATCTCAAACAGGGTCCATATTAGCAGGGGAGTCAGACGTTGGCAGGTAAAATGCCCCCCTACTAACTCCTGAATAAAAAGTCCTGAAACAAGATTCTATTGATGAATGGTATGGTAGCTGTCCATATCACTTCTTTTTTGATTGTAGTTCATTGTTGCTGAAGAATGGTTCAAGTCATGGATGTCTACAGGCCTTTCCACATGTTGCTCACATTCATTTTTTTAGTTTGTTGATGAAAAAGAATAGCGGAAGATAAAATTGGTCGGTTATACGATTTCAATGTATATCTATGTTGTATATTTGGACTGGTGTAAAAACAGCTATTGGATATAAACAAAATATTGTGTGAGTCATTAATCTTGGTGTGGCACACTGATTTACAAGGAAATTTGAAAGTGGCACTCCACACCGAAAAGGTTGCTGACCCCAGGTGTAGAGCTTGATTTAGGAGTCCTAAAGTGGAAAGATTGGTTTTCAAGAAAATAACAATTATGGATGCCCTGCGATTGGCTGGCAACCAGTTCAGGGTGTCCCCTGCCCACTGCCCGATGATTGCTGGGATGGGCTCCAGCACCCCCTCGACCCTACTGAGGATAAGCGGTGCAGCTATTGAGATGAGATGAGAACAATTACGGAGCGAATAGTCTGTCCCTGAGTGCCCTGCGACTGGCTGGCAACCAGTTCAGGGTGTCCCCTGCCCACTGCCTGGAGATAGCTGGGATGGGCTCCAGCACCCCCGCGACCCTACTGAGGATAAGCGGCGCAGCGAATGGATGGATGGAACAATTACGGATAGGCGATCGATCCAAATATCGATATCATTTATACGACTCAAGTACAGATCGGATCAATACCATTGTCCTGGAATCCATAGTTCAATCCTCCACTAATTTATTCAATGCATTGCTTCTCCATCTAAGTAACGCAGCCCTTCTCTTTCTCACCAGTTTATGCGCTTCAAGAAGTCCGTGGTAAAGTGTCCAAAAAACAGTATTTTTCTTCCTGTGAATTATTTGTTCTTAGGAAGATAAACAATAATTCAAATGAGCCAAAGTATTTATATTTAAGCTTGTTTTTCTTTTGGAAAAAAAGGTGAACTTAAATGGGGGCTGGCAGGGATATATTTTAAAATAATTGTGAAAAAGATCCTGAGATTAAAAAAATATATCAAAGAAGCGTATTAACAGCCAGAACAAGAAAATTTAATTCAGAAAGATAATTATTCATTATTATTATTCAACTGATTTTGCTGTATTTCTCTAACTGGATTATTTGAGGTATACATGGCATTATAGCTTAAGTTAGTGCTCGAAGCCTCTAATGCTAATGCCATTGTGTTAGGGCTTCAATATACTAAGAGCTTTGGCATTTTCTTTAGTTCTTATTGGGGCAAGTTTGCGTTGAATTGCGGCAATATTTATTCCATTCAAATTCTACAACTAGCAAATGATTACCAGATGATCCTCTGATTATTTTTTCCTGTAACTCAGTGTATTTGATACGAGACCATTCATCATAGCATCATTGGTCCTTTTTTAAAATATGTGTATGTGCCTGTGTGTATGTGTGTGTGTATGTATGCTCTTCAGTATAACTCTTCATAATACTCCAGCCATTCCTGCGCTTTGACTCCTAGCTTACTCAAGCAGACAGGAAACCCATAGAGGTGAATAGTAGAAGTAGCAATGTGATACCTAACTTTATCCTGACCAACTCAGCATTCTTAAACAGAAAGTGCAGAAAAATTGGGGCGCTGAGGTGGTGGGTCTGACAAGCATGTGGTCTTCCCCTGATTTTCCGGATCATTTTCCTTCACCAGATGTAGTTTTACCGAGGCCATTGCTTATCTTACGAATGAAACAAAAAGAGGAATGAGAACGAAATTAGCCACAAATATCAGTTTCTGTCATTTTATTAAGTTAAGTCAAGTCATGTTTATTTGTGTAAAACCTAATCACAAGAACTCTCAAAGGGCTGCACAGACCACATATAATTGCAAACTACAGGCTATTATTACACCATCCCCTGATCTAAAACCTAAGTGAGGGCAAGGAAAAACTCAAAAACCCCAACACGAGCAAAATGAAGAAACCTTGAGAAGGGACCTCACCTGAGGTAATCCCCTATCCAGGGTGACCAGGCTGCAACAGATGTTGCAATAACAAACAATACACAGATGTTGTCAACATAAAATATAGGTAATTCATAAACTATGGGATACAAGTGGGTTTCAAGCCTAGATTTAAACAGTTCCACTGAAGTTGCTGATCGAAAATCAGAGAGCTGAGCATTCCACAGCACCAGGGCCCGAATGGAGAACGCTCTCAAGCCTGCGGCTCTCTTTATGGCTCTTGGGATCACTAGTAGACCAGCATTTTCGGAGGAAAGGCTCCGGACCGGAACATAGGGGGAAAATTAAATCTGAAAGATATGAGGGAGCAAGTCCATGCATGATTTTGTATAATACCAACAGAACCTTAAAATCACATCTTAAGCCAACATGGGGCCAATGCAGGTTATCTAAAATTGTTTTTTTTTAAATCCTTGCTGCAACATTTTGTACCTGCTGCAGGGAGACCGGAGAGTAGTACATTACAGTAATCGAGACGGGAGGTAACGCATGAATTATAAACCCCGCATCAGCCTAGGACAACATAGGTCAAATTTGAGCAATATTACGAAGATGGAAAAAAGCTGTTCTAGTTATATTCTTGACGTGTGTTTGGAAGAACAGATTGGGGTGAAATGGGACACCTACATTTTTGACTGAGTCACTCTGGGTGATATTACATTTGTCAATATTCGGGACAGTTTTTGAGAACTAGTCACGGCATTTAGGTCTATCGGCCTTTTTAGGGTTGAGGCACTAGTGACATCAATTTTTTTTATCTCAATGAGACAGGCCTCCAAGTATCCACAGTTTAGTGGGGCAGATTCCTCCATCGGAAGATGTAGTTGATTGTCATCTGTGTAGCAATGAAAACTGATATTCCATCCATCCTTCCATTATCTGCACTACTTATCCTCAGTAGGGTCGCGGGGGTTCTGGAGACCATCCAGTGGGCGGGGAACACCCGGTACTAGTTGACAGCCAGTCGCAGGGCACACAGAGATAAACAACTCACTCGCACATTCACCCCTATGGACAATTTAGACCGGCCAATTAACCTGACATGCATGATTTTGGGAATGTGGGAGGAAACCGGAGTGCCCGGAGGAAACCCAAAAGGGGAGAACATGCAAACTCCACACAGGAAGGTTGCGGTTGCTGGACCTGAACCCTGAACCTCAGCACCATGGGGCTGTGCGCTTACAACCCACCTGCTGTGCCGCCAAAACTGATATCACACTTGCGAATAATATCACATGTAAATGTTGAAAAGAAGGAGGCCAAGTACTGAACCCTGCGGAACACAGGTAACACTAAAGGGCTCACATGTCATTTCACCATATTTAACACAATGGGGCATAATTATTGTCCGGTATCATGGTAGGCGCCAGTGTGGTGGAAGAGCTGAACATGCAAAAATCCCTCATCAAAATCAAAAAGATTGCAGGGCCCTACAGGGCAGCATGCCCTCCCATCCCCCTACCCAACCAACTCCTGAGGCTCCGGTAGCACTTGGGCATGCCAATCCCAACCCGGGCAGTAGTGCCGGCTGGTGAACCAGCCCGGGGGCTTGGAGAATCCCCAACTGCAGCAACATCCATCTTAGCGATGCGGCACAGAGCCAATTGATCCCATCGACTCCTCACCAGTCTCAGATTTTCTGAGAAATAACGATCAAAGTCCAATAGACGGTAGCTGGTTTGTCACTGGGAAAACAAGATGTCCATCTTGCAGATGTACTTAAAAAGAATCAAAGGAACGGAGATCCAGCAGTGAAGGTCTTTTCTAGCTGCATTCTTGTGTTTATCTGAAATTTTGCAGGTAAAAAAATTGAGCGTATTTTTAGTCTCTATGGGTGTTTTAGGGTTAAGTTCTGACTTTTGTAAGTCACAAAGGGACGATAGCAAGGGGAAAAAGTAAATGTATTGTATTTTCCTAAGGAATTATACCACCAAAAGCTGATTTTTCACTCTATTTACCTTAAAAGTAACTGTGACCTTCAATCCCCAACTGTCTGAAAGTCATGACTTTCTGCTAAATGTGTCACAGTCATTTAAATGTTATGAGGGCCAAAACCTCATCAGAAATAAAAGCGCCATCTGCCTCCTGTCATCGTTGCTCTGGCGGCCATGATCTACGCAGCGAATTAGCCATGCTAGCCCCGGACCATTTGTGTGCTCTGGTGCTGGTGACAGCTTGCGCAGTGCCCCTTGTCCTTGATCTATCAGTGACGCCGCAGCCTTTCATAAACAATTCCGCATCGTCTGACATCCTCGCTTTCATCTCCCCGGCCCGCCACCCGTTATGGGATGACAGCTCGCAGAGTCTCCTTTTCCTCAAGAAATTCTCCTCACGTTGCCTCTTTTCGGTTTGAACCGACGCCCGTCGTGATTGGCCTAATATAACAGGATTGGACAGAAAGACCCCCTTTTGTTTTTTTCCTGACAATTTAAGCACCCATGAGGTTTCGTGAAATAGATAGTCCGCGCTAGAGCCGCTTCTCCAATGATATCCACCTAAACCCTGGTGGCTTACGCACTCACAAAGTTCCCTCGCTCACTTCTCTCTCCTCTCGCTTTCTCTGCAGCTTTCCCCTTGGATTTCCTCTTGTTATCCCCTTTTTCAAGTTTGAGCCAATCGCCCTAAGTCCTGAAAACTTTCAGAAACTTCTGGAGCGCTTACGCCTGCTTTGGAAGCGGAGAGGAAAGTCGACTAAGGTTGCTGCTAAAGGAGAGGTTACAAATTGTGCTGCGGCTCCGACAAGATGACTTACGAAGATAAAGAGACTAGTATGAAAACGGGGAAGGGGGGTTCTGCCCCAGAAGACGTGGGCGGTGCCTGTCTGTCCTCTGTGAAATAGAATTGCTGAAAGCCTTTTTTTTGTCATCCTACTCAACACGAGTAGCAAAATGTCATGACTGTGGAGACACACGGGAGAAAAAAGCTGCTGAAAGATGTCCAAGGCTGATAATGTTGTGAAAAGTAGCAGTGTGTTAAGCCTTTGGGGGGCGAGCATGTGAACAGAGGTGAACATATCTCCCTCTCACACTCTCACATTGTTCCCATGCATCTTTCTGCTTCGAACCCTCCTCGCTTGCACCTCAGACGTTACTCACGCATAAATAAATTCATAAAAAGAAAGAGTGGGTCTTTCTCTTTCTCTCTCTTTGTTTTTCTTTATTTCATTCTCTCTTTCTCTCTCTCTCTCCTTCTGTTCCTCCCTATCTCTCTTTACCTTTCTTTCAACCTTTCTTTTTCTCCGTGTATTTCTTTCTTTCTCTCTCTCTCTTTTTCTCTTCATCTTCCCATCTTTCTCCCTTTTTATCTCCCTCTCTTTCTTTTCATTCTCTTTTCTTCATTTGTTTATTTTTATGTTACTTTCTTGCTCTCTTGCTGTCTTTCTTGCTTTCTTTCTCTCATCCTCACTTTCTCTCTCTTTCTCTCTTTCCTTTCTCTTTCCCTCTCTCTCTCTCTCTTTCCATTTCTTTCTTCATCTCACTCTTTTTCTATCTGTATTTCTTTTTTCTCTTTCTCCCTCCCACTCTTTCTTTCTCTCTCTTTCTTTTCTCTCTCTCTTTTGTTCTCAATTTCCCTCTCTTTTGCTCTCTCTTTCTAATCTATTAGTCCACACCCCTGTGAGAATGTTACCTTGTTGCCCCGAGCTAAAATTAGTTTGACATCCCTGCGTTAGATCATGAAAAAAGATTTCACCTCTTTTGAAAACTGAACACGTGTAACATTGGTTACTGCTTGATCAATGTGACAAGGATCATTACGCAATCATCGGCTCGGCAACTCCTCGGAAATCTGACGGCGATGTTTGGACCGTTTAGGATCCCAGCGTGTAACTTGAATCTGGCCTTCAGTCCCCCCAAACTGGTGCTCGCCATCTCCATCAACACCGCCGAAATGTTTCTGCATGTCCTCACACAGCACACATGCTGACTTTGGTAGTGGAAAAGTGTTGCATTTCCACTCTCGGTTTCAGGAGAAGCCATTTTTTATTGCCTCACAAGCCACTGTGTTGTTGATTGTTTGGCTGGAACCTCCATGATTGTATACGGAGGAAGTGGCAACAATGTGTTGCAAGCGTCCTATCTCTAAGCGGCATCAGCGCTCCAGACAGTAGTAAAGCCTGATTTTCTTGGACTCCCAACACAGGTGTCTAATTTATAGAGAGCTGACGCCAGGGTTGCAAGTACAACTGGTTTCATTTTAGATTACTTTGGTCATTGGTCATGTAAAAAGAAATCCCTCTCTTGTGAAATGTAAAATTATTTCAAAACAAAATTTAAAAAAAATGAACTAATTGTATTTTTTTTCCAGATGTGTAATGTATCCAAAAATGATGCGCATCGTTTTCCAAGGAATGGTTGTTTAACAATGTACAAAAATGGACACTGTGTAATATTTGACCACTTTTTGATTCTATTGTGTACTGTAACCAAAAGTGAGTGCTACAAAGCACAAAAAGAATACAAACGATGTAGACTTAAAGGGACCAAACTAAACCTTATCCCTTCTTTTTGCCCAGCCTTTCACAACATTTTTGGCTTTGGGGGTTACCCGAAGCAGCAAGATGGCGAACGATCGTGTCAGCCTCATGTTATGTAAAATAAATACACATTTCTCAACCTACAAGTGTATTAAAACATTCACATTTATATGACAATTCATGTATTTTTGATTATTATTCAAATTAAGGTACACCGTTAATGAATGAATGACAGTCTTTCAACCACTTGGAGGTTCTAAATAATATACAATGTCCCTTTAAGAATAGCAGTGGGCGACATGGAAATAAGATCCACAGGATCTTCAACCTCAGTGGAAATGTTTAAATCTAAGCTTAAAACACACTTCTATTCTATAGCATATGAATAACCTATATTTTATGTTGACAATAGCTGTGTATCTTTGTATTATTTGCCCTCATTTAAGTTTTAGATCAGGTGATGGTGTCATAATAGTCTGTGGTTTGCAATAATCCGTGGTCTGTGCAGCCCTTTGAGACTCTTTGTGATTAAGGGCTATAGAAATAAACATACTTAAAGAATAAAATCACAACCACTGTTTGTTTTTATATATAGCTTTCACATTCCATGGTAAATTAAACAAATTTGTAGGCCTCGCTAGAAATAATGTCGAGTAGTTGAATAGAAGAAAGTTGCTTAGACGGTATTAACGGCTATTATTAGCAACGAGCGGCTCTGATGCTATCATTAGCGGCTAGTGTTGCGAAAATATGATCTGAATCCAGGCTAGTGTCTGCTGGAAACACTAAAGGGGGCTTGAGTTTTAAGAAAATATTTTTTTCCAGGTTTTTTGAGATATCAATAAATTTAAAGGCCTGATCCCAAATTGTCCCTTCACTGACTGACTGTTAATTCACATTAGTCAGTCATTTGTGAAAATAACACCCTCACAAGTGAGATATTTATGAATTTACAAGAAATGTATACAATTGCGAAATTGTCACCGTCAGGGTCTTGTTCCGAAGTGCAATTGGTCGTCTATCATGAAGGACATGAAATAATATTTATTGTTGAAAAGCATGAGTTTGGAAAACTAAGTGTTTCTACTACAGAAGCTACCCAGACAAACAATCTAATCCATGTACCGTATTTCCACGGCCATAGGACACATTAAAGTCTCAGGTTTCATTCGCGCCCTGTCTCTCATGCAGAGCGGCGGGCGGAGATCAGTTCAGTGGCCTTGGGGTTGGGCGCTCGCTCCTGAGAATGGGAAGTCACAAGTTTGAGCCTTGGCTGAATCAAAACTTATAATATTTTTGGGTGAAATCCCATTTTTTTGTGAGATCGTTTACATTACCAACTAAAGTCTGTGCGTGTACAGACGCTGCCCGACCTACGAGTGTGTTGGGTTCCGGACAATCTTTTGTGTATTTGAATTTGTTCGTAAGTTGCTTCAGCGCTATATTTTGTATGTTTAAGGTTTATACAAGTATGTTTGGGGCTTGTACAAGTAACCTGTATTGTTTTTACACTAAAAAATAAACATTTTATAAAATAATATGCTCTATAAAGATAAATAAAGTGAGCTTTAACTTACTTTTGGTAGTTCCGCTTCAAGAGGTCCTTCTCCGTAGTAAAAAGTGGCCGAAAAAAAAGCGTTCGGACCATTTTCTCAACCGCATCAAGCTTTCTTATTCCACTTTTGTTTCAAAAGAAATGACTCACCTCTTCTTTTCACTTTACACCAACTATATTGAATGGATGCACAAGATATTGAACAATAAAAACGTCAACGTTCTTAGCGCGCTAGCGATATAGTACACATTGCTATGATTTCGCACGAACCAGAAGGTACAAGCCGGATTTCTTCTTCGGGGTAGATGCTGAGTGACCTCTCTGTGAGAGGTCCTCACAGCGCCACACGGTGGAAAGTAGCACTACAGTCATGTCCCGTACTCTGAAAAAGGTACACACAATACAAAGTCTAACTTACAGCTATGTCCGGATATTTCTCGACATCCCAAATTTTTTTTTTGTATCTACCGTTTTGCTTAAGTCGAATGGTCATAAGTAGGGGAGCGTCTGTACTGTGACTTTGAGTCATCTATTGTTTAATTGCCATCATATACCACTTGCGCGGACAAATTGGGTGCTGCTGTTCCCGATCATTGACCACTCCAAGCAGCCGAATCCACTCTTCTATTCTATCATGATAAAGCATTTTTGGCAAATAACTTGATATGTTTTTAATAAGTTATCACACGTAATGTGACTGCAACAAAATCACATCACAAGCAGCACTGTGAACAAAAGCCGGCAATTTCCCCCCTTCAACACAGCGAGGTAACACAACTTGGGTTGGCAGCTAGTCCTAGAAACGCAACATTCCCCAAACTCCAGAACAAAAGCGCAAAACTTTGTCAAGCAAAACAAATGGAGCAGTCAAAAAAACCTGGCGACGGGGAACTTGTTGAAAATGGCAGGAGAGAGCGACGAAGAGACTTGTGAGCCAGAAAGTGAGGAACCAGGGCAAGATAAGTTTTTTGGAGGGGGAAAGTTAGTGCCCCAGGGGGGGTTTCTTCTTGAGTTCAATTTCTCTGGCCGGGAAGGAAGGGGATGAGGGCGGGGAGGCTGGGACAGGCCTAGGTCAGCAGTAGAATGTGTATGTGTAGATTGGATGTTTCAACTCACTCCAAAAAGCCTCTCGAATGTAGGCACTTTCTTTGCTTTCTAAAGAGGTGATCTTATAAGTAGACAACCTGGTGTTGTGTATTTTTTTTTGTATTCCTGGTACAGCACAGTCCGATGGTAAAACCAGAAGAGCACACTATAGTTTATTAATCTTGAAAAAAATAGTTTTAAGATTTGGCCCTATGAGTCTACGCTGTGCAAAATTCAGCGTACCGCAGGAGATCCTGCCAAACGTATCGTTGATATTACAGTGTACACCAAGGGATTCGTTAGCCTTATTTTCCAGGATGCCGTGAAATGAGCTGCAATAGGAAAAAGGCAGGAAGGAGATGAAAGATGTGTATGAGAGCAATACTTTTAAACCATAAATATATGACTTGTGCTTGTGATTATTCCGTCTCAAAACAAATCCAGGTTGTGCAGATAGAAGCCAATAAAGAAACCATAGACAACAAACTCCCAAAGAAAATGATGATAGGTTATGACTCGTTATCTAATCTCAATGTCCCATTGCTCCCCTGACAAAGCTTTCTCCTATTGTACAAACAAGTGTATGAGGGACACATAAAAAAACACATTTTGTTTACTTCTAGTTGAAAAAAAAAAACACTTGAAAGTGTGCTTGTAATATGTATGTGTTGTAAAAATATCCAAAATGGAACAGTCCACTCATTTGATTGATTTTTATCAAGTTTTTATTGTTTTTTTTTCTCTTTTTGGGGTGTTTTGTAACACATAACCCACTATTTTGGGTTATTATAAACACAATGTTATTTTTGAAAGTTTACATGGAATTACTCAATTTCTTTTCAACAAACTACCCTAGTTATTGTATGTTGTTTTTCACATACTAATAACAAGATCATTTAGACTGGTTTTTAAGAGCGGGTTTAATAAAGTGTTTCAAAATCTAGGGGTGGGTTTCAAACAAAAAGACTAAAGACATTTTGGGTTGTTTTGTGCTGTACGACCCCTTTTTTAGGTTGATGTAAACAAATAACATCCATCATCCATTATGTGGGCCGCTTATCCTCAGTAGGGTCGCAGGGGTTCTGGAGCTGATGCCAGCCATCTTCGGGCAGTGGGCAGGGGACACCCTGAACTGGTTGCCAGTCAGTCGCATGGCACACAGAGACAGACAATTCACTTGCTCAGTCACACCTACGGACAATTTCAACCGGCCAATTAACCTGACATGCATGATTTTAGAATGTAGGACGAAACCGAAGTGCCTGGAGTAAACCACTCAAGCACAGGGAGAACATGCAAACTCCACACAGGAAGGTTTGATCTCCTGAACTCAGAACTGTGCCACGGACGTGCTAACCACTCATCGTCCGTGCTGCCCAACCAAATAACAGTTTTGGAGTTTTTGAATGGTTTCAAAAGATAACCCAATATATTGGGTGTTTTAAATATCATTCAGTCATTTAGACCAAAAAGAAATCCGTTTGGGGATTCATATATATTTTTGTGCTGTTGTTGTGTAAGTGGATTTGGGGTGGAGGCCGAAAGCCCATTTTAGAATTGTTGTCAACAAAATAAACCAGTTATATTGTGGGTTAGTACATTTATTTCTGGTCCATATTTGAGCACTTTTTTTGGGACTTTCAAATTCAATTCTCCAATTTCTGTAGTACCATTAAAAGTATAAATCTCGTGTGAAACATTTTGCTGATCTGCAAATAAATCTGCATTCTGCGATTTACATATGCAATTTTAAGTCTTGCATGTGCATTTATTAAGACATGTGATTTATAGATCTTCAGTAAATAACAAATATATGTGTGTATCTGAAAAATAGTTGCGCACATATTTTTGAGACAAATTTCTCCCCATATAGGTTTTGTGTAAGAAGAAGGTAAATATCTTTGTTACATTCTCAGTAGCGAGAAGTCTTCGCATTACAATTTATCACTGGTAAATGTAACTTTAATTTTTTACATGGCCCATAATAAATGTCCATTATTGATACCTAATCCTTGGAGTAATACAAATTTCATAGTGCCCTGTTAAGGTTTAGCATGGACCTGTCCTCTTGGGTGGGACCCATAGGGGGCGATGACCATTCATTGGACAATGCCATACAAACTAATGCCAGCTGCTGTTAATGATGAGAGAAGAAGCAAAGCAAAGCCAAGCCAATAGAACAGCTGTGTCTGCATCATTTTTAGCAGACTTGTTGTATGTATTTTCATTTAATGCGTCGTCCATTGATTCAGACTGCTGAGAAACATGGCAACAATTTCAAGCACTTCATTCCAAATTCAAGCACTTCTCAAACCTAAACAAAAAAACCCAATAAAATACAAACATTTTAAAGAATTTCAAGGAAGATTATGAACCCTCTATGTTAGGTTGTTTTGTGCATTATGTAAACCCTAAAAAGTGGGTCATAATCAACACTGTTCTGTGGGGTTTAAGTCAATAACCCAACATTTTTGGGGGGCTTTAAAACAACGACTTATGAAGCGTTTAAAACAGCTTGACACAATTTTAAAAGTTTGTTTTGTATGAAGCATCCTAACTTTAGGAGTTAATCTGTAAAAGAGAACCAGAATTTGGGCAGTTGTTTTTCAACATTTTGTTCAAGCAAAAAAACCTAGAAAGCTTGGTCAAATTAGCCCAAATAGTAGCTGGGTTAGGCCTGGGTTATATGACAAAGGTTTTTCTCAATACAACAATATAACATTTATTACAGCCCAGTATTGATAATTACCAAAATAAGGATCCCATCTTTGTTTATTTCATATTTAGGTCGAATTTTTTCCCCTGAGTGTATGTTGACAAAACCAGAAACCTGCTTTTACTATTTTTTAAAATCAGACCAAAAATGCATAGTGACAAACTTCTACACAGCGTTTTACAAATATGGGGAATATTAAACAAAACTAAAAGTTGACAAAAAATGTTAATCAAAACACAGAATATTGCACATAATCTGAGGTAGACCTCCAATCATAAAAAACATAAATAACAATAAATATGCAAAGTAATTTTAATTTATACTCAGCAACATGTTAAAGCTGTTTGTGCATGCTGTCTTAAGGTGTTTGACAAGGTTAACAAAAAAAAAATTATGTTCTCGTTATGGATCCTTAAAAAGTCTTAGAATTCCTTATCCTAAAAAGAAGGCATTAATTGGCATTAAAATGTCTTACATCAAATTTTCGAAAGTCTTGAAAATATGAACACATAAATATGATTTATATTTGTTTGAACTAAAAAGATTTAGTTACATTTATCAATTGTCTTTTTTAATAATTCACCGGTTTACATTTGTGGCAACATCGCATGACCACCATAACTGAACTATCAAAATGTTGATGTGTTTTCAGTCGAGCCTTTCAGACCAGACACATGTCTTGGTTCTACCGACAGTACACAAAGCAACTCCATAAAGAGACGTTTACTTTGGACCATGGAAAAGTGTACATTTAGCGAGAAGTGCTTTCCGACGAACGTTTTTTCCCCAGGGCTAAAAACTGTGCCAGGTAATGTGCACGAGGCACGATGCAATATGTGCAAGAAATAGTGGTGTATTTTTGCTTTGTTTGTTTAATTGTTTGTTTTTTGTTGACTTGGTCTTAAATTTGATATCAAAAGGCATTAAAAAAGTCTTGAAAAGTCGTGAATTTGTCTTTAATCCCCAATGTTCCGGCCTGGAGCCTTCGCTCTAAGAATGCTGTTCTACAAGTGATTCCAAGAGCCAAAAAGGGATCCGCAGGTTCGAGAGCGTTCTCCATCCGGGCCCCAGTGCTGTGGAATGCTCTTCCCCCTGAGATTCGATCTGCAACCTCAGTGGAAATGTTTAAATCTAGGCTTAAAACACACTTTATTCTATAGCACATGAATGACCTATATTTCATGTTGACAATAGCTGTATATTGTTTCGCTTTCAGTGTGTGAGACGCTATTCCTGCGAAATGATTCGCTGGTCCCAATCACCTTCTTTGGGTCCTAAATGCTGAACCTTGTGTTTTAATTGCATTAGCACCCCTATTTTCTTTGTGTGTTCGGGTGGTGTAAATACAGCTTAAATTATTGACTTTTATGGTACGTTTTTATTATTTGTTTTGGCAAAAATGACATGACGATTATTATCTTTATTTTGTCTATTGCTTAGGCTGGATACACTCTCAACCTAAAAAAATGGTTATTTTTGACCCAAGAGTATACCACTGCACTCTACACGATATCAACCTGACCTGGAAAAGACGAGTGATCTCAACTTAAAGAAAAAGTTTAACGTCAATAAGCAGTCCAATTCAAATCAGTCAAGATGCGAAAGTGTCTTTTTTTTCATTAGAGAGTTTAAAGAAAGAAGTGTTTGACTGAGGAGGAAGAAAAGGAGGGGGCAGATATCAGTATGTGTTTATGGAGAGCCTAGCCAGAAGCACAGATTGACAGGAAATTGAGTCTTTTTTGCCTGCTGGGCTGTACCACTTGTACTGATCTGACAGGGGTAGATGAATGTGAAAAGCTGACAGATGAAGCAGTTGTATTATCATATATCTTGCGTGCTATAAGGCTGTTTGCCTTAGCGCCTCCAGAGTCTATCTATCTGCTGAGCAACGTTTAGGACGTGGCTTATTTATGGCCAGCGAATCGCCTATTGATTTGCTTTTGAGGAATTAGCCCCGTAGGGACATGGCTGCCCTGTTCAATTGTAGTTAGGGCTAAATGAAACAAACAAAACAAAAACAAGAACAGAGAGAATGTGAAAAAGGAAAAAAGGCTTCTGGAAAATCAGCTCACCTGAATGGATCAATGTGGGCATCTCGGAGCAGGGTTAAGTGAACCTGTGCGAAGTATGTCTAGCACATGGTGTGTATGTGTGCCAACACTATTTGTCTGTGTTCAAACACTGCAACTCTCATTTATCACTGTTAAAAGATTTCCAGAGAATGACGCCACCCGTCCTCTTTTTCGCAAAAAAAAAACAAAACAAAAAACTGCAAACAGGGCGGGACTTGACATGGCGAGATTTGGATGCTTACTGAAGAAAAAAGTTACCATAGCTAGTTACTTTGTTTAAAAAGTAATTCCGTTAACCCTCGTATTACTGGCACTCAAACGTGGCGCATTTCGGAAGTTGTTCCAGGTTACTGTATATACTCATATTGAAGCCAGCCACCTAAAACTGCTAAAAAATGGCCACATAAAAAAGACTTGGAAGGAAACGTGTAAACCAACCTGTGGAAGCGATGGCGCTTCATATTTCTTGTGTAATTTTGAAAGCTGGTCAAGAAACACTTAGCTGAGACACTCCATATCCATTTTATGGGCTTCAAACCACTAAAAGATTTCCTCTACCATTGCTGATTAGTGTCCAACATGTTTTCTTTTCTTTCAGTCATGATGTATTGCAAAAAAATATTTAACAAATAAAAAATAACAAAAATTCACAATACTTTTATCGAAATTCTGCACTAATGTTTGCCCCATTGATTTCTCGTTGGGTTGTGGTTCCTGTATGAGCAACGCCCCATGCTCAGCCTTCCTTTCGCTACTGGTTACACACAACCAAATTTGTCCACTTAAGCTGACACCCTGATTTTAGTATTTTATTTTATAGTTGGAAATACAGCTTAGATGTGAGTATACATGTTAGGGAGAATATCAATAGGATGACATTCTTGCACTCTGTAACAGTATTTAGTTGTCCTTTGCTGGGCCATATAAACATGCTTATTCCACTTGGAGGACGTAATTAGTGGAACCATGGTGGCAGACAAAGTGTTCATTTATCTGTGGGAGGGGAAACAGGTTTTCATAAAATAGCTTTGAAATATGTGAACTTTTTTTAATAGGAAGCGGAGTAATGCACAATAGTGTAACGTTGATTGAGTTACAAATTTTTATCAATAACGCGAGTATCCTTTAGCGAGAAAATACTTTTTCAGTTACTTTCGACCACCTTACTCCCAACTCTGGCCCTGGCATCTGGTTTCTGGGCTCAACCTCAGCACAATGTTCTCTCCGACCACCCCACCCACCCTACATTTTCTTCTCACAAACTCACGTACACACCATGCGAGTGGCTGGACTTTAATATGGTTATGATTAGAGACGGGGGGCTCAGTAGAGGGAGTGAATGGGAGGGCCCTTTTGGGGGAAGTGTGGTGAATGCAGGACACGAAGCAGGTTTGAATGAAACCTGCCTGTTCAGACTTTTTCTGTTTGCCTTTTGAAAAGCGAAAAATAAATGCATTAGAAGAAAACAAGCAGGAATAAGTTTTGTCCTTTGAACCAGATCAGCTATTCCTCTTGGGGAGGTTCTGCTGGGCCGGCCCTGCTCCCCCTCCCTCCCCTTCTACTCTGGCATTCAAGCACTCTCTCCTCCCCCCTCTGCGAGCGTCACGCAGAGGCACTTGGTTCACTCCGCAGTGTCTGGGTCTTGGGGAAAGCTGAGAGAGCCTGTTATTTAGGTCTGTTACAGCAGACGGGAGAGCAGCACAGGCAGGACAGCCAGGGGGGAAGACTAAGGAGTCACGCTCATCTCAGCCCAAGATCTGGTGCAAAAACTGAGATCTGCATTCCGTCCAAGAGGGGGAAGAGAAGGACGGGGGACATCAGCGTCTCTAGCTAGCTGTTGCTGTTGTTTGTTGCGTGAGTGAAGGCGATACTGAGGAAGCGTAGAGGTTTTAAAGAGGGGGTTGGGGTGGGGGGTGCCATGTTCGACTGCATGGAGGCGTTGGGTATGGGCCCCCGCCAGCTCTATGATGTCACCAGCCGCGGCGCATGCATGCTGCGGAAGGCGAGCCCCTTCTTCGCCGGGCTGGACACCTTTGCTTGGACGGGCAGTGCCAGCGTACAGTGTAAGTGGCATCCCATCTGGCTTTCTCACATGACACAACCATTCCTCTCTTAGTCCCTAGTTTGGGAGCTGGCTTGTTTACCCCTCAGGGCTTGGCCAAGGGGGCTTCTGTCAGGGGCAGACAGGAAGGGACTGGGACAGGCAGTCTCCTCTCCTCCTCTTCCCACACCCCTTCAGCCCACAGCTGGTTTGAGCTGCTCAGCCATCTGAGAGAAACTCGCTGCTATGATATGATATGCCTGGCGTGTGTGTGAGAGCGTGAGCATCTTTGCATGCTCGCTCGTTCCAATCCACAGTTCGTCATGTGGGCTCGGTCCTGGCACGGTTCTCATCAAACCTTAATGACAAACGGAGCCCCGCTCAATAAAACAGATGAGAAAAGTTGAGCGCAGGCATCGAGAGGTCGAAGCTTTGTTTACGCTTTTGGATACTAGATGGGTAATGATATTCCTCTTGAGTCTAACACGAAGTCATGAATTAATAAGGGGATGAATTATTTAGCAGGGAAATGGATGAATAAATCAGAAATGCGGAATGCGTGCAGGGAGTTTTTTCTCTTCTCATTGCGATCGCCTCATCTCCACTTCTTCATTTCTAACAGTGGGCCCTGATGTGGACAGACAAAACTATGGACCTTCTCAAGAGGGCCACTGTTGCTCTGTGACATTGGAAAAAGGAGCAAGAAGGTGTCTATCTGCATGAAAGGAACAAGAAGCGAGATGTAGCCTGAACCAAATCTTAGAGACGGGACAGTTGGGTAAACAGAATTGGCCTCCGATCATTTTTCATTTATTTCTTTTCAGCCGTTCTCCTGCTTTTTGTTCCTTTTCACTGCCTGGGGTTGTGAGGGAGGACTCCTGGGTCATCCGTCTTCATTAATCGTGAAGACACCAGCGTTTCAGTGGCTGTCATGCACACTGGCTCGGCTTTAATGAAGATAGATGCCCTGTCAGTGACGGCAGAGACCAGGGGGACTCCAGCCAGCATAGCCAGCTTGCTCTGCTTTAGTGAGGGGAGTCCTGATTTTAACAAGATGAGATTTGTTTATTTGATCAATCAGGCATCTCAAGACACCCCCGCCCCCTCACTTTACACATCCACTCACATGCACGCACTTAAAGATCAGATTGTGTGTGTTTGTTTCAGAAACTCGCAGGTTAAAAAAAAGTCCTGAGAAACTGGCCTAAGGGGAAGGGAGTGGAGTCTAGCAGAGCAGAGTGGAGGCTTCTGTGGTGTACTGTTTCAAGCCAAATAACCTTTGTAAACAAGGCTGTCCTGTCCCCACACGAGAAGCCATAATGCCTCTCTTTACTCAATCAGTTGCTCCTCATTGTCCTCATCAATGAGGTTGATGAATTGATGTTTGAGGCTCATATCTCATTAACCGCTCCAGCTGCACCGCACAGCATGCCCGGTTCATGAAACCACACAGCAAAAAAGAAAAAGAAAAAAATCAATCCACTGGCAGAAAAAAATACTTATTTGAACTCCATTTAAGAATTTTTTACTTGTTTTATGCAAAACATGAAAATGTATTCTTAATCCAGACAAAACTGTCTTTTGAAGCATGTGGCAGTTTTGGTCATGTATTTTGACCAAATACAGACAAAGAAAATGTTCTGCAGAGGTTACAAAAAAACTCAAAATGAGTAAAACAATTTTCCATCCACCAGATACATTTATTTATATTACATAGTAAATAGTATCTTTGTATTTGTTATTTAGAGATTTTAATATGCAGAATTTTTTTATTTAGCATATGTTAAATAATTTTACGGATTTAAAAAATATTTTCTACCAAAATTGGATAAAAAACATAATTCATAGCTATACTTGAAAAAAAAATCTAATGGGCAACATGATCTACTATCTGCTAAGTAAGACAGTTTTGCTTCTTTGTAGTATAACTTTCTTTTTCTAAGTTATTATCCATAAAATACTGCACATTTTGAGCAAATTTATCAACGTTTTGCATATTGTGGGGATGATTATAGATATATTTAATGCTGCCAATGGGATAGGATTTTTTTTTGCAGTGCGCACATGAAAATAAAAAAATTAAGTGGTGAAGAGATGCAAAATTAAATGTTAGCCAAATAATGTCAAAGTTCATTTGAATTAAGTAAAAATGTTTTGCAAAACACCATTAAAACATTTATTGTCCCCAAATCTGGCAACAAATTGAGTGCAGGCTATTGTGTCAGTAAATCTCAGGCGGCGATAAGTGTCACTACTGTTGGCCAGCACCCTCAGAACAATCGGAGGATTTAAAAGTGTGTGGTCAGTTTTCCTGTTTTTCTGTTCAGCAGAGGGAGACCTCAATGTCAGAGGTTAGTCAGAGGCTTCGGCCTGGCCAATGTCAGTTCTGCTACATGTGTGGCAGCCTTGTCAGCCTGCTGAAAAGGGGGGACCCTTTCAACCAGCTTGACTTGTGTAATGCCTTTAAGTGCCTTATGCCACGGGGCCACGATCACGTCAGATCTGCCTTACACGTAAAAGAAAATGGACACTGATTTAGTCATACGTCAATGAGAACTGAATTAGTCAACTGCTGGAGAAGCCATTTCAGAGAGCCTGAGCAGAGCGATCGCCTCTCCGTCGATGTTCATTTGCTTAGAAGAATGAGGCAATTACGCTCAGTGGTTCTCCAGGGTCACAAGAAGGGGAAGTGTTTCCGCTCCTACAAAAACATACTCCCAGATACCCTACATTTATTTAAGGTCTCAAGCTGGATGCTTGCAAGTGACACTTAACAGATCAGTTGTCCTGTTTTCGACTGCTCACGAAGCGATTTAAACTATAGGAAAAATCAGTGCTACTGTACCTCTGACCACTGCTGCATTTTGGTCCTGATTGTTCTCCCCTGCGATAGAAGTCCACAGTTATTTCATTATAATTACAAAAGATTTAATTAAAAGATTAGAATGCCTGGGGGGCTCGGACACACGACAGATAGATAGGGCTATCTTTCTGGTGGCGACGCTGCTGGGTGGGGGTGCGTGTTTGCCTGGGGTGGGGGATGCTGGAACTTGTGCTAAAAAGCTCATGCTTCATATGAGGACTTTTACTCACTTCCATATACTTACATAAAAACCTTGTTTATGATTTCAAAATAATGTCAAATGAAGGTGCTAAAGTGAAAAGGGTTGAGGAGACAGCTGCTTCAAGGTCATCAGGTTGCAATGAATATGAGAGGGGGCGGACCCCTCACTGGTTTCTGTAAACTATTAAGCTGTAACAAAGCACCCGAGTTATACAAACCGAAGCATTCCCACAACTACAGTGTCATTTAAAGGGACATTTTCTAGCCAACAATCAGCATTCTGTAATTGGAAACTCAGCAAATAAAGGAAAGACAGGATGTCATGCATTTCTTCCTCTACGAATATATTATGCGCAACAGTTTTGAGGTGCAGAAAAATGAAGTTTTCTTATAAGTTGCCAGATTACTTAAATTAAAGCTTATATAAAGCATACTTTTTCAAGTTCAAAACAAGCTCGAGGTACTGTATCCCAGCAACAGACAAACAGCACTGTCTATAAACCAACAACTTCAGTCTGCCCAGTTTAGAGGATTTGGACCTGAACCTGGCCAGAATTTGGATTTTCTTCCAAAATTTTGATTTTCAGAAGACAGGAGATCAGCGGTCTGGAATCTATGGCTCGCGAACCATATATGGCTCATTTCATGAGTGCAGTTGGCTCGTTGATGAAATGCTACCTGTGCAAGTTTTGTGAGTAGCGTTTTGATTCCGATAAGCTCAACGCCTGGTTTGATGCATGGATCGCAGAAGTTCCTTTGTCAAGGAAAAGTCTTCTGTCCTGTGTATAAAGTGCACAGTCTTCCCTTTAGTTTACAGTCTAAGTGTCACACAAACTGACTCTGTTTTGGCTCTACATGCACAGCTAAAGAATCATTTCTATGAAAGCTCATCAAATGTTGTGTTTTCACTGTTGAGACAGTTTCTGTTAAAAACCCAAATCAAACTGGAATTACCCCAAAAGTAAAGTGGTATATTTGTTGATATGGGACACAGGCTCTGGTATTATTCCATCCATCCATTCATTATCTCCACCGCATATCCTCAGTAGGGTTGCAGGAGTGCTGGAGCCCATCTCAGCTATTTCGGGCAGTGGGCAGGGGACACCCTGAACTGGTTGCCAGCCAGTCGCAGGGCACACAGAGACAGCCAACTCACTCGCTCGCTCATTCACACCTAGGGCCAATTCACCTGACACGATTTTGGAATGTGGGAGGAAACCGTAATGCCCCGAGCAAGCACGGGGAGAACATGCAAACCCCACAAAGGAAGGTTCGATCTCATGACCTCAGAACTGTGCCGCACACACGCTAACCACTGCCCCCCCGTGATGCCCTCTGGCATTATTATTTCAAATATATTATCAATTGATCTAATGTCACACAGTGAAATAAAATGTGCTGATCGGATTTAGCGGTTTTGCTGAATTTTGTATTAAAATATATAGTATGGCTTTTTCAAAAAGAATAATAAGAATATTTTGTTATTATGCCTCTTTGGGTCACAAAGGATCCCCACTTCTGCGGTAGATCATGTTGCTGATTTCAAGAAAGTATGTTTTTTCTTATTTTGGTAAGAAATCGAATCATTAATTCGGCCCCTGTTGAGCGCAGCATCTCCCTTGCTGTTATTTATTTATTTATTTAAATTATCCACTCGTCATATAGACTGTTTCTTTTTCTTTGTGGATGATCTGTGGCACGGATTCCGCACACCATGTACGGTGTCCGGCACTTTCGCTGCCCAGCGATTGCGCTGATGTCCCGCGAGTGTGCTGCTGAGGCGGGTACGCTGCCCTTCACCGGGCAGCAGTGCATTCACAGAGCAGCATACGTGCCACAGCAGCGCGTTTGCAGCACATTCCTTTTCTTTGAGGATGATCTACAGCACAGATTTCGCGCACCTTAAACGCCGTTTGTCGCTTGCACTGCTCTGGAAATGCAAAATTATCGGACACAAAATACAAATGGTAAAATTTGAGCTTGCTTTGGGCTCGGTCCTTCAAATCAAGTTAGTCGGTCGGGCTCGAGCTGGTTCGGGCTTTCATACCCACGGGCTGGGTTTTTTAGGCCCGATCTCACCTCTAGTCCAGTTGCATTCTGCATGAAACCCCTTCTACATACCATTATAGACGATTGACAATGACAGAAATATCACTGGACGGGTGTGGTTTCTATATGCGAACCTCTTGAGTGCAGTGTTTATATTTGCCTATTTGGACACCTAGCCCAATGAGTCCAACCCCAAGACAGTCAATGTGCCAGGCCGGATTCCACAAGCCCGTGTTAGAATCTGCTGCAGCCCGAATGGCAGTTTATAGCCCTCCTCAGCAGCGTCAGTCACACGGCTGTAAATAAAACTCATCAGCCACGCAGAGTCTGAATATGTCAGGTCACACTGAATCACACCAACCTCCCGCCCTCTGTCGTATTAAAGCCACTTTGCAGTATTTCGCACCAGGTGCTGACTTACTGCCAAGAAGAATGTCGTTCCGCCAAGAAATCCAAGCAAATAGCTAACAAAATTTGAAACCGGGCCTCACATATCACCATAGTGCAGAATTTGGGTTTTTCACAATAGTTTGCATACTTCATATCTGGCTGCTGCTATTGTGTCTGTTTACCGAGAATAGATTCCCTCGTGCTTGGGCGTGGGCGCGTGCACATTTGTGTGTATAACGTTTTGAGATGGATGTGTGTATAATGTATATAGGAGCAAGAGCTTGTAACCTCGGAACCATGTGTGAAGAGAGCAGCCCTGTTATCACCATGTTATTGACTGACAGCCTGGCTCCAGCGTTGCTAGGGGCCGACTGTTATGAGAAGCCATGGCCAAGACGGGCCTCCGGAGCCAGATTGGCTCGAGTCTTCTCCCTGTGTCAATGGCCTGTGTTTGTGCAGGAGTTCTTGGCCATGGGAATGGTAGGCAGCTGACGTACAACCTTTGTCGAGGCTTAGGGGTGAATAGCGCAAAATGATTTGCTAGACTAGGAATATTTTAGTTTGTGCAACTGCCAAGAATGAGTTTTTGTTACATATATGCATTTCTTTGCTTTTAAATATTCAGTAAGGGTAGGCTGCTGCCGTACACTGAACTGACCTTTGCCAATTAGAATTAAGAACTAAACTACTGGGCACTAAAAGGAGGAACTTTCTTTTGTTTCTGCTCACAGCAGGAAACAAGAGAACATGTTGACATCTTACAGCTGTTTAGTTTAGTTAGTGTCAGGTTTTTTTTCAAACCTAATTTCACATATTTTGACCAGGATCATACATTTTTTGCCTCAATGTAAACTCTGCAAAAGGCCTCATGCACAGATGTGGAAATGTCCATGTTTTTTTTAATCTCGGGTTCTGTTATAGTCTGATTTGCATTTATTTACTTTGGAGCCGTTGTTTCCCCGCCACATCATTTAGATTTCCTTTCTATTTTGCTGCTGCTTTCCCAATGTGGTTATCTTTTGCACATTTTGCGCATGTGTAAACTCTTTTACGGGAATCCGTCTTCCCTTGCAGCCACTGCCTGACCTTTCTTCTAATCCTTCCGAAGTATCTGACTTTAGCCAGGTGTCCAAGAGGAATATATTTTACAATAGGACCACAAGCAGGTAGATGCTTCCTAGCTACAGACACCTTATCTTCACTGTACTCCTGATGTCTGCAGATCAGTATGTGTTAACTCTACCTCCAAAGTTCGAGCATGTTTGCCAAAAAACACTGGGAGAAGAAACTAGCTATACTGACACGCAGGAAGTCATCCAGCAAAGCAGTGAGGCGCTGCTGGGAATGATTTATGCTTTCTTCAAGAATGCTGAATGACTGCAAGGTACACTCTGTGTACAGCGATCCTGGGTGTCCTGAATGGCGCTTTGAAGTGAAATGTATTTTTATTATTATTATTAATTATTACTCTAGTAAGCACTTTTCTCATAGTGCGCACTGTGTAGTGTTTTTACTTTAAACCTGGATGTTGATCTTGCACCAGCACCACACATGGGACTTATGTGAATTAACCTACCTTTTTATAGACAAAAAACACTCAAAATCTTAGTTTCCTTACATCCTATTCTCCATATTTTCACGGTTTTGATATGAATGTCACACAGCCAACAAAATACATTTAAAAACTAACCACAGAATTGTTAAATGGCAAGGTTCATTCTAGTCAAGAAGTTCAGGGCAATCTGTTGGGACAAAAAATGCCTTGCTAGCCACAAATTCTCAGAACAACCCACACAATTGTTTCTAAGACCATTGGCAAATTGGTTTTAGTTTCAGAAGTCACCACAGTAACACAGATAACAAACCAGTCATGGAACAGAATTACAGTTATTTGTCGGTTGTTGGCTCTTGTTTGGTCGTCATGTTTAAACATGAAATTTTAATTTGATTTATTATGCTGGCATTTTCAGAGATAATTTTTACGAGATTTTTGTCACATATATTTAAAAAGAGAGGATCAAATTTCTATTTTTGTTGTTAGTTCATCCAAGTGATGAAAGTGATTTCAAGTCTCAGATTGTTTTTAAGGCAGGGTACACATAAACAAAAATCTTTGTACTGATTTTCGCCCTTCTGACTTAACAGTAATACAATTCATGATCTTGTTAATGGATATAAAATTGATAGGTTCTGAAAGTAAGAGCCTAAACGAGTCATTACCAACTATTTGTATTTATGAAGATTCTCAATATTTAAGACCAAAAATCTTCCATATGCAAGTTTTCCCATACTGTGAACATTGAAAAATAAGCAATAAACAGAGCTATTTGATTAACAGCTCGGTGCTCTTTGGGTAGGGCTCCCGCCATGAGACAGGGAGGTCACTGGTATCGCGCCTCGGCAGGGTCATACCGAAGACTTACACACATTGCTTCCCTGCTTGGCGCTTGGCATTAGGGGTTAGAATTGGGGGGTTTGGTCAGATAGTGACTCCCAACGACAGGTGTTGCGACATATCTGTTGGGTAGAACGATAGTCGCATCACTTACCGTACCCAGTCGCACGTGTGTGTATTGAAGCCAACCCCCGGTTAATTAAGGATGTTCGAGGAAAACGAATAAACAAATTGGCAAATGAGAGCATAGGTGTAAACAAATAAAATCATGCCCAACTGAATCTTAGGTCATCACTCAATTTTTTGATTCATTTTTTTTGTACTTTTTTAGACCAGTGCATCAGACTCTTCCAGCTGTGGCCTACTCAATGCCATTTTTATTTGGGCACAGGAGTGCCAGACAGCTGAATAGATTTCCTGTAGAAGTTGCTTCCTTCGAAACATGATATCTGTTTGACCTTTTTGGATATAGAATGTTGGCACCAGCACATTCGCAAATGAGAGTTTTGCGTTTGGAGAAGAATGGTCAGACAAGTGCTTTCCCTTTAGAGGGCTGCATTGTCAGTGGTAGGAAATATTTTCTATATCTCTGGGTTTCTGTGTAGGGATTATTATAGCATCCTTCACAAACTTCATAACACTAATTTTTGTACGTGTTATAGGTGTAGCAGTCATTTGGTTCTTTTTCATCAAGGAATTATCCATCAATGTCAGTTTCTCAAATTCATTCTCCAGACTTAAGATAGTTTAGCATTTAAAATCCTAGTAAATGTCTACTCGGATTAAGATTAAGTCGTGTTCTTGTCTTATCCAATTGGAGTACGTCATTTGCTCATCTTGGTCTACAACGCTTCCCAAAAAGGTGGGAGTGAGTAGTACTGTTGTTGTTTACATTAACCTCCTCTCCCCTCACTTCCTCTGACTGAGCAAAGCTGCAGCCAAGGCATGCTACTTCTACTTTTGTTGGTTTCTATTGTTGTGGAGAGGAAGCAATAGCCATTGAATGAGTGCTGGAGACCTTGCCAGAGACAGACAGGTGAGAGCCAGGGCTACAGATGGTGAAAGGAAGTCTGTAAGGACGAGAAACAAGCCAAGGATCAAAGGCTGTAGGCTTCCCTCGATGACTCTCTTTTCTACTTGTTTTGTCTGCTTCCTCTTCTTGCCAGCCTGTCATTTGCTCCCGTGTTCTTGAGGTGATCAATGGCCCAAGGCTGAGCCATATTGCCAGGTTTGGGTTCACTCTCCAGTCAGTAAAGTAAAGCGGTGCGCCACTCTCTTTTATTCGGCAGATGAACAATCGGCTGGAGCGCACCACAGGGATGAGACGCCACATATTTTCCACACAAGTGCACTTGATCATTTTCTTTGCCCGAGTTTGCCATCAATGTCCAGTTTATCAATCCATCCAGCCTTCTCCTCTTAACAGCTCGTCATAGGTTTTTAATATGCACCATATTCGCTTTCCCTATTCTTTGTTGTTTTGCTAAGATGTCTCCTTTCTCACTTTACCAAGGACATTTTAAGTATTTTTGGGAGGGTTCATTGGGGACAGGCAGAACGGCGCTTGAAGCCAGCTTGTGTGTTTCTGACAGGGTTGTGTGTTGAAGGAAAAGGGGACGCTTGCTGCCAAATGTCGGTTGACTTGGCTGACTCAGTCAAGAAAATATCAAAAGGCTCTTTTATGAGGTGCTGCAAAGAACAAAATGTCTTTTGAAAGCACAAGCAGACTGCAGGGATAATTCCACATTAGAAAAAAATTGTTTGCAATAATTGTCCGTTTAAAAACAAATACAAATAATGTAATTAGTAAAATGTCCTCGCTAATTGTTCCTTTTCGAAAACGTAAACATTGGACCTGATGCTATTATGCTAGCAAAATGTGCCCTGACTACATTGCTTTATTCGACCTGCTGCATTCCTTGTTTTGCCTGCGAGAACATTGATCAAGGCAGCATGTGAATATGTTATTATGGTATTTGGTACTTTTCTCTGCAGCCAATGTGGCTGATATGTTTGCATTAGCCTATCGCTCTTATTTCTTGACTTTCGGCTGATTGTAACAGACAGTGTGAATTCGGATGTATGTGTATGCAGCTTCAAATTTATCACTTGACCATCTCCACAGACCAGCAAGGTGAAAATTTTTCAGGGAGGGTGGAAGTGTGTTTTCAGTTAATGAAATATATGAATCTAATGACAATATTGTCTCTTAGCGCCTTTAAGAAAACTGTCCTCTTCTGCTTGTCAATGCAAATGCCACTTTGCCCGCTTTAAAAGTATACCAACAATTTATTACACAATTTTTGGCAGGTTACATTGTGTGGCCTCTGGGACGGAGCTTTGTGTAAGTTACACAATGGACTCTTGATAGACTTCTTACATTGAAGCTTTCAAGTGACTCAACTGTGTGCAACAGAACTTGAGCCAAACGGTGGAATGATGTGAGCTGAGGAAAATGGAAGTGGGACACAGATGCAGTCAGAAACGCTGTGATACAGATCCTTAGGAAAAACTGGTTCCAAATAAATGCAAAGAAATAAATGTGTTGTCTGCGGACCTTGCAGCAGAGGCCTCTGAGGGATGGCAGGAAGACGTGGGCTGAAAGACAAAGAGGAAAGAGGCACTACAGCACGGGTGTGGTTATTTCTTTTCCCCTTTTTTTGAAGTCCCTGGTCCTGGTGGAGGTATGCTTCTGCGGCACTCCGTGTGCACAAAGGTTGAGAAGGAAGGACAACCAGAAAAGGGTCAAAAGTGCTCCAACCCTCTGTTTATCCTCCATTTTTTCAATCTGCTCCTCTTCTGCCCCTTCTGTCTGCCCAGTAAAACAACCCCTTTGAATTGAAAACCCTTCTTTGTGCCCCTCTTTCCAACCAAGGCCCGGACACCCTTTTACTGCTCAGCAAACTACGTCAAATACACGTAAGCTTTGCAGCCTGTTTAATGAAGGTAAAGACCGAGACAAAGGCCCGGCTCGCTGTCACATGAAAAGCAAAACCATGAACGTAATGAGGCCCTTACACGCAGGGTATTTTAATGGGGAACAGTGAAGCGCATGGGTACGTTGTCAGGTACAGTCCGGCTTTTACAAATCAAAAGTGGACGCGGCTATGAGCGTGCCTTGTTGCGCAAAAGAACACCTACAAATAGGACCCTGCGTGCAAATCACTCACACACTATGTAGAGTGTTGTTGTCACATTGCAGAGCCACGTTAGTATGCTAGGGTAGCATTTATGGAGTAGCATATCATCAAAAATTCACTCTCACCGCCGAGTCACGTCCACAACAGCTACAGGCCTATTGTGAAAGAGAACTTGTTACGCTGCCAGACTGTCATATGCCGCACAGTAAAAAGGCTGTTGCAACATCAAGCATGAGCTGCACAGTCACGCCTTTCTAAGAAGCACTCCCAGTTACAGTTAGTGAACAACAGCCCCTTCAGTGTGACCAGAGAGCCCACATGCTCCTCTTCCTGCTCTGCTGTTCATACGTTGATCCACTAACATGACCCAGAATTTAAAATAATCGACCTGTGTGAGGTCACCTCCAGCTAAAACGCTATTCCTGTCAGCTCATACTCCTGCATAATGAGGCTAATTATTGCACTCGTACCCACACAATGTCAGGTACTTAGGTTCAATGTAGCCCAGATTTATTTTATGTTAGTCAGTGAGTTAGTGAGTGTATTACTAGAGTTTGTGGACATCGGGTTGTGCGTGTATGCATTAAGCCTTGGTCACAACAGCTGGTGCGCAGAGGGAGAGAAAGGATTAGCAAGTTGATACCTGGCAGGGTAACATACAGTGGCTACTGATAAGTCAAGAATTCCTTTTTCTAGTCTCCAAACTCCTCCTCTTTCCCAAACAACAGAAGCCACCCACCTACCTCCATCTTCCGTCCATCATCAGGTCGCGGACTGATTGTCATGCAAATGTAGCCTTAGGCATCGGAGTGCTGATAAGAAGGGCCTCTCATTTCACAGGGCTTTGTTTTCTAAACAGTGATGAGCCGAGTTGAGGAGACTGGGGAAAAGGGCTCTTGGCAGCTGACTGAATGGGTCCACTTACTGTGGCATTATGGATGTACTGACCCCCGGGCAAACTCAGAAAAAGATCAAGAGTTGTGAACGTCGGAGTAGCTAACTTTAAACTTTATACATCAGCCACCCAGAATATACTCTTGAGGATGATGTCATCCAGTTTGTCTTGACAGCACGTCAGTCTTCTTTTTACAACCTTCTTCAGCAGCACCCTTGAAGTTGCTGTAGTCATTATTGTATATACCCAGAGTTGTACAGCATATTCAGAGGTTTGCTTCTTTGCCCATGACCCCCGCTTCTTTCTTAATTCCCGCCAAGAAAGTGCAAGCCCTTGATCATTTGGCTTTGAGCTTGCTGTGGAAATCAATGGGAAAACATGTTTTACCTCCAGCAACACAAGGCTTTCAGGGACAAAAATTTACAAGTGAATTCCTGAGAAATCAATTGGAACAGTTAAATTACATAAAAACAGATGTTTGAGCTGCAGCAGACAAGATGAAAAATGTCCGACATATTTCTGTTCAAGTCATCAATGTGCTTTTCTTTGGCCAAAATACAATTGGTACTAATGGTCAGTTTGGTCTTGAACAAGACTTTGCTCCTCTGTGTCCTTTGGCCCCGCGGGCAGCAACCCCCTTTTGTCTTCTCAATCAAATTCCTCCATTTATGTCCCTCTTTCTCCTTTTTGAAGTCTTCCCTCCGTTGTAAAAATCCAAGCTGGTGTTTTTTGCTGCAGCCTTGGCTGTGAGAAAGGGGGGTCAAATGGGGTGGAGTGTAGGTTAAGTTTGGGCTATCCCTCTGTGCCTTCCATTGAGAATACTGGGGGGAGGTTGGCGTTGTAAAAGTTTGAATTTTAGAGCCTTCCTGTTTTCATTTTATGATTGGCTCTTTTTTAACGGGCAGGGAGCTACAGCTGGTGCAAGTGTGAATAGCTGCCCAAGGTGACTGAGTCCCAATAAAGTGAAGGTCAGCCCGGCCAGGGCCTCCAGCCAGGCTATGGGACTGCCTTTATAGGCCGCCTTACGAGCCGAGGCCTCTATTAAAACCTGGCAGGCCTTTACCAAGGAATTTAGGGCCAGGAAACAAGAGAAAAATAGGGTTTGTGTGTCAGGAGGTGGTGGAATACCAAGTTGAAAGGGGGTTGAAGTTTAAGGGTGACTAATGGGAAAAGTTGAAAAAGGATGCGTAGAGATAGTCTAGTGTTGTTTGTGTGTCAGCACACAGGTCGACAAAGAGTTTAGGATGCATATATTATGTCCTGTGTCCGTCCTGCTCGCATGTGTCAAATACTGTACCTAGACGCAGCGTAAAAAATTCAGCATACAGCGTCTTAAAGTCATGCAACTGATGTCACTTTGTATTGTGTCACTTGCAGCACATTTAATGTGCATTGACTGCTAGCCATGTCTCTGTGTACATATGTGAAATGCGCTCATGAGACAATGTCAAACTGGAATGATCAGTAGCCAGTTTTGACTTGTTCTGTCACCTTGCTTTGTCTACAGATCTGTCAATCAACGACAAAAATAGAAAAACTGTCATTGTTGCACCATTCCTCAGGATCTAAATTGGTTTTCGGAGTTTACATTTGGCAATTTCTGATCCAATATTATTTTTACAGAGCTAGCTTAAAATGTGCTCTTTTACTAAATAAAATTGGGAAAGATTATATATGTACACAACTCACTGGGTGGAAGTAACATTTATCAACATCTGTAGCTGGCTACAGGGATCAAAACAAATCAATCAAAGAACACAAATGCCACTGGCTGTCATTTCATCCTTGAAAGCAATTCTAAACAGTCATCATGCTTCATGTATTCGAATGAGCACATCACTGCCGCAGGACAATGGTTTGTGACATATCACATGCTCATATCCTCTGCTCTTTTTCTTCCTTCTCTCCTCTATAGCGGTGGAGACCCAGAGCACCAGCTCAGAGGAGATGGTGCCCAGTTCTCCATCTCCACCTCCCCCACCTCGTGTCTACAAGCCCTGCTTTGTGTGCCAGGACAAGTCCTCGGGGTATCACTATGGGGTCAGCTCCTGTGAGGGTTGCAAGGTGAGAAGATCTCAATGTCGTAACCCTACTCTACACTTGAGGATTTGTAAAAATTACCAAGGTTTATATTACATCAGTGAATAAAATTGCATAGAAAGAACAAATGTAGAGAAATACATTTTAAAAATCGAAATTATCTTAAAAGGAGAGGGTGGATTGAAATTAAATGTCACGTAATTTGATGGCTTCACTAAAATGGAGAATGTCCCCCCCCCCCCCTTTTTTTTTTTTTGTCTGAATCCTTCCTTATGCTTTAGGGTTTCTTCCGGCGCAGTATTCAAAAGAACATGGTGTACACCTGCCACCGAGACAAGAACTGTCAGATTAACAAGGTCACACGCAACCGCTGCCAGTATTGCAGACTCCAGAAGTGCTTTGAGGTCGGCATGTCCAAGGAAGGTTAGTGCTACAAATCCAGTTTACATTCTAACTCACAAACACATCAAGAATTTATGTTTGGCTGTGAAGAGGGATGGGCATTGGAATACACATCATTCGTTTTTTCCCCTTCCAATGCTCATTAAGATGGATTCAATACGGCTTGGGGGATTTTTCCCCAAAAGCAAATCTCAGAAATAAAATTATGAGTTTGTCTTTTAGCATAGAAAGACCTAAAATGTTTCAATTTATTGAGTTAGGATTAAGTTATCTAAAATGTTGATATTTAGATAGGTGTTAGTGTGATCGTATGGTACACAATACAGATGAAAAACACATTTAACTTGACAAGCAACAAACTGGATTTTATTTTCCGAAAATCTACATTGGTAGGACTAAACAGGGTCCATGTTAGAAGGATGATTAAAGCTAGCCTTTAATGCTTGAGGCCACATCAGCTAAGCTTTTTGTTAATTTCACACACGGCACAAATATGAGCTAAATCCAGGCTGGTGAGATTAAGCAGCTGGAAAATGCATGAATGAACAGTATATCTTCCTATAAACCAAAATGTGAAAAACAGTCAAAACCGTAGTCACAATGAGCACACTAGCTGATGAATTACTGTCTGTTACAGACGCAATATGCTACTCCCCTCAGTTCGTTGGAGGAACAACCCTCTCATGTGCGTAAATAAATGTATAAATAAGAAAATGCCGTACAAATGCATGCTATACGAATAAATCAATATGGTTATTTATTCATATATCTATGCATTGTGTAATTTATTCTGGTATTTATTTTGTTATTAGTCCTCTACAGTATACCGCTCAGCCGCTTGTCAGCAATTATGACACCTAATACAAACACACTACAAAACATGTTGCATTGCCTGCACATGATTTTTGTGTCAAAAATGTCTGTTTTAAAACTGTATTATTTTTTTCCCAATGTGTTTTAGCAAGTTTTAGGATTAAAACTAAATAGCTTTCGATACTGTTGCTATACTGCTATCCCTGTCTTTAAAATCCTTCTCAATTTGTGCAAGTTAATCAGCTCCATTGGAAAGTCAAAACGAACGATTAAAGCGCTCACACTGTGCGTGATTTCTCTTCCTCTGCCCTCCTCTACTGTCAGAGTCATGGGAGCAGCATTCATATCGTGATTGTCAATGTGACTCTAACAGTCATATGACAACGTTCTTTTTTCTGCAACACAGCAAATCCCATTGTGAGTGAGAAATGTATAAAGTTGCCACAGCTTTGACATAATTCACACCATTTGCACAGAGAAAGACAAACACTCCGGCCCCTTACAGAAGTTGAGAGGACGTCCGGGCGCAAATGGCAGTTTGTCGACCCGCGTGCATCCCCTGGGACATGCACATGGGTGTAATGCTTTGCGTGGGATGCACCTTAACACTGGGATCACATTGTGCTTCTGCTATTACTGGATATCCTGAGAGGAAGGAAAGAATGGGAGGAGGCAGAGGAGGGAGAGAGTAGACTGGCCTATCAAATCGATATAGAGATGTACAGGAAGAGAAAGGCGATAAAACACAGATAGTCGAAGTCTGAGCTGTGTTGAAGGAAAAATGCAATGCTGTTAATAATACCTCGGTTGTTAGCGAATTCTGGTTTACCTAGCGTGACACTGGTTGAAACGACACAAAGCATGAGTCTTGTCACATGTGGTCACAAGGGTTTGCTGCAGCCTATGAGTAAATTGCTTTATTTTCTGGCTTTTGTCCCTTCATTTAGCCGTACGCAATGACCGAAACAAGAAGAAGAAAGATGTGAAGGAAGAGGTAGTGCTCCCTGAGAGCTATGAGCTAAGTGGAGAGCTTGAAGAGTTGGTCAATAAAGTCAGCAAAGCTCATCAAGAAACCTTCCCATCACTTGGCCAACTGGGAAAATACACCACCGTAAGTCTCAAAGTCCCCTGAAATGTATTCCTGACAGTCTTTCACATCCTTGCTCCCATTGTGTGTGGTAATACTCAAGTATCATTAACAGTTCCCAAGTTCCATTAGAATACATAAATTCATAGTAGCTTTCACGGTGTTGTGGTGGCCTAACTAATTGAGTTCCCCATTTAGCCATCTGTGAGCCCATCCAAGATTGATGCAACATATAAATAGATTTAATTTTATTGATGGATGTAAAATGTAAATGGGTTGCGGAGGCTCGGAAACACGCTCGATGCAAACAGGGTTGCCCACCGCCTACGCAAAAAGTGGACTGATTTGTCTATGCTTCATGTCTGTCTGTTTTGTTTGTTTGTTTGTTTAGAACTCCAGCTCAGACCACCGTGTCCAGCTTGATCTGGGTCTCTGGGACAAGTTCAGTGAGCTCTCTACCAAATGCATCATCAAAATTGTGGAATTTGCAAAACGGCTGCCAGGATTCACCAGCCTCACAATCGCTGATCAGATCACACTTCTTAAATCTGCCTGCCTGGACATTCTGGTTAGGATCTTTTTCCCACATTTTAATGCCCATTGAATAATCTGACAAGATTTGCTGTTTTCATCTAACAAATACTGGCACCTTCTGGGCTCTGTAGGTATTGAAAGATGACTTGCCTGTTTTATACTGACCTTTTTTAGAAGATCAATTAGAAATTACATCACAGTTTTTGTCTTTTGGAAATACTTTGTTGAAATCAAATAATTAAAAATATAATTAAAAAAAGCAAACCTGCACCCACCTTCTCCTTCTTAGATGCTGAGGATCTGCACACGCTACACTCCAGAGCAGGACACAATGACCTTCTCTGATGGCCTGACTCTGAACCGGACTCAGATGCATAACGCTGGTTTTGGACCGCTGACAGACTTGGTGTTCGCCTTTGCCGGACAGCTCTTACCCCTAGAGATGGATGACACGGAAACTGGTCTCCTTAGCGCCATTTGCCTCATTTGCGGAGGTAATGCATCCTGATTGGTCACTGCAAAAAGCCCCATTATAATGTCAGTTAACTGGAGTAAATAGTTTAAAAGTGCTCTCTTCATTCTTCATCAGATCGCATGGATCTGGAAGAGCCCCAGAAAGTGGATAAGCTGCAAGAGCCTTTGCTTGAGGCTTTAAAGATCTACGCCCGCCGCCGCCGCCCCAACAAGCCCCATATGTTTCCCCGCATGCTCATGAAGATTACGGACCTTAGGGGCATCAGCACCAAGGGTAAAGACATATTATACATTCAAGACAATAGTAATAAAAAATACAAAACCATCTTACGTTAAATACAAAATTAAGTATTTCTTAAATTCCTTATAATTTTTCTCATGTTAAAAGTCAAACTAGCAATCTGAAAGCAAGCTTCACATTTACACAACTTTAAAAAACTTCGAAGGGCAACTCGCTAGTCTATGATGTGAGGCCGAAGACAAGCGTGACATCTAGTGGACAACCTTATGAAGAGCAACAATTAAATCAATGAAAGGCCTTTATTTTCATTATTCAAGTTTACCGAACCCGGAGGGCTTCTCCTTTCAGTGCAGGTAAAACAAATTAAAAAGGTAAAATGTGCAAAGGGATAAGAACGTCAAAACAATCTATATATTAATGACATATGATATGTGCATATTCTCAGTGTCAGTTGTACATAACATTATGTTTATCAACGCTATAGATGGGGTTCAGGGGGGTGATGGCTTTGAGGAAGAAGCTGTTCCTAGTTCTGTTGGTTCTTGCTCTGATGCACCTGTAGTGCCTTCTAGAGGGCAACAGTCCAAAGAGCTAGATGTAACATGTCCTTGAAAATGTTTTGGATTCTGCTAAGGCACCGAGCGGAGTAGATGTCCATTACAAAAGAGAGAAGGCAGGCGTTAATGCACTGTGCTGCTTTCACTGTTCTCTGCAGCCTCCTGTGTCAGTAAAGCTCCCGTACCATGAGCAATCGCCGTTGCTCTGTAACCTCTCAACTTCCTGTCTAGGTCGTTCCTACTGAGGACTCTCAGGAAGTGTAGATACTGCTAGGCCTTTTTAATGATGGCTGTGGTGTTTGTTGTCCAGGAGAGATCATTGGAGATTAGGACCCCCACGAACCTGAATGTGTGGACACTTTCCATACTTGCCGTTAATACAGGGGCACTCTTTTTCTTCCTAAAGTCCTCGATCATCTCCTTCAATTTTTGTGTCCTCAAGGTCCTCCATGTAGTTGTCCACTGTTGACTATCACACTTTTTATTATTATCTTATTGAGAGATACCTTAACAGACTGTTAGGTAAAATAGATGTTTATACATCCTCAAGAATCAAAACCCAGATCAAGGTTTGAGATTTATTGAACTATGTTACGTTCTCGATGTTAAATCATTACACAGATTGATAAGACTCTGCCATATTTTTTAGGTGCGGAACGAGCCATCACTCTGAAGATGGAAATCCCAGGCCCGATGCCGCCTCTGATAAGGGAGATGCTCGAGAACCCGGAGGCTTTCGAGGACCAAACAGAGCGCAACGAAAGCCCGCCGCCGCCGCCACCCCCACTGCCACCAATGCCCCCCACCCTCGTGGTGAAACAGGAGGCCGAGGACGAGGACGACAGCTGGGCCACGGAGAACGGCAGCGAGCCGTCGCCGGAGGAAGAGGATGACGATGAAGATGCAGGCGACGAAGAGAGAGACAGGGGCTCAGACAGCGATGGGGAGCAGTGGGGGGTTCTGGATGCCACTGATGGAGATGGCACTAGGAAAGGCCTTGTAGGGAGGGCTCAGTGAGACGGCCATTTCATACACACGCACTGATTGATGACATGCACAGCGATCACCTCACTCCATCTTCCACCTCAATAAAAAGAGCTGGCCTTCTCGCCCTCCAACCACGCCCCCTCTTCCCCACCACACAAACACACACTCACACCAAACCCATACCACGCACGGGCATTCCGATGTCCTCCACAGTGGATCCTTATATGAGTTCAGAAGCGTTAAACTGTGGCCCACTCGCTTCATGACAAATTAACTCCAGACACATCAAGCAAAGGAGAGATGACATTAAAAAAACACACACACACACACACACACACACACACACACACACACACACACTCTCCTGTCAAGGCCAACGCGGGATGTTCATGACAAAAAGAAGCAAAGCTCTCACGTCTCCACTATTGTTCCGATCTTTAGAGGACAAAGCACATTTCTCGAAAAAAAAACATGTACATCGCAAAACCAAATCACATTATGTTAGCCTTTTTTTGTGAATATTTTATTTTCTCAATTTATGAAAGACCATATGTACGTATATATTTACCATTATAGTTTTTTTCGGGTTTTTATCGTCATTATTTCGGAGAAATTTTCTGAGAGGGAACGTAAAATGCAGGCTGGGTCTTACGTAACAGTTCAACGTTTTTCTTTTTCCTTCTATGCAGAGCAGCGGAGGGGGACAGGGATACACTGTTGCCGACAGTGATAATCAAATCATGAGGATTGTTTGACAAACTGGCAGCAATTTATTTTGCGCTTCCTTTTTCTGTTCTGCCTAGTTTGAATTCAATGTTGTGCCAAAGTTAGCGGAAATTTCCAGTTTATGACTGGCGGGAGGAGGGTGCCAAACGGCAGCAATTTGTACTCATATTCTTGTTTCAGCTGTCGTGGGTTTACACCTGAAGGTATATGTAGCACTTTTTTTTTTTACATAAAACACTCATTGGCATGTTTTACCGACAATACAATCAACCTCAGAGCCCTCTCTAATTAGACATACTGACGTGGAAGGGGCGCAAACTAAAAACTAAAGGAAGAAAAAACACGGCAAATCAGCACACATATGCAAGTGAAAACCAGGAAAAATATTACGAAGATATTTTGGAATAAGACTCAGGGCTTTTCGGTGAGGACCAAACACTAGTTGCTTGCAAGCGCTAGGAACAGGCAATATTTAAAAGTGTGTATTATTGACCCTGTTTTCATTAGCTGGACCCCTTTGAGTGTACACAGAAGGTGACATAGAAATCCAAGCAGGTCGCATGGATGCCAGCGCAACATCTGGCATATTGTTTGCCCGACCTCTGCTCAGGCTGTCATCCATGCAACACGCTGCTTTCTCATCCCCAAAAGCCATCATTATATCATAATTTCTTGTGTATATCCTCTCTTCTCTTTAAATGTGTAGGAGTATGTGTTCTTATGTATCATTTTTATATTGCCAAAATGTCTTATTTGGCAATTAGTGGTGGGAAAAGCAGCTGATATGCAGAATTTTACTTTCTTCCTTCACTTTTAAGCAATATGAACTGTAGCGACGAGACAAAAGGGCCCATAACTTGAATGTGGGCGGGTCTCCTCATTATCAGTTGTGTGTGTGTGTGTGTGTGTGTGTGTGTGTGTGTGTGTGTGTGTGTGTGTGTGTGTGTGTGTGTGTGTGTGTGTGTGTGAAGCCCGAAATTATTCATTTACCTCAGCAACATTCTTCAATTGTGATTTTCTTTTTTAGTTGTTGAAGGCAGATTATTAGCTGAAAGTGACTCAAAAGTTGTTTTTTTCAAATCAATATTAACAATTTCTCTTCCCCATTCATTGCCGGAAGTTGTGCATCAGTTAATGTCAAACCGAAAGCCTTAGCAGGACTTAAAGACAAGTAAGCTCAAATATAAGGGAAGAAAACGGTTTTACAGGTAAAATGCCTTAGAATACAGAGAAGTGAAAATGAACACCAGTTGTTTGATTAAATGATGCATGGCTTGTGATTTGAAGCCCTTTCACACTAGACTATGGGCAATAATAAAATTGCTTATCCGACCTTTGACGCAAAGGTGATGCATTTTATGCAAAAAATAATGTTATTTTGATGCAGAAATTTCTTACCAAGAAGTAGGATGTCTGATTAACAACAAGCACTCCACTACCCTGTCAAACTGACTACTTCTGTGCTGTTTAAAGACCAGATGTGGTCGGACATCGAAGTACTTATTTACAATCCACTTTTCAAATGTATTTTACTTGATACACATTTTTTTATTGTACTACGTTCATGTGCATGGCTGAGAAAAATATCTCAGTCAAGTGTTTTTATAGTCGTATGTACCCTGTTGTTTTCACAAGACAAGGGGATGCAAGAATGTGCTGGAAATTTCCATATAGTTGATGGAGCAGGAAAACACTTAAGCTGTGTTTTTCGTGATGATTCGGCATATGGTGAATAACTCCAAATAGTTACTTAAGCACTTTTATACTTTAATGGCGTTTTTGTTTTAAATTAAAGGTAAGACTGATGAAAGATTATTGGGCAATTATTACTTCATGTAAAACTGGATTATTTTTTTACATTTACTTTTTGTTTATTTAACATTTACAACTGTAATTGTAGATTATGCTTTCACTAAACTGCATCATTTTTAAATGCTGTGGAAGCTCAATCAATCCATTAAGATATTTTTAAAGTGTAAAGAAAAATGTGACAAAGACACTGCTGTCCAGATATAAATTCACATTAATTCCTCTGGAAAAGGTTGCAGTGAGATGAATAATTTTGGGCTAACTGTGCGCAAGCGTGTTTTCAGCAATAGGATGTCCGCTGTTACGGTGCTGTCACACACTCAAGTCTCTTTGTGTGTTGACTCTCTGCTGGGCTGTTACCATGTTAACATAATGTTGATGCAGGCCGAAAATTTGAGATGATGCCGTTTTCATCATTCTATTTTTCAACATGGCCAAATTGTTGTGTACCCATTGTTTATGTCAACTCTTGTTATACAAAGAAAAGCCATATAAACAGTAAGAGGCACAATAAACTACTTTTGTGACATTCTCTGACCTTTTTTTTTAAATATAAAAACATTTTACTCATTAGTATAACTTTACTTATATTTTAGGTAGTTAAAACTTTAAAAAACGAATTGGTTTGTTGCAAATCACACCTTTGAAAGACAATGCCATTGTGCTCGTGCTAGATCCATCCACCCAATCAATCAAGCGATTAAACACTAAACGTTCAGGGACCTGCGGTTCATGGCCAGTATAGCATGTAAGAGGATTTGATGTGGCCCTTGACCAAAATCCATCAATCTCTATCTTCTATTGCCCACTTTATATTATAGAGCTGCTGGTGAGCTGTAGTACAACTAAGCAGTATAGGAGACAGACTACACAACTAGATTGTTTACAAGCATTTAATCAGAGTTTGGTAGAGGAGCCACAAAATTTAATTGAGTAGAAGTACTGTTACTTCAGAATAATATGACTCAAGTACAAATATAACGTTACTTCATTGAAAGCAAAAAAGTACTTGGTGAAAAAAACTACACATAAGTGCTGAGTAACTTTAGCAACATCTTATGTGGTGTTGTTTTTTAAACAACCATTCAATCAGATCATCAAAGTCCATCCAATCAACACTAAATTACAAGTCTATCTAATTGTAAGTCTGTGTACTTAGACGGGTGAACCCTCTATAGATTAAAATTATATATGTATCTATGCATATTATATGTGAGGCTACAGCTATATTCACTGTGCATACAGTACAGTAAATACTAAAAACGTTCCTAACACTGCTCACAAGTGTCACCTGATAACTGTAACTGGTCAAATCTAATTAAAAGATACGAGGTCTCTGACAAAATAAATGCTCCTTAGCAGAGACAGACGGACGGAATGTGTTCATGTAGCCCAATGAAGCAGAGTAAGAGTACACTTTCCTATTCATAAATCTACTCAATTAAAGTAAGAAGTATAATAATTGAAAAATACTCCTAGAACAGGGGTCTCCAACGTTGGGCCCGCGTGGACCAGGGTGCCTCCTACGGACAGCTGAGGTGCACGCGCAGCTGTTCGGAAAATAGCTCACCAGTGCTGCGACATTGTGATTTTCTAATAAAATGATTTTTATAAGTGGTTGACCGAGTCCATTTAACTTTAAATACTTAATCTGATAATAACATAGTAATAACACAATAAATTGTTTTTTTAAAAATGCATGTCAAACTGGGTGCCCTTTGCGCTAATTAGTAACAAAAAGTAGTTTTCGGCTTGAAAGATTTTGGAGACATCTGTCCTAGGAGTACAAAATGTCCCAAAACGTACTCAAGTGAATGAAACGGAGTAAATGTAAATCGTTACTACCCACGTCTGTTGTTAAAACAACATAATATAAGAACAAATATAATTTGTATACTATTGCATTCTATTGTTCTACAAATGGTCTCTGACCCAAGGGGTGCTGAGTAATAAAGGAGGACATACTTTTTCTTCATTCAATGTTCAAATCAAGGTCCGGGTCGCGCGATAAGACAGGTAAAAAAAAAAGTGCTGGATGAGCAGTTCATTTGAAGATTTTATTACGATAAAACAACTGATACAAATAAAACAGAATATCCTGGGCTTGTGTGTACAGAACAAGACTGATAGTTTCACAAGTGCGCTTTCAAAATGGCCGACTATGGTTTATATACCAAAGGGGCAGAACACAGCGGGCTATGACAAGAACGAAACGAAAGTCAGTAGAGTGGTAAAATTCCAAATCTCAGTCCTAAACCAGTCCTTTGTCCAGACTGTTTCTAGCTATTACCGTTTAAACTCAATGACGTCTAACTTCCATGTGGAACACTGTAGAGACTAAATAACCACTGAATGAATGGATATATCAATGAGTTTGGTGATTATATTACAAAGTAAAGAACTAAACGTTCTTTATAATATCAATCATGAGGTAGATTTGTCACGGCTAAATGAGATGATAGAAATGACTGAAATAATAAAAAGCTGGAATAGCTGAAACCTAATAAAGATTGGCGATATATATATATATATATATATATATATATATATATATATATATATATATATATATATATATATATATATATATATATATATATACAGTGCATCCGGAAAGTATTCACAGCGCTTCACATTTTCCACATTTTGTTATGTTACAGCCTCATTCCAAATTGTATTAGTTTAATCTCTTATCTCAAAATTCTACACAAAATACTCCATTATGACAATGTGAAAACGTTTTTTTTTTTTTACTTTTTTGAATGTATTAAAAATAGAAAACTAAGAAATCACATTTACATAAGTATTCACAGCCTTTGCCATGAAGCTCAAAATTGAGCTCAGGTGCATCTTTTTTCCACTGATCATCCTTGAGATCTTTCTACAGCTTAATTGGAGTCCACCTGCAGTAAATTCAGTTGATTGGACATGATTTGGAAAGGCACACACCTGTCTATATAAGGTCCCACAGTTGAGTGTGCATGTCAGAGCACAAACACCAAGCATGAAGTCAAAAGAACTGTCTGTAGACCTGCGAGACAGGATTGTCTTGAGGCACAAATCTGGGGAAGGATACAGAAAAATTTCGGCTGCTTTGAAGGTCCCAATGAGCACAGTGGCCTCCATTATTAGTAAATGGAAGACATTTGGAACCACCAGGACTCTTCCTAGAGCTGGTCGGCCTTCTAAACTGAGCGATCGGGGAAGAAGGGCCTTAGTCAGGGAGGTGACCAAGAACCCGATGGTCACTCTGTCAGAGCTCCAGCGTTCCTCTGTGGAGAGAGGAGAACCTTCCAGAAGGACAACCATCTCTGCAGCAATCCACCAATCAGGCCTGTATGGTAGAGTGGCCAGACGAAAGCCACTCCTTATTAAAAGTAACATGGAAGCCCATCTGGAATTTGCCAAAAAGCACCTGAATGACTCTCAGACCATGAGAAACAAAATTCTCTGGTCTGTTGAGACAAAGATTGAACTCTTTGGTGTGAATGCCAGGCGTCATGTTTGGAGGAAACCAGGCACCGCTCATCCCCAGGCCAATACCATCCCTACAGCAAAGCATGGTGGTGGCAGCATCATGCTGTGGGGATGTTTTTTAGCAGCAGGAACTGGCAGACTATTCAGGATAGAAGGAAAAATGAATGCAGCAATATATAGAGATATCCTGGATGAAAACCTGCTCCAAAGCGCTCTTGACCTCAGGCTGGGGCGAAGGTTCATTTTTCAGCAGGACAACGACCCAAAGCACACAGCCAAGATCTCAAAAGATTAGCTTCAGAACCACTCCGTGAATGTCCTGGAGTGGCCCAGCCAGAGTCCAGACTTGAATCCGATCGAACATCTCTGGAGAGATCTGAAAATGGCTGTGCACAAACGTCTCCCATCCAACCTGATTGAGCTTGAGACTTATTGCAAAGAAGAATGGGCAAAACTGCCTAAAGATAGGTGTGCTAAACTTGTGGGACCATATTCAAAAAGACTTGAGGCTGTATTTGCTGCCAAAGGTGGATCAACAAAGTACTAAGCAAAGGCTGTGAATACTTATGTAAATGTGATTTCTTATTTTTCTATTTTTAATGAATTCAAAAAGAGTAAAAAAAAAAACGTTTTCACATTGTCATAATGGAGTATTTTGTGTAGTATTTTGAGATAAGAGATTAAATTAATACAATTTGGAATGAGGCTGTAACATAACAAAATGTGGAAAAAGTGAAGCGCTGTGAATACTTTCCGGATGCACTGTATATATAGGGCAGCACGGCGTTGCAGTGGTTAGCGCATGTGCGGCACAGTTCTGAGGTCGAGAGATCAAACTCCCTGTGTGGAGTTTGCATGTTCCCCCTGTGCTTGCGTGGGTTTCCTCCGGCCACTCCGGTTTCCTCCCACATTCCAAAAACATGCTTGTTAGGTTAATTGGACGGTCCAAATTGTCCCTGGGAGTGAATGAGCGAATGAGTTGTCTGTCCCTGTGTACCCTACGATTGGCTGGCAACCAGTTCAGGGTGTCCCCTGCCCACTGCCCGAAGATAGCTGGAATGGGCTCCAACACCCCCGCGACCCTACTGAGTATAAGCGCTGCAAATAATGGATGGATGGAAATATATATATATATATATATATATATATATATATATATATAATGTATATCATTTGGTGAGTGAAGAAATAGGCTCAGAATTAACGCAATCCGACCCTCGGACACGCTTCAAAGCCTTTCCGATGATAGTGCGCTGTTCGCTGCCTGAAATGAGACCCAGAGATTGCCTCATTTAACCCTAATCCCGGCACCACACACTTTTCTCTAGTGTATTGGATTTCGTTTGTACATTATTGAGCATTTGTTGTTGTAATGTGTTGAATGTTTAATAACAGACAAAAAAGAGCTTTGAACGCCATATTTCAAATGTCAATCACAATAATAATGAGTTGAACTTTCTGGGCTACACCCAGCCTACTACATGAGTTGTCCGAATGTTGTCACCAATGTTGGAAATTAGTTTTTTTTCAGTAACGAAGAATCTAGCTAATTATTATTTTCGCCATTACAATGTTGTTATTTTACTGACGGTCAAATGAGGTATGTTACTTTAAAATAAGAGATCCTGTTTCAAACTAAATGCGACTTGTATGTGATCTCCTTCTATGAATCTCTTGTATGAAGGCCACATCTGTCCTACATGCGCAGAAGAGGACACGTGGTGTCACACGCAATGCGCTCAGTGATACCAGATGTACCCATGGATGCTAACGGTGGAGCATTACAAGCTATTTGAAAGGTATTGTGCATCGGGTGGCTGAACAGAGTTATCCAAAAAACCCTTTCTCCTCATCGAACGCCCTCTTGTGTTTTCGCCCACTACGGTTATTGATTTCCCCTGCCCATCAATGATGTGCAGGCCGCATGTATGCTTCTTGTGACGTCCGTTCACACAGAAGTCACATTCCAAAAGATTTAGGACCATATATGACAATGGCCTGGGTCTTGTGTGAAAAAAAACAGATATGTGCCGTTCAGACACACTTCAACAGATCTGATACAGGTCACGTCGGTGCTAAACAAATCTGATTTTTTTTTACGATATTAATTTACCTTTTTCTTTTGTTTTTAACAAAATACTTGAAGTACAGAACCGTAGTCAGTTTAAGATTAATATTTCTCACTTTATATCGTTTACAGCTGATGATGCCCAACTGAGTTCAAAGAGCCATTATATATGAGCGCGCCTATCTGCTTTAATCTTACTTTTTTCATCGGCGTTCTGGCCACTTAGCGCAATAGGCTGGATGAAAGGAGATGTTTTTGTTAGGTGCGGGGTTAGTGATTTCCCCCATGTGCGGGTTGTTTTCATTTATTTGAGGATGAAAATGATGAAATTAAGGAAAGGGCTGTTTTAAATCGAGTCCAAATGCCAACCCAAACACCAAAAAAGATGATTTTTTTTTTAGCGCGTCTAAGAGAAACATGTATACGGCAGACCAGCAGCTTGACAGAGTCTGCAAGGATGAGTTCAGACATTATGGCCGTTGTCTACTTCCGGGTGTTTGCGTGACGTCACAAGAAACGGCCAAGCCTGCTTACCTTCCAGTGACGTTAATGTTTATGCAGCACAACCAGAGACTCTACAATTTCCTATCAAAGTAACCAAATACATTTAATGTTGGTTGAATTGCATAACAGAACCTTGCAAACAATAATAGCAAGCATATTTGCTATTTAGAACAACTTACTTATGAAGTAAAGAACGAAGTGTTTTGTTTCCAAGAATTGCACTTCTCGACACGTCTTCGTTTTAAATGAGACGTGATGTTTTCATACTTCAACTCTTGAGTTGTTTAAAGCAACATTTTGTTTTGTTTCGTTTTGTTTTTATCACACGCGCAGCTGTACTCGAATTACATCGGAGGGTTTCTCCGGGACAGCCACCATTGGAGAGAAATCCGGAAGTTTCTGTGACGTCACGGTGAAAAATTGCGTAAGACTATTTTTAAGGTCAAATTTAGAATAAATACATTTCTGAATGAACGATTTAAATGAAGTCTTCTAATTTGTTTTACAAATATCTTTGATTTTACAAAACACATCATTTAAAGTACATTTTCCACATTAATCTTTTAAACCTGCGAGTGTGAGGTCCAGCAGGCATTTTCAAGTTTTGCCACTAGAGGGAAGTCGTGCACTGTGTCTTGGTCCCCTGATTGTGAGTGGGGAGGAAAAAAGAGCTGCATGGGTGCTAAGGTCATGTGGAGAAGTGGGCGCAGCGGCTCATAAATTTCAAACTCCCGGTGAACAAGGACATCAGATAAAGGTCTGCTCTTAATGCTTGTTCACAGTGTACTTGGAAGGAAGGCAGCTGCTAGCATTAATAAGGCTTCATTGCAGCTTTACTCATGTTTAGCAGCACTATAGATTTTTTTTCCCCCTTAAAATATGTCTCTGCTATTCGTAAGCTAAACTTGTCTTTGGTGATTCATGACTTGAATTTAAGGATGGCGTGCAATAGAGAAGCTCTCGGAATAGGTGTTTGTCGCATCACAGCACAGGCTACACTTGTGGAAAAGGTCAAACGTGCAAATAAAATAGGCGAAATGTGTATGTATGAGATATATAGTCCAAGGAGTAAATAGTAAATCTGAATAGTCAACCCTCGGCCAGGAAATGCCCCAAATTTGATTGATTTTGGAGCGCGGAGATGGCCAAGTGATATTCAATCTTGTCGGAGATGGCGTCTTGTTTGTTTTTATGAGATAAGATAGCGGAGTCCTCCGAGATCTGACACCCAATCTGTGACAAATTATAGGACATCAGGGCCTTAAAGTAAACAGTATCACGTTTGTCACAATAGCACCTTTTAAATGTTTGTCCAAAGCACATCAGAAACAAGCAAATTAATAAAATCCCCCTTTGTGATAGCCTGTGTAAATGTCACGTCAATAATCACGATTTATGCGTTTAGCACAAAGTTTACAATGCATACGTCAGCTGATCAGATCAGTTTATTTTGATATTCTCATAAATTCTCAAAGGAGCGGAGCAGCTATCCCAGTAGTAAACATCTTTTTTATTCTTATTTTTTATTCTCCCACCCCCTCACCCCAGTGTGCAATTCTGATACAAACACCTCACCTTGATTTTATTAATAGATAGTGCAGGGTGATAAACTAAGATGAGATTCTATCAATTATATGATTGCTTTAATTAACTATCATTAAAGACAGATCAATAATGCCAGACTCGAATTAAAATAAGGCCCATACATTATACACTATTTTACAAGGAACAATCAAATGGCCTCATATACCAACCCTCTGCAAGGGGGTTGCCACGGTAACCGCGAGTGGGGTTATGGTACCAGGGTTTTCGGTAGGGGAGGGTTAGGCTTTAACAGAGATTTACACACGCGCAGCTCGGCTTTACGTGATTAAGTGATGCGGAAGTGGCGGAAAAAAAGAATGTTAATATGATTGTGAAGGGCAAAGTGCATTAAAATGGAGCAATGTAGGTCATCAACCACAAAGTATTAATGCTATTCTTGCACTGGACACAGCAAAGGTTAATCTGGATTAAGAAGGGTCATAAACTGTAACATATCCTCTATTATGGGGGCTATGTATGTCACGCTGTTTTAATGGCTGTCCTGTTGTCTCCATTAATTTGTCAGTTAATGAACCTAACATGCATATTCTTGGAACAAGAAGGAAACCACAGAAATAGGGTAAAGCCATCGTAGACACTGGCGAAACATGAATACTGAAGGCTCTTTCACTATAGATAAATCCTGCATTTTCCCCATTCTTGTTGAACCAGACAGAGAAAAATGGAGGTTGTACAAAATGTCAGTCTTACACTGACTCAGAAACTGCTGATCTATTATCTTTTAAATTTCAAACAATCTACTGTTAATTGGACATGGAAGAGTTGTTTTCAAATTTGAAACTGATATAATGACACAAAGATTTTAAATTCACTTGTCAATAGTTAAGCAACGTGGGTTTTTGTCAAACAGGAAAATTCAAGTTATTTCAGTTTTGTATGAAGACTCCAATAACTGTCATGATGAATCTCTTGCATGACTTTGGTACCAATTTCTCTGAAAACATGAATGTTTTTGGCTATACAAGGTTTACAGTTGCATAAGCTCTTAAGATATTTTCATTACAATGTCGCCGACATATTTATTGGAGTTGTGTTTAAAATCCCCGAAATAGGGTCTAACAATTGTGGATTATTGGTTAAAGTTTGTTTGAAATGAATAATTCACAAACTAATTTAATTTCTGTTCTTACTTAGGGGACATTGTGTATTATTTAGGGGCCTCCCAGTGGTAAAAACGATGCATTTATATACAGACGCTCAACTACTTACGTACATTCTAGTTACGAAAATTGGTAGATACGAACATTTTTTTCTGTATGTCGAAAAATATCCGGACATTGCTGTAAGTTAAATTTTGTATTGCGTGCACCTTTTTCCGTGTACAGGACAGTACTGTAGTGCTTTTTTCCGCTGCTAGCGGCTTGTGGCGCTGTGAGAGCTCACCAAGCATCCACCCCAAAGAAGAAATCCGTCTTCCTCTTCCTAGTTCGTGTGTAAATATACTATACTGTATCTCCAGCGCGCAAAGAACTTTGACATTTTTATTGTTTAATATCTCCTACATCCATTCAATATGGTTGGTGTAAAGTGTAAAGAAGAGGTGAGCCATTGGAATACTTTTTTTCGGCCACTTTCTACCACGGAGGAGGAAGTCTAAATCTTGAAGCTCAGCTTCCAAAATGAGGTTAAACTTAACTTTATTTATCTTTATAGAGCATATTATTTTGTGAAGTCTTTATTTTTGAGTACCAAACCACACAGGTTACTTTTACAAGCCTTAAACAGACTTATATAAACCTTAAACATACAAAATATAGCACTGAAGCAACTTACTAACGAATTTAACTTACGATCGTCCGGAACTTATCTCGTTTGTAAGTAGGGCAGCGTCTGTATATTGACTATAACCAGTGGCATTTTCCCCAAGCTTTCAACCCTGCGGCTTATGCAATAATGCAGCTAATTTATGCATTTTTTCTAATGGCCGCCAAGAAGTAAAGGTAAGAGTGAGACACGTGAAATATATGTGTCTAGAAAGACGCAAGTTTATTGTTACTTCGCGCTTTGTGCATGAAAAAATTTGCATAAACAGCCCCTATTATGGAAAAGGTGTCATTCGAAAGGGGAGGACTAACTACCATATTGGGAATAATTTTAGGAGTCCGTTTATTTTTAAACGGAGATAATGTGGGGAAATGAATGGATTACAAAAAGCAACGTCCAACGAATCAGAAATGTTTAAAGCTGATTCCTATTCATCTGTCGGCATTATCGTGTGTTTTGGAGTAAATATTTTACACGTTTGGATTCCATGGAATGTCCTTAATGTAACAAAGCCATTTTTGCGGACATTCAATGAAGTTAATTGTGATTTACCTTGGTTTTATAGTTTCTGTGTATCTTGTTTCAGACTGTTCGTGATGTTTTTCCTTATGAGTATATTCTGAGATAGTCATCATATCTTAAATCCCAAGAAGATTTTAAGTTAAAGCTTTCCAATCGCATGTGGAATGACGTATTTCAGTGACTGGTGAAACCCTACAGACAGAGGGGGGCGTCGGAAAATTAAGGGGTTAAGGTACCGTATATTATTAAAACTCTTTTTGTGTACAGTTCTGTTTTTCTTTGTAAATACCTCATATTTCAATGTAGGCACATGTGGCTTCTGGTCAATTGCGGCTTATATATGTACAAAATGTTTTTTCCTTTAAAAATGTACTGGCTGCGGCTTATAATCAGGTGTGGCTTTATAGTACGAATTTTCCGCTATACTTATATATACTTTTTACATAACATAAGGCTCACTCACCTGAAGGGAGCTGACATAATTTTCCACCAGCTTTCACCCGAAAACATCATGTCAATACATATTTTTTAAAGTAGGCTAATCATATTCCAAGAAACAACTCCAGAAAACTAAATCATGTAAAAATAATTGGGTCAAAACCTATTAAACTTATAAGTTGGAGTAGAAAAAAGGACAATGCCTTTTTATTTTTTTTATTTTTTTTTTTAATGTAATAAAATATGAACATAAAACAGTGAAAAGGTTAGTTTACACATTTAATAATTAATTCATTTGATCATTTATTCCAGGTCAAACAAAGCCCATGTCAGCTTTCTCTAGAGATGTTCATTGGATTCGAACCTGGGCTTTGGCTGAGCTCCCTAAGGACATTCACAGAGTGGTCCTGTAGCCTCTCTTTTTATATCTTGGCTGTGTGCGTTAGGTTGTTTTTCTGCTGAAAGATGAAGTCGGATCCCATTCTGTAGTCAAAAGCGCTCTAAAACGGGTTTTCAGTCAGGATGTCTCTACATTGATGCATTCATCTTTCCTTCTATCCTGACTAGTCTCCTAGTTCCTTCCAGTGAGAAACATCCCCACAGCATGAAAGGGTTAAATTTTTGTATCATCATGCCAAGTCAAGTCATGTTTATTTGTATAGCCTTAATCACAAAGAGTCTCAAAGGACTGCACAGACCACAGATTATTGCAAACCACATACTATTATTACACCATCCCCTGATCTAAACCTACATGAGGGCAAGGAAAAACTCAAAAACCTCAACATTTTGTTGCTTGATGTCTGGGAATCCTTCAGGTGCCTTTTGGCAATCTTCGGTGTGCCTTTTACCAAGACATTTCTTATGTCTGGCCACTCTACCATAAAGGCCTGATTGCTTGATTGCTGCAAAGATTGCGGTCCTTCTGGAAGGTTCTCCTTTATCCACATAGGAACAGACAAGTCAAATCATATTTATTTGTATAACCCTTAATCACTGAAGGTCTCAAAGGGCTGCACTGACCCCCATTACAACATCCCATGATCTAAAACATACACGAAGGCAAAATTAAGACACCTTGAGAAACGATCTCAAATCCTCATTTAGAAAACTTGACCGCCTTTCTCACCCAATCGCTTTGTTTAGATGGCCAGCCAGCTTGATGAGGGGTACTACATGTTCAAACTTCTTCCATTCATGGATGGAGGTCACTGTGTTCATTGGGACGCTCAAATATACAATTTTCTGTACCCATACCCAGATTTGTGGCTCAAGACAATTCTTTTGACTTCATGCTTATTTTTTCTTCCGACATGCACTGTCAACAGGGGGTGAGTTTAGAGAGACAGGTGTGTGCCTTCCAAAATAATGTCCAATCAACTAAATTTACTAAAGTTGGACTCCGATTAAGCTGTAGAAATATTTTTAGGATGATCAGTGGGATTAGGACACATCTGAGCTTTATTTTGAGCTTCATAGCAAAGGCTGAGGAAGTGTATTTTTAAAGGCTTTGCAGGAGTTGGTCCATTTTTTTCTGGATAAGAATCAAACATGTGCACAAGACAATGAGAAACTCTCTTTTCATTGGTTGCAATTAAGGTTTATTGAATAATCATCGCGTCGTCGACCACAAGACAGATGTCCTAATGTAAGCAACATGGTCTCAGGAGCGCGCCCACCCGTGACCCCGGAACGTACTGCAGACAAGGGTTCACCCCTCGTCTAAGGTAGTTCGAAGTGGCCTGTCTCAGATTCATTTCTGCATGGGCGGGGTGCCTCAAACTAGAGGTAAGAACTTGGGTCCTGGCCCGAATCCGACCCAAACCCGGGTCTTAAAATCTCAATTATTAAGTCGGGGCGGTTGGGTCTCTCTCTCTCTCTCTCTCTCTCTCTCTCTCTCTCTCTCTCTCTCTCTCTCTCTCTCTCTCTCTCTCTCTCTCTCTCTCTCTCTCTCTCTCTCTCTCTCTCTCTCTCTCTTTCTCTCTTTCTCTTTCTCTCTCTCTCTCTCTCCTTTTTTTTTCCTTTGATCTACACAGCATGCACTTACTTTTACTCAAGCAATTATTCAGATAAAGAAAATGCTTACCAAACTATCAGTTTAACTCAAAATCACTAAATCCAATGACATTTTCATTCTCCGAATTGGGGTAAAAGACGCGTGGCTTCCTCCTTGCACCTCCCTCACGTCAGACATTTCTGCTTCTTGCCAATAGCTTACAAGCTTTACAAAATTGTTCTGCTTTTCGGCCAAATATTTCACTATTTGCAGCTTGTATTCTACAGAGTTTGATTTTCTTTTCAGTGCCATTTTGTTCAGTTTCACTTTCGTCTGCTGCGCGTCAACGAGATGCGCACTTTGGCGCCAAACCATTCTTTGAGGCGCTACACTTGATTGAGGGACTCGGCCCCAAGTAAACCGCAAGCTGGTAGCTCAGTCGAAACGAACAGCTCGGCGCTGAAGTACGCATGGCCGGAGTAAAGCTTTGTGTTTACTTTGGCCGCAATTTAAAGCTTCGGTTTCATTCACTGCTCGTTTATCAAATCAAGTTAATCCGTCGGGGTTGGGCGGGATCGGGTTTATATACTTGCGACTCAGGTCGGGTCGGGCTGAATTATTTTAGACCTGATCTTACCTCTATCTCACACTTTAGTCAAATAAGTAAATATATGTCTTACTAAAATCTATTTCACTGCTAATACATGTGTTTTCTTAGTTTTGATTCGTTTATAAAAACGTCCCCAAAACATTAGCATGTCTTACAGATCAAAGGCCCTGAAATCAATTCCATTGATAACCCTCCCTGTGTTGCGTTAACAAATTCTCCACATGCATGGGTGTTTTCTCCAAGCAATCTGGTTTATTTTCACATCCTAAAAACAAGGCAGGTTGATTGGTGATTAAGTTGTCCCAAGGATTGAGTGTGTGTGTGGATGGTTGTCTGTTTCTATGTTCCCTGTGATTGGCAGGCAACCAGTCCACGGTGTTACTGCTCACTGCCTGATGTTGTCAATGATGAGATCAAGCACCCTTGTGAGGATATAGTACCTGGTGCCAACCTTGTGGGGAATTTCTCTGATTCCTTTGCCTACAGAATACCAATTGTGCCATACCGCTGCACACCTAAAGCCGTTATCAGCTGAGCTGTTTTAGATAGATAGATAGATAGATACTTTATTCATCCCGTAGGGAAATTCACACTTCCAGCAGTATCCTTGTGTTGAAAAATGAAATAAGAAAATAAAAGGCATAGTATACAGAAATACCCAATATAATGTGTTGATTACGAGTATTTAAATAGTGCTACGGAAAATACACACTGTAATAAAAATAGGGTAATATTTTAGCTCTACTTAGGTCACGTTGTTTAGGTCACGTGTTTTGGATCATGACCTGTGTAGCTGTTTTTACCTGATTGTACGACCACCAGAAAGTCAGATAGTGATTACAACGACAAGCAAATTGTTACTGCCACGCCAAAAGAAAATGCAAATGAGGGCTGTGTTGCATAAAAGGTGAGCCCTTCATTTCTAGACATCATCGCCAGGGCAATCATATGGTGGAAAACAGGGCCAGATTGCATTACAAAAGCGAGAAGGCTTCTTTTTTGTTTTTGGTCTTTGTTGCAGTAACCGACTAAACTGCATTTGTTTGTTATCCTTCCTGTAGGATTAAAGGCAACTCAAGTGACCTAACAATGACTCCAGTGATTCAGAGAATGTTTGCGTTGTTGATCAATAACTTGATTTGTGCGTGAAAATTTCAAAACATCGTAAGTAGTATATAGTGAAAGAAGTATTGGGACACATTGATTATTTTCTCCTCCAGAAGGGCATCATAAATGTTTTCAGATATCAACAAAGAGTTTTGTATTTCTCGTGCATTTGTTGTGAAAGAGGGCTGCTCGCTATTTTCCTCTGTGCCCAGCACACTTGAGAAATTTGGAAACTGAGTGCCAAAATTATAAAACGTCAGTTAAGCTGGGGGTCGGCAACCCACATTTTAGGAGCCGTATGCGGCTCTTTAGCGCTGCCTATAGGCTCACTGGCGCCTTTCCAAAAATGTTGAAAAAAATGGGGCACAGAATTATATTTTGTTTTAGTGTGGTTTCTGTAAGAGGACAAACATGACACAAACAGTTTTAACATTTTCCAATGCTATAAAAATGTTTAGAACAAATATTACATTTCAACGAGGGGTTGACAATGTAACTATGAGACTGGGGGGGAGTTTAGCTGGTCCAAGTTCATGGGTGGGAAGTGACGGTTTGGACTGCTGCTTTGTTAATGGTATTGCATTGTAAAAAACAGAGGATACAGGTTGTTGTCTTAAACACAGTAAAGTTATATACGGTGATGTGAAGTTGTGGTTCTCAGGCTTAAATCCCTACCTGGAGAACCTATCTGCAATGCAAAACTCTGGTGATGCTCTCCTCCACTTGTTTTCTTCTCTCTCGCACGTCCTTTATGTTAGAACTGAGCTGTGCGGGCTAAAGTTCTCCCTTTTAAAGGGGCAGCTTCATGAGCCAGTCAGGTGGCTGTTTTGAATAAACTGGCAGGTGAGTGATCGGCCATGGACCCTAATAGTATAAAGAGAAAATAACTGCACAGGTAAGTGTGTAAATGTAATATTATTCACTTTATCTTTTCAAAAGGCTGCTTTACTTTTTGCATGCTCCATTTTATTTGAGTGTTTTTGTTACTCTGATAAGGGGCATGTTATGCACGTTTCGTTTTGTGTTTTTTTTTTCTGAATCATCAAAACAAATATGAATTGGATTTATTTTAATTTTATCAAAACAATAAAACATGATGTTATTCATTAATATTGTAATGAACGTCAAACTTGAGGCGGTATCCTACAACAAACAGTGTAGGCATTATTTTCCACAGCATGTGCTGCATCCAACTTAAGTCATTTTTATAGTAGCCTCACATGGATAACATAGCGACGTACATCATGTTTTGCATTTATTATAAGGCTTATATAAGGGTTTTAAGTTTTTGTGGCTTCAGACAAATTTGTTTTTTTGGTCCAATATTGCTATTTCAACATTTTCGATTGCCAACCCCCGTGTTAAGTAGTTGACAGGTAAAGCTCTGCAACGTCAACTATTACGAGAGAAATGATTTGACCTTTGACCCCGATAAAATCCCAGGCTCTGCATGGCACCGAGCTCGATGCGATATGAAGACACAGACCGACCCGGCGCCGTATACAAGACAGAGACGTGCGAGTCATGCAATATGTCGACTGCACCGAGGTGGCGGCAGGGGTCGTTACGTGTGACGCGACATCATTTTACAGCTCCTGCTTGGGTCAGAGCAGACAGAAAGGACGTGCTCCTCATTTGTTACACATGCGGCCGACGCGCCGAGGGTTGCGGCTCAGTCAAGGGAAAAGAGAGGAGAGGTGAGGAGAAGGTGAGGACTATTCTCAAGTGCAAAGACCATAAATTTAACGCCTTCCCCCATGCATGTGTGTGTGTGTGTGTGGGTGTAAGAGTGCGGGCCATCTTAAAGGAAGGGTAATGGAACAAGTGATGGAGAAGCGGCTGGCAAGGAGAGCGAGGATGGAGGGTGTGCCAGCAGGGAGGAAAATGAAGTGAGGGGAAATAAACAAGGCCCAGGTAGAGGGACGAGGTGATTTGGGCTGGAGGAGGCGGGATCATAAAAAACTGGAAGATGTGTTCTGGCCTCTGGCTCTTTCATATCTTTTACATTTCTAATTAAAAGAGATAAAGAGTGAGGGAGTCATCAATCCCACAGTGATTTCCCAGTTAAGGTTTTAGAGGGGGCTGTAAACTAGGCAGCCCGGCATCATTGATTTTATAATTAGCTATCGTCACCCCACAGTAGACGAAGGGAATGTGCTTGAGAAGAAATTCATGAAAAAAAAGGAGGCGACCGTCAAGTGGAGCAGTGAAGCGTGAGGATGAAGATGACGATGAGGAAGACCCTGGCCCTGAGAAGGGGAATGTGGTAGAGCCTCGGGGATTTGGGGGGGTGAGGGAGAACTCTTTGCTCCCCAACTTACACACACAGACAGGCGCGCACCTTGGATGAGAAGTGCGTTTGAAGCAGACAATGAGCCAGAAGGGAATATGGCAGCGGAAAGAAATGGCACGCTTAATTGCCGGTGAAATGTCACGCCAAGATCCAAATATTGCCATGATCTTTGGCCAGAATAAGACACATTACGCCCAATAATGGATACATAAACCGTTTTATTGAGCAAGAACCTCAGCCCAAAACCTGTTACATGGCTGATGGTAAGAAAATACTCGGTGACGTAAACACAATTCCAAACCAAACTGACTAATGATGCGTGATCGCTTTGTAACAAACTTACAGTATATAATGCCTACCAACCCTCAAAATCATAATAACAAATGCACACATACAAAGATGAAGAAGTGTGGTTCTAATACCGTTTCAAACATAAAAAATGAATACCAGAATAACACGCAGACAATGAGAGATTGGCCCACTAAACCTGCTCAGTTATTACTTTTCCTATAATTTCACAGAAGATGATTAAACATTAAAATTCATTTCTTTTCCACATTAATATTCCATTTCCATTTTAGCTTCAGTTAAAAAAAAAGCTAATTTCCCCCCTCGATGAAACCAAATCTTCAAATATATCTTGATAAAACATTTTGATTAAGATGGAAGGAAAAGTGTACACATACCTGAACACAACACACAATATCCAAAAGTAAAGGTGAAAACGCATTTTATCAAGGCACTCTTTCTTTGATGAAAAAAGTTATTTGAAAATTTGCAATCATTTACAATCTTTCCTCTCATGGTTCAGATCCTACCTCTCAGATAGGACGCACTGTGTTAAATATGGTGAAATGACATCTGAGCCCTTTAGTGTTACCTGTGGTGTTCCGCAGGGTTCAGTGCTTGTCCCCCTTTTTTTCAGCACTTACATGCTTCCATTAGGTGATATTATTCGCAATATCAGTTTCTACGCAGATGACACTCAACTATATCTTTCGTTGGAGGAATCTGCCACACTAAATTGTGGAAATTTTGAGGCCTGCCTCACTGAGATAAGAGTGGATGTCCCACATTTTTTTGCATCTTAACTCTGAAAAGACCGAAATGTTAGTTATTGGTACATCTAAATGCAGTGACTTATTCTCAATAACTGCTGTGAACATTGACAAATGCCATATCACACAGAGTGACTCAGTTAAAAATTTAGGTGTCATATTTGACCCTGATCTGTCTTTTCAAACACATGTGAAGAAAATTACTAGAACCGCTTTCTTCCATCTTCGTAACATTGCTAAAATTCGTCCTATACTGTCTCAGTCGGATACGGAGAATACAATTCACGCGTTTGTTACCTCCCGTCTCGATTACTGTAATGCACTACTCTCCGGTCTCCCGAAGTCCAGAATCAAGAGTCTTTAGCTGGTACAAAATGCTCCAGCGAGGCTTTTAACTGGGACAAAAAGGTCTGATCACATCACGCCGATTTTGGCTAACCTGCATTGGCTCTCTGTTAGCCTAAGATGTGATTTCAAGGTTCTCTTAGTATTATACAAAATCATACATAGATTCGCTCCCTTATATCTTTCAGATCTGATTTCCCCCTATGTTCCGATCCGAGAGCGCCGGTCTTCTGGTGATCCCAAGAGCCAAGAAGTGTTCCGCTGGTTCAAGAGAGTTCTCCATCCGGGCACCGGTGTTGTAGAATGTTCTTCCCCCTGAGATCCGATCTGCAACCTCAGTGGAAATGTTTAAATCTAAGCTCAAAACTCACTTCTACTCTATAGCATATGAATAACCTTTACTTTTCGTGGACAATATCTCTGTATTATTTGTGATTGCAACATCCTTTGCTGTCTGGTAATCCTGGAAGGGGGATACCACATGTGCGGTCCCTTCTTAAGGTTTCTTCATTTTCCTCATGTTGAAGTTTTGGGGTTTTTTCTTGCCCTCATGTTGGTTCCAGATCAGGGGATGGTGTAATAATAGTCTGAAAAAATAGTCTGTGTAATAACCTGTGAATCCCTTTGAGACTCTTTGTGATTAAGGGCTATACAAATAAAAATGACTTGACTTGACTTGACTTTCTCTGAATTTTTCCTACACCTCTTCATTATCCCTAATTGTGGCAAGTAGAAAACAGCACAACTTCCCCAAATATACATTTTTATTCTTAAGACAAAGTATTTGAGTTAAACCAAGTAGCTGATTCCATTTTTCTCCCATCTGATAAATTTGTCACCAAATTTCACTTATGCCTCTTTTCTGCAAAACAGTTGTGCTGTTCCGCTCCCAGGCAAGGACCAATATTTTGGCCTTCCCATTTCACTTTTTATGACTGAACTGAACCATCTCCAACGAAGTTCTGGCAAAGCCAATGTCTGGTGAATGGTGCAGTCTGTTGATTGGCCTAAAGAGTGTTATGTTTAGCTCAACTATGTCCATGCCATTAGTTTGTTATTTTTTTGGGTCCAACACAGAATAACATTGAGCTGTCTCCTAACTGCTTTTCTGCATAGATCGTAATCTACTTAAAATTTTGAAGTTTCTGCGATACAAAAGTCTTGTTAGAGAGGCCCAATAAAATAACCATCAAGTCAGTAGTCACTACTTCATGAGCAGGGCTCACTCCAATACACTTCTTTCGCTCCCCTTCTCAATCAAGACGAGTCAAGTCATGTTTATTTGAATAGCCCTTAATCACAAGAGATGTTAAAGGGCTGTACAGACTACATACAACTATTACACCATCCTTTGATCTAAAACCTATATAAGGGCAAGGAAAAACTCAAAAACCTCAGAATGAGGACAATTAAGCTACACATGAAAAATCAAGTAAATATAAAATAAATATATCTTATCTCCACAATTTGGCAACTGATAAATTGATTCTGCTTTTTTCTGTTTTTAATATTAGACAAAGGACATTGCGAAGGATGGAAAATTGATATTTTGACCGTTATTCCTCACTGTTGTTCATTATTTTGACTATAAAACACTATTTACATCATTGTCACTATGGACTAACAATGTTGCTGTTCTTTGATTTGTACATGGTTAGGGGAGGATTTGGTTTTGGTAATCAAGGAGAGTTAATAGAAAGGGCTCGTGGAGGGCTTTTAGAACAGATTTGGAATCTGGCATTGTGAAGTTTTTTTTTTGTACAGTACCCTCCTGTTCTAGAAAGCTCAAAATGTATTGATGTATTCTCTCCTCATTCCTAGTGTCTACTAAATTATAAACTTAGAAGCAACCCAAGTGTGTCTCACATGCCTAATGTGTGCATTATTTTGAATCAGGCTGTAGAACTGAAACAAACGTAAAAATGTTCCATAGACTTTCAGTTCTGGTCGTTGTGTACTGGGAAAATAAATCAGCTCGCCAGGCGCCATCACCAACATCGTGGTGTTGCAAGATGCGGCACTGAACCGCTACTGTGGAAAAGGGGGATTAGTGGGACGTAAAGCTTTTCATTTCTGCATCTCAGAATGGACTTTGTGGCAAAGAAAAACATTTTCTCAGAGAGGCTGTGCCAACATTTTGTATTCATCTCTGACAAAAAGCATATCAAACATCTGTCTAGTGAGTGTACAGTTTTATTTGATTTTTTTTCCCCCCCTGTAACCCGAGAAAAACTTTTGGTGTGTATTTGCCCCTTGTTTAAAAATCTCAATGCAAAATGAAAAGTCAAAATAAAAATCTTATTTTGTGTTAAACTAAGATACAATTTATTTTTTTTTAAATACTAATTTATCAAAATTTGTAAAACAAAACAATGAAATATTTTTACTAAAGACGAGACACGCAAACAATAAAATGAATGTAAACTATCGTTACAATAATGCATCCTATGACTGGTCAAAAAAAGAAAAAAAATCATCTTTTTCTAAGGGTTGTTTCAAATAATTTAAGCAGCAAAATCTATTGATTTAGTTCATCTCAGTGGGCAGCCATTTTCTTGTAGCTCTCTATCAAAAATGAGATCGCAGGCTTAAGGTAAAGGCCAATCCCGGCTCTGCTTTCAAGAAACAGGTTAACCTTGATTGGTCATTATCTGAGCAACTTTCATGTAAAGTACATTAATAGATAAAACTGGTGGATATCACTTTTTAAATACATTCTTTACAAAATGAATATGAGGCAAAATGCCGTTTTTGGACTAAGGTGGCCCATACAGAATAAATTGTTGGGAAATCTTTTAAGCAAGTTCATCTTCAATCCATCAGCTTGCTGTTATGCTAGTTAGTAAAACAAGCAAAGGCTGTGAACCTTTTTTACTTTTGATTTTGTTCAGTAACCGGTTTCAAAATAAATAATTCTATAACCTAAGCCCAATTATGCAAAATCAACTTATTAAATCAACCCATCCCTAATTAATGCATTTTTCTATTTGATAATTTTAAAAACATTACAAATATTAAAACTTTATTACATTATTCAGTGTTAAGGCTTTATAACCAGGCAACAAAACTCTTACGGAATTCAGTTAAATTATTTGAATACAGATAGATAAACTTAGAAAATGCATTTTGCATGAATGTTAAGATAGGCATACATTTTTATTGGACAGAATTTTTTACATGCCAGTATCTTGCTACATCCCTCAGGGAAAATACAGACAGTGCATGATGATGTCGGTATCTATAAAAATTTTCCTTCATAAGACTGCTTTTCAATTCTTTATGCACACATTTAGAGCTGTGTGAATGAGAATTAAGAGAATGTATAAAAGAATGTCTGTGACGCAAATGCCAGTTCAACTGGTTTAAAATTAAGGCGTCGAAGTGAACATATTATTAACGCAAAGTTTCTGTCAACTTCAATCAGTTTGAATGAGCGTTTGACTGCAAAAACATCTTTGAGTGCCTCGGTGACTCTAAATTTTTACTGTGCTGTCATCACCTGCTAACGCGTCTAAGAAAGTGCGTTTTAAAATCTTAGTCCGGGCATAAATGGAGGCGCAATATAACATCACAGCACTGCCTTACTGCAAAATAATTTGAGCATGATGCCGTATCAATGCTTTATGCTGTCATGAATCGCATTCAAAGCGGCGATGGGCAGAATTTAATGCTTGCGAGGGAGCTTCGCCATGATTTTCAAAGGGGCCCGGCCTCTGCACAAAACATCATAATTACGGTGCCTGTCATGACTCCTAATCACAAATGTCATAAAAACGACATAACATCCGTCGTAAAGCTCTCGACGTCGCAATGATTCAACTGAAAGCGTTCGGTTACACCCTGCGAAGCTGTGTCTAAACGCCCGCTCTGTCCACCTGGGCCGACGTCTTATATGCCCGTCATAAATGTCATGTTGGGTTGGATGACGTTCCCCGCCCCAGACAAAAGAGAACAAAGCATGGAGAAAGATTGCATGTAAAAAAAGAGTCCCACAAAATTAAAGATATTCCCAGATTTGTAAACATGCAGAATCTGAGGAAAATAAAACATGGATTTGGCCTTTTGTGATCCTGAGCTGTGACATCACCAGAGTAACACCAGCACCCTAGCGAGTAAGTCACCATTTTGTTTTCCATGTTAATTAGTCGAAGTGGTTACGAGTGTTTTGTTAGTTTTTTGTGGAGAATGCCTATGTATTGTGTCAGAGATGAATGCAGCAATTTCTGTCAAGCTGCCAAAGGGGGCTATGTAAAAAACAAACGACAAAAGGCGGCTGCAGCCTCGACGGAAAAACGCTTGGTAGGCCGACCAAAATACACGCAGTAAGCAACAAAGCTAACCAGGAATAATCAATGAAAAGCGGTAACGGCTATGGTGACAAACTTGAACCCAGCCAGGAATAAACAAACCAAGCAACAGAAAAAAAACCTGTGGTCTGAATTTAATTCTTTCCCATCGAGACGTCCAGTGCACATGCGAAAGCAGTTTGCCGATAGCAATTTGTGCCCTTGAAAGTGATGAGTACTTGGTATGTTCGATTTTATTTAGTCTTATTTGACCCTTTCACTGCTTCTAAATACTATTGTTCTCTGGTGTAGCTTTTAAACCTGGCATGTTTTCCTGTGCTAGCTTTACAGCATGTGTTTGTTGATGATTGTAACCACTCAGTGTATGTATGCATGGCAACCCTTGTTTTGTATCACCAGTAAAAGTTATGTTAGCAAAAATTCTTTCAGTGTAGCTGTTTTTACCTGATTGTACAGAAAACACAATTGCTCATGTCAGGTCAGCCGAAGGTAGGATGTCTCGAGAGGATAGGACATTTCGGCAGAACACCTGCGCCAATATCAGGCTAGCTGGCCAAACAACACAGAGTGGGTAGCCAACAAGCATCAACCCGTAGTAAGATAAACAGGAAGCAGCCCCATTGTTAACGGGGAGCTAGCTGGACAAAATTATACTAGTCGCGTCACACGCGGAGGAAAAACACTAATGGAAAGCCACAATAACTTACCTAAAAGGAGGCAAAGGCAAACAAGGAACGCACGCTGTAACAGCAGCAGGTAGACTTACGCCTTGGGTTGGGTAGGGTTACTTTAACTGGATTACTTTCAATTACTTTTGTATTACTCCAATAGCAAATATGCTAATAAAAGACAAAAAAAAATAAATACGAATAAAATTACTAGATTTTGTGCAGGGTCGGAGTAACGGAATACATGGAACGGCAAAAATGATGTTGGCAAGCTGTTTGGATTTATTTTCATTTTGATTTTGTTTCATTTTATGTTAATTTTGCCAGAGATCAAAGCATAATAGAATAGAATAGAATAGAATATACCTTTATTGTCATTGCTACAAATGGGCTAACATATTGTGACAACGAAATTGGGCAATAAGGGATCTTTTAACCAAAACACATTCATTCACGAACAATGGCAAAGAAATTGTTTCACGTTTGGCATTGAATGTGTTAACTGGTTTTTTTCAACAGTTGAGTGAATGCAGTTTTACACGTAAACTAACTGACCATACAATGCAAATTCAAGTTTGTATTGTTTGCCTGAATTGTTGGACTGGTTTGAAAAAATGAAAATAAAATCAATAAAATGTTTAGCAATCCAGGACATTTGGCTCTTTAACACATTTGGGCCCTCCAGTAGCCAAAGGGAGCATTTTGTTTGCATTCATTTAAAAATGATTAATTTTAATAGAAATGAACCTTCAGATTCAGATTCAGATTCAGATCTACTTTATTGTCATTCTAGTACACGTGTATACAGAACGAAATGTCGATGCATCTGACCCCCACAGTTTCCTTGAATGTACAGATATAAATAATGTTGTATTGTATTTTGGCTACGTATAGTATTTTACCATAGTGCCGATAGTGCAAGAAGAGTAGCTAACCAGATGCGCAAAATGGGCAGTCAGGTTAACAAGACCTGAAGCAGACTTCTTTTTTCGTCATATTCAGAAATTCATGACGGGCCTGACGAAATCACTGTTGGAATGCCTGTGTAAATGGGATTCACCATTTTAAAAGTGTTGTGTTCCCTCAATGATGTCACAGCTTGAGAGGAAACAAGTCGGATAGGTCAACTTCGAGACTAAATTGCTAGAGTCCTCCGGCGCGTGGTATGTAATGCAACATACAGAAACCCTTTGCGCGTCAGTTACAGGCGGTTCACTTCTTTACAGGAAAATAAATTACAAAATAAGATCGACCAAAAAAACAAAACAAACAATGAATTCCTACCGCACCAGCTGCGAACATTTTGGACAGCTGAGATTCACGCCAATTGGCCAGTTCCCCTTGACTTAAGATCTCTGATGCCAAAGTGGCAATGTATAACATGGTGTCTTTCATTTTGCACTCTCACCAGGTGACACCTGCTCTTTGTTTCTCTGAATCTTGCTGAGAAGAGTTCGTGTCCCGCTCCTTTCGTCATGCCACCAAAGCAATGTCTCTCTCTCTTGCTTGCTCTCAGTCGGCAGTCTTTTAATCAAGGTGCACCCTAAACATACAAAAAGATTTTCTTATTTAAAATAGGTACTGGGTTTAATTTTTGTTCTCTTTTTCTTTCTCTCACATCGACTAATTTTTCTCTCTCAATCACACAGTGACTAACTGTTCTCTCTCTCTCACACACACCGACAAATTGCTCTCTCTCTGGGCAAATCCACCCTAATAAAAGCCGCCCTCCCAAAAAAATGTGCAACACTAACCGCGTACAGTGAGGGATCGCTGTCGTGACACAATTGTGAGAAGAAACCCAAAACATTCTGTACCAAATTTAAAAAAAAACTATGAGTGGTAATACCTTTAATAGAAGGGCTCGAAAAGGGATCTGGTCCTTCTCACAAACTGGGACATCCACGACGCCGGTTACCATAACGACATGTTCAACAGCTTACTGGTGGGAAGGGGAACCGGAAAGAATGGTGGGGGGGACACAGCATGGTGTGCAAAAGTGAGAGAAACGCATGGCATGGTTGCAAAAGGTTAGATGGAGGGAGTGCCTGAGAGGGAGAGCGAAGGCTTTAATGATGCTGAAAATTGGCCCGTGACGGCGCTACACCCCCGCGGGTAAATCATTGCTACGGCCTGCTGTCATCTGTCCCCTTGTCCTCCCATCTCGGCCCTCCCCACCCCACCCCTACTGTCCCCTCTTGCCTCCGTCCCTACGCCTCAACTTCTTTTACAAGCACATATTCAAAACTTTCATCTTCGGGCCATACTCACCCTGTCACCATAAATAACGGTTTGGCTTTTTGTCTGTATGCATTAGCGACCTCAGAATTTGTGAAAAAGGAGGACTTTTTTTTCTGTACGCGAGGCCAGATCTGCGAGGGACAATTTAGTGGAGGCACTTAATTTCACCATTTTGAAATTCTTTATTCTTTTGCTTGGCTGTATTTCAAGGAGAAATATGTTACTTTTTACTCTGCTGCGTCTTCCCGCTGGCTGGGTTCACTAATTACTTTGCGGAGTGAAGTTGTACACACAAATCAAGCGGCGAGCTCATAAAGTGTGATGCATTGCTCATGTTTAAATCAGCCACTGTGACACGGGGCAAATTTGTAGGCTTGTTCAAAAGAAATGTTCGTTTTAACCGGGCGTCAATAACGCACATCTAAATTCCTTCGCTTTAATCCTTCGATTGTGTTGCTGATTTTGGACGTTGACCTTAACTTGGAACCATCGCTGCTTGGTTTGAGACTTAATTTTTGCAGCGTTACAGACTTGAAGTGGCGACATCAGAAGTGATTATTCAAAGCATTCAACAATCAAAATGTATGATATTAATTCCCAAATCAGTTGCAGCATTGTTAAAAAAAGTTGATGAACACATTTAGAAATGCCAGCCTGTTGCTGTGGCTAGTACAAATGATAAGGGGTTTATAAGTCGGATGTGCGTTGGTTTTACTCTTAACAACTTTCTTAACATATGTAATTTTGTTTTCCCTTGTTCTCTCGTTCGTCTCTCTTTCATCTCTCTTTCATTCTACCTCCAACTGGCCAACCCTTTCTCTTTCTGTCGAGTCATGTTTATTTGATAGCCCTTAATCATAAGGAGTCTCAAAGGGCTGCACAGTGCCCAAACTATTGCAAACTACTGACTAGAATTAAACCATCCCATCATCTAAAACCCAAGGAAAAGCCCAAAAACCTCAGCATGAAGAAAATGAAGAAACCTTGATTCTCCTGCGAGTCCAGAAGTGACGTAAAGTCCAACTTGAGTAACCTGAAATCAAATATGAAAGTTTCAGTATGATTTTATTGAAAATGTTGTGCTTTCTAGCTAAAAACAAAATTCTGTGTGGATTTGAGACTGTTTATGATCCCCTTTATTTTTAAAAAGCCCATCATTTGAGCTGAAGGGAAAAAAGTCTCAAACCATGAAATTGCCATCTCGGTTATGGGAAATAGGTATGGAATAGGTATGGTATGGACATTTAATTATCTAGAATTTTATTTGTAGAACCTAATAGCAGATCAAAGTTGTGCTATTGTTTTATACTGTATTGAAAAGCCAACTAGAACATCTTTACTTGTTAATCAAAGGCATTTTACATGATGGTAAGTTTGTTGACTCCCATTTAGCTTTAGTTTTTATAGGATTGGTTATACTGAAAGCTGCTTTTATCTTGCCTTTTCCCCCAATGTTTAACCGGACTTTTGGCAGTGGGAAGATGCAAGCAACGAAAATAAATATACAATCTATATATTGAGATAGATTTATGAAGTAGAATGATAAAATGATACCTACAATGAGTAAAATGAGTTGCCAATAGAGCGAGAACACTTTTCATGGAAAAGTTACTATCGCCTTAGTTTACAGAAATGTTCTGTGTCAAGATTTTACCAGGATTTTTGTGGTGTAAAATTGAAATGTGTTCCTGGTGAAATAGTTTTGACACTTTTTTTAACATAGGTCTAAATATTTGTTTTTGCGAAATTAATTATTATCATTTTAAAAGAATTGGGTATTTTTTAAAATAATTTTTAAACGTTTAATCTAATACACCGCTAAACTGATTGATGCTTCTACAGTGATAAGAACAAACATCTCCTCAATTCTATTTTGTACATTCATAGGCCTTGCTGCTTTCCTCTGTGCCGGTTATTTACTGCCTTGGCTTAGAGGCATACTGAGAAGAGGTTTGAAGTTTCTGCTGCTTACATGCTTTACTTTATGTGTTATCATATAGCCTAATATCAAACAAGAAATAAAACTCGCAGACTATTTGCAAGTAATTTATCTTATTGCCTTTTGTTACGTTGTACTCACAACCTATTTAGGCAGAGGTCCTAAAACCAAAGTAAGTATGTAAGCAACTGAAATGAAGCAGGATAATTTACCAAGTGTGCTGCTTTACTTTCTAAAATCAGTGTCAAACATGTAAACATTTGATATTTGAATGCGCTGTGGGTGGGTGCGTGTTTCACCTTAATGCTGTGTCTGTGGATAATCAAGTTGTGCCATTTGTTCTCCCTTGCTTTGTCCTCCCAGACTTTTAAGTGAAGCTGGTTCTTCTTTCTACCACCACACACGCACACACACATGGTCAAATAGTTAATAACAAACTATCTCACACATAATTGCTCGTTAGGTTGATGTCTTTATTCGATTATCTGCTCGCTGCGTTGGCAGGTGCAGTGGCATATGCCAATTTCATTATTGCACATAACAAAGCAGTTCAGCTTTCAGGTCTCACCGAATCCAAGCTGAGTGCCAGAGGAGAGGGTTTGGGCTCGTGAGACGAGAGGAGCTAGCTGGCTGATAACCACGGCGGACGACTCCATCTCCTTCAGAGAGGGTAGCGGGGCTTTGTTGTTCCAGTTCGGGGTTGTCATTTTCCAACAGACCCGTAAGTTCAAAAGGCTCCTCTGAGTCCTTAATCTTCTTATCTGAAAAGGTGTCATCAGTGCAGCCTAAGACAGTAACACAGGTGGCCAAATGATCACTACCCAACCGCTCGCGAGCTGTTGCAAAGGCTATTTAGTGTTGTCGTCGAATGAAAGTTAACACTTTTACTGTTCCCATCTGCAGGGTGTTGGGCAGATTAATGTGGCTTCATTCACCTGTGGTAGTAGCAGGGGAAACACTCCACTTGGCACTGGCTCCTGTTCCCATTTTTGCTCCAACTGACAGATGTAGTCCATCAAGTCCTGTGGTGGGAAATACAGCCATCATTGCACACAGCGGACGGGCCTTTCATAATCACAGCTTTGGTCGCTAGTGCTCTCATAACCCCCATATGTCTGCCATATAAAATGGACACGCATGCTACACAACACGCTGCCTTTTTGCTGTTATGTAAACAGGCGCTTTACAACTACTGCGGCGCGTCAAACATTGTTCCGTTTGAGAGATTTATTTTACGTCGCCGACAACTGCCATTATGGAAGCGTGACGAGCGTTTACATAAACCGGACCCGCTTTTCGAAAAACATTTGGCCGCCGACGCCATCCAAGTGACGGGCCAAAGCGATAGTGGTGAGGTAACGACACAACTCTGCAGGCATTTTAACGGCGGCACAGACTGCCCTGAAAAACCACTGATTTATATTATGCCATAAACGTTTTACACTGCACAATAATGGCTAAAAAGACAACAACGGACCAAAGATTCCCACCACCTGGGACATTTGTTAAAAGAGTATGCTTGTCCATGTTGTCACCGTGATTCAATAATCGATTTGTTTATGAAAAAGCAATAATATCGCAACTGGGAACAAATGGTTATCTGGACTAATTTAAAGCTGGTAATGACTGCAGTTGAACGAAGTAGCAGTTTAATGGTAGTACTAGTCTCAAGGAGAGGAAAAACAACCACTATTTATTTGTTAATCCATAGCAGCCATTAAGTAGCCTCTGGAGCTTATCAGCTGATTACAAAGAGAACATAAACGGTGCATTAAGGATATTAAACAACTGTGGTAACTGAACTACTTGTTACTTTTTTCGCAGAACACAGACGCTCCTTCTCTTTGTTGGCGACCCTCAAGCAGCCCTTCAGCTCCTGGACCTCCTGCCACATTTTAAAGAGTTGGACCTGCACATCCCATGAAAAATACAAGTCAGGTCAGAAGACTGTCTCAAAGAATGTACAAAGCTCTCACAAAGCCATAAGAATTGCCCGTTTGGCCCATATTTAAGATTTTTAAACGCGTTGTTTTTTTGTTTTTTTTTTTTAGATTGAAGCTACTCCCCTGTTTTTCCTACCTGCTCATCTTCACTTTCTTTAACTTTTGGCTTAACACTAAAAAACGTAAGCGAATTTTTATGAGGAAATTCATGTTTAAAGTGTTTCTTTAAAAAACAGTCTAATACTCCTATTATTGCATATGGAACAGCAAACAACAGATTGATAGATAAAATTCAAAAATAATTGTTCAAGTAACTGTAATAAGTGGTTTATTGAGGACAAAGTTATTCTCAAAGTGTTGTTTTTATTCATTATATAAGAAAGTTCAAACTTGGTTCAGATTTTAACAACTAGTATAGGTGTTGACATGTTTATTTGCTTCCCCTCTACCACATAAAACTATGTGCTGGGCCAGATTTTGTCCCTGGCTTTTAAGTTTGCCATCTGCGTTTTACAACTTTGACAGTACAACGCAGCTGCATGATTTTTTTTTTTTTTTGCTTGTTTGTTTGTTTGTTTGTCTTTTTAACTTGCACAGTGCTTTTCAAAACTGTTAGTCTGCCTTTTTCAACATTTTGCCACAATTCAGGCTTCTAACATAAAGATAGAAAATTAAAGAAAAAAGAAACCATCAACAATAAGTGGGACAAAATACTGAAGTAGAACTAAACGTATTGGGTATTTTATACTTCAAACAAAACCAGAGATGTAAAGTGTTCAATATCAGCTGGTCCCTTTGCACATGTTTTGTAGCACCCCCTATTGTTGATATTACATACGCAAGTCGCTTGGAGTATGTCTTTCAGTTTTAAGTCAAGTCAAGTCAAGTCAAGTCATTTTTATTTGTATAGCCCTTAATCATAAAGAGTCTCAAAGGGCTGCACAGGTTATTGCACAGACTATTATTTCAAATTATTATTTCACCACCGCCCGATCCGAAACTAACATGAGGGCAAGGAATAACCCAAAAACCCAAACTCGAGGAAAATGAAGAAACCTTGAGAAGGGACCGCACATGTGGTAATCACCTTTCAGAATGACCAGGCTGCAATGGATGTTGCAAGTACAAATAGAGTAGAGATATTGTCAACAAAAAATATAGGTTATTCATATGCTATAGAGTAGAATTGTGTTTTAAGCTTAGATTTAAAAATTTCCACTGAGGTTGCAGATCGGATCTCAGGGGAAGGAGCATTCCACAGCACCGGTGCCCGGATGGAGAAAGCTCTCGAACCTGCGGAACACTTCTTGGCTCTTGGGATCACCAGTAGGCCAGCGCTTTCACAACGAAGGCTTCGGACCGAAACATAGGGGGAAATCAAATCTGAAAGATATGAGGGAGCAATTCCATGTATGATTTTGTATGATACCAAGAGAACCTTGAAATCAAATCTTAGGCTAACAGGGAGCCAAAGCAGGTTAGCCAAAATCGGCGTAATGTGATCGGACTTTCTTGTCCTAGGTAAAAGCCTCGCTGCAGCATTTTGTACCAGCTGAAGACTCTTGATTCTGGACTTCAGGAGACCGGAGGGTAGTGCATTACAGTAATCGAGACGGGAGGTGACAAACACGTGAATTATATTCCCCGCATCCGACTGAGACAGTATAGGACGAATTTTAGCAATGTTACGAAGATGGAAGAAAGCGGTTCTAGTAATTTTCTTCACATGTGTTTGAAAAGACAGATCGGGGTCAAATATGACACCTAAATTTTTAACTGAGTCACTCTGTGTGATGTGGCATTTGTCAATGTTCACAGCAGTTTTTGAGAATAAGTCACTACATTTAGATGTACCAATAACTAACATTTCGGTCTTTTCAGAGTTAAGATGCAAGAAATTGAGTGACATCCACTCTTTTATCTATGTGAGGCAGGCCTCCAAATTTCCATAATTTAGTGTGGCAGATTCCTCCAACGGAAGATATAGTTGAGTGTCATCTGCGTAGCAGTAGAAACTGATATTATACTTGCGATTAATATCACCTAATGGAAGCATGTAAATGCTGAAAAGAAGGGGGGTAAATACTAAACCCTGCGGAACACCACAGGTAACACTAAAGGGCTCAGACGTCATTTCGCCATATTTAACACATTGCGTCCTATCTGAGAGGTAGGATCTGTACCATGAGAAGACGGTTCCTGAGAGACCAATCCATTTTTCCAACCGGTCTAGTAAGATATTATGGTCCACTGTGTCAAAAGCAGCACTAAGGTCCAGCAGCAGCAAAAGTGATGAAGCGCCAGAGTCCATTGCCAGTAGAAGATCATTGGTTACCTCAATCAGAGCTGTCTCAGTAGAGTGGTTAGCCCTGAATCTTGATTGCATTGATTCAAAAAGATTGTTCTCGGATATAAAATCATTCAGCTGCTGTGCCACTACATTTTCAAGTACTTAAGAATTGATACGACTGAAATGTTTGCCCATTCTTTTCTTTGAAAAGAGCTTGTGCTCAAAGAGTTTGAATCGTGTTTGTGCACATGAGTCTTCAGCTTTACCAACAGATTATTGGTTGGATTCACATCTGTACTCTGACTTAGCCATTCTAACACCTAGGAACGTTTATTCGTGATCCACTCTAATGTAGATTTGGCTTGACATTTTCGATCATGCCCTTTTGAAAGATACATTTCTGTCCCAGTCTCAGGTCTTTTGCAGACTCCGACAGCTTTTCGTCCAAAATAGTCGTGTATCTAGGTCCATTCATCTTCCAATAAATTTAAACATCTTCCCTGTCCCTGAAGAAAAGCAGCCTCCCATTATAGGGCTGCCACCACCATGTTTGACAGTGGTGATAGTGTGTTAATGATGATGAACGGTGTTGCTTTTATGGAAAAAACATTGTTTTGCATTGAGGCCTAAAAGTTGGATTTTAGTTTCACAATGCTTGTTGAGGACTTTAAACAAGATTTTTATGGTCATCTTTGTAAAATGGCTTTGTTCTTGCCGAACTTTCAGAAAGGCTACAGTTGTGCAGTGTACAGCTGTTGTCGGATTGACACTCTCTCACCACTGTAGATCTCAGCAATGAATCTAGAGTGATCATAGGCCTTGGCTGAATCTCTAATGAGTCATTTCCTTATTCAGACTAAAATTTTAGAAAGACAGCTGGGCCTTGAAATATTTTCAGTGGTCTTATTCTTTTATTTCAATGATTGCTTGCACAGTGATCGTTGGGATCTTAAAATAGTGGGACATCTTTTTGTATTCACATTCGGCAATAAACTTCACCACAACCGTATCCCAGAGCTGTCTGATGTGTTCCTTGGTCTTGATGATGCTCACTGCACTTCAAACAGAACACTGAGACTATAAAAGAGCAGATGCATTTACACCATGACTTGATTACAACAGGTGGATTCTTTTTCAAAACAACATTGGATAAATCAGAAATCTTTACTGATCTTCAGGACTGAGTTAGCTGCACTGAAGGTAACATGGCCAAATACTATTTCACACCCTGACTTTTCAGTTTTTTATATGTTAATAAAGTATAAAATATCAACACAAAGTCATTCCACCTAATAATTGTGACCCAATTGTTCTTGTCGAAAAAATGTACATTTACTCTCTCTATGTTTTCAGCCAGGCGGCACATGGGCTGGGTGGTTACCGCGCAGCCCCACCGTAAGGAGCTTCAACTCCAGCTACCGCAGCCTCTCCATGTAGAGTTTGCACATTCTTCCCCTTTGCCTGTATGGGTTTCCTCCCACATTCCAAAACATGCATGTTAGGTTAATTGGCGGGTCCAAATTGTCCCTAGATGTGAATGAGCATGTGAACGCTTGTCTGTCTCTGTGTACCCTGCGACTGGCTGGCAACCTGTTCAGGGTGTCCCCTGCCCACTGCCTGATGATAGCTGGAATGGGCTCCAGCACCCCTGAAATATAGATGGATGTTTAAAGCCTGTTATGTGGCGAAAGGTTGATAAGTTCTTGGGAGGGCAGTTTACTTACGTATGCGGGATGAGAAATCGCATACCCACCTCCCAACTTTATAAAGCACTTTGCAACAACCATATTTTCATAGAAAGTGCTGTACAGTACTGTATATGTTAAGATGCCTATTCTAAACATGTCACTACAAAATTCTAGTCAACTAATCCCTCAATGAAATATGTCACACATTCAGTGTACAAAAAAAACTTTCATTCATTAATTAAAAAAAAAACACTAATTTGAATGCAAAGCAAAAATACATAAACTATCATACCAATGTTTATTTTTATAAAAAAAAAATCGTAGGTCAAGAAATTTGTATTAATGCTAAGTCGTGGAATCCCTGTCCAGAAGTCGTCACCATGTTTGTTTCGGGTCTCGCTGCTACAGGTCCTCAAAGTGACCGAAACTCGCTATGTCTTTGGCAAAGCTCCCTTTTTGTCTGCAACATGGAGATACTACCACAAAGAAATATTTTTGGTTCTCGCTTAAAGCATCGAGTCACCGGACCGGTAAAATTATTATGTGCTTGCGTTTTGAAGAAAAGAATATGCCACTTAGTTTTGAGCATTGTTTCCTGACTGCCACTGCTAGCCATGTTATTAGCTTCGTGCTTCCCAATAAATGGGACCCACAGCCACTCTTGTATTCTTACCCCGCTGGTAGAAATAGTTTGTTTGCGTTTTGGAAGAAAAGATTATACAACTTTATTCCAAGTCGTTTTTTTTCCTTTTTTCGTAGTATCTAAGCTATTTGAGATAAGGGCCCGGTCACACAGCCGTTTGCGGCTGAATCACGGCCAGAAATTTCTGCCTGTGAGGCGGACGCTATTGGACGCTTTAAGATCGCCATACAGACGAGATACAGCAGTGCTTAACACGCGGTCGGAAAATCACGCTTGCGCTGCTCAATACTTTAGAGCACGGGTACACAGCCTTTCACGAGCGATTTTCTGGGCGTGAAGCAGACGCTGTGGAGCGAAGTTGGACGCTTTGAGACCGCCATATAGACGAGATACAGCAGTGCTTTACTCGCGGTCGGAAATTCACACGCGGTTGGCCGCGCGGAAAAGTTTTGAGCTGCTCAAAACTTTGAGCACGTGTTAATCGCGGGCGGCACACGAGGTAATGACGCGGAAATGACGCGGAACGACGTGCTCTGGCCGTGGCCAGGGCGTGGTTACACATGGGTAGGACGGGAAATTTCAGCCGGTAATCGTGGGTGGAGCATGGTAATAGCATGTTCTGCGCCTGTATCTCGGTGTTATTATGTGAAATTAGCGTGTTACGCGTGTGACGGTCAAACGCCTTTCTCCGCGTATATACAGCGCGATTTGCCTAGCACACGTCAGTTGTGCTCGAGACGTCAAGGGGTGGAAATGGATCCCCGTCACTGTAGTGACCTCGTCTTAATCCATTTTTATTTCTTGACATTTATTTTCATTTCATAACAAGATAATAAAATCAAAATGAAAAACTATTACAATAATAACATATTGGCTTCTTCGGTGCCATAGCTTGAAATCTTGATCTTCACGGGACTGTGTCTTGAGCGGTTATGATTTCTACAGCCTGGTGTTATGCCGAGAAATGCATCCCTGCCAAGATTTGCATCCCCTCGCTACTACAACCACTTTTACCTCGTTTTATCTCACTTTTATATCACTTTTAGGGAATGTAATGGCGAACATATAACCAAAACCACTTCGTCTTGCATTTGTTGGGAATGTAATACAACTTAAACCATTCCGTCTTTGTTTTTGTTGTGAACGTAATCGAACGGTAATGCACACCGTATATAAAATCCTGCCCCCCTCGCGTGAACGCGCATTCTGCTGCGCTTCCAACAAAAGCGATCGTATTCTATTAAAAACGCTCATTAAAACAATAAAGCGAGCTAAGTATAACAATTGGGAGATCCTAGTCTGTATAACGCGTTTATTTAAACAATAAAGTGCGATTGTATTCTACAAAATGCGTTTGTTAACGCGGATGAAAAAGTCACCAACGTCAATGCACGCTTCCAACAAAAGCGATCGCAGCAGAATGCGCGTTCACGCGAGGGGGGTGGGGGGGGGGGGGGGGGGGGGGATGGGGGGATTTTGTGTAGGAGTCGGATTTGGGCACAACACCGGCTCGGGAGCTTTTATACCCGTGGTCCACACGAGAAAATGACGCAGAAATGACGCGATGAGGAAGCGGAACAGTCGCCGGGGTCTGTTTTGCGGGCATACCACCGATGAACAGCGGGTTGGCCAATTTTGCGCATTTTCCATCGCGGGCAACCACGGGCAAAAAAAAACGCAAAATTATACCCGCGATACAGACGCAAACGGCTGTGTGACCGGGCCCTAATTACCCTTTGGGTTTGATCTGGACGTCGCTCATGAGTTACATGAACACATTACCTTTGACAACATAATGTAGTAATTTTTAACTTCGAATGACAATCGTTTGCGTTTGTGAGAGAGAGCTGTGCAGATGATGACATGGACTGCGTTCTCACTTTTAGACATCATATACACTCTATGCATTAAAACAAGGTTAATTAAACAAGTACATAATTTAAAAAAAAAAACCCATCAATTAGAATGCAGCTCATTTTTTATAATCTTTTGTGAACAATTAGTGTTTTTGTTTTTCCATATTGATCAAAATTATGTGGGGAACCCAAACAATGCAGAATTTTTACATGAACAATTAATACTTGTGGTTCACGGGATCAGCTGAGCAGGCGCCTGAAGGTGTCATCACCTTCCTTCCCAAGCCTTTGGTGCACAATAATCTCTGATGAAGTCACGTAACCACGCCATTCCAAACAGTGGTACGTTCATAAAAGTGACACGCTTTTTTGCCCAAAAACTTTGTGAAACAGTGGAGTGACTACGTTTGTCTACTATATGTTGTGACGTTCTGTTGAGATGGACATATAAATTACAAATGACGTTTTAACACTTTCAACCAAAACGTAAGTTTTCTTACAAATTTGACATTGTTGTAAACTTGGTGTTGTAATTTGGAGATGACTGAAAACCAAATTGTTCAATATGATGGCAATCAGCATCAGCGTGAAGGCTTTCAAATGAACTAATAGCCAAACACACTATACTTTGAAGTGGTCAAACTGGTAGAAACGTATATCATTTACTTTCTCTAGGGATGAGTGAGTACCGAATGCATGTGTAACAAATATAATAAACCTAACGTATTTTCCGTACTATAAGGCGCACCTAAAAGTCTTAATTTTTTTTCAAAAGCTGACCATGCGCCTTATAATACAGTGCGCCTTATATATGGCTCAATATAAAATCGCAAGGTCTCACAACTTACGCAACAGCCGCCGACTCGATTTTCCCCCGAACGTGGAGTAGTCCGCGGTGTATGCTGGGATTTATATACCGGCGTTTCATTGGCTAACCAATGTGTCAATCATCATTTGAATCGATCGCTATTGGCTGAAGTTATTCGGAGCCTCGGATAGGCTAGAGGGCCGAAACAAACCCTGCAATTGGCCGAAAAAGATGTGTCAATCATCCGTTAAACCGATCGTCATTGGCTGAAGTTATTCGGAGCCTCGGATTGGCTAGAGGGCCAAAACAAACCCTGCAATTGGCCGAAAAAGATGTGTCAATCATCCGTTAAATCGATCGCTATTGGCTGAAGTTATTCGGAGCCTCGGATTGGCTAGAGGCCCTAAACAAACCCTGCAATTGGCCGAAAAAGATGTGTCAATCATCCGTTAAATCGATCGCTATTGGCTGAAGTTATTCGGAGCCTCTGATAGGCTAGAGGGCCGAAACAAACCCTGCAATTGGCCGAAAAAGATGACTGAATAGCAAGCTTGCTAAACTACGCCATAAAGAAACATGTTTTATTAGTCTGTATTTGTATGCGGCTTTATATTTTCCCGGTATCTTGTTTTAGAACGATCTTGATGTTGCTGTGATGAGTTGAGTGAATTAAACTCAATTCCAAGTGTTTATTGTCATATGCACAGTAAAGTTGCGAGCGAAAAAGAAAATAGAAACTAAGGAATGGTTGGCATTTCTTGAATCCCAAGACTTTAACCTTCCGAATGATATTTGAAATGATGCTTTTGAGTGACATCGTACGGACACCGCATCCGCTCGTGTTCTCGACACGTATTTGCGTCTTTGCAAGCTTTGGAAATGTTAAGGGGGTAATAAGTTTGAGTGAACTATCTGACTGTTTTGTCGACGTTCCCATTGTAGCGCCTTATAATCCGGTGCGCCTTATCTATGGAAGATATAGGACCAAAAACTATTTTTTGGGGGTGCGCCCTATAACCCGGTGTGCTCTATAGTGCGGAAAATACGTTACTTCATTACTTATGGGAATACTGAAGGTTGTGTGCGACAAATATCAAAGCGGCGCTGCCACGAGCGGCTGCCCTATTGTTTTATTGTCTGCTCCTATCTTCGGTGTTTTTTCTTCCCGTTTTGACAACTACACTATGGATTACTTCTATCCTATGGGACATGGGTTTTAGTGCACAAAAAATGCGTGTATTCAAGGAATTTCAACTCCTTGCCCTGAAGAATTCTCGTGCCGGCGTGATGAAGGGGCCTATCGTGGAAGAAGAGCCGGAGCTAGCAAAGCGGCTAGCGGCGTTATAAGTCTTCGGTACCATCCGTAATCATGGTAAATCCGAATAAGATCATCGAGTGCTGGTGGAAAACATCGAAGCGCACAGAGAGCGCAGTTGCTGTGTTTTGAGGAAACGTGGCTCACGTTTAGCATTCCGGACGCTAACGTGTAGCCACCCGGAGCTACCCGGAGCTATTCCGGCTTCAACGCCGCTAAACAGAGACACGAAAGCCGGGGGGAATCGGAGAGGAGGCGGACTTGCTAACACGAGGTGGTGTATCCCTGGATTTTCACAAAGAAAAGTTTTCCATCTGCTGCAGGGATGTCGAACTTTTGGACTGGCGTGACGTCATCTACTCCGCTACAAGCACCCCTAGGGCATCATGTTAATCTGTTAATAAACAACGGGGTAGACTGCTGGAAGTGTGAATTTCCCTACGGGGATGAATAAAGTATCTATCTATCTATCTATCTATCTATCTATCTATCTATCTATCTATCTATCTATCTATCTATCTATCTATCTATCTATCTATCTATCTATCTATCTATCTATCTATCTATCTATCTATCTATCTATCTATCTGCCTGCCTGCCCGCCCGCCCGCCCGCCCGCCCGCCCGCCCGCCCGCCCGTCCGTCCGTCCGTCCGTCCGTCCGTCCGTCCGTCCGTCCGTCCGTCTGTCTGTCTGTTAGACTAGCGTGCTTTGTAGGACTTGTTTATGGTCGCACTATAGGATAGAGTGACACATAGTGCTCAAATATTACCTAATGTAACTTTAAAAAAGCATCCCCTTTCTAGTTTTGTCCTTAGCTATGGTTAAGAATAAAATTATGACTGTTGAGTGTTTGTAATGACAAGGTTAGTTAGAATCACTTAGTAATTCTTCTCACCATGTTACAATCCTTTTCTTTCTCAAGCTCTACCTCCAGCTTCATTCTCTCTGTCCTCTCGTTCTGTAGCTTTTTATTCACTGTCTGCATTTTAGCTGTTCATTTTTCCAGTTGCTCATGCTTTTTCAGTGGAGCGACAAACACTTATGATAATAAAACAACAAAATAAAAACACACAAAAATTTATTATAACAAAAATGACTCCTTCCACTGTACCTCAGAGGTGTCCTCCAGACTTTGCTTTTCCGGAGCCCATTGAGCTCCGCTTTCTCTTTGGGCCGAACTGGAATTTGTAAGGAGAAGGGTAAGCAGGGGAATCTGGAAGAGGCCATGATGCAGTTCAGCCTTTTAGCACCTAGTGTACTTAGTCTGCTCTTCAGGTTCTCCACAGCAAGTTCACTTGCATCCAGATGCTCCTGCAAGGTTTTTGTCTCCATCAACATTGCCCCATTTAATGTCTGACACCAAAGATAGAAAAAAAAAACAACTACATGTATTTGTTCCAAAACTCTGATTGTGAGTTAAACATCGAAATCCTCTTAAGCATATCACTGGTCCCTGCAACTTTATTGATGACAATGTCATTGTCTGAAGACTTGAGAATTTCATTTTCAGTGTAATTCAACATAAGGACAGTGAGCTTTTTACCCTAGCTTTCACACATTTTAAATCAGTGAAGCCCTGCCCACATGCAACCTGAGTACAGGAAAGACTCAACAGAAACTTATTTGCCAGCCCAATGACACGGTAGACATTTGTGTGTAAGATATATTTTTTTCATTTTTTACATTTATTTTTTTCTTTCCAAACTTTTTTCTTCCTTTTTTCCTAGCATTTTTCTCCTTTTCATATTTTTTTCATGCTTTTCCTTCCTTTTTCTCATTTTTATTGTATTCTTTGGAGTCTTCTAGCCCTTTACTTATTGGTTCTTTTTTTCTCTTCCTTTTTTGCCTTTTTAATTTTTTTCATGGTACAGTAGTCTTTTTTCCCTTTTTTTTTTTTAGCTTTTTTTGGCCCCCCAAAATTAATTTTGTGCATAATGTTACATAATAATTGTAATATATGGATAGAAGCCACAAAAAACAATCTGAAAAGGCTTTTGGGAGCTGAAGGAGTCAACTCTTTTTAGTGAGCCGAGACAAAGGAGCTGCTTCTCGGTAAAGAGACGGAGTTCCCATCACTAGCTTATTTGAGTGTGAGGAGCTACCCGGTAAAGGCTTTGAACTGCTAAATTCTGCAAACATAACACACAACCTGGGACACACAGATGACAAGGAAAAAGTGCAGGATAAGTTAGATGAATGATAACAGTACTTCTTTTAACACGTTTTCTTTTCCTGGCTATTTCAGGTCCAACTAGCACTTTTCTGCCCTCCGTTGTACCTGACTAAAATCGTTCGCACTGATCTGTGTTTATTTTACCGCTAAAGAAGTGTGGTAGGAGGCCAAATCCATTTTAAATTTGGGAGGGGAGAATTCCCTCAGATGGTAAAACTTCTCTCATGTAGTGTGCTGAATGTGGCCAAATAGCTGATTAGAGAATGAATGCACAAGTAAGTTTAGATGGTGCTAGTGTCAGATACATTTTTAAATTATTTTCTCACTCCACCTTGACTAATCTCTCGTTCTTCACGATTAGCCACTCCAGCATTGGCTGTGAGACATTGTCTAGTGTGCTGCAGGGAATTGGCCAATTCTTTATTTTTATCTAAAAAGCATGCTATTTCTCAGTATATTGCTTTCTTCCAGGGGCAAACCGAATACATTTATATTGATTCAGTATGTGGCAGCAGATTACTATTTTTATATACTCATGGTATGATACAGGTAAATAATTAAATTACTTGCTTTTTTAATAAACCCTTTGTGGATTGTGATACAATAAAAGGAACAAATTATAGACTAATTTAAATCATTTACCTATTTCTAAGGGATGGGCAGGGCACTTCCTGTATGATGCAGCAGAGGTAAAGCAGTGAAAGCTGTCGGGCCCTGCTGTTGAACAGAAGCGTGTGTTGTGTCACCCTGACCCCAGTGACATGGCCGCTTTCTTGTGTCACGTTCCATCTGGAAGGACGAAAGCATGACCAACTTGGGTGCCGAGGTGCTTAGCTTGTTTGGGTGTTTGGGCATTTGGGTTGTCCATGGTCAATTTTTTTGTGCTTTTTGCTACTTTTTATGTGTTTGTCTTGCTCTTGGTCACCACTCTCAAGGGATATGACCAAGGTAGATAGACCCATTATATATATATATATATATATATATATATATATATATATATATATATATACACAGAGAGAGAGAGAGAGAGAGAGAGAGAGAGAGAGTATTAAAAATTTCTTGTTCCAGTGCCAGATTTTTTAAGGAGTTGAGCAAAAATTAAAATGTAGTTTTACAAATATAGTAAAACACCAAATTACAGCTAAATTATTAACCAACACAAATAAACTATGTAACTTCCTGAGATACGGTGACCACAACAGTTCTATTGCACCTGCTTTCAATTGTGCCCACTTTCATTTTTAAAGACATTTTTTTTCTATGGACTGTGATGGGTTTCTGGGTAAGGGTACTCTGCAACTGCAGAAAACTGGTGTCTCTTTGGGCCAGGGAGTTCTGAAGTTCCTGAAATTCCTTGGAAAAACTTTGAAGATCACTCACTGCCTGCTCCAGCTTGGTCTAATCGTGGATCAGAAAAAGTAATGTAAGTGACACAAATGACCCACATGAACAAGTACGTGGAAACGCTGCCCTACATACGAACGAGATACGTTCCGGCCGATCGTTAGTAAGTTGAATTTGTTCGTAAGTTGCTTCAGTGCTATATTTTGTATGGAATGTATGTTTAAGGTTTATGTAAGTATGTTAAAGGCTTTCATAAGTAACCTGTATTGTTTTGTACTAAAAAATAAACATTTCATAAAATAATATGTTCCGTAAAGATAGTTTAACTTACTTTTGGTAGATGAGCTTCAAGGGTTAGGCGACTTCCTCCTCCGTGGTAGAAAGTGGTCGGAAAAAAGCGACCCAACCATTTTCTCAACCGCATCAAGTTTTCTTATTAGAATAGAATATATCTTTATTACCCCGCGACCCTAATGAGGATAAGCGTTATGGCTGATGAGATGAGATGAGATATCTTTATTAGGGCAGCACGGTGGAAAAGTGGTTAGCGCGTATGCGGCACAGTTCTGAGGTCGTGTGAAATTTCAAATCCAGCTACCGGCCTTACTGTGCGGAGTTTGTATGTTCTCCCCGTGCTTGCGTGGGTTTCCTCCGGGCACTCCCGTTTCCTCCACATGCATTTCAGGTGAATTGTCCCTAGGTGTGACTGAGCGAGTGAGTTGTCTGTCCCCGTGTGCCCTGCGATGGGCTGGCAACCAGTTCAGGGTGTCCCCTGCCCACTGCCCGGAGATGGTTGGGATGGGCTCCAGCCCCCCCGCGACCCTCATAAGGATAAGCGGTACAGCTAATGAGATGAGATATCTTTATTATCATTGTTACAAAATGGGTTGAACCTATTGTGGCAACGAAATTGGGCGTGGCACTCCAGTTTCACATTTCATTTCAAAAGAAATGGCTCGCCTCTTCTTTACACTTTACTCCAACCATATTGGATGGATGCACAAGATTAAATTTACGGTAATAAAAATTTCAAAGTTTTTACCATGCCAGAGATACAGTAAAGTATGTGTACACACAAACTAGGAAGAGGAAGCCGGATTTCTTCTTCGGGGTGGATGCTGTGTGAGCTCTCACAGTGCCACACAACGGTAGTGGCGGAAAGAAGCACTACAGTACTGTCCTGTACTTGGAAAAAGGTGCACACAATACAAAATCTAACTTACAGCAATGTCCAGATATTTTTCAAAATGCTGGGAAAAATTTTCGCATCTACCGTTTTACGTAACTCGAATGTTCGTAAGTCGGGGAGCGTCTGTATATCATTCTGTTAGAAATTAAATAATAAGATGAGATTCAATGTAGACTTATAAAAATGCTTTCAACGCTAAGGTCATTTACAATGTTCTCTCATTTTACAGCAAAAATTGGGAAAATCAAGGGAAAAATGTAGTTAAACAGTTCGAATGTTGATTTCTTATCGGAACAAAAGCATGATTCTCTGGCATTTAAAATGTATATTTTCGGATTTCAAGATTTAATAATAATTTGTTTTGGTTAAATAAGATAAACTTCAAATTAGCAGATTAAAAATAAATCTGCCTTCTGCCATAATATATGTTATTTTATTTCATTTTTTACTAGAAAACACTAGTTAAAAATATAATTAAATTAAGAAAATGTAAAAAAACTAAGCAAAATGCTCTGCTTTTAGAATATCAATTTAGTTTTAGTTTTTAAATGATCAGAGAGGAAGCTGTTAATTTTCATTATGCCATGTATTTAGTCTCAGAATAGCACAATGCATGTCATACAGTGTAAATCTGAAGTAGCAAACACTGAAAATAACCCTAAATTAATACCATGAAGGAAATCAATCAAAACTAAATATCGTTTTTAGAACTTAAGCAATTTTGTGATTGTGCATTGAATCGTATTAATTTTTGATCCAGATTGTGCACAAGAGCATCTGTGAACATAATTTCTGCTGTCTCAGCCCCTCCTCCATATTTTCTGGCACTTCCTCAGTTCTTCATGGAGCCTGCGGAATTTGGTATCAAGGTCTTTGTGAAGTCTGCAACAGGCTGCCCTCTCTGTGTTAAAACCTTCCCTCTCTTTTTCCTGTTGCTCATTCGTTTCCATTTGCCTCTGCAGCAGCTCCACCGGCTCTCACAAATATTCCTTTAGTCCCCTCTGCCGAGGGAAACAAAAAAGTGTCACTCAGAAACACTTGTCAGCGACTGCACTTTTTATCGATTATTTTCTGTCTTCATCTTTAGTATTTCAGTCTGAGTTACGACCAGAAGAATATCTCTGTCCACCGTGGGTCTCGTCCTCAAGGATCACCAGTTGTTTGAAGGGTTTAGGGGTACAAAATGGGAATTTAGAGCTTCTGCCATGTCCCATTTTGCGTCGATGTATACAATATCATACTCTTGACAATTGGGTTTCAGAAGGTAGGACGCTAGAAAAGGGGTTGAAAAAATGTAGTTTACATGAACATATTGACTAGAAAAAGTGCATACATTTTTTTAACAATTGATGTACAATTCTAGATGACTGTCACATGAATTGAAATTCATTAATATGCAAATATAAGTTAAATACAAACTAGTCATTAGCTTTTCAGCTGGTAACGTTACGCCAATATGCAGAAACATATTGAGCAATTATATTATTATGGTTACAGTGTTGAAAGGGATGACCATACTGAGAGTTTGTAAATGGTCAAAATGAGCATTGTTATCTTTGTGAAAGCAGTATTTACGATACAGCTGTTCCATTAGATTTCAGGAGCGAGGAATGACCACTTTACTGATCATTTTAAAATCCCCCCTAAGCCTTACATTTTATAGATGGTCTATTACTATCAAAAAATGAAAAAAAAAAAAAAAATCAAAGACTAAAACTGTCATGTACAATGAAGTAGCACAGCAACATACACACATTGTGACGCAAAGTAACCTTTTATGTATCGGGGTAGTTTGTGACCAATAGCAGCTCGGATCACACGGGGCTACAGATGAGTGCAATGAGTCCAACTGGTAGCAGTCTATTAGGCATTGTCCAACCACTAGGTTTCACAGTAGGGATTGTATTGAGCAGGCGCTGAGTAATGCCTGGTTTTCTCCACTCATGATGGTTAAAATTGAAAATTAAAAATAAAATCAATCTTGGTCTTGTTGGACCAGAGAATCTGCTTCATCAAAGTCTTGAGTGCCTCGTGCATTTATGAGAATTATAATGTCTTGCACTGAAAAAATACTTTCTTTGGGCCTCTTTGCCATTAAGGCCCAACAGGTGGAATGGTGGGCAGCACGGCGGCGCAGTGGTTAGCGCTTGTGCGGCACAGTTCATGTTGTGGGAACCTGTCGTGGGTTCAAATCCAGCTCCAGACCGGAGTTGGCCCCCCCCCCCCCCCCCAACCCCCCCCCCCCCCCCCCGCGACACCCCCCCCCCCCCCCCCCCCCCCCCCGGCGACCCTAATGAGGATAGGCGGTACGGCTAATGAGATGGGATGAGGTGGAATGGTACAGCAATCATTTCTGTAAATTTCTCCCATATACTCATTATATCTGGAGCCCAGCCACAGTAATCTTTTGGTTATTCTTAATCTCTCTCACCAAGACTCATCTCAGTTTGGTTGGGTGGCCAGGTCTCAATTCCCAGATATCTTCCATTTAAAAATTTAGGCAGCCACTGTGCTCTAAGGATCCTTGATTGCAGAAAATCTGCTATAACCTTGGCCAAATCTTTGCCTTGGCTGAATTCTGTTTCCATTCTCCAAGGACATTTTCTTTGACCTCATGATCATAATCTGTTGTGACATGCATGCACTGTAAACTGTTAAGCGTTGTATGGACAGTTCTGGCCTTTATCAAATGAAATAAACAGAGCTAAACTTCAATAGTGGAGCAGAACCATCTCAAGGAAAATCAGAATAAATCAACAGCTTTTAAGTTAAATATGAATGTCACTGCAAAGGGTCTGAACATTTATGGCCATTTCATTTTTTCCTTTTGTAATATTGCTGTGTACTTTCAATTTTCTTTTGCCAAAAATGGGTGACAAGTGTATATTAATCAGAAATAAAACAAACATATTTTCATTTTGGCAGTTGGCTGTAATAATACCAAGAAAGAAACATGTCAAGGGGTTTGAATACTTCCTGTACCCAGTGTATCGTGACTTCAACACTGATAGAAAACTCAAAGTCTGAAAACAAACACAAGAAACCTTTATAAATAATACTATTGATTTCCTAAGCAGAGAAACTTCCACCTCATTTAAATTCTTGTCTTTGTCAGCAGGCGTCAATGTGGACTTGCCAGCAGAACGTGTATGAGATTGCCTTTTATACTCCCGCCAGGCAGATGCGTTGAATTGCAAATTTGCTGCAGTTTTCCACTAACAATGAGCAGTGTCACATTTATATGTAATGACACTAGTGGCACTTATGACACATCCTTTAGCCAAATGCGGAGTTCAGTGTTTAGTTCATGGTAACGAATAATGAGGCAAAAAAAATCGACTTTTTGAACACTGTGAATAAAACTCTGATGACCGGACTACTTTGCATACTTTTTTGCTGAGCAGATAATCAGAATAATTTGGCAATTGACACAGTAGCATGTTTTGGACACAAAATGAAAGTAATAGAAGCACAGGTGAATTCACCAATTCAACATCTTTGCTATATGGATAAAGAAATGAAGTGACCTCAAACAGAAAGGAGCTACAGGAGCCAATGTGTAAGTTTTTATAAAGGTCTGTTGTCTGCATCTGTCAATCTCCTGTGATTTCAACATGACCCACTTTTCCTGTATCTGTTTTTTTGTTTTCTCCCCTGAATAAAAATAAGTATGTATTCTCTTCCTGATTTGACTAATGTCTTGACAGCCAAAATGTAATGATTACCCATTGCCCTCACCTGTGCCCGCTCGTTTGGCGCCAGCCTCTGCTCGTTACCTGATTGGTTCCCCTCCTATTTAAACTCAGTACTCCATTCAGTCCTTGTCAGTTCATCAGCAAACCTCCCCATACGCAGGGCAAGCACTATTTGACTCTGGCTCCTGTCTGTCCCGTCCTCACCTGTATCCTGCTCATCTGTTCCTGATTTCCTGATCGTCTACGGCTCCCTGAATTTTCCCATCCTTCGACAATACTCTGATCTCCCGCTCCGGCAACTTGACCCGTTTTGCCCATCGACCACCCTCCGATCTCCCGCTCCGGCTACTTGACCCGTTTTTGCCCATCGACCACGCTCCGATCTCCCGCTCCAGCCACTTGACACGTTTTGCCCATCGACCACGCTCCGATCGCCCGTCCCGGCAACTCCACTCGTTTCCGCATTCCGACCACGCTCCGATCCCGTGAGCTCCTTGCTCCTCCTGCCCAGCAAGCACCAGATCACTGCTGTTTGTTACCCCGCACCTGACTTCCTCGATTCTCCAATAAAGCTTTGTGTGAAACATTACGCGTTTGGGTCTACCAACTGTTCTGGTTCTGACAGAAATGACTATAACCATAAGATAAACTCAACAAATATATTTTTGCAAAACATTAACAAGCAATAATTTATGCAGAACGCACATGCACCAAAGGGAGGCTGACAAAAAAGCCAACAGGGCCATCGCGTACCAATTTTTTTTTGTTTCGCTATAATTCCCATTGCTATCATGAGTCATATTTGGAGCATTGTTCTTAAAATACCACCACTATTAAGCAAACATTACACCATTTTTTCCAAGGTTACTCCCCAATGCTACTCTTCCAATGGAAAACATTGAGGATATGTTCAAGTGTGCGATTAATCACTCCTAGAGGTTAGTGCTTCATCTGCTGTACCTGTGCCCTTCACACTGAATCATGTTCAATAGCGCAACTGACAAGACCAGATGAACCCTGCAGCCCCACGCAATTGTCTTGGCCACTGTCATTACTCAGCGTCCTGCTTAAAGAAATGCATTCAACCCCCAAGAGATATTTAAAATATGACCTGTTTATGAGAGATTATCAATAGGAGGCGTCAGCAACCTTTTTGAAGCTGAGAGATACTTATTTGTTACTGATTAGCATGAAGGGATACCAGTTTAATATGCATTTGTAAATTAAAATGTTATTACTATGTCGTTAATGTATTACAGTATTATGTTACTATTAGGTTATTACCAGTTTATAATTATTAGAGGTTAGAATAGGCTCAGTCAACCACTCAACATCATCCCAGTTAGAAATTAAATTTCCTAGAAAATCCAATTGACCCATTATATTTTCATAACCGGTCCACTGGCTACTCAGGTAGTCTTAGGGGGCCACCGGGTGCCCACGGGCACCTTGTTGGAAATCCCTGATCTACAGTGTTACCTCCTGGCTGAGATTATAAAAAGTATTGTTTGATTGTCATTAAATGCATTTTACTTTACATAATCCAATATAAATTCATTAATGTCTGAAATAATTCTTTTTTCCCCCCAATAAATTGTGCGAACATGTTATTTTCATTGGCCTATTGTTTGTATTTGATCTAAATCCATCCAATCTAAATCCAATATAAACTACTTAACAAATCCCAATTTGTGAGTGTGTGCGGGGGGGCTTTGCATGTGTGGGCATACTTTTGTGTGTGTGATGTGTGTGAGATTTCAATAGTGGTACTTTAGGTATCCGCCATTGTCTTTAGCTAGGTTTCGTATCGAGGCACCCCCAATAAATACCAACAAAATTGATAAACATCTGCTTTCGTGTGGTCCGCTTTTGTGAGTTAGCTAAGCCCTCTGGCGGAAAAATTGGGTACTGCAATTCCCAACCACTCCAGGTATCCCAATCCAATCTTCTATCGGCCTGGCCATTTTGCTCATTTTTAAATGAACCGTTAACAGTAACTTCACTTTACTTTTGATTATGAATTTGCCGATTTGTTTTCTATTCATTGAAATACAATCGTGAAATGAATATTGAAAAAAAGAACAATTTAAATAAATTTATCAGTTACTTTAAAAGTTGTGTAACATTTTTTGTATGTTATAAAAGAATATATTGATAAACCTACTATTTTTATTCAAAATTGGTTGAATGAAAATGCTATATGTTGTTACTATTCCATAGACTACTAAATGCTTACTTTCCAGTCATTGAAAAAGTGACTGTAACCTTCAACCAGAACAAGATGTCATCAGGTGGTGTCCAACTGTCACTGGGCATTTTGACACTGAACCACAACGCCCTACATTTGGTGGGCCGGCAGTTATGGGCAGTTACTGACCATCTTCTCTTGGTCCGCAGCTAAACTCCTCCCTCCTATTCCAGAGCCAGCAAAAGGGTCTCTCTGCGGGCTTCCCCCCACCATACGGACAGCCTTTATTCTTTCAACCTCAGCCTGCTTTCTGCCTGTCGTACTTGGCTGTCTGCTGCCCATTTACGCCCGGACCTTGTAATGACGCCTGCGCCTCTTACCATCTCGTTTTTGGAATCTTTAAGCATCATGACAGCCCCACACTTGAACTCTTTAACTACTTAAGACAGGGGAAACTGCAGCTGTCCTAACCTGATGTAGAGCCCTAATGATGTGAAGCTTGGTGGAATCCAGAGCCACTTACAGAGACGTTTATTTGCCCTCCTCTCAATTCCTTTAACTTCGTCATCTGGATTTCATAAATCATTAGCAGCCACAAACGTCTTGGTAGGATACCATTCTAGAACAACCAGATCTTGAACCTGCCTGGTAGGCCTGATCTCTCAATCTTTTGCAGCCACTCATCAGACTGCTCTTCTGTCCTGGGAACTGGCTCTATCTACCAGAGATGAATCGTACTTTCCGAGGCATTTAATCAGGTTAACTTCAATTGATGGTATCTTCTACTATTTTTTCAGGGCTGATCAGTCTTCCAGAGCTTGCTTCCTCCAACAATGTTTTAGTGAACCTGTCCGGCTTCTTGGTGATCTATACATGTTTGACCTTCTCTTTTTCAGTCTACGAGACATCTCTGCTCTTCTTAGTTTGCACATTTGCCTCAAAGTCCAGTGGACAGGTCTTTTATGCTTTCCTTCTGTCTGGGACTGGCCTGTTCCTACTGCAAGTTGAGAGCCTTGATTTTCCTTCTAAACTGCTTGAATTATATTTCCCTTCTGTTAGTCAGTTTTGCAGGTGCTGTATTGCTGCCTTTCTTTTGCTCTGTACCAAAACGCTTCTAGGCCATGGTGTAAACACAAGCGACCATGCTGTCGATTTTCCTTTTCCGCTGATCCTGCTAAAGTGGCCTCTAGGATTCTATCAAGGTCCTGGTCAAATTTGTTCCAAGCAAGGTTGTTGTTTGCTGGGGCCCACTTCACTCTCTTGGGTTTGGACGACTGGGATAGTGTGAGGAGAACCCTATTGCAGAGGGGTGTCACAAATACGAGAAGTCTCCTGTACACTGGGGTGCCTCCTGACTGGAATACTCCTGCATCTCACAGAGTGTCTCCACCATGCGCTGCATCTGCTTTTCCTGTGCCCCACAGATGGTCCTGGATTAATGTATTTTAAGATCCTTTGCAGTTTTGCAGATTTTCCCGCAGTGGCAATTTGCTTCAGGCACGTCCCCAGTCAGTGTGGTTTGGAAAAAACGCTTACACTTGGGAAGGAGTGGGAAACGTATGGCCAGATATGGCTTTTATCAAGAGTAAATTTGGGATGCAGATAAAATTAGGGCCATGGCAATCCTTTCAATAATGTACCAATTTTAGTGGATGCAAAGTCAAAGCAATTCAATAAACTGGTCATTTGGTTCAGAGTAAATATGGAAAAGTTTTAACAACATTTTACATTAAACTGTTACACCAACAGACCCTGTTTTGGCTGTACTTCTGTAAGGAATGGTTTATATGGAATCTCATCAAACACTCAATGTTCAGCGTTGAAACCCATGGAACAAACTTTGAACACCTGAAAATGCCAGCCAAGCACCTAGAGCAATTGGATTGGGTGAGTGGTAGGTTTGGGCGTATCTCTGCACATAGTACATACATCCTTATCTTTTTTGTTTGCAGTATTTTGTGACATTTTTATAAAAGAACTCTGCTTACATCTTCTATTGAAAATATCATTTACATAAAAATTGACAGCCAAAACAAGCCTCAACAATCTTAGGTTACTGTGGGAAAGAGAAAAATTCTAATTGGTACACTTGTTGATATGGGACGCAGGCTCCAGCATTATCATTGGTATAAAGATTTGATCATATCATCAAACAGTGAAATAAAATGTGCTGAAGACTTAGCTTGTGTCTTAAGGGCGGGTTTGGTGTTTTTGTTGAATTTTGTCTAGAATTGTATAAATGGCACTGAACAATTTTATTTTATAATATTTAACTTTCATGTCTCTTTGTTTCAAAAAGATTCCCGCTCCCTGCACTGGAGATGGTTAGACTACCTTTCATTTCTACCTAATAACTTTTAGTAGCAGTTTACAGACACATCGAAATATATTGCACCCTGGTCATGCTAAAAGGTGGAATTCCACTTAAGAGGCCCGTTCTCAAGGTTTCTTATTTTCCTCGTGATGAGATTTCGAGTTTTCCTTTCCTGCATGTTGGTTAAAGATCAGGGGATGGTGTAACAGTAACCAGTGCAGTCTTTTGAGACATTTTTCCATTAAGGGCTATACAAATAAAATGCGACTTGACATCCATTGGCTATTATATTGTTTTATTGTCTAATCGTGATAGCAGGGAAACAAGTACCTTGGAACTGAACACAACTGAACAGTTGACCTCTTCGCTCTTCACGGTTGGCTGTTGCCATTGCCCAGACAAATGTATTGTAGTCCTCAAGTGAGGACCAACCTTTCTGTAGACAAAAATATGTTGCAATGGCATGCAAAATGTATTGTGTTGTAAACATCTGGCACAGCAAGTAACTTTCTGACAGTACATCCCAGTCATCGCTGTCCCAGTTGTGCAATGAGCTCAGCGTGTAATAAGAGTCCACTCTGCTCTGAGGCAAGCAACTGCAGCCCACGTTTTTGAACGGTACCGGTGCTTTTGTTTCCATGGTAACCCTACTCAAAGGCACTGTGTTTACACAAAACAGAGGTTACACAACAAATCCAAACAAACAAAAAGATGGCAATTAGACATTTCCCAATCAAAACCGTAAAGCTTTCACTCCAGTCAGTTTTTTTTTTTTTTTTAAATGTTACATGCCTGAGACAAAATAGGAGTAAGACGTGTTCTCTCCTTTGTCAGTTCTCTTTAACAAAGGACACCACTTCTAAATCTCTTGATGACGGTAGGGTATTAGTGCGACTTGAGACATGACATATTATTTTTGGGAAGGGTTCCAAGTATTGGTGTGCCAACGCCACGTGGTTCAAGGCCGGCATGTGCATGCCAAATCTCTCATATGACCCCAGTCTCTTTTGCTTTTAGAATGACTTTGACTAACAGCGGCATTTGTCGTGTCTTTATTCTCACAGTAGGAATGTGTACAATAGTTCAATATGGTAGTCAGAACTATAACAAAAAATTATGAAATACCTCATTATCTCAAAGTAAATGAATATTCATACCCTTACAAACTGTCATTTTCCTTTTCCCTTACAAAATGCAAAATAATCTTACACCATATTTTTTTTTCCAAATGTGTTTATTTATGCAGTTTAACATGTTATATTTTAAATGTGTTTCGTTATATCATATATATTGTTAATTAACATGTTGTTGTGAGATACTGAGTTGCTCGACATGAATGAGGTTTATTATAAAAAAAGTTTAAAAATGAAGTAGTTTGGACGTTCACTGTAGAAGGAAAAAATACATGCAAATATAATTAAGTAGAATAATACATTTTCTTATTCAAATTATTAATTCATTCATTCTGCATTAAATTATTGTTGGTAATATACTAATTAAAAGGATAACCACAAACCAGTCTTTTTTCATTTTCTCCTTTTTATACTTCCTTCTTTTTTTAACTTCTTTATACAACATAATCATTCGTAATATAATGCATTTAAGCAAGTGAACCGTTTGAGAGCCGGCTCTCTTTAATGAGTTGAGCCGAAAAAAGAGATGGACTTCCTTTCACCAAACAACTACCACATGAAACCCGATGTTTTTTAAGAATTTGTTCACGTTTGATCGGACTGTGCATGATGGGAAATCCCCAGGCGACAGACGCATGAGCACAGTAGCATCAAACAGCTCGCTTCGTTTGCAACGGAAAAAAAAACGATACCGAGATAGAGGCTGCAGCGGCGAACTCGTTTGACTTGATTGATTTGCCATTTCGTGATAGTCGGTGTATACCGGATGGTACCCATAATTGACAAATTTGCGTTTTTCCCGTACAGATTTTCTTGTACGTCGTACACGTCTTAAAATGCATAATAAACGTTATTTGTACGGCAAAAACGTACAGGTTGACAGGTATGGATATTACATGGTTTTAACACACAGTATAATAATGTCCTTGATGTTGTGTACAAATGCATCGTTACACAGGGGTCTAAAATTTTAAACAAAAGTGTAATGTCATGTAACTGAACTATGTTTCAACCAGGGTTGGGTAGGATTACTTTAACTTGATTACTTTCAATTACTTTTGGATTACTCCAATACCAAATATGCTAATAAAAGACAAAAGAAACTAAATATGAATAAAATTATGACTCACAACACTTAAGCTTTCTCTCCTGGCTTTGATCTCCGGCAAAACTAACATAAAATGTGACAGAAACAAAATGAAAATAAATCCAAACAGCTTGCCAACATCATTTTTGCCGTTCTATGTATTCCGTTATTCCCCAAGCCTCCACAAAATTTTGTAATTTTATTCATGTTTAGTTTCTTTTGTCTTTTATTAGCATATTTGGTATTGGAGTAATCCAAAAGTAATTGAGTAAGTAATTAAGTTAAAGTAACCCTACCCAACCCTGGTTTCAACACACTGCAAGTCCTAAATATTGTCAAAAGAAGCCGTAATAAGCAACCTGAACACATCATAAACTTCTATCTGCGCACTCCTGCCGACCGTCTTTTAAACGACGTTCGTTCCTCATCTTCTACCGCATTTACTTCAGTATGGGCCGTTAAATGTCGTACTTTACTGTGACACAAGCGTACCAAAACTCTTGACTGAGAGCAAAGCCCAATCCCATTTCTCTCACTCGGCCCTGAGAACCCTCCAGTGAGGTCCCTCGATAGAGGAGTGCCCTCCGCGAGTTGAGTGCAAAGTGGAGACGGTTTGGACAAGACTTGCAAGGTTCCACCCCTGTCCAGGAGATGGCGGTAATATTAATTGGCTGTAGACCTCAGTGACGTATTGGTCTACGTCACATGTAAACAACTTGAGTCTCAACCTGTGGTGTGTCAGTTGGAGAGTTCGTGCAACGTTAAAAATGCCCGCTACAGCTGTGTTATTACCGATTGCCTGAAAGCTCATCATCTTTTCCGTGTCTCCAATCAACGGGGGAGAAATGTGCTATACTGAAGACAGCTTCGGCGCTATGTAGTGCTGATTCATCTTTACAAGGTACGTACACTCATTAAAAAAAATGACCCGTTCGGTCAAATACAGTAAAAAGTTAACATACAATGCACGTTCACATAATACCTTATGTTTGTGTAGACACAAATGGCAATCTACTTATTAGTATCTTAATGCCATTTTATGACATATAGTAGGGGTCTTTAGTGTGTGACATGATGAAAAGTAAACACACACAAGAACAGTCCACCTGACCCTTAAGCTGACATAATATCGTCACCAAACTTCCCTGTACGACCCAAAAACCTTAGTTCATAAGGAATTTAATTCAAAAGAGTTGTCATTGGATATAAAAAAGGTAATTTCAACATTTTTTCATGATGCTTACATCATCTATGCCCACATTTATGTCTAAATTGTTTGTTATCTATTGTGTTCCAGAGTGGCTGTCCCATAAGCGTGGACAGGTTGGACAGGAATGTTCCCATCCTGTGCTTATGGTTCGATGTGAAGTCAAAACTCATTCAGGACTTAAGGTTGAGCAAAAAGGTCATGTGGGCCCTGCAGGAGCTGCTAAAGAGGGAACAGGGCCATGGCTGGAGGTCCTGATCTACGTGTACTGGCTGGCCCACGGCCTGTCCCACCGTGTGGTGTCACGGGTCTTCAGGGTTCCCAGGTCCACCATACACAGAATTGTCCACAGTTAATATGGAATAAATTGCCCAAAAGCCATGTTTTAGGCTTTGGAAGTCAGACCCACATTTGCATTCCGTGCTTTTCTGCATTACTATTCAATAAACATCTTTATTTTGAGTAACACCTTGGTGGTTTATTTCATAATGATGTGAGATACTGTGTGTGAACTATGTGACTGTTGGACAGAAAACAACTACAAATCACTCCAGTTGAAATAATAGTTTACTTTCAGAAAAACAAAATCACATTGGGCCGAAATACATAATAGTAAATAAATAATATGTCACAAATTGTAACAAAAATATACCAATACTTCCATAAAGCTGGAAAACACAAACTGGAAGTTCATTGAGTTCTTAATAAAATAAAATATTTTCCTTTTATAAAACAAAGGGAAACATTGCAGGGATGTCACTGTTCTGGAAATTTGTCCACGAACTTCCCAAAAAGGACGGGAACCGCTCAGTTTTGGCCACAGTTTCCTCGAGCCTTTTCCTCACTCCGGCAGACTCCGCTTTCAAAAAGTCAAGGAGTGTATCGTGCTTCCTTTTTTTTCTGGGTGATTTGGGGTTTGGCGCCGGATTAGAAGATGCCAACGACGTGCCCGTTGGTGTGGATGGCGTGGTAGCTGTGATGGTGGCCAGCTCTTCCACGGGACGTTCTACATTGGCCTTTAGGTTGGGTGGAAAAAACAAGAATTACTTAATGCTTGTGTATTGCACAAAAACAACTGTGTATAGGATGCTCAACAAGTTGATGTGAGAAATTATAGGATGTGTTCTGGATAATTATTTGATAGTGAATAGATACACAAAATTGACATGTTATTCTTATGGCTGTAAGAGCCTTCTATTGGCCAGCATCACATATGCTTTGGAATTGTCTCCACATTTGGACAACATTTTGAGAAGGTAATTAGTTTACTTAATATGTGTTTACAGAGAAGGCAGTGGACTGTGTGATAGTAATTTGTTTCAACTGTATTTCCACGTGAAATTCGGAGACATTACTCATAATGCATAATGAAAACAAATGCATTCTGATCTCACATGAAATAATCATATTGTAAATAAAACACGACAGCCGAAATTGTGACTATGCTCCTTTAGCGACTGGGCATGTAGATGTAAAAAGCACGACTCGTTTAAGATACAAACAGGGATGGGCTGAACCGTGGTTTTCTGCACAGTTATCCTACTTTAGAGTTTGTAGCGTGAAGATTTTTTTTGGGCAGCTCCCTCGGTAGACTTGTGCACTTCGTAAAGTAGCGATTTTGCAATGTTCATGTTTTAACGCGAAAATACGATTTTCTATTGCATTTATGTCTAACTAAGATATCTCAATACATTTCGTTGCAAATAGATGCGCGGTTGTGGAAAACTACTTACATTTGTGCGGTTCCTTTCCGGGCATGTTTGTTGATATTGAGAATTCGCAAAGCCTTCTGGGTAGTCACTTCGCTGCCAAGTGAGGTCGAGAGCCCCCTCGGTCTTGAAGTGGTTACGACATGGTTTGAGGGCACTTCTGCCTCGGTCTTGAGAGTATCGGGACACACCCCATTTTCACGTGAACGCGCAAACCGAGTGACTAGGGCACATAGCGAGTGAAAGTGCGAAGAATGGGACTCAGCCCAAGTGTCTCGGCCCCTTGGCTTTGTAGCGTATTATGATTTGACCGATAACGGATAATGGATAATTGATAAAGAATATGGAACAATAAACCTTACAAAATCCCCCCCATCAAAAGCAAGGTCGGACGGTTGCAACCCTTCCAATGAGTCTTTGTTATTTCACCGACCCCAAAAAAATAACAAAAAGAAACACACGCGTGAAAGATTTCGTCTCCATTTGCGAAATAATGGGAGTTGTAGTTCAGTATCCAACTATGGCGGTATTGAGTCTGTGCTTTTGAACTACAAGACCCATAATAAAGCAAAGCTAATGGTGTGATCTAACTTGACACCGTTTTGTGTGTGTTTTATTTATTCAAAGTCAAATACAAATATAATTGGCAGTGTGTTTGCGTTTGTGTGCATGCGTGCGTGTGTGTACGTGTGCGTGTGGCAACACACGATAGTATTTGTTGGAAACCAGTTAGGATGTGAAGTCTGTTGTTTAGAGGTTTTTTTTCATACTAAAAACGCATTCCAACCTCTTTAAAAAAAAATCTGAAGAATTTATATAATTTTAGAACTAGTCAGTTCATTAAACTCACAATCAAGAATCCTTGGCGGATGTGGAAAACCTTTATGGAAGGGAGAATGATCCTTTGTCACGTCAGTAGCCATGTGTTATTTGTACCAAACCGCCTATGCACAGCAGATGGCAGTGTCCCATTTTTAGGACAAAACCATTTCCAGCCTCTTGTATGCTGCTACATAAATTAAGGTAAATCTAATCCAAACACTCATGATGTGACAAGGGGAAAGAGATTCTGAATATATTTCCTGATAATAACATAATTGATTTGTAACAAAATGATGCCAGTGACGCCTGGACTCCCCAAAAATGTTCTACAGGTGTTATTTAAGTCAGATGAATGTGGGAGCCATCCTCTCTCGGAACAACGTTCATTTCTGGAGGAGTGGGGGGCTTTAATTCAAATTTGATTTTTAAAGCACTTTTCAGGCAAAAACGTCACCACTCAAAGTGCTGTATAAAAACACCTCAACATTGAACCACACCCTACCAGTGTGGTACCTCCAAATCAGGAAACACTAAAATAAAAAAAAATAAAAAAAAACTCAGAACAAAACATAAAAGTAAAGTATTACTGTATACAGTAAAACATTAGAAGTTAAACAGGTCAAAAATAAAAATAATCAATTAAAAGCCATATTAGGACAGTTAAAACATTCAAAAACAAGTAAAAGTACCTTAAAATTGACCCTGAAACGCTCAGGGAGCCAATGCTGCGTTTTTAAAACTTGTGCAATGTGATCCCTCCCCCCCGAAAGCACTCATGCTGCTCCGTTTTGTAATAGCTGCAATCTAGCAATTCTCTTTTTGGGAAGAACAGAAAGCAGGGCATAGCAATAATCAAAACGAGAATATAGAAAAGCATGCATGAGTACCTCTATGTTCGCCTGGGATAGAAATGGGCTGACTCTGGCTATATTCTTGAGATGAAAAAAAAACAGATTTGAGTTACGTTTTCGATATGTGGGATGAAATTGAGCTCAGAGTAAAAAATAACACCCACTTTATTAATGTAATCTAAAGGTCTAAAATCTTGTGGTTTTGATAAAATCTCTGCTTTGTCCTGGTTAAGCCATAGGACGTTTTCTGCCATCCATGACTTGATATCTGAAATTGATTTTAAAAGGGTATTTATAGGACTTGTGTCATCAGGGGACACGGCAATGTAGAGCTGGTTGTCATCAGAGTAACAATGGAAGTTGACTCCGTGTTGACATCCCCAAGGGGAAGCATATACAGATTAAAAAGTACTGGGCCTAAAATTGAACCTTGGGGAACCCCACATGTAACCTTATGGGTTCTGGAGGAACATGCATCCATACCTACAAAGAAATGTCGGTCTGTGAAATAGGAACAAAACCAGTTTAAAACAATGCAAAATAAAGCCCATCAGGTTTCCAAGTCTGTTTAATAAAATGTGGTGATCTACTGTGTCAAAGGCAGCACTGAGGTCCAGTAACACCAGAACTGTGTGTTTATTAAAATCCATATTATACCTGATATTATTTAAATAATTTTAAAGGGCAGTGTCTGTACATTGATTGCTCCTAAAACCAAACTGAAATCTCTCAAAAATGCTGTTTTCTTCTAAAAAAAATAACTCAGTTGAATAAAAACCAATTTTTCAAAAACTTTTCTTGAAAATGGAAGGTTGGACACTGGATGGTTATTATTTAAAATGCTTCAGTCTAAACTGCTCTTCTTCAGATGGGTCCTCACCACCTCCATTTTAAAGGCGGCAGGGAGAGAACAGTTGACTATATTACAAAACCCGCTCCTCCAAAAAAAAATCCATAAAATGTCCTTAAAAAGAGATGTGGGAAATTGGATCTAAAAGGCAAGTTTTTGGGCTGATTTGGAAGAAAACTCGACCAAGAGTCCTTGCATTGACCAAGCAAAATCTTCCGGTGTTTCCTCAGATAAAATCAGTTGTCCAGTTATTGTAGATCTTACATTCTGATGGGAGAGAGGGCTGGACCTGATTTTAGTAGTTTTACTTCTGAAGTGGTCCACAAAGTCCTTAAAAAGAGCATTTGTCGGCTCCTGTGGGAACTTTTTAAAATCAGCTTCTTTATTTTCTGTAATGCAATTAAAAAAACAAAAATGTCATACATTCTGGATTCATTACACATCAACTGAACTATTTCAAGCCTTTTATTATTTGAATATTGCTGATTTTGGCTTACAGCTGAAAAAAACTCAAAAATCCTATCTCAAAATATTAGAATACTTCCTCGGACCAAGTAAAAAAATAATTTTATAACAGCAAAACTAAATTAAACATTTGAAAATGTCCATTGATGCACTCAGTACTTGGTTGGGAATCCTTTTGCACGGATTACTGCATCAATCCGGCGTGGCATGGAGGCAATCAGCCTGTGGCATTGCTGAGGTGTTATTGATGCCCAGGATGCTTCGATAGCAGCCTTCAGCTCATTTGCATTTGTAGGTCTGGTGTCTTTCATCTTCTTCTTAACTATACCCCACAAATTCTCGATGGGGTTCAGGTCAGGGGAATTAGCAGGCCAATCAAGGACAGTGATGCCATGGTCAGTGCACCAGTTACTGGTGGTTTTGGCACTGTGGGCAGGTGCCAGATCATGCTGGAAAATGAAATACTCATCTCCATAGAGCTTTTCAGCAGATGGAAGCATGTAGTGCTCTAAAATCTCTTGGTACACAGTTGCATTTACTCTGGACTTGATGAAACACAGTGGACCAACACCAGCAGCTGACATGCTCCCCAAACCATTGCTGACTGTGGGAACTTCACACTGGATTTCAAGCAACTTGGATTTTGCTCCTCTCCAGCCTTTCTCCAGACTCTGGCGCTTTGACTTCCAAATGAAATGCAAAACTTGCTTTCGTCTGAAAAGAGGACTTTGGACCACTCTGCAACTGTCCAGTGCTTCTTCTCCATAGCCCAAGTCAGACGCTTCTTCCGTTGTCTTGAGTTCAGAAGTGGCTTGACCATGGGAATACGGCTATTGTAGCCCATTTCCCGGACACGTCTGTGAACTGTGGCTTTTGATACCTGGACTCCAGCTTCAGCCCACTGTCTTTGAAGCTCCCTCAAATTCTGGAAGCGGCTCTTCTTCACAATTTTGTTAAGGCTGCGGTCATCTCTCTTGGTTGTGCAGCGTTTCCGGCCACATTTTTCCCTTCCAACAGACTTTTTGTGGATATGCTTTGAAACTGCACTCTGTGAATAGCCTGCTCTTTGAGAAATTTCTTTTTGTGTCTTACCCTCCTGATGGAGGGTATCAATGATGGTCCTCTGGACAGCAGTCAGATCAGCAGTGATTTAGTTTACTGAACCAAGCTGAGTGTTTTTAAGGCTCAGGAAACCCTCGCAAGGTGTTTCGAGTTAATTAGATGATTCAGGTGATTAGTTGACTAGCCTACTTGTATACTTTTTCATGATATTCTAATATTTTGAGATAGGATTTTTGAGTTTTCTTAAGCTGTAAGCCAAATTCAGCAATATTAAAATAATAAAAGGCTTGAAATAGTTCAGTTGATGTGTAATGAATCCAGAATGTATGACATTTTTGTTTTTTTTAATTGCATTACAGAAAATAAAGAAGTTTATCACAATATTCTAATTTTCTGAGACAGTCCAGTATATATATATGTATATGGCAGAAAACGTCCTCTAGCTTAACCAGGACAAAGCAGAGATTTTATCAAAACTACAAGATTTTAGACCTTTAGATTACATTAATAAGGTGGGTGTTATTTTTTACTCTGAGCTCAATTTCATCCCACATATCGAAAACGTAACTATATAGGACAAAATAGACAACCTCCAGGATGACAGTATATCAAGAAAGGCTAAAAGTAAAGGACAAGCCCTCGCATGGGATGTACAACTGACAAATTTAAATTTAGGAAGCCATATCAAACAAACGAGTGGCTGGCAAAGACTCGACTGAAAAATAAGCACTGAGACATTGTACATGAATGGGCCCTGAACACTTGTTTAGGGCGGCATTAGCTCAGGAGGTAGAGCGCTTTTTCCGCCTCCTCCGTGTTATATGTCGAAGTGTCCATGGGCAAGATACTGAATCCCTAATGCCCCCAATAAGCAGGTCGGTGCCTTGAATGGCTGCATAGCCGCAATTGGTTTGTGTGAATGGGTAAGTGTGAAGCACATTTTAAAGCGCTTTGGGAGGTTTTCATTGACTTGAAAAGCGCTATAGAAATGCAGAACATTTACCATTTACCATGAGCAGCGGTCCTCAAAGTGGTGCCCGCGTCATGAAAGTAGCTCACCAGTGACGGGTCATTGCGATTTTCTAGCAAATTAGATTTATAACTGACTTGATGTTTAAGTGCTTGACTTAACGTCCAATAATTACAACCTGGTAATAACATCATAACTACATAGCAGACATGGGGACTTGAGACTTAGTGACTTGGACTCGAGTCGACTCGAGTCGCTGTTTTTATGACTTGTGACTTGACTTGGACTTGGCAATCTAAGACTCGGGACTTGACTTGTGACTTGACTTGCCCAAGAAAAAAATACTTGGGACTTACTTGGGACTTGAAGGTGAAGACTTGAGACTTACTTGAGACTTGCACATGTGTGACTTGGTCCCATGTCTGCTACATAGTAATGACACAAGTTGTTATCTTAGAAATGTATATCAAAATGCGGGCAGTACGGCGGCGCAGTGGTTAGTACGTGTGCGGCACAGTTCTAAGGTCTTGGGAACCTCCTGTGTGGGTTCAAATCCAGCTACCGGACTTCCTGTGCGGAGTTTGTCTGTTCTCCCCGTGCTTGCGTGGGTTTCCTCCGGGCACTCTGGTTTCCTCCCACATTCCAAAGACATGCATTTCAGGTGGATTGGCCGGTCCAAATTGTCCCTAGGTGTGAATGAGCGAGCGAATTGTCTGTCCCTGTGTGCCCTCCGATTGGCTGGCAACCAGTTCAGGGTGTCCCCTGCCCACTGCCCGATGATTGCTGCGACCCTACTGAGGTTAAGTGGTGCAGCTGATGCGATGAGATATCAAAATGCAGCCCCTCATAGCAAACAGTAACAAAAAGTATATCGCAGCTTCACCCAGCACTAAAACGATAAAGATCACAGTCCACTACATCGTACAAGACTGCACGTGAAGGCTGTGTGGAGAAGTCCCTGAGACAGACCATCACACAATGGCAGGGTGTAAGAGGCTGGTAGGCAAGGCATACATAAAGCAGTATAACCAAATAGTGGGCTTACTTTACAGGAGCATCTGCACTAAGTGGAGTTACCAGGGTCGAAATGGAAGACACCCCTAAGGGTAACAGAAAACAAACCAGCCAAAACCTGGTGGAACTTCCAGATACAAATTGTTAAGATGGTGGTGGACAATCTACTACTTAACTTAACATCAGAAGACAGCAGTAGTGTTTGATGTAGAATTTCCCAGTGAAAGCAACATCTGAAAGAAAAAACATGAGAAACTAGACAAATGCCAATGGCTGAATGAGGAGTTAGAGCAGCTGTGGAGAGTTAAGGCAACACAGGTGCCACTGGTGATAGGGGCACTGAGAGGATGAATAAGAAATCTATGTCTATAAAAAAACACACGATGCTGGGAACAGTTAAGATCCTGCGCAGAACATTCAGACTCCCAAGCCTCTGGTAGAAGACCCTAGTCTGATGTAGACACCGCCTGAGTGGGCAAGAGAAGTTTTTTATGTATTATATTTTGCAAAACATTTCCCACATGTTTTATGTCTACACGACTGTAGATCAGAATACCGTAACTCTTAAATGGTTAAAAAAAATGTTACACACACATGCACGCACGCTTGCATGCACGCAAGTACGCACGCACACACACACACACACACACACACACACGAATGCATACAGCGAGACATTCCATGAGGGTCATGAAATACAAGAACCCAGAGTATATGAGGAGAAATTATGTTTAAAATTAATGTAACCTTGCATCAGTAACCTCATCTTAAATAATGTTGGTAATTTACAATTATAGTTATTGGTGTTCTCATCCACTTTATAGCCTGCTTATTTATCTCTGCTCAACGAGCAGTCAATCCAGTCACACAGTACTTTTACTCCTCCTCAATTAGTAAGTCCAGTTTGGCTAATTTAGTCTGCTCAAGACGCTATAAGGATGCTTCGAGTAATTTTATGTCGATGGACAGTCGATGTTTAGTCCCCATAAATTGTGTTTAAGTGGATTAATAGCGTGCAGTCTCCATGTGAGCGAGTGGTACCACTCTGTGCAATGGGATAATTAAATAGTTTGAACTGCAATGACTTGCTGATGCCATTGTTGGCTGCTTTTATTGTATTTGTGTGTTTGCTTGAGCTTTTTACTATGTCGTAGTTTTAATGCTCTTTTCTGTTCAGGAGAATTGCCTTGACTTTTAAATGATAAGAACGTGTGCGTGGTTAGTTGGATTGTGTAGGCCTTCAGAGTAATTTGTAGACTGATTGTCCATAGAACGGCTTGCTCTTGTTCTGGCAGCTTGCTGTTATGCCTCCTTTGACTGTCGTAAAAGCATGCACTCACGCACACAAACGCCCCTACACACATACACGTTTGAGCATTAGATTAGACAAAACAGTTATGGCGCAAGAGTCTGAGCATGCTGTTTATCAGCGGCGGCACGATTGCACACCAATTTAATTCCTCTTGTCTGTTGATTTTATTTTCTTATTTTTATTGTATTTATTTCCAACCTGGCTTGGAATTCCTCTCAATATAAGAAAATGGCATAGCCCCTGAGTGCTACTGCAGTTTCATTACCTGGGGTGGTCATTCTGAATATAGCTTACCACATGTCTCATTCAAAGGGAATGGCAGGTATGTGTCATTAGCCATAAATTGCTCATTGCCTACAGCCATAATCAGTTGCCAAGGAAACCTCAAATGGGATTATGACCTTCTGTTGTGTGTAGCCATTTGATTTGTCAACATCCAAGAGAAAAACATTAATGTTTATGTCCGTCAACAATTTGCACACGCATCTTATTCGACCGTTTTTTTTAACGCCGTTTTTTTTTTTTGCAATGAGTAATATACATGGACATATTTTTGCCTCCAATGAAGGTGCATGTACCATTTTGGATTCAGTAGTGGACGTTGGTGTAAAGTGGGTGGCACCATCATTTGGACATATGTGAGTGTATATTCAGGAAAAGGTGGGAAACAAAGACGGATAGTGTAAGCACAGTGCCTTCAAGAAGGTACCAGTACAGGGAGGGAGGAAATGGAGAAAAGAGGGACGGAGGTATTTAGTATGCACGGCCAAGCTGCCCCATCTGCTTAGCGCAGCAGTCCCTGTCGTATAACTGTCTACAGGCCGTGGGCCACATAAAGAATGTCTCAGATTTGATGTAATTCCGCAAAATTAATGACAGCTTTACTCGGTATGGGCCGTGAGGGAATGATTAGTGTTTGATCGTCCATCTGATCAGTTCCCCCGGCTGGGTGCGTGGGGAGGCGCCACTTATATGCCGGCATTTTGCCGGTGGCCACCAGACACGCACTCTCTACAACATCCTCCATTGTTCCTGTTGGCTGCACTTCCTGTTCCCCTTCCCCACCAAAAAACACAAAGAGCAGTGGCAAGACTCATTTTAAGGCCTATGGAGATTAAACACTCCGGTCGTGATCGTGGCTGAGGCAGATGTGAAACCGGCCTGCACTGTATTTCAGAGAAAACTGGGCCAAGCATAAGTCACTTAAGAGAAATCAGAGGTCAAACTATGACCTTTTACAAGATATGCTTTACTGCACGTGTGATTGGAATTGGGTATTACTTTTTAAACGAGATGGTGGGCGGGGATGGATCAGGGATTAGAGGGATGAAATTGATCGGCAAATGTATTGCATGAGTTGGGCAAGTGGAATTCCTCTCTTTTTATGCGGCCCTACCTCAGCCGCCCCAACACCCCTCTGTGTCTTCCCCCCTCCTGGGTTGCCGTGTTTACAAGCGGTTGGGGCATTCTGTTTTACAAGTGAGCCTGGTGCGTCTCGGTGTGCTAGCAACATTAAAATTGAACCCGCCTTATCTGTGAGAGGCATGAGGCTTTACATCAGAGGCTGTCATGCCGCCGCCATGAAGCTCCTGTGAGTTTTTATGTAATGTTACGTGGTCAAAAACCCAGCGGACAACTAAAGCGAACTGATAGATAAACAAGTGATTGAAGACATAGATGTTATTTTGTCAAATGTGTGTGCATGTGGGTGCTTTGGGGCCGGCCCTTCCAACAGTTTACAATTGTTAACAAGGACAAATTCGACACATGACAGGCATACATCTCCTGGCCAAATCAAATATCATCAATGCTTGTAAACAGACTGATCGGGCTGTAACGATTTTGTGCTGAGTTGCATACGGCAGAACAATCTCCCATCTGACCAACAACAACTCAGGTCCAGTATCAAGCATTAGCGCCCAACTCGGAAAAAGGCTTGGGGGGTTGTATTTGTGCCAACACAGATTGTTGGACAGACTGCATGGATGCAGTGTTTTTCCCTAATATTGTCGGCCATTATAACAAATTACTCGCAAAAACGCCATTGGAGTAAAGAAAAAAGCTCATGCATCTGTTTGATCCAAGGCCCGTTCCAGTTCATTTGCAATCTGCATCATTATCTGGGCTCCGTTTTTTCCTCCTCCCAGTCTTGCAAATATTTTGTAGTTCTCTACTGACAATTTCCTACTCAATTTCCTTTCATCTCATCTTCTTTCTTTCTGTCTGCTTTCTCAGCCCACCCATGTGCCTACCCCCACCGCTTGCCTTTTCTCCCAGTTTTATATTTTTGGCTGAGCTGAGGACCTTTCTTAGTGCAGTGACCTTTCTGGTTTTAAATTAAGCCCCACTGCGGCATGTCTCTCTTCATAGGCCGCCAGTTACGAGCCTTCTGAGAACCGCAAAAAAATAATGATTCTGATGAAATGGCCCTCTTTAAAAGCTCTTCCAAATTCCTTTTTTACATTTTTGTACACACGTGCTCACTTCCCGTCGCCATTAATATTCACACTAATCAGAAATATCCTATGGAGAAATCTGCGACAAAGATGAGATGCATGAACACATCCTTTAGTGTGCCGTTGCCGACTATCTTTCTAATCAAATGTTGTGCATGTTAGATGTGATTTATTGGAACTAGGCTTTTAATGCATTTTTACAAGGTAACTGGTATGTTGATACATTTTCCAGTTCAAACTGCCTTTGGAATTGCAACATATTTTAATATTGTGCTTATTGGTTGATTAATATTAGATGCTGTCATTACTGTTCAAAAACATCTTCCCTAAAGAAACATTCAGGTAAAATATATCCTACAATGTTTTAGAAATATACTGATCCACTTGTTGGATCAGTTCAATTCAGCTTTCTGTGTTATTATGTACAAACTGACTCAACTTATTTGGTTGTTTCACACAAAATAACCAAAAGTTATTTTGTAAAAAACATCATAGTCATTTCGACATGTTATTACTCGGGTAAAATAAATTACTCAAATACTGTTATTTTTGGAGGAGGTAACTTTGACAAATACAAGTAAAGTGTAATTTATTTTGTATGTAAATACTCCTACAAAAACTACAAATTATGCGCAAATTCTGACTTATGTTAGGGTTAATATGAAACCATTGTTGGCGGTTATGCATATGTTTGCAGCTATAGCTATAAAATAGATTGAATTGTTATCCCACATTTGGTGTTGCTTTCTCTCTATCTCAAAAATGTAATGATCCAAGTAAAATGTTTAATGTTTTACAAATTCCCCACCGTTAGGAAGGTACCCCGAATGCACCATGTCACCTGTCGCTAGAGCTAGCCAGCGTCATTTTGCTATCGTTACTCGTCTCTTAAATTGTTTGACAAAGACCCAGTTGGAACCAATGACACGCATTATTACATTCAATTAATTTAAAAAAAGGCCTTAAAAATGTTAAAAAGTCGACGGGGGTCCAATCAACGGCTAACGAGAAGTTAGCATCAATTTAGGGATTGTTCTTCTTTAAATGACCATTATTTACGCGATAATTCCACGTGAAGGGACGCCAACAGGTATGATAACACAAATTAAAGAAACAATTCATCGCCAAATGAAAATAAAAGCAAACCAAAATAGAAGTGCTCAGTTTTTTTTTAATCATGGCTATTTACAATACCTTACTTAAAAATGTGTTCTTGTTTTAAGTACATACCTACCGTAATTTCTTGCTGTCCTTAGCTGAGATAAAAATACAAGGACATTCATGTATAGCTTCCTTTTTCTTATAATACAAAATCACATTTAGGGATACAATGAAAGTTTGGAGTAGGTGTGATTTATTTGTTAAAATTCCAAGTCGATCACCTTACATTCCTAGGTCCTGAGTAAATTGTTTTATCAACTTTGGTCACTTTTGACCCAGCAGTTTTTTGAGTGATAGATAATGTCATATATGTTACATACATGTTATACATTCAGTGTTTATTACATGGTATACTTGTGTAATACATCCATGTGGTTTTCATCACATACATCTAATAGACCTTTTTCACGTTCATAAGTAAAGAATATGTGATTCATTCAACCTTTTTGAAAGCGGAAATACATTATTTGTTACAAATCTGACGTGTGATTGCTCTGCCCTCCAAGTCCATATCATGTATATACAGTAAATTTAAGCAGACGTCAATAGAATTTCAGATAGCACAAGTAGCAACCATTAGAGAAAATAATCACAGTAATGATGAGATTCCAAGCATTGTTGGGTAGCCTTTGGAGTGAGCATAATGGTCCTTCATTGTTTTAGGGACTTGAATGTTTTGTGGTCAGTTTTTACATACAGTAGACGTCTTAGACGTACATGGCATCTTAATTTTAAGCACGTTTAAGCAACATTTCTGAATTGTTCTTGGGAGATTTTTAACATTTGTCTGAAAAGGTTTTTTTTGGTTTGCGCTGTGGTTGTAGATTTTTTTGGAAGCCTCCTATTTAATTGTCTGATTGCTTTTTCCCATATAATGATGGATACAAGTTCAAGAGTTTCTTCTCATTTCAAAATGTCCGGTCAAACAGAGGTAAAGTATTTTGCATTTCATTAGCAAAGCTGCTTGAACTATAGCTAAAACATATTTTTTATCATACATTAGTTTGAAAAGACATTCCGAATAGGTTGCTATATTAGGAGGGTATTGCAATATAGTTACAAAATTTCCCTTTTGAAGAACTCAGCACATTCTCAAATACTGTATGCCTTAACAGGTGTCTGCGATTCCCTTCACTAAAGAGAAGGATGTTGTGGAAAGAGTTGGAGGCAGTTCAGTGCAAAATTGTGAGTATTTCCAAATATTTTTGCAAATATCATTAAAAAAAACTTGAAAAATTTAACAGTTTTACTTTGTCTGTATGTAATTGTAGAATAATATTGAAACATATAAACATCACAGGTTTCATAACATAGTATCTGATTTTGACAACGTAATCCCATCAAGTATTTCAGTGTGTTGTACCTTCAGCTGCTAACTACGTGCCTTTTATTTTTTTTTCCAAAACTTGGTCTGATACATGGATGAACTCAGTCCTTGCTGGGTGCATTAAATTGCTTCAAAGTAACAATTCACTGCCTCAAAGAAACACCGCAATGCAATATATGGCATACTATAGTTGTTGGTTGGTTAGGTCCCTTAACCACTAGGGTTGTAAGGGCACCATTTATTCTGGTGTGACTTGGGGAAGTATAGCCTGGTGGCGCCAATCCCTGTTCAGGCCAACATATGTTTCCACCCGGTCTGATACCGGGGACCTTTCGCATGTTACGCGAATGTGCTTACCACTAGATGGTATTTTTATAAGAGCTTCTCACGTTTTAGAGCATTACAAAGCCATCAAAACGTACTTTGTGCATTCTGGAAAATTGGCCTCGATGTAGGTAGTTTTTACATAACTGAATCAGATAGATAGATAGATAGATAGATAGATAGATAGATAGATAGATAGATAGATAGATAGATAGATAGATAGATAGATAGATAGATAGATAGATAGATAGATAGATAGATAGATAGATAGATAGATAGATAGATAGATAGATAGATAGATACATAGATACTTTATTATTATAGACGTGGACACCTTCAGAATCTGGGATATGTAGAGTGAAGCGGCCTCACCTGATAATGAATGATTGGTTTGAAAGGTGATCTCCTATTACCCACTTCCAAGAACTGTGATCTCTCTAGCCAACTTTACTACTTTGTCATCTGCCCTTGAAGATGTGTTTACAGGTATCAATTAATGTATTTGACCTGTTGAAGTTAAGCCAATCCGTCTCTTCTTTCTCCCTGTCTCTTGGTTTTTAAAGTGAATGAGAAGAGCAGCTTTGATTTGTGGACTACCAATGTGTGAGTGATCTTCAGTAGGAATAGGCAGGCTTTGGCATCTGGTAAAAGACCAACACTGGATAATTCAGCCTCAAACAGATACTGATTACCATTTTCAATGTTAACAAGTCACAAAATTGGAGCCTTCCAAGTCAAAAACACATTTATTATTTGTTCATGTTATTTCTTTTGTTTGATTTGTAAAATATTGAAGTCTTGCCTTCAAACCTCGTTTGAAACGACAAGGACCACAATTTGGTTGAACCATTGCTTAGGCAATTAAACAACACCAGAATTTATAGGAAATTCAACTTAATTCTCTTTTTTTTTTTGAAAAATGACACCAAGACTGAAAAGAAAGGGTATACCTAATTAATGTTCAGGCATGCAGACAACAAATGTGCTGGTTGGATTTAATCGTAGATTGCTCTTTACTAGGGTCAGGTTCACCATGGGCCCTAATTTTAATTACCCGCCCACCCACGCATGAGCTACAATGAATAACTCATAGCAGAAGCAATTTCTACAGTCTCCAGCCAAAGGTGCTCCATGTATCCTTGGAAACTGTAATGAATTATGGACGCTCCCCGTTAAAATGTGTTGTATTACCCCATTCCAGGGCTTGCTCTCCTTGGCTGTCTTTTGATTCACTGATCGCGCCATACTGTTTTTCTTTTTTTCCCCTCTGCCTTCCCCTCAACCAGCAACTTTGCCACAATCTAGTCCCCAGGGATGTCCATCTGGCGTCTGCCATGCTCATCAGCTGAGGCGAGGAGATGGGTAACAGGGAGCCTGAACTTGACCGTAAATCTGTCCAGGCTGGTCGGTATTCCAATGTTGGCCTGACTACCATCGCAACACAGTAAGTCTGTCCAATATCAAAATAAAAAGTTGTTTATGACATCACCCAACAAAAGTCAACCAGACTGTCCTAACTTCCCAACCAATCTACTGTACATGAGTCCCACTTAAGGCTGCTTTACTTTTGACGGGCTGCGGAATAAAAAATGTCGATTTGCGTATGCTTGCTGTTATTGTCGTCCCCTTCTAAAATACTGCAACAGCTGAAGCTTGATGCCTCCGATGATTAAGAGCTGATGAGATATCTAAGCGGCGTTATTTAATATGGTGATGTACGGACATAATTCAGGCTTTCAAAAAACGATGAAGTCATATGCAACCCTTTCTCGGCTGCAATGCAGTGCCTGTGCTCGTCTCTTTCATACGCTCATTTTGCTGGGTATGATACTATTCCATACACATAGATGGGCACCCTCCCTCTTCTTATCTGAGAAATAAGCATTTTTACAGAGTTTGAGCTGTAAAAGGAGAGGAGCAGATAGCCCATAAATCTAACCATAAAATCGTTAAGTTGTCAGAGGTGCCATCAGCTATCAATCGTGTGCGGCAAGCTGATGAAGGGGAAATAGGTGATAAAAAACAGCATTTTAGGGAAATTATGTCCAGTCTTCCATTTGCGAAGTGCTGCAGTCGCATCGCGGCAGAATCTTAATCACTTTGCCAGTGTGGCCAGGGGACTGTTCTTGGTGTGACAGTGAGGAGGAGCACAGCCTGGTGGGAGGGTGTAGGGATGTGGAGGCGGAATGGGAGAGCCATAGGGGAAGGGTAGTAGCTGAGGTGTGAGGGGTATTTGGTGTGGTGGAAGGAGGGGTTGGGGGGCAGCGTTGTAGAAAATTATACAACTAGCATAAATCACTTATACACAACCGTTTTCCTCTCTCTCCCTCCATTTCTCGCTGCCCCCCACCCCCATCTCTGTTAGATGTTCTCTTCTTTTCTTGTTCGTGGACGAGCGTCTTCCCTTCTCCTTATTTGCATTCCTGCTGCTCCGAGCTTCGACATCCTTCTCTGCCACAGCCAACCTCCCCCTCCTCACAGACACATTTCCATTCTTTCCTCGCCACGAAGCGTTAGTGGTCACACTCCTTTTCTCCTCCTCCTTCTATTCTCCATCCATCTCAACTTCATTTCCACCCTGGTTTGTTTACATGCTTTCTATATTGATCTGCTTTTTGTGGCCTACGGGGGATTTATCCCCCCGGTCCTGTATTAGCAAACCCCAGGATTGACTTGTCTCTCTTAGATGGTCCAGAAGTAACACGCGCCCCCAAATAAAATGAAATCGCATCAGAGCACACAGCTTATTTTCGTGTTTTATCAGTGTGACAGGCTTATTTCTCTAATCTGGAATCAACCCCCTGAAATGGAAAAGCATCACAGGGGAAATTTATTTTGGAATCTCAATGCCTAAGTGTATTTTTTTTTTCAATTAACTCAGGTAAAACCTTTTTAACAATGCCTCCCTGGACACTTTAAAATCACAATTTAGAGCTTCAAAGAGCTGTAAGGAAATTTCCTTTTCACTTGTAGTATACAAATAGTATTTTTCTTTGAATTCACTGCCATAGTGATATAAATAAAGCTGTGATTAATACTTTACTTTAACTTCCGATAACATGCCTATTTAAAAAGCACATTTGTGGCCTGTTGATCATTTTTCAGGATCATACTGCATTATTTTTAAGATATATTTGATATTTCATCTGTGTTTGGTACACTTACAGGTTTTATTTCTTTAATCAAATCCAAATATAGAAATAAAATACATTGTTTGCAATTTATTTATTTATTTATTTAGCTTTTTTTTTTTTTTTTACAAAACTGAACATATTCCTGTGTTATGTTTACTAACAAAAACCAACAAAACAAAATAGCATGGATTTTGGTGTGATTAAAGATTTACAGAAAAGAAAAAAAAATCAAAATACCTCAGGTATCAATCTTTTTCTGTATTAATATAATCAGAACTATTCCCATATTGTTACATTTTGTCCCGTACAAAAATAATTGTTATGCCCTCGCTGGTAAATGTGAACAATGCTTGAAATTACTGAGGCATAATAGTGCAAATGCATCAAGGAAAGTAGCCTAATCTATTTGTTTTCGATGGTGATTCATCATTAATTTTAACTTTTTGCATGGTTTTGCTCCAGCGCTGTTATGGTTTGGTGACCCTGTTTGAGAAATGCACGTTTATACGTATGATCATTCATGCATTTTTTTCAATACCAAAATCGATATTGTTTTTTTCTATAGAATTCAGTTTTTTTACCAGTAGGAGACACTAATTAAGACACAATGTCGCTTTATGCTTCAATAACCATTGAATTGAATTGCATTGAATGGAATTGTCTTTATTGTCATTTATATTAACATTGTGAAACATTATAGGCGACAATATTAGACATGGCACACCAGGGTAAGCATGTAGTCAATACTTTAAAGAGAAAAATAAGATGGAAAAGTTTCAGGATAAAAATGCAAACATATCTACAAAGTAGTGCCTAGAGACCTAGTTATAATAATAGTGCAATTACATTACAGCAATTAAAAGTAATGCAATAACATTAAGCAGCAACAACAAAAACCTTTATGAGCAACAAAACAAAAAAAAAACAATAAACAAATAAGTTGCAAGATTTATATGTTTACAGTTTTGCACGCTTGTTTTGGGTGGTGATGGCCCTGGGTAAAAGGCGCTTTTTCACTACACAGTCCCAGCCTTCCTTGCCCTCGCCTTTATTCGTTTTCCATTATGATAAAGTCCCTGGTTCTTGGTCGTTGGCAGCAATGTTCTTCGTATTACCACATTAGAGGTTCCATGAGACAGTCCCGGGACTAAAACGTCAAGTGCATCACTGCCGATCACTGATTGCTCGGCGATGGATCTTACCAAAGAGCTGCATGCAAGACGAAGCCACCATTTAGTCTCTCCGTCTTACCTGAACAAAAAACTATTTTTCTGAGTTATTGCTACCCGTAATTCTTCTCCGTGGTCAGTTGGCGAGGAGCAGTCGAAGAACGAATCGAGCAGAGGCTCGATGCAACAAAATTGAAGTTGTTCAAACATGCAACAGGGTAAGCTGACATATTAGCCTTTTAGCTAACATTTTGCATGTGTGTTCAGTGGTAAACAAAAAAAATATATAACTAATAGTTTATTTGTCTTTGAATGTTTGCCAGATGTTTCATTTATATTTTAAAGCATATGTGTTTAAAGGCAGTATTAACTATTTTCTGTGAGTATGTGATGGCTAATTACAAGATAACATTTGCTACATTTGCTAGTGGTTCATGACAATATAGCAGGGTTTTTCAACCTTTTTTTAGCCAAAGCACACTTTATAATGTTAAAAAATCTCGAGGCACACTGTCGAAAATGTTTACAAATTAATTCACAACACATTATTTTTAATCTTATATTATACGCTCACTTGAAATTAAGGTGTAAAAAGGTTTTTATTTCATTTTGTTCACAGCTTTACTGTAATTTTAGATTTACCCATGTTTTCAACAGTTTTCGTGTTTCCCAACATTTTCTCATGTTTTTTTTCTAGAAAAAATATTAACAAACTTAAAATAAATTAAGAATAACTACATCAGCAAAAATATGTGCAAGATCTTTGATTTGATCATCTGTGCGGTGGAATCTTACTTTCCTACAGTTGACTTTTTTATCCTGTCTTTCTATAAAAAATATTTGACCATTTTGGAACAAAACGTGTGTTAGTTTGACCCAACATATTTTAGTGTAATGGTTCAAGTAGGTCTTAAAAGCCGACGTGTGTTATGAGTAAAAATTACGATTTTATTTTAGTAATATTACAATTCTTTTGAAATGTAAAATACAACACATATTAATATCTATGTGATTACCTAATTAGATTCAGCCCCCTATTATTACATATTAAAATGTGTATGTCATTTGTGTAATTCAGATCTTTCTTTGCTGCCAGACAATTATCAGTTTGGCAATTGAGTTACCAAGTGATGACGACATCATGTCATCGTTCCAGGCTTCAACACCACTCAATGTTCGAAGAAACATTCATCTTTGCATCCTTATTTGTGTGTTCGATGCATTTTCTTCTATATTTGCTATTCTATTTTTATGTGCACATAACATAAATAAATCTTTCTACATACAAGTACTTTCCTTTTTTTTTTTTTCATCAAACTGTTTTTAAAGCTTCTGATAATTGAAATACTAAAGCCTCCCGGCATACGAAACCATGACAAAAATGTGTCTTTTCAAGTTACTAACCAAATGTTAATTTCAATGGCAATGATTTAATAATGGTGTTAAGTGACTGTGTCTCATTTATTTTTCTTAAAACACATAAAGGTCCATGAATGCAATGTTAAAACCAAATCGATAACATAAAGGAAATAAATATTAACAGTCAGAAACATAAAATATTAGTCATCTCACAATCATACCAATACTATCAGTTATAATAAGAATACCTATATTATTAATATGCAGTCATTGAATTGTATATTGAATACATAGAATGTGTACATTTTCACTGTCTCTTCAACACATACATTTTGTTAAAATGATCAATAAAAACCAATGAGATAAAAAATATATTAATGGTGGAAAATATATAATATTAATCCTCTTACCATTATAACAATTCCACGAGTAATACTAATAACAAAAATATTACCAGGAAAAAATAAGAATCATGTTGAAAAATAATCCAATTTCATGTACATCAGGTCGCAAATCTGACCACAAGAGGGCAGTATGTCGCCCGGGAATGGTGCGGTCCGACCGATAGGATAGGAAAAGGCAACTCAGAAAAGTACTTGGTGCCGGTGGCGAGGCGAGGAGAGCTGGAACCATGTAGTAGAGAAGAGGCTTTTGTCTGTTACGTCTTTTTAAGAGACTTGGAGTGCCTACAAGAGACCAACAGGTCAAACAGTTGGTGCCCAGGGTAAGAAGAGTCTTATATGATGTTGATGGGTCTGCAGAGGTATTGCGAGCCAGCAATGTCCTCCAGACTGGGCAGGGAGATGTAACTAGAGTAAATTATCATAATAAATTATAGAGCTGCACAATTCACCGAAATGTAATCAATATTGTGATGTTACATAGTGCGATTGTGTAACTACAAGACACTGCATTTTTTTCAAGGATTGATAGTTCAATGTTTGTGAATGATGGAGTGTTTGGCCCAGTAGAATTGTCACAGTTGGGGTTTTAACGGCACCAGCCTTCAGTGAAGTTTTAACGACACTAGCGGAAAAAAGAGGCGCAGCAAAGTTTGCAAGCAGTATGTGTGTGACTGTGATAGGCTCCTGTATGCTGTCAGTCAAACATCCCGGCATAATTTTCTAGCAAAACAATGAACGACGAGACGCAACAGCTAGTAGCCTTAGCGACTCGTTACATTGAAAAGAAATTCATCACAAAAATAGGACTCTGAGGAAAATCAGAAGACCCCAAAAAATGGTGATCACCAGCGGGTGCTCCGTGGATTGTTATCTCGTCCGAGAATCGACTGACGCAGGGTCGGGCAAGAAAGCAAGATCGAGACTGCAGGTCCAGCCTACTGTCACGGCTAGGCTAACAAATCTCTTAAGACACCCCATGGGGAGATTGTATTTCACCAACGGCATCTCCATCTCTGCAGTCCTTTGAGACATTTTGTGATTAAGGGGTATACAAATAAATTTGACTTGATTGAAAATCGTAATTATTATTATTATTGTTATTATTATTTTATTTTTATTTTCAAAATTGTGCTGTCCTGGTAAATTACATATATTGTGATTACGTTGCAAAAAAATTAAGTAATTCATTTATCAAATTAGCTAGTTTGTTGAAAACTATAGACAATAACGAGCTGCACATATATGTGCTTATATGCCATATGCCATATGCCAAACCCTGAATTAGCTCGCCAGTAGTATTGCAGGTTGGACATACAGCAAACCAAAACATTTTTTCTCCCTTTGTCTTTCTTTTATGAGCGCTCTCCCTTACAATATATTTCATACAAAAAAGTGTTATGCCATCACTGGTAAATGTGATGAAAGCGTGAAAATTACTGAGGCGTATAAATTCGAAAGTATCAAGGAAAGTAGCCTCATATAATTGTTGTCAATGTTGATTTCAACCCTTGCATAGTTTTGCTTTGCCTACATGGTTTGGTGTCCTTGTTTGAGAAATGCTTCACATTTTCTTTCCTTAGCCCCTTTGAGAAGTGCCCTCTACATTCATTTATCAGGTGTCACAAAGTTCAAAACGCTGTGAAAAACAACACTGCTGTATTTCTCACCTCAAATGGACCAGAAGCTATTGATTGACTATTTAAGGCCAGTACTTCTGTTGCATTCATGAGGGATTCTCGCAAGTTAGCCTCCTTCTTTCATTTACTGACAGTGGGCAACATATGAACGCATTACTGTCCACAATGACTAATGTTAGTTAGAGGTGCTCTGTGGTAACGCGTTCAATGCTGAGTGCCGTCTTTTCAGGGGCTTTGCTGCCACCTTTGGGTTTGCCGGGGTACTGTTATGCAGTATCCATTTGGAGCCTGTCAGTTTTGGGGCTACTCTGCAGTGAAGTCGCATAGCACGTGTTTGTGACGGAGGGTAGTTTAATTGCACAGCTAACCTTACCGTATTACAGCTGGTGAAGCCGCGAACATGCAAGCAGAACGTGAAACAGCCTGACACACAGATATACTGCCCAGATGGTTTAAACTTTGATTTATTTTTATCAAACCTGCAGCAATATTTTCTTCTGGTGATTTTATTTGTGTGTTTGTTTGTATTGATACTCACACTTCAAGTCAAACTTGAAGCACGAGTGAAAACAATTTAAAAGGGTTTAAAAATGCCCTGAAGATTTTTTAACATTTTATTTTGTGCAGCCAATTTCTGCCAATATATCAGGGTACTCGTTCACCACATTAAATTACTACCAAAGCAATGCACCTATGGTTATAGTACTATTTTTTATGTCAAAAGAGAACCATAAGATAGTTTGAGCACTGATTTGTTTGAACATCATTTTTTTTCCCAGTCTGCTAACAGGTATCTGAGTTTTGATTTAATCACTATCGAATGTTTGCTATTGTTCATTAGAAAATCATTGTGTGAAACCTACTGAGACTTATCCTGGATTTTGTTGCAGATCATTGAACGTCAACATACCCCATATGGGACACATGTATATCCAAATGTTCATTTTGAGCTTCTTGTATTCGCGAAACGAGGGCTGTTTTTCTTCTTTTTTGTAAGATGACGCTTTAAGGGTTTGCCTTTTTTTCCCTGCATTTTTTTTCCGTAGTTTAGGGAGTGGTCATTTGGATTGACATATTAGTGCAGTTACAACTATATCAGCCAGGGGGCAGTCGAGCACATGCATGAACAGAGCAGGCGTGTCATGTACCACTGCACTTCACTTTCGGCCTGAGAGGCTTTCTCTTCCATATCCCAATTTGTCAACGTATGCAAATAATTGAAATAGTTTCAATTAATTTGATTAATACGGGCCCCCTTTTTCATGTTATTTGTTTTAGAACTATCTGGATGGTTGCTCTATGAAACATATATAATTATAAGGCTTTTGTGGTCTGTATCTCCTTTAATATTCAGTACACAACTATTAAATCATGTTTTATTTTCCACTCCGAGGTCAGAGAAGGAAAAGAGAAGAAAGTAGTGATGCCCGTATTTTCTTACTTAATGAAAGACAATGATCAGAATAAAAGAATGTTCAACACAAAACAGTTTAAATAGCTGGCGTAAAATAAAATTCATACACACCTAGTTTGCACATCTGTCACAGTCCAATGAACTAATTTGTAATTTGACTTTTATGCTTGTAAAAAAGTTGTATGACTTTATTCTATTTAGCTATTTATCTAACTATATACATTGCTACCCTGAGAGCTTCCTTACCAGCGTTCTAACTAACTAGTTTTTTACATAGCCAGGTTTAAAGCAGTAGTTAGTTATATCTAACTAGCTTTCTCATTAATATCGATGTCCTACTCAGTCTTCATCTAGCAAACGATGGTATTAGTTTACCACGTGCTGTATTTGTGTGTTTGTATATGTGGGTGTTTCATGTTTTTGAATAAATACTCCCTGGTTTCAAGATAGTTTTGCAGGTGTCCCTACAGATATGTATTATTAACCTTTTTTTCTTTCTTTTTTGAGCGACTGCATTAAAATGAACACCTGTAACTTGACACGAAATCCTCTCTTCTCAAATGCCAAGGGCAGGTTTATGGCTCATGGGAATGGGTACATACACACATGCACACACAGGCCAATAGTTTGTGCGCAAGCATGTCGTCTAGTCTGGCATTCTCTCGCTTTTAAAAGTTTGCAGCACCCTGGATGAAATCCAAATGGAGGCCATTTTGGTTTTGCCCCATGTTTGCACAGTTTGTGTCTTTGCTGGTGGGGGATGGGTGTACTGCTGCTGCTACCCTGAAGACTCCTGTTAATGTTTTAGTCATTCTAGAGTCCCTTGGCCGGGAGACGGATTCAGTCAAAAGCTGTTGAGCACCCTCAGGTCTTTACAGTGATTTACTGCATATTTGGACATCTGCAAAGAGCTTCTGCACCTTGAAATTATCGCGCTACCTTCGGTGTCAATCCGTTTCTGCAGTAGTAAACCCTTGCTGATGTACATGCAATCCTAAGTCACCTTGAAGATGTCCAATGTGGAGCCACTTCTGTCACCTTCTCTTGCAATCATCCATCGCCATCGCCCTCAAGTCTTTAGTTCCCCCAATCATCCTCACCCCCACCAACCATACCCCATCAAATGTTGTCCATCAGATATAATATGCGCTTCTCCTGATCCCATGTCTCCTAACCCACCTCTCGCTCACCAGCTGGACACATCAATCCTTCTGACAGGTGCTGGTCAGTTCGCTCCTTACTGGGCAGCAGCCCAAAAAGGAAACACATAAGTCTTGGAGCACATCATACAAATGTAGACGACAAGAAATCATGGTGATAACACATGCACCTTTAGGAGGTATCCGTCTTGACTAACACGACAATTGACAGAAACGGCTTATCAATATGTTGCGTTACCTTGACAAGTGTTCTTTATTTTTTTGTTGGCCACAACGGCCACCATGGCTCATTTGAGGAGGCAAGCTGTCACTAGTCATCAATAATACATTTGTGTGGTGTGGGTGGTGCAGGCTATTTAGCATGTTTTGCACGATGATGGCCAGAGGCCTTCCAAGTTTACCATTCTGAAACGTGCCATTTGCATCCACGAGTTCATAACTGCGACATTTACTAAAGAACACCATGCATACTGGTATGCAAAGTCCAGGAGGCACGCAGACAGGATAATTACGGGCCAGAATCTGTCCACAGTTCCAGACTTTCAAGTACTCATTGCCTTTGAGAGTTTTACACCCAGAGTGGTTGAATAGCCCCAGGGAAACAAGGTATTCATTGATTTATTGCTTGCCCTCAAGTCTTTGTTTCTTCAGACCACTTCATCATCCACCTCTGAAGAAAAAAAACAAAAATGGCTGGTCATCACTGTTGATATTTTGGGTTATATTGGAAGTTCTAGGCATTTAGATATCTTGCACTGAAGTGAAGGTTACCATATTTTCTGGAATTAAGTCACTCTAGAGTTTAAGTTGAAACGACCTAAAATGCTTTAAAAACATACCAAAGTTTTCTGGAGTGTTAAAAGTGGTGTCTGTAACTTAAAAATATTCTACTTGCTGACAGCATCTTCTGGCTGAAATCATCATTGCAGTCTCTGTCAAGCTGCTTTTGTGGCAAATGCACGTACGTGTCTCTCTTAGATGCGGTCGAGTAAACTCTTCTTTTTTTTCATCTTTTTTGGGGGTATGGGTTGGCATTTGGACTGTATTTGAAACAGTCTTTTTCTTACCTTCACCATTTTCATCCTAGAATAAAAGAAAACAACGGGCATGAGCTTGAAATCACTCTGCCCCTTACTTCTTTCCTTGCCTATTGCGCTGCGTGGCCGTAACACTGATGATAAAAGTAGGATAGAAGGGGATAGGCACGCTAAATGGTTTTTATAAAGGCTCTTTGAACTCCATCGGGAATTTTTTGAGTCAAGTCAAGTCATGTTTATTTGTATAGCCCTTAATCACAAAGAGTCTCAAAGGGCTGCACAGACCACAGATTATTGCAAACCATAGACTATTATTACACCATCAACCTGATCTAAAACTTACATGAGGGAATAATAAAAAAAAATAATACACGGATACACAGATATTGTCAACATGAAATATAGGTTATTCATTTGCTATAGAATAGAAATGTGTTTTAATGTTAGATTTAAAAATCTCCACTGAGGTTGCAAATCAAATCTCAGAGGGAAGACCATTCCACAGCACCGGGGCCCGAATGGAGAACGCTCTCGAACCTGCGGATCTCTTCTTGGCTCTTGGGATCATACTTGCACATACTTTATAAAGAAAATATTTTATTTTAAACTTTTCAAATACATCAAAGTACGCAACCCACCATCAAATACATTTTTTAGGCTTATGCCGTTGCAACACAAAATAATATGCTCCCTGAACCTACTTTCTGGATTTGACTTGGTTTTACATCAGAAGAAAACAAGGCTTGATTTTGGCGCATGTGACAAATACGAACGTCTGTGAAATTAGATCTATTTAATACATTTTATCTTACCCAAAGTAAAATACAACTTATAGTTTTCAAAACAGTATATCCATACATATCTGAAGTAAAGGGATAGTTAATTTTGAAACATTCAGAATTAAACTCTTTTTTAATACGGCCCGCCAAACAAAACTGGCAAAAATATAATGATAGTGTATCCTCACACTATTAACGTAAGTAAATAATTCACTTTTTCCACCCAAATTGAGACTTTTGTATAGAAAGCTCTTTTATCTGCACAAATGCCCAATTTGGTCAACCAATCATATTTTATACAGCCAATAAATAGTGCAATAATATATATTGACAATATACTCTTTGAAATTATAATTTGATAGTAGTTTTTTGCAAAAGGAAAAAAATAATAATTATAAATTACAGTACTTAAGTACAGTATTTGTTGTTTGGAATGTTCTTTTCATGCCACATTTGTGTCATCTGCATTATGGTAACAAAATATCACCTGAAGTGGATCGTGTCCTGAATCCAAAGAGTAGTGCAGTAAAAATAAAGAAGTGATTTAAAGCAATCAATCTTTTAACAGCATGACTGTATTCACAAGTGGAAGGTTTAAAATCAGTTTCATTTTTAATTCGCAATTGCCCTCTTCTCCTCCTCTGCACCTGCCTGCTGCTCCACCTTAACAGCTCAAGTCACGTCACATCGTAAGCATTTGGTTTTTCCTTTACATGTTATTTAATCATATGCACATAAATTGCACATAAGTAGTTTGTTTTGGAAACTTCCTGTGTTGCACGGCACCAGTAAAATGGAATTTGCAAGCATCCCCTTTAACATACTAAAGTCAAGCAAGTAAAAGTCAACTCTTTATTTGCCACAAACATGGCAATAGATTAGGTCTGAGTAAATAAAGTATGACAAACACAAGAAAAACATGTTTGAAATACAACTACAGCTCATTTGCAAGCCTGAAATCCTAAATTCTTTTTTCTTGTAACAAATGTTTCCAGGTTACACAAAGTCTTGTTTTTATATAAAGGCCGAGATGCAGTATGTACTCTTACTTGTCAGCAAAAAAATATATACGGAAGCATGTTTTATTCACTTAAAAAAACACTAAAATGTTGTGGAGTATTTTTTTTTTATAACTTTTTTTCTGTGTTTCCATTTTTATCAGTGCTTCAGAATAAAATATTTCATTTTTGTTTCCCTTTTTTCAGAATGTTTTTTAGGTTGTTTGAATCTTTTTGTAGTTTTCTGAATATTTTGTCTCACGGAGCTAACAATTTTTTTTGCTTGCAGTACCGCATTTTTTTTTAGTTGATTGCACAACACAGGGTTTTTTTTTTAATAGCATCATACAGTTTTGTCTGATGAATAGATTCACACTATATTTGCAAATCAATTTATTGTAGCATTAAACATCCCTGTAACTTACTTTTGCTCGGAAAAAAGGAAAATCTTTTTTTTTTTATAAATTATTCCCTAGATTCTCATGGTTAATCTGTTCCATAATCAACCAAATTAAATTCTACAAAGTTGGAACTAATATATATATACACTCTCTCTCTCTCTCTCTCTCTCTCTCTCTCTCTCTCTCTCTCTCTCTCTCTCTCTCTCTCTCTCTCTCTCTCTCTCTCTCTCTCTCTCTCTCTCTCTCTCTCTCTCTATATATATATATATCATATCTCATCTCATCTTATTAGCTGTACTGCTTATCCTTATTAGGGTCGCGGGGTGGCTGGAGCCCATCCCAGCCATCTCCGGGCAGTGGGACACCCTGAACTGGTTGCCAGCCTATCGCAAGGCACACGGGGACAGACAACTCACTCGCTCAGTCACACTTAGGGACAATTTAGACCGGCCAATTCACCTGAAATGCATGTCTTAGGAATGTATATATGTGTATATATATATATATATATATATATATATATATATATATATATATATATATATTTCTATCTCTCTGTCACTCCTTCTGCTCTCTCTCTCTCTCTCTCTCTCTCTCTGTCTCCATTTTCCACTTTCTCTCTCTCTCTTGGAGTGAACCGAATTTATATACTTTTATCAAAATTCTCATGTTTAGAGGTTCTTATATACTGTGTGTAATTTAGGAAAATTATTTCTTATGGAGGCAAGAGACACTAAGGGCCACTAGCGACTAAAGTGCCACAAAATCAACATTTCTTTTAAAATAACCATTTTATGTTACTCATATTAAAATTTTCTGATGGCTGGCCGGATTAAAAGACCTGGTGGGCTGTAGTTTCCCCACCCTTGCTTTACGCAATATGCTTACTCCAGGAATAGTTCAAAACCATTCAAACTAATCTATTGCGATGAATTATCGGTGCACATAAATACACAATACATCTCTCAAATGTTCGTCCAACTCTTTGCAGTTGGAATGCTTTGGCCAGGTTTGGGATTTGGCTAAAATTAGCGGCGCTGCTTGTTGTCCAAAAGTATGTGATTCTCCGGCCAGAAGCTATTGTTTGCCAGCTCAATAAATGCCCAGATGTCAGTACCCTAGCATCGAGTGACCTGAGTGAAAATCAGACATACATGCAAATCAGAAAAAACAGCAGCTGGTATTGGTGAAGATGAAAAATAAGCCCCACCTCCAACTCCCACCCCCAACCAATATATTGTCGTCCAATATTGTCATGCATCATCTGCTGCAGTAGATGTAGTCACGCTGCAGACCTTTCCCTCTATTTGCTCCCAACTGGATGAGAAGCCACGAAGCATTTTCGCCCCCTTTTGAAACTCCGCCTACCCGACCAAATTCTCTCCTGAAAGCCCAGTGTTGCCAGCCACGGAGCAAGCAGTTTTGTGGTCCTATTAAAAATACTTTTTCCTCGCTTTTGCTCGGTCTTTATAACAATGGTGTGTGGCTATTTATTTTCAGGGGCGCATTACTGTTCCAGACATGGGTGTGGGCTTAAACGGACATGGTAAACCTAGTAAAGTTGGAGGAAAACTAGCAAACTAAAGAAAATTAAAGACTTAGGGTGCACATGCGCTTCAGCGTCTATAAGGGGAATCAGAAAAGATGCACCGCAGAGGCGTTATTTTGATTCACTGCATCCACTAATTTGGAGGAGCTGTGAAAAATACAAGCGATTCTCCTGATAAAAGCTCAGATGAGGAAATCGAAGAGATAGCATTCCAACATTTATGGATTGAAGTTTATATTAAACCTGATTGTTACCAATAAACATTTTTTAAGCTTATTGATGGGTTTGCGATCAATTTTAGCAACACTAAGACTTATTAAATGCTGTCAATTTTTATGATTTAGCAAAGAAAGAATACCCTTATTCTTTACTTTGTTAAACCTAAGTTCCTAATAGTTTTCGAGCAGTTCCCCAGATATCGTGTGACGAACAAGTATAGGTGTTTGCCTAGGGTAAATCTCCCAGAGATAATCAACAGATTGCTAGAAACCTTTGATAAGGTTTTCAAGCATTACTGTTGACCATGGGGTTGGTAAATTACAGGCCACAGTCGGTCAGGCTTTTTAATCCAGCCCGCCAAACAAAAATGTAATTAAATGGTAATGTACTAATAATGATGTCTTGATTTGGTGACAATCCTGTTCCCGGTATTCCCATTATTCAAATAGTTGACTACATTTTTCGTTACTTGCTAACTTTATCATGTATTTCATCCATCAAAATATGCATAAAAGTTAATGAAAAACAATTCTGAGCAAGCCGTGTTGCATTTTGAATATTTTAAAGCATATTGTCAAGTTTAGTGCATTCAAAAGGGACATGATTTATTACTGTGCTTTCATTCTGACCGTTTCAATGCCAATAATAAAGTGATTCTTTTATAGACAAAAAAAAACAATATTACATGTAAAAGTACGCATGTTTTTTTAATTTATAAATACATGTAGACACTGATATTCTAATATGAATTATCTCTATTTTTGTCAGCTTTTAAATTTGCCTGAATGGAATCTGAAAAACAGGTGAAAAAATAGATACGTCTTTTTGAAATGGCAACAATGATATGGAAAAAATAGATGGACCTACATTTTATTTTTCCCTTTTGTATTGCAGAGGTATTGGATTCGACTCTGCTTAGGTACAGTAGATACAAAAAATAAAACCAGTATATTTCTTCCCTCCTGTCGCTTTTGCAAAAGATTTTAACTTAATGCAGCCCACCACTCGAAAGGTTTTCCCACTCCTTCTGTAGGCACGCTTTATTTTTTTTGTGGTGCCTTAAATATAGAAAATCTCACTACTTACAAGATTTGTAGAAGGTTTTACTGAGAATCAAGTACTGTAGTTACATGCCTTTTTATAGCTGCTGGTCTATTTTTGTTAGAAATTACTTTTTAGTTATACATTCAAATTTCCCAGGATAAAGTCTGTAATAGATAATAACTGAGTTATCAAATTTCGTGTTGCATTAAGCTGTGAGGCTGCAAAGTGAAAATTGTTTCTTTTTGACGAGTGAAATAGTTTTCCTGATCATGCCGTGCAGACAACTATGTTTTGATATCAGTCAGAGGTAAGGAACAAAGGTGACAAACAACAAACAAATGGTAATGAAAACCTAACCTCGAATTTTATGACCTCCTTGGCGGAGGTAATAAAATCTCAATGATGTCATCTCGGCTTGTCACCTCAGTAAAGGCGCGGCCATCCGGCTTCGGTAACCTCCTTTAGGGCGAGTATTGAGATTCTCAATGTCCAGGATCGTCAAAAGTAACATTTTAATGAATCATTTTTAATAGATTGATTGTTTGTACATCAAATTGGCTACATGCGATTTCCTATCAATCTCATGTCTATGTTTATGTTGTTTGTTTGTAATTTATAACTACCCAACTTTATCTCAAAACTGACTGGCGGGTGGCTAACATAAGGAATTCGAATGTGAACATTTTTAAAATCCTGCAATGAGCTGTATTGTAAAATGTTTGGAATTTAAGTGATCCTATTTCATCTTTTATCTATCTCAACCTCACTATAAACTAGTTGACCCACAGAAATCAATCATGATCATTTTACTCACCCAGTAGAAGCTTTTGTCTTCTGCCACGTTTACAGGCTTTTTGCATGCATCAATGTGTGTGTAAGTGTGCATCTGTGTGTTTGTGTGTGTGTTTGTAACATGACTTGTTTCAATCAGACTAGTGACAAACAAATCTCGAAGTTATTCACAACGAATCATTTTGAGTCAGTTTTGAGGCACTGACATTAACATTATTTTTCAATTTTCAGGGTCATGTTTTTATATGAATTTAGTCTATACCAGGGTCTTAAAATCAAACAGATAGAAAGGTGAAAAAAAATTAAGCCACAAGCCGAAGGCTTGACTGATGGACTGTTAAAACATTTTGAAATGACACATATAGTCTTTTGAACCTAATCAAACGTTACGAAAAGCCAACGAAATATTCCAATATGGTCAGATAAATAAAGAAATATCTTCTAAATGCTCTGTCAGTAATATGGAATATTCAACACAAAAAGACAAATTTTCTTGATATAAAAATTCCCATTACATGAACATTAGACAAAAGAAGTCAGTGTTATATATCAAACGTGTGTACCTGGTTGCTTTGCTCTTCATTTTATCAATATATTGTAGTTTCATTCAGCTGATTGGAAGTGATTTAGCGAACCTATTGATTAAAGCATATTTTTTAACACACTACCTTATTTTTACAGATACACACGTTCCTTTCTTTCTATATGAATTATTCTTCATTTTTATTTGTCCTAGTTTCCCTTCTACTCCATACCTCAAGGAGTTGGGTTCTTCTCTGTAATGTTTCGCTCCCCATGATTTTCTGTAGGGAGACTTTTCAATCATAAAAAAAATTGCAAACATTTTATGTTATGCCTGGAGGCATATATAATTTTTCTAATTTTCATTCATGGATAAAAAAACATACAGACATATATATACTATTTATCTTTTTACATTTGTTTTTGAATACATTTGTTTCATCAAAATGGTTTTGATACACTCAGAATTAAATCAAAATACAACTTTAGGTTGCTGTTTTAAGCACTTAATTTGATATTTAGTTTTGTGCTATTTCTGTATTATTTTTGGTAGTAGTATTTTTAAAATATTTGTCTTCAAACATTTGTAGTATTTGTGTGGTAATCCTTTTATTTTGGAATTAAAGCAAAATAATATATTAGGTTTTCAAACACTAAATATTTGGTTTTGTAGCAATTTTGTAGTGTTTTCTAGTATTTCTGTAGTAGTAGTATTAGTATTATTAGTAGTAGTATTTTTAAAGTAGACTCACAAAGGGAAAATGGGGACAGAAATGACACAAAAAAAGCATATTTTTAATGAGTTGTACTCTATCTTTAACTATTTTATTTACAGTATATTGTCATGAGGGCAGCACGGCGGCGCAGTGGTTAGCACGTGTGTGGCACACTTCTAAGGTCTTGGGAACCTCCTGTGTGGGTTCAAATCCAGCTGTATGTTCTCCCCGTGCTTGCGTGGGTTTCCTCCCACATTCCAAAAACATGCATTTCAGGTGGATTGGCTGGTCCAAATTGTCCCTAGGTGTGAATGAGTGAGCGAGTTGTCTGTCCCTGTGTGCCCTGCGATTGGCTGGCAACCAGTTCAGGCTGTCCCCTGCCCACTGCCCGATGATTGCTGGGATGGGCTCCAGCACCCCCGTGACCCTACTGACGATAAGCGGTGCAGCTAATGAGATGAGATGAGATATTGTCATGATATTTTGACCATTTTTGTTCCGTGGGCCGAATTAAAAAGCTTGATTGGCCGAAGTTTGCCCACCCTAGGTTTTGAGAAATAAGTGATAGTATTTTTATTTGAGCCACGTGTACAGTGTTAAGTTATTGCCCCTCAAAAAAATTATTCCCATGACAAAAAATGTGCAGTTAAGCCAGCAAGTGGTAAACACAGCAGTATGAGCAACCGGGGGTTGACATTCTCACACCATGACAGCGCAATCAAATCTTACACGCAACGTCCTTAGCGACTCTAACCCAAAGACAGGAAAATTTAAATTTAATGATATATTGAATAAACATATCACTAGATTATTTAACCTCACAGAGTTTACAAAGTAAGGGTAGATTAATTGACTCACTTTTAAACTGTATGTTTTCAAAGATATCAGCCAGGCTGATTTGTAATAAGTGGGGCTTACCACTTTCATAAATAACAACACATTTCCCTAAAACTATATGAGATTTTAAACTTCTCATCTGTTTCCAATTTGTTTGTAAGCACATATAACACAATGCTTTTCAACACTGCAGATAAAATATACATATTGTTCCATTGAAAGATAGTTTTGCTCATTTTAGGTATTAGTGGTTCTTATTTTATTTGAAATGCAAGTTATAAATACATTAAAATGTTATTGTCATTTTAAGTATAATTAATCTTATTTTAGTGGAAAAAAAATCAGAATATAGCAAAATTAAAAAAAGACTCGCAGAATTGTCTTTTGAAGTCGCAGGAATTGAATTTCTTTTTGTGAGAAAATCTTGACAGGTAGCTGTATATAAACACCGTAATTTAAGGACTATAAGTCGATCCGGAGAATAAGTTGCATCAGCCAAATAGAGCATAATAAAGAAGGAAAAAACAAATGTAAGTCACACCAGAGTATAAGACGCATTTCTGGAGGAAATGTATTGGATGAAATCCAACACCAAATACATACATGTCATTTTGAAAGCCAGTTTAATATAAAACAGAGAACAGGCTGAATACGTTTGCACGGTATTCGAACGTCACATGATTGACATACCTGTTAATTTCAGTAACAACATAACATATTAAGAGTTATTCAGATAACTCTAGCATAAATGCACTTATCTAACTATCATGTTCACTCCAAATCCCTAAATCCAGATTTTCATCGTCAGTGTCACGTTAGACGATCTGCCATTCCTCCTTCCGCTTCTACGTCACTTACATGAGACTCATTGACACCCCCGCTTTTCGTCAGTCTCTTACACGTTTCTCGTTAACTCCAAACTTCCTGCTTGATTACCGTTTTCAGCTGCATAGTTCACAATTTGCGGCTTGTAACTTTCAGAATACAATTTTTGTTTTCTGTGCTTTTCGTTCTGTCTTCTCTGTGTTTTTTTTTTTTTTTAGAAATTTTCGATGTAGCGGCTAACATGTTCTACAAGTCAACTCAAGTCACGTTTATCTGTATAGCCCTTAATCACCAAGAAGTCTCAAAGGGCTGCACAAACCACCAAATCCGATCCATGACTTGAAAACCGAAGACAGTGGTTTTTTTTGACCACTGGATGTCTCTCTACAGTTTTGTGCGAACAAAGAGAGCTAAAAAGTAATACAAAAAATGTAAATTATGGAGTCTAATTTTTTTCCATCAACTTTTGCCAGGTTTTTTCATTTTTATTTTTTACCTGTAGTAAAAAGCTAGCAGCCAACACAGTTATTCATACATCTCAGATTTACGAGTGGGGCTTTACAAAGAAACGTTGTCTAGACAAAAGGTGTTGTGGCAAAAAATGTCCCCAGGTGTTAAATTCACCCCCAAAACGTAGGTCACTCGTGCAAACGTCACTCAAATGACTTCGTATCTCATTTTTGGGGGAAAAGTAATAGAATTATACAGCACAGAGTATTTGCACTTTGTATAGAAATCCCTTTTGATCAAGTTGAAAATATTTACTTCGGCAAAATTATGCTTTATCTTCTGAACATTTGTGTCCCGTTTGGTAAGTATGGGGGGACATTTTTCAGCACAATACGATATGGTTTTAATTATAAACGCAGGTTTAGAGCGCCCTCCTGCAGTTTAGTGTGAGAATAACATGTAAAATTATATACCTGGAAATAATGAGTTAAATACCAGAGTATAAGTGGTTCCCACGGCCAAACTATGGAAACAAATGACAACTAATAATCTGGAAAATACGGTAGTCGTTTTTTGATATTTCTGCCACATGCATGCCAGCGGATACCAGTATTTATAGTGGTTGCAAGTACTTCTACCTCAAAACACGGTCTGGTATCGGTTATAAACCAATACTTGGTATTCACCCATTCTAGTTACCTTCTTTCTTACTGACTTAAAATAGTTCTTTACAGAAATAATCATCACCAATATATTCACTTCTTGGCGGCCTGGCGGCTGAGGGGTTTTGAGTTCTGAGGTCATGGGTTCAAATCCAGCTACTAGACTTCCTGTCTGGAGTTTGCATGTTCTCCCCATGCTTGCGCTGGTTTTCTCTGGGCATTCCGGTTTCCTCCCACATTCCTCCATAAACATGCATGTCAGGTTAATTGGCTGTTCCAAATTGTCCCAAGGTGTGAATAAGTGTGTGAATATTCTGTCTCTGTGCGCCCTGCAACTGGCTGGCAACCAGCTGAGAATGTCCTTAGAGTGAGGATAAGCGGTGCAGATAATGGATGGATGGATGGATAGTCACTGCTTATTGAAGTTATTTTTTCTGATAAAGTAGTCTTTGTAATTTTGATCAAACATAGGTATAGGAAACACTGGCACTCAATGTGTTATCCTTGCCTGCTTCTAGCAGAAAAAACATTTATAGACCAAGATGGTCCTTAATGACTTTTTAAACTTTCCCCCCTGAATAGAATATCGAAATTGATGCCAAAAATTGTCATCGACACATCAGTCGGATGCATCCTCGGAGCGATATAAAATCCAAAGCACATTTCATTGCAACTCATCCAATAGATGCAAAGATAATTCGCTGAAAACGTATAAATGTCAGCCTTGCTGTTTTTAGAGGGGATCATCGACGTGTCTTGCGTACATACGCACACGTTATCAGGGAACCGGGAAGCAACTTTTATGACCATGCTTCAGCTCCATACTAAGAAGCGTGTGAAACAACACACCTGTCCAACTGGAGCAGCTCGTAGGATTCAGTTTGAAAATCTTTGAAAATTTCTCCAATCTCAGAACGCCGGCACAAGACTGCTAAACAAAGGGAGGAAGAAGCGTTTTAGGGTTAAAGGAACAATTCAAATTCTTAACACTAGCAGAGGAAAAGCCACCGTCAAAGAATTGTTGTTCACTGCAGACAGTCCGGTTAGAAAATTGAGCTTATAATTCTTTCTTGATTTAATTATATATTTTCTTACTCTACAATTTTTAAGTGTATTTTAAATTAATGATATATTTTTTAATTATTTCTTTTCTTTTTTGACTAGAAAAGAAAGTTAAGGTTGGGGTGTGTCGTTTTGAGGTGTCCTTCAAAAGTTGAAAGGTAAATACTTTCTCTATCACTTATGTGTTGATTATGCGCAATTGATTCCAAAAAGCCGTTTTGTTTATTTTCTGCTGCACCTATCTTCTTTTGTCTTAGTTTTATCAGAACTGTTTTGGGTGGAACACATTAGCTTTGAGAAATGGGGGCTAGGAGAGTGCTGGAGAGTGATGTCATGCTCGTCTGCACAGGTTCAGTTTTTTTTTTTTAATTGTCAGTGTAGAATGGAAATGGTGAAAGTAAGAAAAGGCCTGTATCTTATAAGTTCAAATGCCTACCGAAACCCCCAAAAAGATGAAAAAAGGAGAGTTAATTTAACCCCGTCTAAGAAATGTGTCTACTTGCGCGTGCATGATGAATATGCTGACTGAATCTGTGATTATGACTTTATGCCAGGAGATGGCGGCAGAGTGTAATAAAGTCTCATCAGCTACTTTAAATACATTATATTAATCACAATTATTATTATGCTAATATTATTAGTGATAATAATGATACTACCTAAATGAGTTGAACACAATTTTTTAACTTAGCACTAACTATGCTATGTTACTTATACAAATGTGACCAACCTGTTTTTAACAGACCATAAAAAAAGAGTTACATTGTCCAATTAAATTCTTCTTCTGAAATGCATATTGCAGATTTTTTTGCACATTTCATTATCTAAAGTATCAATTTATTTTACAGTGTCCCAATGAAATTATTATTTTTTGTTTACCATCCACACAAATGTCTGAGTGCTTCATTAAAAATGTTAGTGTTGCGTATTAGCTTCCAATAATGCCCAACAAAGTAAACCCATCACATTATGTCAACTACCGAGCACCTTTTTCCAGAGTCATAGCATTCCTTGTGATTGATAAATCGGAGCGGAAGTTGCAGCAGTCGCTCCTTTGCAGAGCTTTGACACTTTTATTGTCCACCTAAAAGCATTAGAAAGTATTACTTAAACAGTGGGGCTTCGGCTTTTCCTGAGAAAGTAGACCTGCTTTGTTTCCTCTGGAGCAGTTTGGAAAATTGTTTTTTGAGGGTACATAATCATTTACAACATTTAAGTTTTTAAAGCTCTTATGCTGAATATACTGTTCATGTGTCCAAAAATCAGCCATTGGGTTAAAAAAAACAAAACGGCAAAATGTGTAACCGAATCCCGGGATAGTACCAACCTTAGATCAGACAGGAATCACTTTGGCAACGGCACACGGCAAGTGAATGTTAATGAGGCGCAACATAAGGCTGCAGAAAATGAATTATTGATTATTATGCCACTGATTTTATTTTCAGGCATAATTTTGCTATAAAAAATTGCTTGTGTGTGGGAAATTGTGACAGATTGTGCTTAATGACTTCACTTTGATGGTAATTCATTATGTTATTGATCCTTCCAAAGAAACTGCTGTTAACTTTTCGTGAACTTACACATTAAGCAATATTCCATCTTCTTGCCATGTTTTCAATATGTAGCTTTGGCAATCAGCAGAATGATGCCTCATTGATGTTTAAAATAACAATGAAGTGTTAATACTCTTTAATGCTAGACTCAGTTTTAAAACACAACTACGGTATTTACGATACAAAAAAACTTTTGAATATTTGAATGTCATTTTACAACCCCAATACATTCCTTTTGGCTTTTAAATATTTATTAAAATTCCCCACCCCTTGGGCTGCTGCATAACATTGGTCTGTAGAAGTCCAAGGAACAAGATTTCCAGCAAGAGAGAGAAAAAAAGCACATTTGTAATAAGAACAGTATAGTGCAAGTTGTAGCAGTCATAATTCCAAACACCCTTTGGCAAGCGCCCTCCCCTACCTTTTATCTACCTCAGTTTGTGTCCCTTCCGTTTCCCATTTAATGTAACTTTTTTATATGTAGCTATTTTTTTCCTCCCCGTCAGTGACGTTTGTATTGTATTATATGTACAAATGAAATTACCCGGCAGTGCCCCCAACAAACATGACACAGCTGATATATGACATGCAGAATGTGAGTTGCCTTGGCTCACTTCACGGCAACGGATGGTTGCTACCCATAGATAAAAGACAAGATGTCTGCAACGTACAGGCTGTGATGAACGTCACAAACAAAATGTCATGGCCAGTAGAGTTGGTGGTGAGTAAACTGTGTAATGTCTGATAACTTTATGCTGTCCCTGGCACACAGGACAACTACTGCAGAATGTGGTTCAAATTGTTATGCATTCTGGATTTTATGTGATTTCAGGGAAAGGTTTTGGGTCAATATAACTATAAAGTGCCTTGGGTGTCTTCCTCTGAATGACTCAATCAGTAAAATGTAGCAGATTAAAAACAACTCTGAAGTCCTGTTATGAGTGGCCAAACATTTGCACACATACCAACAGAATTTTAAGTCTCTTAAAATTGGTTTGCTGGAGAGATAATTGTGCCGTGGTCAAATTAGTGAAATGTGATTTTTAGAAATGTCCTTTTATTTGTTATATTAAAAATGCATATTTTAGTTTGTTTTGACAACCAGACAGGAGATGTCTATATCTATGATATGACTTCCCCCCCTTTTGTTATCGGGTAACAGACCCTTTAAGACTTCTCCTTTTGTTCTTCTTTTTTTTTTTAGAAAATGATGGTTAACATAATAAATAGTTGCAAATTGATTTATTTCCCACAAAATTGATCATATATGTGTGATTAAATGTTGATGAGATTTGCGTTTCCTTTGTATCACAAAAATACTTTGATAAAAATGTTAAAAGGACAGTGTGGATTATTTAGCACTTCTTGGTGGTCTTCTTGGTCAGCTTCTTTCATATTTATTTTTTAATAATAAGAAAAAATACTTGAACCATCATGTAAAAAGGATTTTTTTTAACTCGTAGGTTGAGAAATTTGCACTTATTAATTTGTTTATTTATTTTTCTTTATCAGTTTTTTTTCCCTGATAAAAATGTTTTTTATTCTGTGTACGGTGACCTTCTGTGTTTTTCTCCTGAAAGGTGCTTTGAAATAAAATGTATTATTCTCAGTCTGTCTCTGTGTGCCCTGCAACTGCCTGGCAACCAGTTCAGGGTGTCCTCTGCCCACTGCCCGAAGATAGCTGGGATAGGCTCCAGCACCCCTGCGACCCTACTGAAGATAAGCGGTGCAGATAATGGATGGGTGGAGCCTCACGTAAAATTAATTGACATAATTGTCCACCATCTTGCTGCTGCGGGTATCCAAAAACCTCAAAAAGGCTGTACAAATGAATGAGAAGTAATATGTTGCATTTGGTCACTTAAAGTCTGCGCGGTTAGTATTCTCCCTGGTGCTTTTTAGATCTCGTATTTGGTTGCACTACACTATACAGTGACATCTAGTGGTCAAATAACAAATTTTGTCCCTTTAAACTTATATAATTTGAATTATTTTCATAAAACCGCGCACAGTTAGCTCTCTAAGTGAATCGTGAATGTATTAAGTAAGTAAGTAATTGAATACATTAGTCAAAAATACCAACAATTATTAGTGATGACACATTTACAGTAGTTAATATAATACATTGCTCTCCAGCCTTAACGTCTGCTTGCTCTTATTTAAAAATAACAAATATAATTGCCAATGACCAAAAGAGTAAACATCCACAAGTAAAAAAACAGAATGGGTCTTTTCTATGCATTATTACTGATAAAGCTTAGTTTTGTTTGTTTGTCTTCTTAATAGAGGTCGACCGATTATCGGGCGGGCAAATTACTGGCACCGATATTTAAGAATTTGACGGATATCGTTTTTTTTTTTTTTTTTTTTTCCATTTAATGAGCCGATTATTAAGTCTCATGCAGCCGTGCCTTTCTCTCCCTGGCTCCTATTCCTCCAATCGCTTGTAACACAACAGAAGCGCCGACCAATTGGCCTTATATTCTAGACGAACAATCCATTCCGGCAAAGAGAGAAAGTTGTTATCTTTTTTTTGTATCAATATAAAAGTTACTGTCGGGCAAATGCATCATTAAAAGAGCAGCTGTTGTAAATCCACTTATTGGCTACAAGGAAGTATTTAAGGCTGTTGGCGCCTCAGAAGTCACAAGAACCCCCTGATGTATCATGCTTTAAATGCTTGGAGACCAGAATTCACCCGATTTGAACCTGATAACAAGTCTCTGCTGCAATTATGCTTACATGACTTCACAATGTTATTCTCCTCTCCCAAGGCTAAGATGAGGTTTGACAATAGTTGGGTAATAAGCACGTGACAACAAGGCCTTATAGTTGTAAATTACTTTGGAGTATGTTTTTGCTACACAGCACGAGATTTGTTTTTCACCACTTAATTAGGTAAACTGTTAAAAAGAGGGTCACTGCCTTCATGACGCTCATGATGTTAAAATAGTTATTTCTCATGAACCCTACCGAGGGGGTGGGGGGTGCTAGGGGCTTGTTGTTGGGGGGAAATTAATGGATGGGGGTAGGAAGGTGCTTTGCTTATCGTTGTTCATTGTTTAATGCTGTTGTTCATTTTACCTACTACTTTATTTCGTGCAGAACCCCCAAAACCCCTATTTTGCTTATTTTCTTTTTTCTTCTCTTGTTTCTTTTCTACTAGTTTTTTAGCTTATTTTTCCCGCTTTTTGTTTATTTTGTTCTCCATTTTCCTTATTTAAATTAATTCTTTTGTTATTGTTTTCATTTTTTTTTAGCTTTTTAATTAATTTTCCTTGCTTTTTACTATTTTTTTCTGCCATTTTTCTCCTTTGTTTCTCTACTTTTCCTTTTCCTTTTCTTTTTTTCATGTTTCTTTTTTCCTAGCATTTTTCTTTGTTTTTCCTGCTTTATTATCTTTTCTTCTTTTTTCTCTTCTGTTTTTTTTTCTTCTTTAGTTTCGTTTTTCCAGGCTTTGTATTTTTTCTTGGTTTTTCCTCTTATTCTTATTTTTTCATACTTTGTTCTTTTTTTCTCTTTTTATTTTATCTTTTCTGTTTTCCAGCTTTTTATTTCTTTTTCCCCACTTTATTTTTTTCTTCTTTTCCACTCTTTTTTCCTTTTATGTATTTGTTTTTATTTTTCTGTTTGATATTTTTTCAGGCTTCCCTCACCATTGTATCCAGTTTCTATGGGTGGTGCACCAAATAAAGCTCACCCAGAGGGATATGACATGGTTGTCCGCCATCTTGTTGGTATGACTCACACCTAAATCTTACAACAATTACCTCCCTGCTTGGCGCTCGGGATTAGGGATTGGAATTAGGGGATTTATTCAGCTAATGACTCCCAACAACGGGTGTTGAGACACATCAATTGGGTTGAGCGAGGGGGCTGGGAATCCCCTCCTCTGTATCAATCTCCTAAAAAGAGTCAAGAATGCAAGAATCTAAGTATTTTCTGGACTTTAACCACCTCCAACTAAAGGGATTTGGCTCGGGTACATACACACATACATTACATTAATCTAAATATTACCAATAAGAATGTACCATTGAGCACAGGGGTGGCAGTGGATCACTTGTCTTAAAACCGAGAGGTCGCAGATTTGTTTCCTGGCTCCTCCAAGTTTAATGTCAAATACACTGAACCCCTAATGCCCCCTATAGGCAGGTAGGTGCCTTGCATGGCTGCCTCTGGCTATGGGTGTGTGAGTATGTGTGTGTGAATTGGTAAGTGTGAAGAACATTGTAAAGCGCTTTGGAAGGTCTTCAGTGACTTGAAAAGTGCTATATAAATGCAGACCATTTACACATTAGACCATTCTAAGGGTACTCCTAGAACCTTGTTAAAGGCGGGGCAAAAAAATGAGAAGAAGAAATGTGTGGTTTGGTTACTTTAAGTCTCTGTAAATTGTGCTCTTTCTTCCATATGCTTAATACCACTTGCTTTCGATTGCACTATACAATACAGCGGCATTCTGTGGTCAAAAATTACACTGGGTTCCTTTAATAATGAAAACCAGATGATCATTAAGTAAAATTATTTTTTCTCCTATTTTTATGATTCTGTAGTATAATTGTAATAATATCTAAATATCAAAATATTTTATAGGCTCTCTTCTAAAAAAATTAATTTGCTGTTGTTATTTCATGGCAGTGAAGAAAATGATCCTGCCCCAAAAATGACCATTGTTTTTCTTTCTGTTTTTGCAAAACAAAAACAAAAAAGAATACATCTTGAAAGGTGAAAAATGTATATTTGTGTAGCTGTTTTCAGAATTTTGCAAAAAATCGCATTTACATATGTGTACTCAATCAGTCCAGTTTCATTGGAATTTGTTTTGCTGAAGAGAATAAACTTCAAAATATAAAGTAAAATGTTAGTTAGGCTTACTGAGACGACACTAATTTGTGTCCCAGATTTGTGAACAAAACAGGCTTTATCATGTATTTTAAAAGGTTTGACATACTTTATATGAGGACATCTGGCTATTGTGCAGAAAAGGACTAGAGACAGAAAAGGAAGCTGAGGCTCTGCATTTATGACGCCAGAACAGTCACAAAAAGAAACGAGACTTGCGACTATCCTAAGAGTTTCTTTGAACAATTGGTAACAAAAAAATTAAAAAAAATAATGCAGCTCACTGACTATCTTTCCATTTGTATTTTCATTTTTGCACCAAATCATTATGTTGTTCTATTTTATTTTACACTTCACTGAATGAGTTTTTCCAAATATTTTTAACATGAACTATATTTGCAATCGCATCACAATATTGTTTTAGATATTTTAAGTGAAAAAAAGTCCTGGGAAACTATCAAGTCTTCTAAATTGTTATTCACTTAATGGATTAAAACCCCACACTTTTCGTCATATTCTCGGGTATGGACAGAGGTGGTGTAGGGTGGCAAGACAATGAGCAAATACCGTTAAAAATAAGGTACGCTGCACAGTGTGTTTGCATTAAGAATCTCATTTCTAACTCAGTGTTTACATTCATTAGGCATATTTGATCACAAAATAGACTCTCAAAGGATACATGCACATGCAAACCACAAGCCATTAAGCATACAGGAGAACAAAATACAGTTGTATCTTGACCACAAGTTCGTTGTAGATAATAATCCGTCACTGGCTTACCTTTTTTTTTATTTAACTTTTCAATTTCCTTTCTAAATGGACTTACATAGTAAACCACAAATTGAATATATATATATATATATATATATATATATATATATATATATATATATATATATATATGAACTGGCATTTTTAAACATAGGTTGAGAAATTTGCCCATCTAACTTAACATAAGCCTCATCTAGAGGGAGCTGCCATTTTGTCCACCATCTTGCTGCTACGTGTACCCCTTCAAAACAAAAACCCTGTGAAAGGCAAAAAAGAAAGGAAAATTGATGCGGTGTGGTCACTTTGAGTCTCTGTTTGTATTTTTCTTTGTGCCTTTGAGCACTTGTTTTCAGTTGCACTGCACAATACATGCAAATCTAGTTGTCAAATTATAACACCGTCCCTTTAAAACAGATCTAAATAAAACATGCATGTATGGACTAATGTTTTGAATATCAATGGCTGAATAATTTATGCAGACAGGGAATTTAATGATGCTCTGGCATAAAATGTGTGATGATTAATTCTGCTACTGCCTTATTTTCAGTGTTGGGCACATTGCTTTTAAACGCTAATTCGTTATAGTTTCTCACTTTTTCTAAAAAGTAACTCAGTTAGTAATGTAATTACTCTATAGTAAAATTAACTAGTTACCAGGGAACGTAACAATTTTTGTTACTTTAAAACAAAGTTGTGATCTCGAATCGAAGTCATTTAAATTTACTGAATTTGAACATACATATTGGTTGCAGCTGATTAATTTGTGGGAAAACATTTTTTGTTAGTTAATTCTCATAAAAGATGCCTTTATGCCATTCTTCCATCATGAATAATTACTTTTAGAATTTATTTAAGTAAATAAAATAATTATAGGAGTGTAGTTCAATTTCCCATATTTATATCGTTGTACTGGCTGAGACTCATACTATTGTGCCATGAGACCTTGTCTAGTGTGCCGCAGAAATTTGCTAAATTTTATCTTTCCAAAAATCATGCGATTGTTCTATGTTCATGATCAGTATCTGCTTTTTTCCATTGATCAGCAGATTGTAATATTCATTCATCCATATCAGTAGGTGGCAGCAGATTTCTTTTTTTCTTCTTCTTGTATACAAATGTTCTGCTCATGAGGTAGTACAAGCAATTACATTGAATAACTTATTTTGTATGATGAAACTATTTAAGAGTGCACTTCAAATAAATGATAAAATACATAAAATAAACTAAAAAGCGTGCCAATTAAATTATTTTAGCTTTTTTTTTAACTAAAAACCAAACACAAAAGATTTAGTCCCAGTAAAACGTTTTTTGTTCCACTGGTCGATAATTTTGATCAAGTATTATTTTGATTATTTTTCTCCCAAAAACAAGATAAAAATAATAGCAAAACTTGAAAAATCAGTCAAAAATATAGTAAAATCCCAAAATACGGCAAAATAATTCACAAAAATGAAAGTAACCTTCTGATCCAAAGTGACCATTAATCTTTATACTGTCAGGCAACACAATCATTTAAACATGAACAATATCATGAAACTGGTGCTGGGAATTAATTTTTAAATATTGTCGACTGATGGTGTGCTTAGAGATGTTTCTGACAAAAAAAGTTTGCTTTATCTCATAAAAGGTTGGGAAACGCTGCTCTACAGTGCAGGGAGCAGCACGATGTTCTATAACTTGTAGAAAAATATGTGGCAAAAGCTATTTATTTCTTTAATTTGATTGAATTTAGTGATTTGAGATGTTTAAACTTGTACCTGAAGGCACAAGAACTATGTAGTGCTTGCAACATCACTTCAACAACAACATAGTACCACACCATTTTTAAAAGGGGGCAAGTCATGGGAGTAGAGAAAGCGTAATATTTACTGATCAATAGTCTGGATTAAATATTCTTTTTATTTATGTATCACATTCAAAAATACATGATATTCCACATGTTCAAATCCTTAAAATGAAAACGTCAAAATTGTACGGCCCAAAATCTGTGTTTTTGCCGTAAGTTGACTATTGTCTTGGCTATTTTGGAAAACGCTGTATTTTTTCAATAGGATTTGCTGAGCTGATGAACACACAGAAGAGTTCAAGGTCATGTGTCAACTTAACGACTTTCCTTGAAGTTGATGAATAACGTTTTCGTACGGTTTAGTTTTCTTCATTTACGTGTAAGCCTAACCTATAAAATCCAATCCTTTTTGTACAACGTTTTTTTATTCTTGTTTGTAAAACAACTCCAACAAAAAAAGTCAAAGTGGACCTTAAAAAACAAATTGCATATAAAAGAGCAATCACCATATCGAAGAAACTAGACTGTTCTTCAAATCATCCAATCCTACACATATCCTTTTCTTAAGATGATTTCAAAGCCTTTATGACCCTGATGTGTCCTTTTTCTTCACTATCTAGGACTAGGTGCAATACTTTGTGCAGCAGTTGGCCACAGTGAACACTCCTCCACAAGAATGCATATTATTTTTCGAATACCTGCGTCCTTGTGCGCGTCCATGCTTCAACTAAAATATAAGACCGCCATAAAAACTTCTATATTCCACTGCGTTAAAGATGGATGGAGACCTCATTCGATATCCTTATGCTGGATAGCTGCTTAAACACTTTGCTTGTATACTTTATCTACTTTACAGGGAACTTGCCTAAAATCGACTGTGGGTGTTTGGTTTCCGTAAGAAGTAAGAAAAATAATAAAGTGAAATAAAATTGTTTTGCTTGTTTTAGATAGTTTCTGTTATGATGTAGTTATTTTAGTTAAACAATATTTAAAACTAAATGTCAGTTCATTTTTTGCACTGGAACTAGTGTTTTTGTCTCATTATCATCAAATTTTGGCTTGTTTTTCTGAGATCATAAAAAAAGCGAGCCTTAAAACAAAAAAAATTGCTGTTGACAGATTAGGTGTACTATTTTTTTTTATATATAATTATTAGGTTACAAAAATACAGAAACACTTGTGTTCCAATTTGGCAATTGTTTTTTGTTTCTACATTGTCGAGGTTTAACTCGAGACTCTGGTGCTCAAATGTGTTTTTGATACATTTTGCATGCTTTACCCCAGAATTCCAATTTTTTCAGTTTGTGTTTGACTAAATGTATTTCCTTAATATTATTATTTTAATTTGACAATCACTGCCTTGCAGGCTACATTTTCAAAAGTGGTTAAAAGACACTTAATCATGTCCTTTGCAAAAGTTCATTATCCAAAACATGCTATTAAATTGAAATAGGTATTTTCACATTTATATATTATAAGCATAAAGTTTTGCATACACATGAAAAAAATATGTTACCGCATTGTCATGAGTTAAAAGCCCAAGTAAACTTTTGCCTCGACACGATGGCCAGGTTTTTTTTTTTTTTTCCAATTTCAGGCAGTAGAAAAATTCTGAAATAAACTTTGCACTTGGTTCAGCATTTCTTATCTGGGGAAGTTGGAATCCGGCCACACCATCATGGTGAAATGAATTTCAATCCATATACATTTATTTTAAATAATTCCAGTTAGTGCACTGGAGCTATAATAGGTTGTGAAATCAAAAAGTGTCCAATACAGGTGGTAGGAGGCACTAAATTGTTAGAATCTCATCTCATCTCATTAGCCGTACCGCTTATCCTCATTAGGGTCGCGGGGGGGGGGGCTGGAGCCCATCCCAGCCATCTTCGGGCAGTGGGCAGGGGACACCCTGAACTGGTTGCCAGCCAATTGCAGGGCACACGGGGACAGACAACTCATTTGCTCATTCACACCTAGGGACAATTTGGACCGGCCAATTCACCTGAAATGCATTTGTAAATTTATTTTTTTCATTTAAAAGTTGTCAAGCCCAGAGAAAAGATTAAGGATTAAAACAATTGCTTCTTTTTTTTATATGTTTTAAGTTTTTACCACTGCTATAGGAACAGGTTGTAGAAAATATCCCTTACTCTTAAAAAGCCCCAAAATCTCATCTCTGCACACAAAAACGAAATCAAGAGCAGTAGCTTAAAAGGTAGCGCGGTCGTCTTGGGACCAAGATGTTATAGTTATAGTTGTAAAAAACTGCTCTTTCAAAACACTATTGATTTAAATAATAATCAAAAATACATGAACTATCGTACGAACATGCATTTTAGATACTAGTTGATTGAGAAATTGGCTTAGTAAACGTCTAATTTCAATCTTTGTGTAAATTTCGGTATATAGCATGGAATATTAGGAACTTTCAGGGTATGTACAGTGATGGAAGCGGACCAAATAAAGCCCCGTGCTATACTTTGGACACAAAAGGCTTGATACAGTTTATAGTCCAAAACAAACTGGACTCTTACCCAGAGTTAGTTAGGATAAGCTCCAGCCCACCATAAATAGCCTCGTGGAAAATGGATGGATGTTTATAATAGGTTTATTGTCCCACCCAAATCTCTTTGTTTACAATGTGTACTTTTTGGCTGAAAGTTTTTCAAAATGCAGTAAACCAGCGTATTAAAATTTTATCATGCTATTCGGTTGTGCACGGGGTCCATTATTCGCCAGGTTAAATTTTAATGCCAAGCCGCAACATACCCCTGTTTAAATTTTGTACCTCGATAAGCACAGTGAGTCATCCTGGTTTAAAATCTTTATCATTCAAGCAGTGTTGTTGAGAATTCAACATGACGTCATTTTGCACCACTGAGCCAAGTTTATTTCTCTTTTACATATTATACAATTCTTATTTTGTTTTATTTTGTTGTGGTTTCTTAGGGCTGCATCAGCTAAGGGTAATTTGAATGAAGAAAACAATGAAGGTGTTGGCGAAGAAATTTTGCGGCAGTGAGGTATGTGTTGATATGTTGTGTTGCCTGTCTTTATGATGAAATTCCACTAGTTTCAGCTGTCATAAAATTATTTTGTTTGCATACAAAGAAGCTTTTGAGTGCAAGGAAATAGCGCAAATGTGCACTCAACATGAAGTGTGTTTGTTGCCTCACTGACTAGGATGATGTCTGCAAATAATGCCTTCACTTCCATAATGCAAGAAATCCAGCCAAAGTGTGCATCACAAAAATCATTTCCCTGATAATGTGTTTACATGTTTGTATTAAGCCAGATAATTTGATTCAATTAGTGTGTGTTAAAATGTCAGAAGTGGGTTTTTAATAACATAACATTAAATAATAGAATCGTTTCAAAAATAGATCCCTTTGAAATCAAACCAAGACCTCTACAAAGTGACCATGTGTGTGTGCGTGTGTGTGCATGCCTGTGTACTCAACTTGTCTGCAACAACACATACCTCTAACTAAAAAGAGACACTTTCTCGTTTATTTTTGTCATGCCTAACCTTTGACATCAATTAGCGCTTTGTTATGCTTTTATGATTTGAATCAATAAGTAATATATGCACAGTTTAAAAATATTTTATAATGGCAACACCTGTGGTCTTGGGATTGTTTCTTTAATTTTTTGCCTTTTTGTATCGAAAATATTGAATAGAAACAAAGCCAATGTCGACTCACAGCCTCAGTGGAATTTTATTGGCTTTTAAAACTTCACTCAATCGTATACATATAAAATCAGGGCCTTTTTTCTAAATTGTTATTTTATTGAAATGTTTATAAGATTTTCTACATTATAGAATCTTTTTTTTATGTGCCGTCTACTGGTTATCATATTTGTATATGTTTTTGTTAGAATATTTCTATGCGTGTTTGTTTTTACAATTTTTTTATTCTAGCTGTTCACCAATAATTTTGGTGCATAGAATACATTGGATTTGGAATGCGGCTGCTCGTTGTGCTAATGCGTGACTCACGCTACGCAGCCCGCATCGACACGGGGTGACACAATCTCCTCACATACATCATCTTAATCTTCGCACCGTTAAACCGCGGTCAGGATTAAACCTTCCTAGGCAAAATTCCCTTGCATGAAGTATCTTAATAGCAGGACAGGAAGTGCAACGTGTTAGCTTGTAAACAAGCCGCTGCCTCAAATAATAGGCTTAAGCATAGTACACAGCTTGTAAATTTTAGAGAATCCAATCTCAGAAATGATTTGTCATCATCGGTTCTCGATTCTTCGTACTCAGAAACAATGCAAAATGGCGTAGAATCCCCAAAACACACAAAAAAAAAAAATACGAATGACTTGGAGTCAATTGATTGGGGGAGTGGCAGAAGAGGTACTGATTTGGCAAAAAATGGAGTTTGGATGATTTTTCAGATACTTAAAAAGTAATTAATAAATAAAAATCTATCCAGTTTTCTATTCTTTCAATCCAGCTAATTCAGTGTTCATTATAGGTTTAAATCTTTAGTGAATGGCACTAGCTATTTTTGAAAGTTACAATTATGAAATTAATTTTGTACTATTTTACGCCCGAAAGAGGGATTATTACATTATTGAAATGTGTCACTGCACAAGTAGTCTCTGATTTCTTCCTCATAGCCATTTTATTATTTCAGTCATTTTTAACCTCTTCATTTATTTAGTCATAATACATTAAAATGTTCCTATTTTCAGGCTTCTTCATATTGGTTCCTGTTAGAACTGCTTTTAACCAAAACACCTCTTTCCAGGGGAAAATTACTCTCTTTTAGTTTAAGTTTACTTAGGTTTTTGTCCTTGGGACTGCCCTCACAGTATAAAAGTAAATGTCAGTCATTTTGACGGAAGATGAACGCTACAATTCACTCGTTTGTACCCAGGATGTTCTTTCACAATAACAATTCAAAGAAACTGCTCAGGTCAGCTCCAATGCTTGTTTTACCAGTGTCACAGCCCAGATATAAACAAACACAGGGAGGAATAATAAAAAGCCTTAATTCTACAAGTTGTAGTCTAGTAAACGTATTTGACGTTTAAAGCCATCAATAGCACTGAATGTGTTTTGTTAAGTAAATTAGGGTTGGAGAGGTAACAAACAATCTAACCCAAATTAAAAACACTTTGAATGACCAAAACATTGACAAACTATTAGCAACTTATGAGAAATCGAGTCCATCTTGCAGCTCTCAAGCGCTGTGGATGTATACCTTAAATGTATTGAAAACAAGGCCTACTCAACTGTCACTCAAATATTACTGTTAAAACTCGGAAAATATGAATGCACGTAACAACAAGTTCGTGCAGCAAAAATATGTTTGCTAGCCTCTGCTTCCCATCAGCAATTAAAGGTACAACAGTAGCAGGAAACCCTCATCCACACATTGTCTGTCACGTGTTACCCATTCACCAACAATTATTGGTTAGTCTCAAAATTCCTCAGTAGCAGGTATTATCAAATATTTGTGCATATTCTTATGTGACAGAATTATTCTGTCAAGTATTTTTTTTACCTTCAGTGTTCTCTTTGTGTGAGAGTATTTAAACTTCAAAGTTCTCAAGATTGACTTGCTACTAGTCACTTTATCTGACTCAACTTCCTGTGTTGTTTTGGAGAACCACCCTCCCCCCTTTGTATTCCGTCCTTGCTCATATTCAGCAATAAGCATCAAAAGTGCAGTGTTGTTTTCAATTGTACTTTCAGGGCAATGATTCATTTTGACAGCTTTACATTACCTTTGCGACACACAGGATCCATTACAAATAAAATTTAAAAATGACAGCAATTTGGAGTTCAAGCAAATCTGACGGATGTTGTCTCCTATTTCTCTGGATGCCCTTCATTGACAGAATTTTGGGCTTCCTTCTCTTGAGTGCCCAAGCCAAAGACAGCGTTGTGCAGTGCAAATGGAAAGTGATCGATGACTCAGTGCTCCCTCTCCAATATGCTCCCAAAACAAATTGGCTCCTCCATTTTGTTCCTGCCTGGCAATAATTCTAAAGTTGGCAGCTCCGACTGGCATGGTGGTTTTACGTCATCTGAAAGTCAGCTCCCAGAATACTTGTTCACTGTCTTTTGTCAGATGGTCATTCTCTCCCAGGATTCTGGTCATGTCAGGTGAGACACTTTTTGTCTCGGTTTTGAATAATAATCAAAATCCAATTTGAGTACGTTTAACTTTAGCGCATAACATACATTAAATTTTGGATTAAAACGGCAATGAATTCAAATCGTGCAAATAATTTGTCCCCTATTGCATGTGAGCAGGATCAGTATAATATGATTGGATCCCCTGATAGGTTGCTATGTTGAAATTGCATTGCATCAAGGCTAATTATTTGCTGAGTGATCACTTCATATTCGATGATCTCATTTGACCTTCACGTTAAATGTCAAATGCATTGTAAGCTCTAGAGTCATAAGAAGAAGCTAAACGACCTTTAGAATGTGTTTTCTGAATATGTTAACTACCTATTTGGAAAAGTTTTTCACAACTCAAATGTCTGACTTAGTAGTAAAGGTTGTTTTGTTTTTTGAGGGGGCGGAGGGTCCTGTAAAATGGCCCTTCTTCATCAATCTCCTAGTTTTAATCATTTATCAAAAACACTAAAAGGGATCTGTATAGTAAGGATGCGGCATCTATTTTGCATGACACCAAGATACTGAAACAGTGTCTTTTGTGAGACATGTACATGTTTGTAAAAGTGTCCAGACAAATGAATATCTCTGTAGTGTTAAGCCACAATGCTACACTAAATGTATAATGGGGCATCAATTCTAAATTTGTAGAGTTTGAAGGTCAAAACAGGTTAATTCTGTGACTGAAACTTTGACTAAGACTTCTGCCTCAAAACTCAGAGGTCCTGGATTCAATTCCAACAAGTTCTGTTTTCTACAGCACTTTGTTTCCCTCCCAAATTCCCAAAACATGCATAGCAGGTCGATTTCAGAGGCAAAATTATTCTTGGAAGTTAATGCGTGTGTGATTTGTTGTCCAACTCTATGTGCCCTGCGATTGCCTGGATACTAGTCCTACTGCTTGAAGTCAGCTGGAATAGACTCTCTTAAGAATAGGCAGTAGGACAACAAATATTTTCTTCCATGAAGATATTGCTCACATTAATCTTCTGCATGATAAACATGGTTTATCTTACTAGCTAATTTTCATTTTTCAAAAATGCTAATAAACAAGGATTTACAAGGAACATGTTTTTCTAGTGTTTCACCACCGATCAGTTGACATAGCTTTCTGTTCTTTTTTGAAGTTCTTTTTTGCTATTATTTTATGTGGTTCCATATAAAAACAATTTGTAACTTGCTAATACTTCCACGTACAAATTTTATAATTCACATTTAGATTGCAATTTGAATGGACTACTGTGAAATCTGCCCTTGTGTCTTAAAACCTTTTTTTTACAGTTTAGTCAAAATTGCACAATGATTAGGATATTTTTGAAAATAGGACTTCCTGGGTTGGTGTTTAGTGTTTTAGCATTTAGGTTATACATTGCCGTGAAAAGTATTTGCCCCCTTCCTGATTTTTCCTTTTTTTTTTTGCATATTTATCTTTTATAAAGGTTTCAGATCATCAAATCAATTTTAATATCACACAGGTACAACCCAATTAAATACAAAAAGCTTTTTGAAATGTTGATTTGATTTATTAAGGAACAAAAAAGTCTACGCCTATCTTGCCGTATGTGAAAAAGTAATTGCAAAGCACTGTCAGAGCCATTGTCAACAAATGGAAAAAAACTGTGGCAAACAGGAACAGAGGAAAACCGTCCCAGGTGTGTTGCAAAATAACTCAAAGAGTCGACTCACGTTTGCCAAAAAGCATCTTGATTATTCTCAAGACTTTTGGAAAAATATTCTGTGGATTAATGAGTCAAAAATTTAACTTTATGGAAGGTGTGCAGCCTGTTAGATCTGGGGTAAAATGGCATAGCATTTGAAAAAAAGAGCATGATGCCAAAAGTAAAGCATTGTAGTGGCAGAGTGATCTGGGGCTGCTTTGCTGCCTCAGGACCAGGACAACTTGCTGTGGTTGAAGGAATAATGAATTTTGGTGTTCACCAGAAGATCCTGAAGGAGATCTTCCGGCCATCAGTTCGTGCCCTCAAACTTAAGCGCTTTTAGATCATGCAGCAGGGTAATGATCTGAAACACAGTCCACTTATGAATGGATTTAAAACAAAACAAAAGCATGTTTCTGGATAGGCCAAGTCAAAGTCCGAATTCAAATCCACTTGGGATGTTGTGGTGTGACCTTAAATGTGAATTTCATGCTACAAAACCCTCCAACAGGGCAGATTTTAAACCGTTTGACGAGTAAGAGTGGGCCAAAATTCCTCCACAGCGTTGTGAAAGACTCAATACTAATTGTTGTAAACATTTGCTTTCTGTTATCGCTGCCAAAGTTGGCCCAACTCGGGATTAGGTTCATTGGTCAATTACCTTTTCCCATGGGGCTCGATAACGTTTGATTTTTTTGTGCCCTAATAAACATAATCAACATTTCCAAACTACATTTTGTATTTCCTTGGGTTTTTTTCTCTGTTTTATTAAAATTGGATTTATGATCTGAAACCTTTGTGAGTGATAAATATGCAAAAAACACAGAAATCAGGAGGGGGCAAATATTTTTTCATGGCACTCTAAATGCACAATAAATCACAATCAACTTTGGTTACCATTACTAATTAAAAAGGGAATTTATACCAAATAAAATATTTACTGGCATTTTATCAATTAGCTACTGTGCATGATTTGAATCTAGCATTTTTCCTGTGTCATTTCCACAAGAGACTTACTAAGAAGAGCACAGCCACACACACAAAAATGTGTAACCAGCCATTGAACCGCAGAAGCATTTATACAGCATGGGAACACAACCTCATACTTATAAAAAAAACTTGACTCATTATTGCAAATTCAGATAGTTTCAAATAAGATAATTTGAAGTTCTTATGTATTTAGAAGAACTTAAATGTTTGGCCTCAGACAAAGACGCAGCTGTCCTGCACAATGTAGCTCCAGAGCTTATATGATGCAGTTCACCAAACAAATGCATGAAGTATGTGCATGAATCTGTTCTGGGTTCTGTCTCAAGAGATAATGTTCGAGGTAGTAGATTGGTGTTTTTAAGTTGAGTCATGGTAACAACTTGTTTGAATTTCTGTGTTAACAACACCACGCCTTATCACTATTTGAGCCTACTGTATCCTCGGAAAGAATAAAATGTTTCACTGGACATTACAAAATATATTTAACAATTACAGTTCAATTATAATGTAAACCCTCAAAATTGTTTTAATAGAAGATGGTTGCACAACAAAAAACCCTGGCTTGGGTCTCGAGGAGAAAATCAGTTTTTAGTCCGAGCCATCATGTAGCTATACATTTCATCCAACACAAAAGAGGTCACCAAAAATCAACGAATAAAGGGAACTTATCAAAGCACCCAGTTCATCTTTAAACACAGTAAATGCTTTGAAAGAGTTCTCCTGAAACAATACTGTATATCTTCTGGTGCCATTTTGATATTCTAGAAATACATGATTTAAAAAAACTTCTATTTGACCTTGTGCTTGTGCTTAGTTAATTTCTCTGCTTTTTTCCCCAGCGTTCAGTTCCTTGCCGACGCCTATACCATAAAAGTGTTGCATCAAGAAGCCACATTGGACGAGCACGGCTTAAAGGAAACAAAAACATTTCAAATAGGTGCCAGCACAGCAGGAACGGGAGGAAGCGGCACATGACAGCAGCGTGCCAACTACAGCTACAAAATGATTCTTTTTCTCCGGCCGCCTGGTGCAAACGGTGCACTTGCCGGCTCGGTTGCAGACACGTGGGGACCTCGGGGCTCATTCCTCGCTGTCTGCCCTCATAATAGTTAGCAGCATGGACACTTCCTACTGCTGCCGTGTGAAGACTCATCTCAAAACTACTGTGGATTCATTCACAAGATTCACCTGGAAGATTTCCTCTGGTTTCTATTTTGTATGATGTATAACTGATATGATTTCAATCACTTATCAAGATTGGTTCTTTTAATTGTATGCTGAGGAGTTTTTATTCTCAAACAGTTAGCTTTACCATAGTAGTATCTTGTTGTCATAACTGCTACTGTCTGGTCAGGTTTGGTGAAGTAAAAACGAATGTTATTTGTATTTTACCAGAATAGATGTATGCCTATGGATTCATGCTATAGGTAATAGCTGGGAGTGAAACAGTAACTATGTTGAACGAAATTCTATTTAAAATGTATTAACACATTTGATTTGATAAAGGAGAATAAAACTGTTTTCACAACTTTGGAATACACAAAAAAATGACTGTATAAAATCAGTAATTATTAAGAGTTGAGTCTATCAGTAGAATGCTTTAGATTAACTTGACTTAAAATATAGAATAAGTTGTGTGTCACAGATGCCATTTAGCTATACTGTAGAGGATGGGTTACCAAGCTTTTTTAAGCTAAAAGCTACTTTTTTGTTACCGATTAGCGCCAATGGCTATCAGTTTGATATGCATTTCTAAAATGACTTGTTATTATTATGTTGTTACTTTGTTTTTACCGTTTTGTGACTATTAGAGGTTAAGAGGCTCATTCAACCACTAAACATCATGCCAGTTAAAAATCTAATTTCAAATAAAATGTTAATGACCCAATATGTATATTCAGAGCCAGTTTTCAGCCTAAACAGGTGGTTTTAGGGGGCGACTTGGTCCCTGCGAGCACTACGTTTGAGACCCCTGATGTAGAGATGAGACATTTTGTGCAGACAGTGAAAATATTTATTTAGTTTTTAAAAGTTGATGAACGTACATTTAGTAAATGATTAAAATATGGACGTTAGGCGCATATTTAAAGAAAACTAAAGTAATTTGTCATAGCAATATTTCATCCTTTTAGAGGTTCTCAAAATTGTGGTATCCCACAAAGACCGAATTTTAACCCCCAGAGACCAGTTCAAAAATAAATCACACTGGAAATACATTGTGAATTCCTAAAAGTAAACATTAAAAAGGTTCAAGCTTTGAGAAATTATGAGAAATATGGTTTTGTTTTCTTATTACCTGCCCTTTTAACCGCTTGGTAACTAAGTCTTTAGCACTATCTCTACACATATACAACACTAACATTTACATGTATTGGAAAAAGCAATATGAGCACCTTTGGTCTTTCAATAGTGATATCTTAAAACTTTGGATTCATAAAGTTGGCTATAGGTGCATCTTCACAGTTAGCTTCCATGTAAAATAGAGAATGTGTTTTTGTAGCTGGATTTAAGACAGCAGAGGAAAGTGGTTATAGATAAGCTTGTAGAGGCACACACACTGAAATATTGAACACACTCACCAAACATGTTCGCTCAAGTGACTTCAGTTTTTTTTGGGCCTGTGTTACTGTTTAACACACAAAAATACGGTAAGAGTCTTGAATAATGATGTTGGAAGTATGTCTGTTTGTGCATTAATGAATATGGGATCAGATTTAACAGGATGGAAACCGGAACTGCATTCAAGCACTTAGAAATTTGTTGAGAGGGGTGTTGCCTTATTAAGTCTCCTTGCTCTGTCTCTTTCTTCATGTGTGTGTCTGTGTTTTGTTGAGTATGGGGCCAGGTAAAACTGTTTCCCTTCAATAAAAGGAGTGTTTGAAACCACACACTGCCTGGAGATCAAAACTATATTGCACAGTAAAGTATATAATTTGTTGTTTTAAACAAATAGCCGTTTTAAATTTTGTAATTTTGTTGTTTGTTTTGTTATTTGCAATTCAGAGAGGGGGGGTGTATCAAGCTCCTAATGCTACATATGAGTATGTTTTAAAGAGAATCTTTAATGCTGGCTGATAATAGGTATTTTCACCCAATAGTACATAAATGAATCTTACCAATGCACACGTGATACTTTTTGATGGTTTATGTCAAATTATTGTATCTATAATTGGATCTAGAATCATCGGGTGCTTTACAGAACCTAAATAGTTTTTATTAACCCCTAAACAAGAATGGTGTTTTGTATCACTATTATTGCCAGGATATTTTAATATTTTTTGAAAATAAAATTCGTTTAGTAAAAAAAAAAAAACACGTGAATGACTTCATAATTCACACAATGGATTAATCTACTTGGACTGTAAATAATGTAGAAGTGGGTCTAAGTTAGATTACCTAAAAAAACGATAAATACATTTTTCAATCTATATTGAGGTTTGTGTATAGGATTATTTAAAGTTGGATTTTTATAAAGCATGTATGAAAATTGGGTATCCAACTGCTATTTCGATTTTTTTACTAACCTAATCTATGCATTTCTTTCTTATTATACATTAATGATAGCCACGGAGGATGTCTTCGAATGATAGCCTAAAACCCAAAGGACTTTTGAGCCTAGGACTTAAGGGTCTGAGAGCGCCCTGCTCTTTAACTGGCTGTCAACAAATATTCAAATTGCGGATATTTTCAGTTTTTCACGAGGTTCGGGTCAAACTGAGAAATAGCTATTCAAGATGAGCAATGCGTCCCATATGCATTAAGAGGAACCGCAAAAACGGCTGTAAATTCTTGTCTTAAGTTCCCTTCTAAACTTGCACTTTATAAAATGCAATGCATGCTCGCTTGTTTTAAATTCTTAAATCCTTTTTATGGTGGCTGCATTTAGGTAGCAGGTTGATCTAATTTGATGATAGATGCTGACGTCTGGTCTGATGAAGAATTGGACCATTTGAAATGTTTGTTGCTTGATTTTGCATTACCTAGAACCTAGATTATTTTATTTCCGATCAATAATATGTTTGCATCTGAGTTCACTGCCTGTCTTGGACTTTATTTTTTCGGTCTTGTTCTTGTTTTTTTTTCTCCTCCACAAATAACGTTGTTTTCTTTTATTTGTTTTTCGGCGACCATGAGAGGCGCTTATATACTCAAATAATTGTTCTTATTATTATTACTTGGTAGTTTTTCGATTCTATCAAAAGGTTCCAAAAGCGTCTTGAAAGTTCAAACATTAAAAAATACGTAAATAGAACTTCAGTGCATTTAAAAAGCCTGATGCGACTTTTTAAATATAAACATAATTAGAGGGGTGGGCTTTTGGAACTTTATTCGAATATCACAATGTTATATCTGTGTTTTGGACTTTGCTTGTTTTTTGTTTGTCTCGAACGAAAATTCTGAAATATTTGTACTCTTTCCATCCCCAAGAGCACTAACATGAGCACCGCAATGCACGCATACAACAATGTTTTTGCACTGACATACCTGCTCTACTGGAGCATAAAAAGCACACAGATGTTGTTTTGTAATGGGCAATGGCTAACTTTAAATTATAATTATCGTTCAACTATTAAACGACTTTAAATTTGCGTGTTTATTTTATAATGTGCGAGCCCGTAATGTTATCATCTGTTGACATTCGTAAATGCACATGCTATTAAAAACAATAATTTGATGCACTTTTTGTTTCTATTTTTTTTTCAGTAGATTCGGTTTAAAATAAGCACTTGGGGCTTTATTTTGCATTTATGTGCGACAAAACATAAGTACGAAATGAATGGAAAATAAAATATTTCATTTGTTTAAATTTCTGCAATTAAAGTATGTTTCGATGTCATTAGATAAAGTTATTCTTGTGTTGGGTTGATTTAAAATTCGGATCGGGTTTGTTGTTTCGTGTGAGGAGATAGCTGCCCTGCACCCAACTGTGCTCGTCTGTGGAAAGTGACTTTGAACTTGAACTTCATCTTGGCCATATTGCTCATGTGCGCAGCCCACCGACACTAACGAGCCCGAACTAATTGTCCTGCCTGATTTCAAATGTCCCATCTGTCCGTCTGTCCGTCTGATTTGCACGAAAACACTCGTATCACTTCATAAGATGGATATTTTGACACTCCAAGGAGCAAAACTCTTATATGTGCTCGTTTAAGATTTCCACGAGTTGTGTGGTCTGAACCTAACGTCACGATTTTTCCTCTTGTGAGTTTTTTTCTACAAATGAGGGCTTTTAACTTTAATCACGTTCCCAGTCTGAAAAAATGACACTTTAAAGTGCACAAATAGTTTGACGTCGCGTGATGGTGTGAAGGACTTCAAAGTGGAATTTCCCAAGATTTCGCCTTCGAATTAGATTCCACCTCAATTGGCTCTTTCCTATAGGCTGTAGCAATAAACTGTAAATGTTTCCAAACGGGAGAAAAACGACATAAACGACATCAAGATGTTTGCTGAAGGAAAAAGGCTCCACAAAAGAGTGTTTTTGCTTCTTGCTCCGTGCACACATGTGTAAATTGAGAGGCATGCATGTTTGACCTTCACAACTAAATTTGACATTGTCCTCCCGTGTCAATTTCGAAAAACAAATTAACATGAATACGTAGTCAGCTTTGAAATCAAACATGCAGTGTGAACCTTGCTGATTATCATTCATATTTTTAACTCAATAATTTTAGCGTCTCAAATGTGCACCCGAATAGAGGGATTGCTTTACATTTTCGTTAAAAAAACGGAACCTATGAGGCAGGCCTTATTCCTCCCTTTCTCCCATTTGCCTTCTAGAACTTTGTTGCACTAACAATGTAAGTGTCTCTGCTCAAATGCGTATAAATTATTATAAAGATATGAGTATAAATGTGAGCAAATGTAATTTCCCTGGATACTGCTGCAAGTTTTTAAAACGTTTAATCTAAAGCACGTTTATTAACCAAAAATGGTGCACGTTCCTGTTCATGCATGCGGTTGGATATTGTATTTTCCTCCTGGGATGTATTGGGAACAAATCGTGCGTCTTTTGGCCTTATTCGAGGTTCAGAAATATTTGTTTCCAAACGACTGCCTGTTAAAATAGTTTTGTTTACTATAGTGATGAAAAAAACACATTTGCTTCTGCCATCGTCCAAACGTTTACTAAATCATACTATCTCGGTTGTAATATACAAATAGGATACGTGTTACCGTTTGTGGAAAAAAACAGAACACATTTCGGTCCAAATAATAGGTACACAATCGCATATTGTTATTTCTACAATATGCACAAAAGAGGCTAAATATCAAATTACACATTGCGAGCAATATGGTACAAAAATGAGAGCATTATAGGCCCGTATGCGGCGCATAGGGTGTATGATTTGTCTTTGCCATTAGGTAAGTGACTTTTGTCTACTTATATCCAGATCAACATACAACAAAGACAAAAATGTGACTGCAGATGTACTTTTTTGAAAACACGTGACCTGAATCAGAACAGTTTAGGACTCTACACGGCATATGGGAAGTATAATTTGTGATTGCCATTACTATCTGAAGATTTTGATGCTGACCATTGTCTCAAATTCAAGTTGCGCAAGTATGTCTAAAAGGAGACCACTGGGTTTGTGACTTATTTCAAATTGCTTATCTTCTCGGTATCAAAGCAAAAAAGACAAGCATGTGACTCGGGTCTTTGTGTGTAAATATTACTTCCTTCCTTGGGTGATTTTGGGACAAATAAACTGATGTTTGTCCAGTTTAGACAAAGAAATGGTTATTCGTCTACCATGCTTATTTGTTTTTTGTCAATTATTTAAACCCTCATATGTGACACGTGCACTGGCTTTTCTTGTTGTTGATGATGTTTTCTTGCTTTTTAACAAAACAAGCAAAACACCCCAACACATCAAAAAGTAAGATACGATCAAAATAGAGGCAAACTATAAATAATATCTTATGAAGCTGTGCTCGGCAACACTGATCTAAATGATCACAATGAGTGTATCAAATGACAAACAACATTTTTATTTTGTACGTTATAGTGAATTTTGTTTGGATGTGCATGCGCACTGTGTTGTTTGTCTGTTTGGGAGAATGCAGGCTGAGATGATTGACGATGAACGTGTGTGTCTTTTGTCTGCAAGGAGCAACAACAGCCTCTCTTAACTTGAACTTGGACTTCCGACGAGACGCCTCGTCCCTGCAGGATTCATGTAGTCTGCTACTCTCATGCTGCACCTCGCTGCAGTTGCCATGATAGTCGAGGGGATGCAAAAAGATGAACTTGATCATAGCACACTCTGCATACTTCATGAGTTACTGAATGGAAACCAAGAGTTTGTAGGAAGGTTTGTACTATCTAACATTTGAAGGAATCAGCACAAGAGTACACACAGTTTCTTTGTGTATACAAAACAATTACGTGTAACATACCACATATGTTATAAGTGGCTGTATATGTTCCTAAATTCATATATTACATAAATTTAGAGCAAACATGCTCTTTCTGGAGGATAAAAAACGAGACAATTAAATATATCCTGATTTAATGCAAATATAGAGAGGGACACTATGGCCTGTTCCAATAAAAAAAAACTATTTCACCCCATATACAATAATAAACGAGATAACTAAATATTGAAGTCAATTATGAGACAGTGTCATACTTAATTTGTTCTTTTTCGGGTGCGCGTGTTGATGGCGGATCTCTTGTTTAGAAATAAACAAACACAATTGTAGGCGACCTTGGTAGGCGCGATGACATGATAATGCATATAATTTACCTAAAAGTCTCTAAATCAAGTTTGTTACAGGCGAATTATAAGTCATACAGCAAATAAACAATATAACATGGAATACAAAACGAATCACCATGACTGATTATTAATTCCAAGTAAGCAAATACGTTACTAAGTTAATTGCAACTGTATAAAACCGATTTTTAAAATTATTACCCAATGATAACTCAACCAAGTATTGTCCTAAAACAAATAAGTATTTTCAAAAGTTTTTTTTTACTTGAGAGTCAAACGAAATTAAGTGTTTTCTTCACAAACGCATTTGCAACATGTTTTGACACTTGTTCGGGACAATTATTTGCTTTAAATCCTGTGCATGTGACTGTTCTCTGGCCTGTAGCGTGTACAACATTTCTGGGCACGTTGATGTTTTTAAATAAGCGCATAAGACTGTGATATATATATATATATATATATATATATATATATATATATATATATATATATATATATATATATATATATATATATATATATATATATATATATATATATATATATATATATATATATATATATATATATATATGTGTTTCGGAGAGTAATAACAACTAGACAATTCCCGAGGCAATTGTGAGAGTTGTGGTGGATATGGAAGATTATACCTGTATATATAACCCCAGTTGTTTGCATGTAACTGTTAGCATCAGGTTATTAACTCAAAGAGTTGTATTTGTAATTTTTAACTTTGTTCTGTGGGGGGACTCAGCCATCCACACATGTAGCCGTTAGCATGTTACCATTAGCATAATTTTTCATATATATATATATATATATATATATATATATATATATATATATATATATATATATATATATATATATGTGCGTGTGTGTGTGTGTAGTACATGAATATATTGCTCATGTATTGAAAGTTCGGAGTCGTAGCTCTTTTTTTTCAAATTATTTTGGATTTGTTTTTCTACCTAATGTCATTGTAATAGTTTTTAATTGCACTATTATAACGATGCACTAACAACTTAGGCCAGTCTCCAAGGAAATATTTTCGCCTAATCACTTAACATTATTTGTATTTTTTTTTTCTCTTTTAAGTCTACATTACATCTTTATCCCGTCGTACCTCGTCTAATATTGTTATAAAACACGTCCACTACATTAATATCAATGACAAAAAATGAGCGTTCTAATTCTGACCTATGTGCGCTAAAACTGAAATTCAATTTTTGATCTTTTCCCTGCCTTGGGTGTTTTGATTATACTCTCGCAAAAAAATTATTTGGTACAGTGTCTTGACGGAAATGTCGGGATTATAAGTGATACCTTCCTACCTGTACACACCCCGGTGAGCGTATAATAAAGCTGGGGAACATACCAGTCACGCAGGCATACAATAATCGACGCACTTTTCAGTACTCTGCAGTTTAGGATGGCGTTTAAATGTGTTCAATTGGAAGCCAAACAGTTGGTTACACGCTAGTCATTTTCCTGCGTCACGTCTCCAAGATAATGACAGTGCACGAACATCCTGTTGGTTTATTTGTAAGGATGAAAAACATACGCGCACGTTTGGTTTGTTTGCCAACTGAGGATAAAACAGTTTCCAAGAGTGGAGTTTTTTATAATTGTTTTAATTGACGTGTGCCACCCTTGGGTCCACGCGCACGCGCTGCAAAAGAGTGTTTGGTGGCCTGAAATTGGATTTGGAGTTCGTCTCGTTCGTGAACATTTAGGCCAATATCCACACTGGTCTCGCTGACTTCCTGCGATTTAGTTGAACTGTATTCGTGGAGTTTGTGTAATGGTGCAGAGTGTTGAATAAAGAGTTATTGTGATAGGACACAAGTAATTCTGCGAGAAATTGATCACATCAATGTGCGCGTGTATTGGATACTCATAACAATCATATTAACATATTAGTTTTACATGTCCTGGCCATTTTTGTATATAAAATAATCACACACAAAAAATTACAGGGCCTGTGTTGTATGAAACCTTTTGTCTCCATGGTAATGATTTTACGATAATTTTTAATCTTTATTACAATTTAAAAGTGAAAAACGATCAGATGATAAAGTGTGTATTTGTATGTGTGATTTTAGACATGACATACAATTACTTTAAACTTGCACTTGAGATTTAAGACTAGGTTACACGCATGTACACGAACGTGCGAACACACGCAAATGCACGCAACCTGTTAGCCAAACTATAGGTATATTCGAGACGAGAAATCAATCTATAGCTTATTTTGATACGAAATCCCAGTCACATGAAAACTATTTCCGTTGCGCATGAAACCAAAAAGGAAAAAAAAAACAATAATCGTTATATCCAAAACATTCAAAGGTTCTGTATTTGGGGGATATAACAAGAGCAATGTTACAGAAAAAATGACGAGTACCAGATAAAAGTTCTTCTGTCAGCCAGAAAAAAAAGTATAAACAAGACTATGGTACAAACAATAGTTCTCGACTGTGGGGCAGTGAATGTGAATAGTGGAGGAATTATTTGTAATGGAGGGAACGACATTTCGAATAAGAATACAGGAGACTCAATTCAAGGACAAATGTGAAACATAGATGGACTATAGAACACCTAAGGACACCACCTCCGAACACATAAGATTTTACTTTCAAAAATAACTTGGTCATGAATGATATCCCACAACACTGCAATGTTCTTACCTTTGGTGTGTTTTATTTAATGTGTCATCAAAAAGAAAAGAGCACAATATAAAGCAAGTTAAAATAATAATAATAAATAATCATTATCTTAACAAAAATATTTATTTCCTCAATTACTCTAATAGCTGCTTGTTTTGTGCGAGTGTGTGTGTGTGTGTTTATGTGTGCGTGTGTTTTGTAAGTGTCCCTATAATGTGTCTGATAGTATGGCTTGAGAAAGCCGAAGAACTTACTATTTGCAGTAGCCGAGGTCGTCAGAAAAATAGCTAAGTGGAGCCCAAAGGAGCGCACAAAAACTCCAGCAAATGTGAGTCACACTGATTCAATTTACCGGTTTCACCCTCGCCTTTATTTGCAGTAAAATTAACAAAGTTTACTGAACCGTTTATTCAGTCATGCACAAGGACCAAATTCGAAATCATATCCTTGTACATTCTTTGCATGCGTTATTCTGCAGTGTCCAAGTTGAGAGTTGTTTTTGCTGACTACTAAAGGAGCAGGGATTCACTGGTGGGGAGGAGGAGAGAGGGTGCTCTACCTGATGCTGCAACATATACTGGACGCTATATGATTTACGCATGTAGTTTTTTTCACTCGACTTAATCTGGAGCATGAACATGACATGTTTTACGAACGCATGCGCAGTGCAAAAGGTTGTAATCCTATTTCAGGGGTGTGCAGTGGGCTATCACAAACCCATATCGTGAGATAGGCGCGGTCATGTGTTCCTTGTGAGCATAGCCATTCTTCTCGAGAGCGGAAGCCGCAGGTATAGTAGGCGCTCATGCAGGCAGGCGGCCTTTTAGTGGGCAGGGATGTACCTCCTCCCCAAAACTGCACGGCACCCCTTCTTTCACTTCAGACTATCTGGGAAAAAAAAACAAGTCTTGTTGTTAAGATATATACAACAACACACCAAGTCTGTTTGTCGAGATAGTCGTATAGTTTGCAATTAACGATTGCATGACGCAACTTCATGGAAAAAAAATGGTTTGCGCTCTCAAAATATGTTTACAATTTTCCCAGAATGAATATGACAAAAAAAGATTGTTACGTGTGTGTTTGTGAAATATATAATCTGTCACCATTTTGGCATTTTAAATTTTGTATTTGTTGTGGTTGCGTGTCATGCGAACTGACGCAGACTTGTTGCACAAGACATAATGTCGAAATAAAATTAAAAACACGCGTTTGAGTCCGAAGTATCTTACTTGCTTTGTATAGGCCTGCTTGAATTCAATACATGTATTCGTGGCGGAAGGATAATAATACGTACATTTCTTAAAAGTCGATTGCTCTGATTGTTGTTGTTTTTGCTTGAGATCGGAACAAATGAAATCTAATCCGTCTAAATAGTTGGAAACTTAAATTCCAAATTGTAAAACACTTTAGGTGATGAATACAAATTATTTTGTTGCGGGGATTTGTTTTAAAAATGTGTCTTAAACGATATTTTTAAGTGTCACCTATAGTACAATTTTTTAAATATTTCTGCTTGAATTATGTCATACATTGGAATATTATTCAATATATTATATGCCATATTATTATTGTCAGTATGTTGACGAGAAATATTTGTTTCTACAACACACGATTACACGGTGCTGTTTAACTATCAGCTTTGGCCATTTAAAGATTATTCATTTTAAAACAAAGCAATAATTTGCATTATTTATTGTAAGAATTGTGGTACAAAAAGGTAAAGTTTGAAATACAGAACTTTTGTATCCACTTATATGAGTACAATACTGTATAATTTGAATAAATATATATAGGTGTGTTTTCCCTTTTATCCTTGATGATAATAATTTCTGATTGCATGATGTAATATCCGAAATTCAGAAAGCAGCAAACTAAAGTAAGACCCGAGCATGTATGATTTTAGCAAAGGGCTTGGTTTGGGTGGACCCTCTTTCTAAAATCCAAGAGTAAATCCAGTATTAAATCATCTCGGGATGCTGTGGAGTTGCCTTCACACGCAGCAAATGTTTGCAAATATCACTTCTCCAAATAACAACTAGTTTGCATAGTGTGAAGTTCATTCTTGTCTGTCTAGACTCGGATTACGACCCTGTTTGTCTGCGTTTTTTACCTTGACCTTGGACTTCCGTGCAGCTGCCGCCTATGTGCCCTTCGTGCTTGTGTTTTTCCTTAAGACAAAAGAGCTTTAGTCCCTCTCCTCAAAAGGACAAGAGGGGCTCTGCTTCCTTAGTGGCGTGCACGCGCACAGCACGGCCACATTTCCTATACCAACTCTGCACAGCCAAACGAAATGTTGATCAACTAGAGACGCTCATCGTCTGTGAGGCGGCTTCATATGACATGTGAATCATGAAACAATCAGCACAAAAACTTATATGGATATAAAGTCTGCATGCAGGCCTGCCTTCAACCCTCCAAAAAACTCAAAAGGATATACATTGAATATTCTTCACTAAACTACGTACATTTAACAACACTGAGACGTAAATGTAATCAACTATCCAAGCTCGCTGTTAAATACTTCTGGAAAGGCGTCTAATGAAAGGAACAATCCTCTCCTTGTTCATATTTTTCGATTGGCCTCAAGCGTCAGCATCCACTGTACTGTGACGCAGAACGCAGCACAGTCGGCCAGACTTTAATACTACTGCAGTGAAAATGCATCATGCACCTTTTTTTGGGCAAGGGTAGGGTTGGGTGTCATCAGCAAGATTCGTGGTGCCAGTAGTCGTGTCTATTAATTCAATTACAAACGCACACACACACACACACACACCACACACACACACACACACACACACACACACACACACACACACACACACACACTCACTCACTCACACACACACACACACACACACACACACACACACACACACACACACACACACACACACACACACACACACACACACACACAGACACAACATATACATATCTTTATGTCCAGATAAATTTACGCTCTGATAATAATTAGCGTGGCATACTATGAAAGTTTTTCTTGATGAATCATCAATATGTTTCAATTGATTTGTGACATCTTATCGGTTTTTCTACGCATGTATTCAAGCAAAGTAAACAACTGAAGTGTCTTTATTTTAAATGTTTATTATTGTTTTTTTTTGTATTTAAATCAAGATAAGTAGGCTTAAGTTGGAAAAGGCTTAAGTTGCAAAAGTAATATTTTGACTTGAATAATAATGAGGGTTTTTTTTTAATCTTCCTTTAAGTCACCTTTATGCATGCCTTTTCGATATTTTTATGACATAATGACACAAGTTGCACATATTCAAAAGGAAGTTCAAATATTTGCGTTGGATGAAAAGGCTGTTATAGGACTTTTCTTTGCACTTGGAAAACATCCTTCCCCCTATCAAGTGAGTTCCTTTTCAGAATCCTTTGGGCGTCTAAAAACGATGAATATGGATGGAGCGTAGCTGATGTTTGCTGTCGCATGTGGGGACACATTTACAATGACGCACTTGTTTTGTTTTGGTCCATTCGGATCGATTCTGGAACATGAATTGCACAGTCGTCAAAACAAAAGTAAAATATATTTTTTTGTGTTGCATTTGCAATCTTATTTGCCGATTATGGCCTTTCCCTGTACTTTGAAGCCACCTAAAGGCACAGATTGTTTTCATTTGCCGCTATCGCCCCAGTGTGCAAACTTCCCTTTAAGGGAGTGAGGTTGGCCACGGGGAGCCAATGGCGTTGCAGCGTGGTGCGCAGGAGAAGCGCTGACATGCGAGCCAGTGTCTCTTTAAAGGGCTCCTCTGGCCGGGCTGACTGGCTCACTGGCTCGCTTGTGCCTGCGTGTGCAGAGCGGAGGACCTGTTAGCGTATCACGTGCCACATCCTTAATGAAGTGGACACACGAGGGGCACCGCTTGTGCGCATGCGCTGGGTGTAAAATGTAGTTGGAAATGAGGTGTCCGTCTTGGAGAAGTCGACTTTTAAAAAGCATCGGCAGCCCCTGATATGACGACTTCGCTGCTTGTGCATCCACGCTGGGCGGACACCTTGATGTACGTTTATGAAAAAAGCCCGAATGAAAGCGCTCCGAATAAAAGCCAAACAATGGAGGGACTGAGCGGTAATTGCCCCGCGACCCACTGCAGGGACCTGATGTCGCACCCCGCCCTGGGAAGGCACTCGGGCACCATCGCGACCCACCAAGGCTCCGTCTACTCGGATATTTCTTCACCGGACAGCGCTCGACAGTGTCCGGCCCCGCAGTCGTCCTCGGGTGCCTCGCTCGGCTACGGCTACCCGTTCGGGGGGCCCTACTACGGCTGTCGGCTTTCGCACTCGCACAACGTCAACTTGCAGCAGAAGCCGTGTTCTTACCACCCCGCAGACAAATACGCCGAGCCTGGCACTGCGCTGCCCACCGAGGAGCTCTCAAGCCGGGCTAAAGAGTTTGCATTCTACCCCAGCTTCGCCGGTTCGTACCAGGCCGTGCCGGGCTATCTGGACGTGTCGGTGGTGCCCGGCATCAGCGGCCACCCCGAGCCGCGACACGACGCCCTTATCCCCATGGAGGGCTACCAGCACTGGGCTCTCTCCAATGGCTGGGACGGGCAGGTGTACTGCTCCAAGGACCAGACGCAGTCCAGTCATCTGTGGAAGTCACCGTTTCCAGGTAAATCACAATGACAGTTTCTTGACCACCACCCACCCCCACCTCCACCATTCCCCCTTTTGTTTGAAGCACAGTCGGTCTTTAAAACGTTGTTTGAATTCGGATTTTTTGCCCTGTGTCTTATTTTAATCTCGAGTAAACCAGGCAAAAACACTCACTCTTAAGATTGGAGTTGCGGGCACGAAAGGGTGCTGCGAACGTGCTAGAATACCCAAACACGACCCAACCTGCGTTTATTTATTTCTTTAGATGGACTTTGCTATTTTAAGGCTACATCACCCTTCGCCTCAACGTGCAGCAAGTACCCATGCGTGTTCTGGCAAAATGAAAAAAGTGAGTTACAGTGCACTTCTTTGCGTGACCTGAAAAAGCACGCTCTTTTCACCCCCACCCCTCAGGTCATGTGATGGATGAACACAAGTTGAGTTTCAGTCACGCAGAATTAGGAAGAGTGGTGCAAACCTTTGCCCCCTTTATGACAAGATAGTGAGTTAGCTTGTTTGGACTGTGCCAATAAACCTCAACGCCCTGTGATGTGTTGCATATATCAGGACCCACTTGAGTTGCACACACACACACGCACACACACCCACACAAACACATGCACACACACACTTTTACACTCTTACGCACTAACCTCGACATCATGTTGCACTCAAAAATTGTTCCCTGGAAACCCCACCTTATTCTCCTTATTACTTTTTATTCATAACTTCACGCACATTACCATTAATCTTTGTTATAAAATGGCTACTAGTTCTTTTATTAGTATTCATGCCTTGAACAGGACTGTTCCCACACGTGAAACCAACTTGCTATATTTAACATTATTTCCTCCCCACAATGGAAAATGAGCCAAGACACATGCGGGAATAAATAAATAAATATCACACGCATATACACACACACACACAAATACACACACTTTATTCTTTGCACGCATTATTTATCCTGACAGTCTTTTGTCTCTTTTCTCTTTAAAGGCAGTGCCGTGTCTAAACTTGTTAGACACTGTTTCACAATGTGTATATCCATGACAATAAAGGCGATACAACAAACTTGTTTTTAAAATGACATGCCAGGCATAAAATTAAGCTCAACTTGGTAGCTTCTCACCATAGTTGGGCACATGGGATACATTTTTGTGAACTAACAACCAGCCTATAACACAAATGTACAATTTTCCTACAATCCTAATACAGATACACGCAATGCGTCACATTGTTTGGACGATTTAAATATAAAATTGAAAACAACACAACAGGTCAAATGCATGAATAGCATTCACAATTTAGCTTCTGCGTTGATATGAGTTCAAAAATACTATATTCAAGCGGCCCAAATTTTGTAACACACTGTCGTTGTCAAGGCCTTCTGTTGCCCCCGCTATACTGTTGTTTGTGCTTGACAATATTACCCACAATTCCTTGGGACAGCTCTATGCACAAATCAAATGCCGCTACTTTAGTGTTGCTCAGCAGGTTCGATATTGACTTGCAGCATCGGCGGAATTGGAGTCTTTGCATGATAGATAGATATAAAGATAGATAGATAGATTGATAGATAGAGAGATAGATAGATAGATAGATAGATAGATAGATAGATAGATAGATAGATAGATAGATAGATAGATAGATAGATAGATAGATAGATACAATGTATCTATCTATCTATGTATCTATCTTAGATACATAGATAGATAGATAGATACAATGTATCTATCTATCTATGTATCTATCTTAGATAGGTCAAATGCATGAATAGCATGCATATCTTAGATAGATACATAGATACATTGATTTGATTACTTTGATTTGTTTACTTTGATTTGATTTAATATGTTGGTAGATTGTTTTTTTTGGTGCACTAATCCCCCGTGTCGTTCTTTACCCACCAACTGCGCGCGTCCATGCATGCAGATGCCATGATGAATAATTTTACAAGCACCGGAGTCGTTCATAAACGCCATCGCCCTCTCTGTTTATTTCGTCGGCTGCCTGCCATGGGCAGGTGACATTTGTACGCATTTATGGATGCGCGCTTGACCTTGTCTCCTCTCCCCCGTATGCAGATGTGGTGCCCCTGCCACCAGAGGTGAGCAGTTACCGGCGCGGCCGTAAAAAGCGAGTCCCCTACACAAAGGTGCAGCTGAAGGAGCTGGAGAAGGAGTACGCGGCCAGCAAGTTCATCACCAAAGACAAGAGAAGGCGCATCTCAGCCGCCACCAACCTTTCGGAGCGCCAAGTCACCATCTGGTTCCAGAACCGACGGGTCAAGGAGAAGAAATTCGTCAGTAAATCCAAGAGCAATCACTTGCACACCACTTGATGAGATCGGTCTAAGTTTCAACAACCCCCAACCCCCTCCCAGCATCGTATATATTTCACCTCTCGCACCGGAAAAGAAGAAGTATAGCAAAAGATGGGTTGTTTTTAATTTAACCTCCACAGCGCCACCCAAACGACATACGGCCCAACCGATTTCAATTTGGAGATCAAGTCTCTATAAACTGTGAAATTGCTGAAAAAAATGACTTCATATTTGTTTTATATGACTGTACATATATAAATATATAATATTTAAAACGATATCTGTATTTCAAATTCAAGTATTGAGTGTTTCCTCTTGATTTTTAATTTGTTTTTCTTATTCTCTCCAAACCAAATCACTCATGGCGTTTAAAAAAACAACATGTCTGACTTTAATTTTGTTTTGAGTTTTGTTTTTGTTTTGTTTTTTGTTTTTTTAGGGGCAGGGGGGTTAATAATCGCCATAGACAGGAATGTTTGTCAGGTTGCACCCGAAAGACGAAAAACATCATCGCCGAGAAAAAAAGAAATATACACACATCAAATAAATAAACAAGAGCGGAGTGTTTTGGGTGCCACAATTTCCCTTATTATTCCCGTTGAATTTCAAATCCTCTTGGTGGGACTGTATGTTCTGAGGCTGCGATGTTGTTATCTGTGTAGTGCAATGCCTTTTTACTATTTAATTCATATTACGTAGTATGGCCGAACTGTAAACTAGAGTACCCAGTACCTGTATGTTCTCATTTTTTCTGTCAAACAAGAATTCTGTCATGCATCTGCAATGATTGTAAACCATTAAAGTCAGTGAGTATTACACATGGAAGCACGCATGTTTTATTCGTGTCGTGCCAAGCTTGTAACTTTGCTGCACCAATCGCCTTATTGTATTATTAATAAATAATAACGAACGTGATCAGATATTGAAATGAATCAGCACTGGCAGACTTTTTCCGTTCTTCGCCGTGTCCTGCGTGGGCGTCAATCAAGTACGGCTGGCGAAACTGCAATATTATTCAACAAATACATCGACAATCGAATAAATATGCAAATAAACACGTAAACAAATGATCAAATATATACACGAACTTGCAAATGCCTAGAGATCTCATCGCGAATCGATGGTGTCACGCATTTCGGCGTCTTGTCCTTTGCTAGAAGGCCGACGCGTGTACATTTTCTAGTCGGACATTTTATTTGTTGCACACTGCTATATCGGCTACATGGCTTTGTCTTTCCTCAAGCCAAATCTTGTTTTTTTCTTCTTAATTTCTTTTGAAATGCAATGATTCTCAATTGGTGTTTTTTAGTGCAATATGGTTCATTGATGCTACATATGTGTCCTTCGTGTAGCAATCTAGAAAAAACTAATATGGAAGGTGTGCTATTTTCTCTCCTATTTCTTGTACACTATCATTTCAATAAAGAAATATCCTCTTTTGAATTGTAATTTAAACATGAAGTGTACTGCATTGCCGAATAGTTCCCAATATACTAACCGGTCAGTAGTTCGTGTGTATTTGTTATATACTTACATTATATTTATGCTTCCTTTCAGTCTATTTGCTATATTTTGAGAATCTCTATCAATTCATTTATATTTGTGAAAGTTTATAGTTTATCACGGGGCATGTTAATTTTTACTTGTGGAGAATAACACGCAATTCTAGTTGATTACGTCTGTTCACGCCATTTTAATTCATTTTTGAATACTAATATCAAATAATTAAATTCTGTTCATTTAAGTTTATAATCTAATATGGTCCATGTTATTATTTACCTCTAAAGTAATATACGTAATTCTAGTGGATTGAATCCATACATTTAATGTGAAAGTTTTCAAAAAACAATTACCAACAGTTAACTTATGTTTATTGAAGTTTATTTTTAATATGCGCATATTATCAATTACTTGTGTAGTAATATTGTAATTTTCTTGTTAATCACATGTTATTGTAATGTTTTTTTAAGAATAAATTCAAGGACTTCGATTATATTTGTTGAGGTATAGAATTCATTATTGTTTGTAGTAATATTTACTTGCAAAGTAACATCACATACATATTGTATCAAAACTTTTTGAAGAATAATTTTAAAGATTTAAATGATATTTAATATGGAATATTTACTTTTTTTACGTAATATCACGCAATTCCAGTTGTTTACGTTTGCACATGTAATGTTATTGTCTTGATAGATTTCCAACAGTTCAAATATACAGTATTTATTGAAGTATATGATTTAATATGGCATATACAATTATGTTTTGTATATTACTATATAATACTATCACGCAATTGTGGTTGATTACGTCCATACATGTTATGTTATCTGTATTTTTAAAAACATATTTCAAAGAGTTCAATCAACGTATATTTATTGAATTTCATATTTTGATTCGGTATATGTTATTATTTACTTGTGAAGTAATCGCACGCAATTCTTGTGGATCACGTCGGTGCATGTTATGTTCATAGAGTTCAGTTATATTTATTGGTTGTGAGAATTTTAGTTGGTATATGTTACTATTTACTTGTGGAGTAATATCACTTGATTCTTGCTGATTACATCCGTTTATGTTATGGGTATCTTTTGAAAAATAATTTTAAATTGTTCAACTAGATCTAATGAAGTTTAGAAGATTTTTTTTAACTTGTGACTCAATACCACGCAATTGTACCTGATTAGATTTTATTAATGTATTTTAAAAAATTCTAAAGGTTTATTTATATTTTTGACTTTTTTTTACTAATTTAATATGGTATTTGTTGCTATTTAGTTGTGAAGTAACATCGTGCAATTGTAGTTGATTACAGCAACATGACATGGTGATGTTTTCGAAAAAAAAAAGTTTCTAAGAAATCAATTATATTTGTTAAATTGTATCATCTATTTGGTGTGTGCTGTGGGTGTAAGGTTTCGTACTGTAGTTGATTAGATCCATACACGTCATGTGAATGTTTTTGGGGAAAATCGTTTCTAACAATTGAATTACATTGTTTTTAGTAATATATTTTTAACTTAATAGGGCACAATGTTTTTTATTTATGTCACAGTACGGCTGTGAAGTAATATTACACAGTTCCAAATAGTTATTTGCTTCCATGCAGCTGTTTCTGCACTTGAAGATGGATTTATAGCAGTAAAATATTGATATTTTAAACTGTTTGAATTTGTTATGCTGAACTATCATCTGAAGTCAGTTAAAGACAAACCAAATGTGAGGATTACAAAAAGGTTAGATTTGCATTGATTTTAATACTTCACTTTCGTTTACAATTTGGCCAGAACATGATTCACTTAACGTTAACACCAAAACAAAATAGGACGCCAAGGGCACGTTATGGCAACATTCCGCCTGTAGGAAAATTATAAGATATGGGTCCACCGCAGTGCAAGTTCTGCTGAATGATGTGAATATGTTTGCTACATGCAGGATACATGTGACTGCTTCTATTGTTTACCAAACTCCAAAATTTGCAGTTTATCATGACGGCAACATTAGATGTGTTTCTCTTCCCACAGATGTTTCTAGCTTTTATGGCTCCGAATAATCGATACATGTTTGATACCATTACTATTTCCCCTTATTTGATATATCTAATGAGTACAATATAGAGATCTGTCCAGTTTACAATAAAATAGGATTTTTTTTAACCGGGTTGCAATCTGCTCGACCATTTGTTGCCTGCATTCAAAGTTTTTTCCCTCCCTCTTCCATCCTAACGACATAGTTTGTTTTCCTGTCGAGACTTTTTTTTTGGAAAGTTCTTGTGTAAAAAGTTGCTGCTTGCCTGATACCCTTGACCATGACTATGCAGTCACTTTGACCTTGACATGGCGGCAGATTGTGCATAATAAATAGTGGGCTGGACACCAAAGCAGGCGGTTTGTTTGTAGGCAAACAAGGTGTTATTTCCCCGTCTAGACAGACAATCTTAATGACGTGCCATAAATACATAAAAAAGGGGAAGTCGGCCAAAATCCTCTGACCGCATTTCTGACCATCTCTCGGGGCCTTGCATTAACATTTGGTCTCTGCTCTTTTGTCTCGTGGCTCTTTTGACAGAAACCCTGCGGGGAAAAAATGCTTCTTCTTCCATGGTGCAATCACGGTAAGGTCGACATTGTCACAGGTAGGACACTGGACTACTCCCGGAGAGCAGCAGTGGAAAAGTAAATGAAGAATCGTCCTCGATTGGAGCGTTAAAGGTATGCAGGCTACACTTTTTCCATTCAACTTTAAGACAGTGGGTTACTCGTGTTCAACATCCTGAAAAGTTTGGCAGGTTTCGTGGAAAATAATGAACCCATACGGTTCCTTTTTTCCTTTTTAATGTCACGCTCGTCGGATCGTGGTGCATTTGAGGACATTGAGATTATAACGTCAACTCAGGTATTCAATTAAGAAAACAGCTGTAAATACACTGTTAGCAGTACAATTAAAATAAATTGTAAATATCACTATGACAATAATGTGAATGTTCATATTTATTCTACTTGGAAGTTTCAGTATATTATTTTTTTCAAAGGGATTACACACACAGACACACACACACACACATACACACACACACACACACACACACACACACACACACACACATATATATATATATATATATATATATATATATATATATATATATATATATATATATGTTTGTGTGTGTGTGTGTGTGCATTTGTGTGAGTGTGTGTGTATGTCCGTGTGTGTGCATTTGTGTGAGTGTGTGTGTATATGTGTGTGTAATAAACAGTTAAGAGAGAAATTAGATGAAAAACTGTCAGGATCAATAGGCAAACATAATTAAATAAGTAGTGTTTAGAGACCGGCCTAAATTATAGGAATAGTGCAATATAAATAAATAGAATAACTAAATAAATAAATGAATAAAGAAATAAACATTAAAAATAATAATAATAATATATATATATATATATATATATATATATATATATATATATATATATATATATATATATATATATATGTATATATGTAAATATATATATATATATATATATATATATATATACGGTGTATATATATATATATATATATATATATATATATATATATATATATATATATATATATATATATATATATATATATATATATATATATATATATATATATATATATATATATATATATATATATGGTGGGAACAAGTCAGTAGACTCAGTATTAACACGCAGAATTAAATACTACATATGTATATATACTCTTGATTTAATTAATTATTAATATAAATAGCGTTTTGATATTTTTGAAACCTGTTAAATGTTGTTTCTGTGAGTATATTGCTCACCTTGGTAAAACAGGAAAAGAAATACTCTTGCACTACTTTTCATTGCATTGCATATTGTTTACATTTTTTTCAGTGAACTATGGTTATAACCTAGGCCCATCTCTAATTACTACGTTGTATATATCTTTGTCAGTTTTCACTGTATTTTATCTTTGAATTCGTCCTTATTAAAATTATTACACGTTTAACTTGGAATGCCATGTTTAATCTTTTTGGATACACGTTTAAAAACGCTGATATCGATGACTATAAAGACAACTCAATTCAAATTGAATTACATTTGAGAACACTTGGGAACATGTCAGTAAACTGAGTACTAACATGCAGAATTACATGCTATTTTTCAAAAGTTTTCTACTGCCTTGTAGCTTCACCAAACAATACATTTTGCCATTCTTAAATGTATTTGCACGCTACAAAACTTATATGTATGGTATCATTTTTGATTGGCGTGTTTTTAACGACGTTCACACAAAATCAATTTATTTGCATTTTAACTTCTACGGATATTAGATTTTAAATAGCTGAAGAGTTTTATTTGAGAGTGTACATGTGTGTAGGAGTGCGTGTGTGTGGTAGTGGGGGAATAGGGGGTGGGCGAGGGTAGTCGAGGTGGGGGTGGAGCTGCAGGCCTCTTTGAGAGCTATGAAAAGGGGGCTGATAACCTCTGGTGGTGACCGGAGGAAAATATCAGGAAGTGTTTCCTGCTGCTATGGAAGCAAAAATGTGAGCTTTGCACAGTTGAGATAGGCTTGCATTGTGTTTACCTTTCTTTCTACTTTTTTATTCTGTTATTTTTTATTTTTATTTTGGAGTGGACTCTTTGGGAAATATTAGCATAAGTATCTCGGGGCAGTAATGTAATTTCATACAGCTGAAATAACGTCTGCGTACACTGTTTAATTCCAGGACAATATTTTTACGCAATTTAATTTTATTGACCTTTTAATTTAAATGCTTCAAAAATAAATATTATTGCTTGCTTTTACAATACTCATAATATCTACCTGCTTGTATCCGCAAGGCTTTCGGTTCTAAACTTTGTATTGCGCTTTAAAAACTTTCTCGGTGTGATAACACTTTATTATGTTTTCTACTTGTTTAATTAGGCATTGTGATACAACATGTTGCATTTGAATTCCATTTGAAAATGTTTGTGTGGAATAGTTTTAATGCAGTAGTCCCGTCAAGCAGATTTTTTAAAAATAAGAACAATGCGTCTATATTTACATACGTAACATTAGGATAAATTAGACAAATGATTAGACATTTTTTATTCTGTTTTTATGTATTTGGTTTGTTCGGTTTATTTTTGTTTTTGGTCGTAAGTTTCCTTCCAAAGTGACGGTCAAGTTCAATGGGACCTTGAGTTAGAGTACGACAAAGCAATCCTTTAAAAAAAACAAAAAAAAACAAAAAAGGTATACATATATATATATATATATATATATATATATATATATATATATATATATATATATATATATATATATATATATATATATATATATATATATATATATATATATATATATATATATATATATATATATATATATATATATTTATATACCCTGCGACCCTACTGAGGATAAGTGGTGCAGCTAATGAGATGATAGATGATATATATATATATATATATATATATATATATATATATATATATATATATATATATATATATATATATATATATATATATATATATATATATATATATATATATATATATATATATATATATATATATATATATATATATATATATATATATGTATGTATTTTTTTTTTCTTTTTTTTAATATTTCATGTTATTGTGCAAAATTGCAAAAAAATTATTAATCACCACAAAGGATTGTCATATGTTTCCCCCCACCTTGCTATATAATTTATGCTTACAACTGATGTTGTCGTTTTCGTTGTGGTCGTTTGCGGGGCAGTTTAAAAGATGATCCCAAGTGGAGTTTTCAAGTTAAACTTTAGCACTTGGCTTGCTCGGCTCCTCCGGCTGCTTCTCTCCCTTGGAGGGAGCTTTAAAAGCGATTGCACAAGGCCATAACAACTTGCCTTCGCCGAATCAAAGAGAGAAAATGGAAAGAATGGCCTTTTGTTTGAGGCTATTGCCCTGTCTGGCCACGACCAATAGATTCCAGGAGGCTAATTCCATTATCGAGGAGACGGTGTACTAGACAGTGACCTTGACTGTCTCTATATGCTCGATATACTTGGGATTTTTTTCTTTTTTTGTCACCCTTAATGAGAGCAAATGGCAAATGGATACGCACAAGAGCCAGCCATGACATCATCCAGAGAATACAGGCGATGCCCCGAGCAGACCCGAACTAGTTTGAAAGTCAAATGCGGACGTTTGGGAGCAGGGTATCGGACGACTTCCAACACATGGCACCCCTTAAGGTAAAAACAGGACTTCAGCTTTCCGAGTCTTCTTGCACGCCATATGGCTCATGCACGTTGCCATTTTGTTGTAAACGTCACAGCGTATTCTTTGGCTTATGCTATTTATTATTAGGTCTGAAGTGCGACCAAGATGCATTAGCGGCCGTCGTTATGAAAGCGAGGCATTAGCTGTGATTAAAGAATATCGGTGCGCTGTAACAGCGACTTAAATGGACGGTTTGCACTTATAGTTCTATTTTTGCCACGTGTAGTGCAATGAGATAAAACATCTGCTTGTAAATGTCTATTGGCTTGCAAGAGAAAAAAAAGTTCCTCAAATACTATTTGCAAGGATGATAATGGAATTCGCACATAACACAGAACTATAGCACATTTGGAGCACTAACGGTCCCTTTTCAGAGCACACACTCACACACACAAGCATGGACGTACTTTGTGACTAATGACACAGTTTGTCTGCACTAGCAATTACCAAAGTAAAAAAAGAAAAAAAAGAAAACTAGATTCCGGGTGTGTTTAGGACCAGACAGGGGACAGACGCCCCAAAAAAAGTGCGCACGCTTAAAATATGTGACGAAAAGTGTTTTCACATTTGTTAGAGCGATGAACATTTTTGTTTTGAATGTTTGACTTTGACAAAGTAGACTATTTTGAGTTCAAAACCAAGTTCAAGTCACCGTGAACTTGGCTCAATCATACTTTGGCGCCGCTGAAGTGGTCAATTTTTTTGGAAGGCAACCTCCGCTTTGTCAATTTACATCATTTTTATTGTTGCAACATTTTCCTTCTTCGCTCTTTCTTTTTTAAAATTACTAGCCAATATTTAAATCACACTTTCAATAGTTTTTTTTTTGATGACAAGCTGTAATATTTCTAAATGCAGTTTTGGTGTTTAGTTTTGTGAGCTTTGTTGCGTTCGAACGCTTCGTGTGAATGTTTGAGCGTGTTGGGCAATTTAATGAAAAACAGTGGCACAGACACAATGTCTATGGCTTCAACAAAGTCATTTATTGCCTTTTGTCTCATTTCAATTTTTTTTAAGTAAAAAAAATCACCTTTTCCCCGGTTGTGACAAAGTGAGTCCACAAATCAACTAATTAGCGCAGACAGAAACCCCTTGCTGGCTGAATCAGTTAAGTGTCCCCAGTTATCCTGTAAAAATCATATAAAAGAATTGCGAGAGGGATAACAATCGCACCAGAGTTAGTCAGTGGGGCTTTATTGGAAGGGGGGCTCTGTTAAACTTGTTCATGTGGGGTGTACTATAGAATATTACGTGAAATACACCCTCTTAAAGTAACCTTATAGAGAGCCCCCCCCTCCCCTTTTTTTGTTTTAACAGAGCCACTGACTTCAACCTGCTGACCCCCTCCTACTGTAAATGCAGGAACGAGCATCAGTCCTTTCTTTTAAAACAAGCTTGTAAAGTTGGGAGATCACGTCTTTATGTGACAAGGTATTCAACCATAATTTGGAACAAGATTCCACATGCAACCCTCATTGAGCAATAAATAAATAAAATATTAAATAAACATTTTAAAAGACATGGGATAGAACATTTGAAACATAAAATATAAAACGTGTTCTCCACCTTGTTAATGTATTCAATGAGGCCGCAGCCAGTGTGGTAAGTTGAGCGAGAAAAGAGAAAGCAAACGAAAACGAAATAGGATCTGGCTTCTTTTTGGTCGAGAGCTTCAAGTCAAACAAGAAACAAGACTGTCGAATTTTACATAAAGGTTTATGGTATTTTTAAAAAGCATATAAAGCTCATATATAAAGAAGTTAATGTTTTGTTTTGTCTGAGCCGGAGCGAGTGGGTGGTACCCCGTGCAGCAGAAGTTGGCCTAGACACGTGATCTGAAGGCGACCAATCAGGCGCCCCCCCAGGTTTAACTATGTTAAATGTCAGATTGCAATAAACTAGAAGCTGTTGGTCGGGCCCGCGGAAATGGGCGAGCATAATCTCCTTAATCCGGGGTTTGTGGGACCTTTGGTAAACATCCACACTGGAGACACCTTTTATTTCCCCAATTTTCGAGCCTCGGGGGGACAACTGGCGGGGCTACCGTCTCTCTCCTACCCGAGGAGGGACAACGTTTGCTCCCTCCCGTGGAATCCTTCGGAGCCGTGCAATGGATACTCCCAGTCCTATTTCAGCAGCCCCGTCTCCATTAACCCCTCGTTCAACCGCTCGTGTGAGATCAGCAGAGCCGAGGAGGCCAAGTGTTACTACAGTAACGGCGCCAGGGAGGCGTGCAACGGCGGCGGGGGAAGCTCCAGCTCCGGCTCAGGTGGCCTGAAGCGGGAGGACAGGGCGAGGGACACATCCTCCTCATCCCTAACATCCGAGCACGGGATGCACACCGGGATTGGAGGCGCTGCAGCCGCCTCCGGCGCAGCGGCTGCAGCGGCTGCAGCGGCCGCCTTCGCCAAATACGAATACGGCAGCGAGCCTCTGACGCAGGACCCTCCGTCCTGTCAGTCCATGGAATCCGATTCTAGTTCGTCTCTTCTCAATGAGAGCAGCAAGCCCCCATCCGGCGACTCGCAGAGCTTGGTGTCCCCGGGAAACCACGCGAACAACATAGCCGCAGGCGGAGGTGGGTTCATTTTTTCGCTTTTTGCATGGGTGTGTGCGTGAGTGCGAGATTGTACACTTTGCACATTAGCTAGGCTGCGCATGCACCAGTGTAGAAAAAGCGCCAATTAGTCGCTTTGATGTTATGGAGACTGCAGGAGCGACTTGCTTGGTGCGCACACGCCACTAGGGGTTGCCCTAAAATACTCAACGCACCATGTGCTCTTTTTTGGGGCATCCGCTCCACCGTGGATCCAAACGGTGGATCACCCACGCGTAAATGCATTCACGCTCTTTAATTCAAAAGAGAAAACACTCACAATCACAGAGCCTGCTCACTTTCCCCGCGCTTCTTTTATTGACTTGTAAACGGGATTAATATCAGATGCATGTGTACTCAACGCAAATTTAACGTGCTCAGAAACAGGCAAATAAAGCCAGCACTGGTTAATTATCACGTTAATGCAACAATAATCTTTTCTGTTGTGACACAAATGACTCTATAGCAAGATGATCAATGCTCACAACTGGCTATTATTTAGAACTCTTCCAAGCTCCAAATATGCAATGATGTGGACAACATAAAACAAATTCCATGACGAGATTTGTGTGACTGCTTCTCTGATTCCTAATTTAAAGCAGAGATGATTTTTCTCTTGTGTGTTTCTAAACAAGCCACCCCAGTAAACTGACGCCCCTCCAGACTCCCCATAACCTTGGAGGTGACCGTGATTTTGCGTTATTCGCCCCCACCCCTCCTTCTCATCCTCTTTTCCTCCCCTCTCCTCGTCTTCTTCACCATCTTTCCCCCCTCTTCCTTGTCCAGGTGCCCCGTGGTATCCGATGCACACGCGGACCAGGAAGAAACGCAAACCCTACTCCAAACTTCAGTTGGCTGAGCTGGAGGGTGAATTTATGCTGAACGAATTCATCACCAGACAGCGGCGGAGGGAGCTCTCCGATCGGCTCAACCTCAGCGACCAGCAGGTGAAGATTTGGTTCCAGAACCGCAGGATGAAGAAGAAGAGACTCATGCTGAGGGAGCAAGCTCTGGCATACTTTTAGTGCCAGTGCGGCTGCAGAAGGTGAATCGTCAGGGCACTATCCCCCCACCCTCTTAAAAAAAAAGAAAAGAAAAAAAGGAAAACTAAAAACTAAAAGTGGCCAAACCTTCTGTGCTCACTTGGTCTTCAAACGCATGCACGGCCTCTTCTTACTCCTTCCACTTAAGCTCTATTAGTCCTTTCCTTACCCTTTCCTGAGCCAGTGTTTTTTTTATTTTTAATCATCGCAGTTGGCGCACAAATTCGGAGATTCTCCCCGAAGTCAACTCCTGAATTTGAGGGAAGCGCGTTAGAGCAATGAGCCAAGTTTTTGTGCCCGCGCGCTGTATCATAACGTGTTGATATAAGTCATATTTTTATCAAAGTAAAACAAGAAAAAAAACAAAAGTGGTTGCAAAATATTAGAATTGTATCTATTTGCACACACTCGCAATTTTGTGCATCCGATAGCTAGGCCCACGCCTTGTGGGCATGTTTACGGTCCCGGGCAGGAAGTCTGCATGTTTGCAGGACCAAAACTCGAACAATTGTAGGAAAAAAATGCCATTTTGATTACAAGCGTGTGTTATGGAGACTGACGACTTTGTTGCACAATATGTTTAAAAATGTATGACCTCTAAATTTTACCCCAAGGATTCCTCAAAAAAATGTATGTATAGCTGCTATATAAAAAAAAAACCCTGTCTGCATTCGAAAACATAATAATAGATTGAAGGCCTAGCAATGCAATTGGAGTTGGAGATATTTTTAGGCCTTGCATATTATTTCTGAATTTTTGGTCCTCGTGTTAAATTACGAATATTCATGCTAATTTTATGAATAATGACAACCATATCAAAATAGAATAAAACGTGTATGCTGGGGCGATTGCAGTCCGCCGTCAGTGGCGTCTAACGGGTAAAGCTGTAGCAGTGAGTAGCATGAAATTAAATGTGAAATTCCCCAAGTAAGTTTCTGCAGGCCACTTTTGATCTTAGTGACGTCTGCCCTCCCTCTTTTACTTTTCCCGTGCAATTACAACTGTGCGTTTTCGTCGCCAACAACAATGCATACTTATTATTTGCGTAATTCTGATATGAAGGACGGCACCATGTTGTCCTGCTCCTACCCAGTACTCGCGTGTATAACTTTGTAAAATGTAATGGAACATGTTATTCGATTATGTGGATCCCCCGTCCCCACGCAGGGTCCGTCCTCGCTATGTCATGGTGCTTTCTGTTATTGATCGTCTTGAACAATAATGTTGCATTCCAGATAGCCTATTTGTGGTCGTGTAGGAGTTGGAAAATGTCGGCCTATTAACTGCCAAAACTTTGATATCATCTCCAAATATCCCAAAAATGTTCAGTGTAGTCGTGGTTTGTTCTGATGGTTCCTTTTGATTTCGTACCCTCATTTGCATTCCTTTCTTTACGCTTGTGAGGATTGCTCAATTGTCTTGTATAGTAATAATATGAATGTATATGCGTACAGTCTTCAATAAACAGAATATTGCAACGTTGACGGCTATTCCTCAGTCTTGTCATCGACCAGTGGGATTTTTCAGGGAGGGTTGGTCGTACGTACCTGTTACATGCTCCCAAATTGTAGCGTCGGTGGAGGCAAGCCAAGCGAAGGTGTGAACCGTAAATGGCACATTTTGCAACGATTTGAGGGGTGTTTTGTTGGTGCATAATTATGCATGCCGAGAACGAGAAGCATTAGAGCACACAGGTTGGACTCGTTTATTCAGGGCGGCCTTATTACAAAGGATACAGGACAGAGGTGAGCTGGACGAGAAGTTTACAGCCTAAACCCCCACCCACCAAAAAAACCCCAAAAACAAAACAAAAGATAAATAAATAAATAAATAAAAACCCTCGTGGATTATTTTATACGACTTCCTTTCAGTTAGAATTTAATACGGTCACTCTACAAGCCTATAACAATGTAGCTAAACATGCAACAGCTCTGTAAAGTCAGTAATGGGGTTACACCCCGGTGCTTCATATAAACAGGCCCAGTGGACCCACTTCTTTGCTTTTCTTTTTTAACGTCCCCCCATGCCCCCTCTTTTGGATTTTAAGGCCCTACTTCATGCACAGATCTCTTTCTACTGCTTAGCAAAGGCAAGGCAATGAGATCTGTTTTCTATTGTAGTTCTTGTTTTTGTCTTGGAATGTGCGTGTTTACAAATGCGTTTGTTGTATTCTACTTAGCACGCACACGTCTCATCTCGCGGTACATGAACGTGTCAGAACGCGAATCGCTACGAGCAAATAGGCGGTGTTGGCTTCACTTCTCAACCAATTCTGCCCTTTCTTTTTGGGGAACAATGCCAATATACCTAACTGCAGCTTTGATTCGACAAAACGTTCACTTACGTCACCTGTTGGGTTTTAAATAAACACAATACGAGTAATCTACAACAAAATTGTGAAACTTCCATGTTGGAATAGTTTGCTAAGCACTTTTTTGTGGACCACGGATGATGATGACAAACAGCTGGATATGTGCTTCGTCTTCAACGAGCCTCCACGTCAAATTCCTTCTTACGTTCAAAACTTTAAATCCACGTCACGCGCGTTGCTCCCGCGGGATTTCCACATTTGGGGAGTGAGCCAGTGGTGGTGGTTGAGAGGGTCAAAACAAAGTCGCATCTGGTAAAAATGTGATTTCGGGAAAACTGGCGTTTTATTTCCCGTAAATAGAAAATAGACGCACGCAACAAATGGCGAAACAAGGCGCTGTAACAGCGACGAGGTAGCTTGAAGTGATTTGAGCGCATCATTCATAGCCGTAATGTTTTTAGCTGTCAAATGCGCAGTTGGCCATGGAAGGAGATAAACTGGTGCCTTTATATTTGTTTGCTGCCGCCTTGTTAAATGGCCCACAGGAGCGTAATGGATGCAAAATGCGCCGTGTCGCTGCTGACTTGGCCTGCGCACGCAACTCTTGTGGGTGCATTTTCAAACATCCAAGGTCAATTGAGGCAAAAAACTTCACATACCAGAATCGTTTAATTCAGAACACCAAATAGTAACACGCGCCTAGTGCAATTAAATAGTGTTGGTGCTTGTTAAAATGCACAATATTTCCTTTAAATGTTCTTTTATAAGCACGCACCGACCTACTTTTGGAGTTTAAAGCTTGTCATTTATGAATGTGCCACCACTTCTGGACATCTTTGTGGATGCTTGCAATTTGATGTCTTAACATGGAGCTTTAACTTGAACTTGCACGAGCAAACATTGTTGTGCATGCGTCACTTTCGCCGCGTCACTTCCCTATTTCCATTTGCATCCTTTCTTCTATTTTTCCTCCTTTCAGTATTAATCAGGTGTAACCTTAAAGATGAGTTTGCATTCCAAATGTTGCCTCAGGCGCGAGGATGTTTGTGTGTGCGTGTGTTCTAATTGGCACCATTTTACCTTGTACCAATAAAAGAAAAGCCCTGAAAAGAAAACAGTGCATGGTCAGTTCGGAGGAACCTTGAGACATCCGGATTGTAAAACGTCTCCGGGGCTTAGCAGGATTTGGAACAATAGCATGCTCGGGACTAAGTTTGACTTTGAGACTGACCAAATGTGTTTATGGCAGCCTGTCTCCTCGTCTCAAAGGTCAGTGAGCTTCACGGTGCCCTTCGCAGAGAACTTGTGTGTAACAGGGGCTGCGTGGACACCCCCGCCCCCCTGTACCCATTCCCTCCACAGCTTCTGGAGCTGAACTGCATGCATGTCCTTTATGGCGCGTAGTTGGCGACAAAAACACCAGGAAAATTGCATGCCACTGTTGTTCTTGCCCAGCTGCATGTGTGTGTGTGCGCGTTCTGGTCCAATTGTTCTGAAAAGAAAGCCCTCACATCTTGTCTTCTTTCCAAGGTGTCGTCTATCGATTTGGACATCATGTTAGTGCAGTCATCTGTGTTTATTTCTGAAATGTGCCATATTCCTAACAAGCTGTTTTTTTAATTCAACCTTTTCAGGCTTGGAAAAAAACCTTTAAAAAATGATGTGCCTTAGTATTTACAACTATTGGTCGATTGATTGCATATTATTTTAATTTCAGGGCATTTTGGATTTTAAAAGCAACGGAACTGGGTGCACAAGCGGGAATGGTGGTATTCACTTGGATTGCAATGAGCAATGTAGACTATAATTATATATATATATATATATATATATATATATATATATATATATATATATATATATATATATATATATATATATATATATATATATATATATATATATATATATATATATATATATATATATATAAAGGTCTTTAAAATAATTCTTTTTTCACAATGTGTAGATATTTTTACAGTAAGTATACATCTTTGCACCTTGCTTATATTCGATTTCAAAATCAATGCAACTGCACGCACAAGAAGTCGTATTTACCGAGGTTGTAAAGAGTAATGTAGACTATATATATATATATATATATATATATATATATATATATATATATATATATATATATATATATATATATATATATATATATATATATATATAAAATATTTTATTATTTATCTTTTAAAGTGATTTAGCCCTATCTTTGATTATTTTTGGTCGCAATCTGCAGATAATTGTAACGTAAATATAATTGCATTATCCTAAACAAATACACTGTCTTATGTTTAATATGAAGTTTTATGTTTCAAAATCCTGTTAAAAATCTGTACTGCAGCGCTCATAAATTTATTTCAAATTTGTGTCCAATACATTCAAATAACCAGCATTCCAATATCTGCTACATAGGTCAATGTCTCTTGAGCTTTTTTGCAGGCGGGCGACGGGAAAAAAATGTTGCTTAGCAAATCACATAATTGTAAAGACAAATTAATATATCTTTTGACACTGTTTAATACCCCCCTTTCCCACAATAGTTAGAATCAAGTAAAATCCTAGCTTTCATTTAAAAATTTCCTTTTCGAAATAATATCTATATTTTTCTCTCTCTCAAAACCTATACATATACACAAACACATTTACACACTGATTTTAATTGATTTTTTCGGAAAGTACAGTCTTCCCACTTTTGTGACAAAAGAAGCCGGTGTGTGTATTCATTTAAGTTTATACGTCCGTGTGTGTTTGTGTGGGTGTGCATGTTTATTTATTTTAGGTCAAATGTAATTATTATTTTTCTCAGGGAATGTAAAAAAAATATTTGTTTTAACGAGCAAATAGGCGGTGTTGGCTTCACTTTTGACGTTCTTATCCAAGAATGTGATTTGGCTTAAACTACCATTTTAAATAGTAATTTATATGCACTAACAGTTTTTAGTGGTATATATATATATATATATATATATATATATATATATATATATATATATATATATATATATATATATATATATATATATATATATATATATACACACACACATATACATATGTGTGTAGCTGAAAAGAACACTTTTTTACGTTGCTCTATGATTTGTATAGTTATATATTTTGTATATTGTTTATTTGTTTATGACATTTTAAACGATTTTTCCCATTGTTATCTTAAATAAACTTAATTCAACGTTTATTTGGTCTTCAGAAGCCTCAAGTGACTTAAGTCTGAATTGCTAAATGACATTTAATTACACATAAATATTATACATTGCACCAATAAGTATAAGTATATATATATATATATATATATATATATATAGTGGGTGTGTGTGTGCTGGAAATATTTGCCTTTATAATATGATTTAGTTTTATTACGCATTTCTGTGTTGAAAAATCTTGCCGGCAAAAAACATATAGTAGCTATTCATCCACATTCATGTGTACAAAAATAAAGTTTAAAACTATTATATTTGCCACTATTTTAAATAATCACAATTTTACACAAAATTACCTTTTTGGCAATTTATTCCCGCCTTCCTAAGGAATAGTTTGTGTCGTTTGCGGCGTGTCTGATGTGGTTTAACATTACTTAAAATCACACTAATATTTCAAAACGTAGACACTGACCTGGTGACATTTTTTGTGCTTTGGTGGTTAGAAAAGTACACTCTAAAGATGCCTCAAAACACATCTCTTATGTTGTAAGCTTATTTTGCCCGCACCGCAGAGGCTTCACGCGTGGTTCTGCGTTCAAGGGAGCTTATTTAAAAAGGAGGAAAGAACTCGAAACAAGGCCCTTTATTGCGGTTTTTGAGCGTTCACAGCCTCGCGCAGCCAAGTTTAACTGGCCGACTTACATCCAATTAAACTTATCTAGGCCATGAGGGGACAGTAACCTGATTACACGGGCTTTTCTCAGCCAGCGTGAATTTGGCCCATAGTCTAAGGGATTGTGTGCATTTTTTGTGTGTACGTGTGTGTGTGGTGTGATACAGAGGGGACGCCTATTCGTCTGCACCAACAGTCATTTTTTTTAGATGTTCTCAACAAGAGGTTGACACCTCGGATAAGCATTGTAATTATACACTATAGATATAGGAGATTGAGATTCATTGGTTGGATTCCTCACGCACAAGGCACCTATGTCGGCGGCTTCAGCTAGGACTAAATTGCACAATTGCTGGCGTTTTACAGCAAAGGGGAAAATAAACTTTAGAGTTTGCATTTGCACCCTCTATCCTACAGCAAAGTCTATCAATTTTTTTGTGTGCAAAACAGGGAAGCAAAGAAAGCACGGTGCTTTCCAGGGTCCTACTGCGAGAGGAATATCAGCTGCTGTGAGTCAGCCATCCAAGGAAATAAACACATGATAAAGCTCATTCTTTGTTAATCTGCGCCCACCAGTGCGGCGATAGTCGGCCTGAAAACCCCCACTAGACAAATATTTCCGGGTGATGGACGTTTGCTGCTCGCATTTTGACACATTATGACAAACGCCCCCACTGATGGAAATGCTGCAAAAGGCCCGTTGGCCGGGCGCGCTTTCAACGCCTTGATTCGCCGCTACAACCTTTCGACGCATTTTGACTTGTATCATGCCTTAATATTTGCGTGATCGGTGCGTCAGATGTTTACAGCTTTTATTCACGAGATCATGTGGCTTCTGTTGGATAACAGTGGTCCATTTCATGTTGTACAAAAAAAGAAAGAAAGAAATACTGTTTTCCTCTCTATAATCAAATGTGTCGTGACATAGTTTTTGCATTGCAGTTAGGGTCAGTCAACACAATCTGCTTTTTACATCGCAACACTTTTGTTGTGGTGTAGGTGGAATATGTTGCAAGTGACGTCGAAATTCCCCTCATTCAGCTTTACGTTTTTATTTTCAGAACAAAGGGATTTAGTGTTACTACGGCCATTGCAAGTTTTATGGTGGAAGTATAGAGGCGATTTTTAGTGGTCAAATTCAAGTGCTGTGTCTGGACAGCTGTCTGCTTTCTTTGTACTTGGATGCATCATGTGAGACCACCTTTTGTCGCTTAGGGCTGTAAACAAGCTAATGCCATTGCCACATTTTTCAAACGTGCAAAGTTGGGACTTCTCGGGCACGTTTTGAATAGAGGGAATCCTCCTATAAACGCGGATTGGATTGGTATGTGCGTCCATGTGCGTGTTTTGTTGTATCAAAAATATTGGGAAATAAGTCTACTGTAAGATTTAGGAAGTGTCCAATAATCATAAACAATGGGCCATTATATTAATTCCACCGTGTGATTGTATCCGTTAGTCTATAAAGAGTGGAAGACTACCCTCAACAGTACAATTAAAAGTTTACAGCTAGTCAGGAAAGAACAAACAAGCGCATCTTTTCAAACCACTCATTAATTTATTTCAGAAAAATACAAAGAAAACAATCTCCCCCCGCTGGTTAATGTCGACATTCTGCTTCACCAAATGATAAATAAAATAAAACAAAATCACAGCTGTGTCAGCTGGGACTTATTTACTTTTAGAACCAAATTTCGAAATCGTAATTTTGGCTACAAAGGAGGCAAAGCGAACAGTTTTGCCTCCTTTTTCTCTCTCAAAATACTCATTTGGAATTATGACGTATCCCTAACATTTTCTTCATAATAATAATGATGCTGATAATGTTCAAATAATAATAACATTAACAATAATAATGTGCTTGAAGAAAAATCAAACTCTGGTGAATTGTTGTTTGATTGCGTACTGGCGAGACATTGTGTGCTTCACGCATTGTACTTTCTCCAACGATTTCCATGTTTTGCCTCCTGAATCAAAGACAAACCGCATCCAAGTCCATGTTGTAAGCTGTCACCAAACACATTTTTGTGTAGTCTGTATGAGGGCACACACACAAACACACACTCACACAATCTTACTATTAACAGCATCGATTTTATTGACAATGAAGTTCGAGACGCATGCGAGTTTTCATGTGAGTAGCACCCGCGTAAAATAGCATTTTATAAAGAATTAATATGTTGCGTAAAATCCGCCACCACCTGTGTTGGAGAATTACAATATAGTGCAACAGGCAACTAGGATGGGTATAAGATGGGACTCAATTGCATCATTGGTGTGAATGCAGATCAGCGGGAATGTGTCATGGATTGTCCACGACAAGACTGTGATGACCCTCACCTGTATCATATACTCACAGAACAAAATCACCAACCACAGTAGATCGTATTTATTATGGTATGAATTTTTTGGCCAGCCTGACATGCTTGCAGCCACTTTCCAAGGCATATTTTATGCTACAGTGTGTAAATGTCAGTGTCAATAACGTTGTGGATAAAATGTAATGTGGAGGAAATGTTACAGGAGATGACCACGGTCCTTCGGCGCAATAGTAAAAACAATCATAACAAAACTAATCATGACATCAACAGTGGTGCCTTACCTGTAAAAGAAGAACGAGCGCACCCTTACCGTAATAAACAAAAGCACAACGTCTTTTTCGGTAACGTCAAATCAAATCGTATGTGCCATTGCTGAATTTGGTTGGTTGTGTATGAAAATGATTCGTTTGAACACCCCCCTACTCCACCGACACCCCACCCTACCTACAGGCACACGTGCACGAGCACGCACACACCCCAACCCCCTGGATGTAACAACCCCAACCACTCCTACACATGCAACTCTTCCAAATTGATATATGACAATATCTACTTTCGATCACGTGTCCGCCAGGCGACTTAGACGGATTGCGCGTCATCTCGCCTTCCCCAAATTTTCTCTTAGTGCCGCAGCTCGTATCCAAAACATTATCGACGGAGCGCGAAAGATGTTTAACTCTGTGAACCTGGGCAACTTCTGCTCCCAGACGCGCAAGGACCGCACATCCGACTTCGGGGACAGAACAGGCTGCGCGTCCAATCTCTACCTTCCCAGTTGCACGTACTACGTGCCCGAGTTTTCCGCCGTGTCCTCCTTCCTGCCACAGGCCCCGTCGCGCCAGATCAGCTACCCGTACTCGGCCAACCTCTCCCAAGTTCAGCCGGTTCGCGAAGTGTCCTACGGTCTGGACCCGGCCAGCAAATGGCACCACCGGAGCAACTACGCGTCGTGTTACTCGACAGGAGACGAGTTGGTGCATAGGGACTGCCTTCCGCCTTCCACCATGACAGAAATGCTCATGAAGAACGAGAGCGCGTACAGCCACCACCACGCACACCACCACCACCACCACCACCCGAGCTCTAATCACCCCACCGCGGCGAGCTTCTACTCCGGCGTAGCTAAGAACAACGTCCTCCCGCAGGGCTTTGATCGTTTTTTCGAGACGGCTTACTGCGGCAGCACGGACAATCAGACGGACTCTTGTTTACAAAAAGGTGAGGGGGGGAAGCTACACGGAGCCGCAGCAGCAGCCGCCGCCTCTGCTTCCACGGCGACCGGCGATCCGCAGCAACAGCAAACCGCTTCAGCCAGCTCCATTCCGGCACCCTCCGACCAAGACAAGGACCCGGACGCCGCCGACGACGACGACGACGCGGAGGAGGAGCGTACCAACTCGGGTTCCTGCACATCGTCCTCCGCGGCCACCAAGGAAGCCAAAAGCGGCCACTCCAGTAGGTATAAAGCAGTAAAATGAGGGAAGAGGTTAAGGGGACTAGCCCGCCTTTTTGTCGCTCTCATTTTATGTGGATTTTTATAAGCATTCAAAAGGATTTTATTATAACCCCACAAAAGCTCTTTCTCGCAATGAGAAGAATGTTTACGATGCTAGGACGTTTCAAAACTGACCATGTTATACACACTCCTAGCCGATTGACTGTGTGATTTTTCCCCTCCCACCCTCTCCATTTTATTATTTATTATTATAAAGAGACAGCGCTATTGTGACAAACGGTAACTTTGATCGTGAACTTGCATTGGGCGTTTTACGAAGGGATTTTCTTTCTTCTTGTTGTACCCAGCCTATGTGTGTAAAAACCAATTGGGCAGAACATTGCTGTTGGCGTCTTGTGAAACGTCTTTTTAAAAACACTGCATGGCTTTTTGGCCGCCTGTGCACGTCCATGTCAAACACATGCACGCATGCTGAGCCAAAAAAGCTGTGGCGGTTTTATTGGGGTGGTGCTGGGGGGAGATGAGGATTCGTAAACAAATGGGGATGGCGTGGGATTACATCCACAATTACATAAATATTTAAAAGCTTTGGGCAGGTTATAGTGTGATAAACCCCCACCATTAATAAAACAGCAACCATGTTGCATTCTGCTTAGTTGGAAAATATATAATAATAATAATAATAATAATAATAATAATAATAATAATAATAATAATAATAATAATAATAATAATAATGATAATAATAATGATAATAATAATAATAATAGTAATAATTCAAACTGACGGAAGTAGGTCCACGGAGGTCTGCAAAGGCCATCTCAAGTGGCCAAATGCATTTCCACACCAGTGCCAAGAGTGTGTAAATTGTAAATTCGGCTCCAGAGGAATGCGAGGGGACATAATGCGGCGAAATGCTTTTTTGCTGTCTCCAATTTATAACCGATAAACACGTGCTTAGATGCTGTCACTTGCTGTTATTTACTCCAAACGGTTGGCATATTTCACGCTCTTCGCCTTATTCCCGCGTGGCGCATCACCTACGCCACTTGAGGATCCATATTATTATTATTATTTGTTACGTTTCAACTAATTCATTTTACAATCTTCCCTTTTTATTATAAATTAACAAAAACTACTGTCCCTTTCCAGGTACCCCGCGCACAAGGAAGAAGCGGTGTCCCTATTCCAAGTTCCAAATTCGAGAACTTGAGCGGGAGTTCTTCTTCAACGTTTACATCAATAAGGAGAAACGTCTACAGCTCTCCCGCATGTTAAATCTCACCGACCGCCAGGTTAAAATTTGGTTTCAGAATAGACGAATGAAGGAGAAGAAGCTGAGTAGGGATCGCCTGCAATACTTCTCCGGGAATCCCTTATTGTGAGCGGCCAAACATGGAAGCGGCCATTGCCGCTGAGGCCTCGATTGTATCTACGTCAAACAATTGTAAAGGTGGGCTTCAAAACAATCCTATAACGGGGAGCCCATCATGTATCACCAACAGTGCAATGTAGACTTTTTTAAAATAGGCCTGCATGAGGTTAAAAAAGTTGGCATTTTCTTATATTGCGCAAAGGTGACGGTGTATTTCTAGCTGGTTCTCAGAAAAAGGCCTATAATAATTACTCAAAAATGCTGTTCTTGAATACGTTTCATTTATGTTTATTCCAAATGTCCACGTAGTCTTTTTTTAATATTAAAGATTGAATTGGTATTGCGCAGGCAACTGTGGGCTCTCCCCTCTGGTCCATGTATATAGCATATCATTTTAATTATTTCTCGACCAGAGAATATCTTACTTTGCTTTTTCCAAGCTGCGATGACAAATGTGACGTCCAATCTGTGAAGTGACAAATTCACACACTCACGCAAACACCCATTCATGAAAAACACACACACACTAACACATACTTACAGTAACACGTTCACACAGGAGCCAATGCTGCACTTGTAAATAAGGTTGAAAGTCTCTCCATCTCCCTGCTGCTATTCTTCACTCCACGGCCCATTCTACTTTAACAGCTTTAATACCAATACTCGTTAAATTATTTGGTGCTTTTGATTCCATTTGGGGGGGGGGGGTCACGTTGTCGACCTGTGTATCAATAATATAATACCTATGTAATAAACTCAAAGCATATAGGCAAAACCTGACTTATATTTATTTGTGCCTCCTGTGCTGCATGTGTTTCTACATCGAGCACGAAATAGCATCCGAATGTTTACTGCACCCAAATGAGCGACATTCATAACACATTTCTCTCGTAACGCGTTTCTGCGCTGGTGTTTCACGGCCAACGTGAAGCAAAAAAAAAAAAAAAAAAACAGAAAAAACGATACGTTTTGGGTCTGATTGTGCATGCAGGCTATTTCGGTTGCACTTTCAAAGGTGCAATGCTGCTTTCAAACAAACAAGAGAGACAGAGAGTGCAATGATAACCCCTTTTAGTGCCTACTAAATGGAATCCCCACTCTTGTTGTCCAGTCTAGACACCGCCATAAAGACAGAGGCACTAAATGGCTATTTTTTTTCTCTTAATTGCACCTTCTGTTCTGGCCGAAAAGGCGTTCTCTTCCGCAGTAAATAGTAAACATGCAAGGCTGTGTGTCCGAGGGGGGTACTTTTGCCAAGAGATTTTCACGTGAACTCAGACGGTGCGAATTGTGCACACACAAATATGTTCTATTTTTACGAATGTGAAACATTTTTAAAGTTTCTCCAATGAAATATGTGTAATATATGTGTATATCCCAGAATATATATATATATATATATATATATATATATATATATATATATATATATATATATATATATATATATATATATATATATATATATATATATATATATATATATATATATATATATATATATATATATATATATATACATACATATATATACATATATTCTGGAAAAATTCGATTAGTCGTGCAGTAAGTAAGAGCAAAGTGAACATGCCATATTCGATCTTAATCATATTATATGCACACAATTCTCTGTTGCGCATTTTAAAATGAAATCTAGTCTTTGAACTTCAATAATGTCAAGGCCTTCACCTTTAACCCGCTGCAATAAAGCGGAATCAAGGACCCCCAAACACCCCACCCCCACACACGCCCTCCCTCATCCCGGATGCGTTTGTGTGCGTGGCTGAACGGGCCAATAGGAGTAAGTGGGAACAGAACTAGGAATGTGCGCAGTCTTCAACTTTAACCCCCCTCACTTTAAAACTACCGTAGGTAACTTAGTCTGCCTGTGGACGTTGTGCAGCGAATAGTCTTGATCGTGGTCAGGACTTGAGGACCTGCTTTCACTTGAAATACACGTCACAATATGATATTTTGTGTGTGTGTGGGTGCGTGCTTGTGTGTGTTTGATTGCCGCTGTAACAATCTGTTCTATTATCTGTATCTTACATGCACGGTTAAGTGTTTAATTCTGCATGAATACGATTCACTTTTGGTTCTCAGTGGTCAATCTTTGTGTTGTTCAGGGGGTGGGGTTTGTCGACTCCACGTGACCAATCCACTTCCTGCTTCTGAAATGGGTCTTTTTTGTCGTTGAAATAGAGAGGACCCAGGATATTCACAACACACTCCAAATGCAATGGGGTGGGTGTGTGGGTTGGGGATGTGGGGGGAGAGGAGTGTTGGTGGCCAAAAGCACAAACACACACTCACACAAACACACAGATCAAGGCTGCAGTGACCCCTTCAACCCCCTCCCTCTATCCTCACCCACCCACTCCCAAACAGCCACTCCCATCAACCTTGGCCCTGTATCATTTGTTGATCCTGCAAGTATTTCCTCTTTTTTACCACACGGGGGCAAAGCTCCCCTCGTCTTCCCTCCATCACCTTAACACGCACACGCAGACACACGCAGACACACAAGTCTTCTCATTGAACAACACACTCTGACAAAAGCACAACTCAACTCTCATATAGACGCAGTCATACCCATGCACAGATACTGCTATACTCTTTCATATACACTACTATATTACCTCGCACATACTATTATACTCTCCCACACACTACCATGCTTTTGCACTCATATTATTACTTTCAACGACATACTACGATGACACACTCTTTCACAAACTACAATAGAATTTCTCACACTATTATACTCTCTCCCACACACTATACAATTATTTTTCACACTCACACACACCATTAAAATTGCTATTATTTTGCAGTTTTTCACACCTGGTGTAATGATCACCTCACTTCTCAAAGATGTTTCACTTTGGGTTATCTTGCTAACCAAGGCAATGCCCATTGATCTGTGTGTGTTTGTGTTTCAATGTCAAAGAGTTGCTCCCAGCATAATAGTATGTATGAGAGAGTATATTAACACATGTAAGAAAGTATATTAGTGTTTTCATAACAGTACTGTACAGTGATATGTGTCAGAGTGTATGGTAGTGTGTTCGAAGGTGTAGAATTATATGTGAGAGAGCATAGTATTGTAGAGTATAGTGCTGGCATGAGTGAGAGTAGTAGTGTGTGTATGAAAGTATAGTAATATGTGTGAGGGAGTATATTAGTTTTTGAACATATATGTAAGTCTGTATGAGAGTATTGTGCACGTGTAAAAGCATGATGTTACATGTGAGAGCAAGTATGGTTTACTTCTCGGATGGCTTCACATACACACACACACACACAGACACACACACAGACACACACACACACACACACACACACACACACACGCGCACACACACACACACACACACACACACACACACACACACACACTCTCTCTTTTCTTTCCTCCGCGGGATGTTGACCACGTTTTCTGATGTGCACGGTGACATCAGAGTCTTGTTGGAAAAAAACAAAAACACAGTTGGACTTTGGCAGCATTCGCGCTTGCGTGTTGCGGTGCAAAGCAAATGAGCGTGTGCTTTTATGTTAGGATATTAAACCTTCAAAATTGGAAGCAAAAAAAATGAGAATGCACTACATAAAACAGAGATGTGGCAGCGACCGATTCATTTTACAGTGGCAAGATGCAGAGCTGTAAAAGAAAGAGATAGTTTCGTTTACTTTGGTCAATATTTATGACATCAAAAATAATATCTTATCGATCCTCTTTGGGCCTACTTCTGTTTTCAAATAAATTATATCAAATAAATTCTTGGGGAAACGTGAACCCAGCCCTCAAATTAAAAAACAAATGAATGAATGTTCGCCTCTAAATAATATGTGAAACTTAAGAGTATCTTATGGGTCAATGCATTCAACTTGTCTTGCTTACGTGCCTGGAAACGTCGGTGGTAAATCGTAAAAATAAGCATTTGTCCAAAAAAATAGTGTTTTTTTATTATTATTTTTTTCCTTTTGGCCCTGCAACCCTGGTGAGGACAAGCGTGTCGGAATATGTGTGGAGGGAATTTTGTTTTGTTTTGAAAACTTTATTGATGTGCAACTAAACCAGAAAAAAAATAGTATAAGCGAAAGGTCTGGCGATCATGGTTGGTGATGAACAAAATGTTCAATTTTTTTCAAACGAGCCTGTTGAAGTTTCAAATATTTTTGTATTAACACCAATCTCTTTCTTGATTATGATGCCACGAACAAATTTGTTTTCCGCTTTTCCCTCTTTAAAATGGTTAATCCACGTGTTATAGACTATTGAAAGCTTTTATACTGGGTTGTACTGCTCACAACCCAGCACCTATCCTGTTCTATGAGGCAATAAAACAGTTCGACGCAATAAAACGACCTCCAGCTCATTGCTGCTCAAATAACCCCCAAAACGCGTCCATTTACATGGCTGAAATTGTTGACTTCGCTTATTTACAATGCAAACATTTTCCAAATCCCACAGTCCTCCTCTTTTCTTCAGGTCACATTTTGCAAAAGATGAGTGTTTTGCTGTAACGTTTAATAATGTATGTCGTCTCTCCTTTGACGGTGGTTGCTACTGTGGTTTTTAATTAAGAACCTACATGATTCTGGGGCAGTAAATTTGCACTGACGCACCAAGAAAAAGGACGTGCAGCACACGCTTTCTCGCATCCAATAAGGAAATATATTTAGAGAGGCTGCCAACGGCAAATTAGCAACATTGCTACTTCCCAATTCGTGCCACAGATATTTACACAAACAGGAACACACAGAGATGGTACCTTCTTCTTTTGAAAGTATATATATATATATATATATATATATATATATATATATATATATATATATATATATATATATATATATATATATATATATATATATATATATACACGCACACAAAACACACACACACACACACACGCATGCATGCAAGCACATACAAATACAAACTTGAGTCGGTCTGCTTCTCATCGAGCTCAAGTGTGAAGCAATACACAACTTGACCGCCATGTGTTACATACCAGAAATCGGTCTTTTCTAAATAGTATTGTTATCTTGATTTTTATGCCCCCCTCTGAGAATCCACCCGTCAATTTTTGTTGTTGTTAATTACTTATAGGTCATGGGCTGTGGACGGACATAGTAAAAGTTTGAGGATAAACATACACTCCTAGAACAAATACGCGTAACTATGAGTGTTTGTTTTTTCTGCCTCAGTTCGAAATGAGTTGTGTGACTTTGTTACGTATTAGTTTGTAATATATTTGCAAATTATATTACGATCTAAATATACAGATTTAGTTTGAGATTAATACACACAAACAGACACTCAAAAACACAAGCAGACATTGGCCTAAATACTACAACGACTGCAATATACTTTCTCTTATTTTATATATATATATATATATATATATATATATATATATATATATATATATATATATATATATATATATATATATATATATATATATATATATATATATATATATATATATATATATATATATTTGTTCTCAAATATCCTGATCAACCGAAAACCTATGTATTCGTGTGAGTATATTAATTGTATGTTGCGTTACCACCTTTTAAATGGTGGGTGTTGTGAATTTTTAGGCTTCTTTGATGTTATGTTAAACTGGTGCAACTTGTTAGAACAACTCTTATGTTCCTGTCTGCTGCCGTTTTTAATTGTCTTCGTAAAAATAAAATCCAACAAAATTCATTTGAAGATCTTTGAAACACATTTTGGGGGGAATAATTGTTAAAACGGTGTTTGCATATTCTTAGTTGCAGCGAAAACGCGGTTGTGTTCTTCACAAATTATAGCGTGCGATAAAAACATTGTCAAACATGCTGGAAAAATCGAGGCAGATTAAGCAAAGAACAGTGGGGTTTTTTTGAAACCACTGGATTTGTGTGTTGGCAAACCGTTCAGACGGTTTTCCTAACTCCAATGACATTTTTCTGTTCCACACATTTCAAGAACAATTCTTAAAAATGCAACAGTAGGTCTGTGTTTTTAGTCATCCATTGATATTTCACAAATATTTCCTGACGATGAACATTAAAAATGTACACCATAGCACTCTCAAAAAATAATACACATTGAAAAAAAACACGTAAAAGTCTGTCAAACATAGCGTAATTGCTTAATGTGCACTGCAAATTATTTATGAGGTTGTTAAATGTTTTGTTAAAAGAAAAACAAGCAAAAACAAAACTAGGGATTTTCTTGATGTTTTGGTATATATTTTATAGTACATGTTTTAGAGAATATTATACATTTTACAATGATAATAATTCCAAACGAAATAATAACAACTTCTTGGAGTAGTTTATATTGATAGCCTTTATTTCATCAAACAGCAACCTAAAGCTTTATTTAGTTCAATCCATGTCGTAAGAAAAACAATGTGAGAAGTGAAAATAAATGCAATTCGGTGGAAACGGTAATAGCATTCGTTATAATGAGGACACTTAAAACGAGCGCCATAGGTTTAAAAATGTAGGCCATTTTCACAAAAACAGAGGTGTCTTCGAGATTTTAAGATATCGTCAAAGAAATGACCATTATTCTCGTTCTAGTTTGCGCCTTACCTGTTAATTTGTTCATCAAAAATAAACGAATACAAAGATTGATAGTGTCTGAAATGCCATTGCGGTCTTTTTGTTGTTTAAAACATGGTGAGAATAGAGTATCTTTCCGAAACTGAACTTGAATGCAAAGAAATGGCCGCAGAAGCCACGTTGTTGTAATGGGAAAGCCATCAGTCTGAGCAGCTCGCCTTTGTTTTCAAAGCAGGGGGCTTGCCTTGCTTGGCCATATTTAAGCCACTAGGTGTCGCCCTTGCTCCATCCAATACGCCTCTCTCTTCCCAACTTGACCGCACTGACGTCATAGCAGTCTGGAGCATCAAGGCCACTTCCACGCTACGATTGGTCTTGAGAGTCACGTGACCAAGTCTCCTAGCATCCATAATTACGTTCCTGATATATTTTTTGCGCCCCCCTCCTCCCAAAAGATGTCAGCATCCTACTGTCCTCATTCTTTCGGAGGGATCCGCTAGTGGGGGCAGGAAAACAAAAAAAGATGTCATGTTCCAACAACATAGCGGCTGGCAACTTCCTGATGGATTCCTTAATGGGAGGATCTTCATCTTTCAGGAGTGACGCTTTCTCTAGCGGGCCCGGGATGTTCGTCCACGCCGCCCAGGATTACGGCTACTCTGGTGGGAGAACCGTGCAAACCAGTGGGGGGCAGACTTCTCTTTCTAAGGCTCCCACGACCGCGGCAGACGGACTCCCTGCAGAGGGGATCCCGCTCGGAAGCTTCCACAACGAGCCCTACCTCCCTGCACAGGCGCATCTGGCCACATGGAGCTCGGGCACCAAATCCGGGGGGGATTCGCAACCTGTTGCGCCGTGTTTACAACCGTGCAATGTCAAAGAGGAGGCGTTTTGTGGCCGCTATCCGGATGACAGCAATAAGGGCAAGGCCGAAACAGAGCCGGCGGTCTACATCCGGCTGGGGGACAATAGCTGCGGGCCACAGGCGAGCGGCTCCTTCCAGGTGTACGACGCTGAGGGGCGGCATCGACCGGATGAGAGGACCCTCCCCTCCGGTTTCCCCCTTGCTCACTTGGTCACGGCGGCAGAACCGAGCCCCGGCCGGCATAGTGTGAACGAAGCCGGCCAGGTGGGTGAGGAGCAGGGTCAGGCCAGAAAGCAGAAGGCCAAAAGTGACAGCTGCTCGGATGACTCGGATGTCGAATTCAAAGGTACACCCACGTTTGACTGCACGGATTCAACTCCACACCCCATGCCACCCCATCTAGTCTGCCTCCCTTTAAAAATCGAGTGCGACATGGCACAATAATGCAGGCTTGGGGGATTAACACCTTTACATTAATGTGGCAATGTGAGAAGAGCACTTATCGTCGTATAAACACACACACACACACACACACACACACACACACACACACACACACACACACACACACACACACACACACACACACACACACACACACTTACTTTGAAACTGTCATCGTTTACGCCTCTTTACTGTGCTGTCAACATAAAACGCGACATTTTTACTATTATTGATTCCAAAAGATACAGTTTTGCTTAATTTGAAACGAAAAAATAACATAAAGCTGCAGCCATCAGATTTCACGAATATTGCCTATAGAAAAATTATTAAAAAATCAAATTATGCTGCTGCACCACAGTCACAACGCTATGTTGGTGGTGTGTTTTACATCATAATCATTTTACGTGAATGTTGCACTTCTGCAAGCTTTCTTTTTTCGCTTTTGCCTGTTTGAGAAAAATCATTGTTTTGTTTGTTGGTGCTTTTAAATGAAGCCACCGTTTTGGTTACCCTTTCATATTTGATTCTAGCGTGTGTTTGCATGCGATTCATGAGCGAGGTGCTAATCTTTTGGGGGTAAAATAGGGTAATTAGATTTCATTTATCTTGTATGTGCGTGTGTGCATGATGGTTTGAGTGTTTATGCATACAACGAATTCGATGAAATCCTCTCCCCTTTTTAAGAGTTTATATTTTACAGCCACGTTTACGTTATTTCTGGGATTTAAATTGCAAGAATTCTTACACGAGAACTTTGGCTCTAGTGCACCAAAGTAGTAATCCTTTATGGGAGTCTGAGGTCCAGCACTGACAGTAAAAGAACCACAATAAAGGCGCTAATGTTGTTCGTCGTAATTCGATCCAATTACACACTCAAAACAGAGGTACAGTAATTGGAGCAAAACGTATGTTCGCTTGTCAAAATTAAAACCCATCTCCAGGTTCGAGGATTTAATCAACATTAAAGTTATTGCCGTATCTTGAAATCTACCACACCCGGGGCCCCAATAATAATAATAATGATAATAATAATAATAATAATAATAATAATAATAATAATAATCATGATAATAATAATAATAATAATAATAATAATAATAATAATAATAATAATAATAATAGCAAATTGTAGACTACATAAGATGTGTTACAAGATTAAACCAATGTATTGCTCATGCTAAAATTGATTAACTACAATTCTATATCATTTTTAAGGTCTGTATAAGAGATTTTTCGAGTTTTATAAACTATTTTTCAGATTTCGTGTCTCGTGTAGTGTCACAACAAACACTTTTCGAAACACACGCTCATGCAAACACGCACACACACACACACACTCACACACACATTTATTGGTGGAAATTCAAGTATAGTGTTGATGGTATTCACTTGTCTTAACGACAAGGTCTTTTTTAAGCGATTTTTTTCCACCAAAAGCAAAAAAAACAAAAAAAAAACAAAAACGATAACAACTACAGAGACATTGCCCGAGTTGCTGGCTTTAGCTAGCAGGCTAGGTGGATAGCTAGCTATGGCTTCTAATTGATGGCTGCGTTTTAATGGATTTCACTTACTAAATATGGCGGGAAATCGTTCTTTGTTTTTATTTTTACTCAATAGGTATGTATTTTTAAACAAGAAATAAAAGTCCTTGTCAACATTGGTTACGTGCTTGCATGGGTGCATGGGTTCGTGTGCTAATGTATCTTTTGTGTGTTCGCGTGCTTGTGGCCTTATGTGTATGCACGGAAGAGTTTTATTTATCATTATTCCCTGACTTTAGTTTGTTTTATTACATTTCATTTCACTTTATTCATCTGTTGTATGTGTATACCTATTCTCATACTTTATATAGTGTGTGCATTCCCTATTTAATATTGTACGCAACAAATGGTATTTTAATGCATAAATCCACTTGTATATAAATGTTTAAATAATATCTATTCTAGTGTGCAATAGTAAAAACTGAAACACGTTGCACATCATGCTAGATCAGAAGTCTCTACAAGGGGTACCGGCGGGTACCAGGGTGCCCCCAGAGGACAACTGAGGTACCTGCAGGACGGTTCTGAAAATACCTCACCAGTGCTGGAACATTGTGATTTTTCTCGTAATTTTTTTTTTTTTTTTTGTGGTTGACTATAACCCTAATTATACTAATTATGGACCTGATAATAACAAAGTAACAACATGGTAATTACATGTTTTAGAAAGGCATATAATATGTGGTCCGTTTGCACTAATTAGTAGCAAATAGTATCTCCCAAAAAAGGGGAGACCCATGTACTAGATGACAGACAGACAGACAGACAGACAGACAGACAGACAGACAGACAGACAGACAGACAGACAGACAGACAGACAGACAGTAGTAATAGGTAGGCAGGTAGGTAAGTAGATAGATGGATGGATAGATAGATAGATAGATAGATAGATAGATAGATAGATAGATAGATAGATAGATAGATAGATAGATAGATAGATAGATAGATAGATAGATAGATAGATAGATAGATAGATAGATAGATAGATGGTTGGATCGATGGATGGATGGATAGATAGATAGATAGATAGATAGATAGATAGATAGATAGATAGATAGATAGATAGATAGATAGATAGATAGATAGATAGATAGATAGATAGATCGATAGATAGATAGATAGATAGATCGATGGATGGATCGATGGATGGATGGATGGATAGATGGATAGACAGATAGATAGATAGATAGATAGATAGATAGATAGATAGACAGATAGATAGATAGATAGATAGATAGATAGATAACATGTAGGCTCGTTGGATGATTGATTGATTGATTGATTGATTAATTGATTGATTGATTGATTGATTGATTGATTAATTGATTGATTGATTGGTTGAATTTGAGAAAGAAGTAAAAATAAGTGTTTTTCTCTGCATGGACAGCAGATCCCTCCCTTGGGAAGGCAACTGGAAGCTGGTTGAAGGCCAAAAGCGGCCGCAAGAAGCGGTGTCCCTACAGCAAACACCAGACGCTGGAGTTGGAGAAGGAGTTCTTGTTCAACATGTATTTGTCCCGCGAGCGCCGCCTGGAGATCAGCCGGAGTATTAACCTGACCGACAGACAGGTCAAGATCTGGTTCCAGAACAGACGCATGAAGCTCAAGAAGCTCAGCAGGGAGAATCGCCATAGAGAGCATGGCGCCGTCTATCACTACGTCTAAAGCGAAGACAAACTTACACACACACACACACACACACACACACACACACACACACACACACACACACACACACACACACACACACACACACACACACACACACACACACACACACACACACACACACACACACACGCACACACACGGAATTACACGCACAAACACACACGACACACTCATTTTATCATGAAACCATCCAGCGACTTTTTTGGATACACACAAGGAAACGTGGAGGCGTGCCTTAAAATACAAACTCTTCTAAACAACAAACGACTCTTTATTGGATTAGATGCATCATGGAAGATAATATCTTGCGTGGATGACGCGCACGCGACCAGCTGTGCAAGTTTTCGAGAAGCCCACGCAGCTACGTCACGTCAAAACAACACAGACATGTGAAGGCAGCCAACTTGTGTCTGCAAAAAATAGTGTGAACGAGAGACCGTGAGGGGAGAGAAAGTGCTGCTGAGAGCATCAGGCCGCTTTAATCGAATCGGGAGACCATAACCTTGATTTAAATATTATCCAGGTGACCACAGTAAGTCAAGGTCATAAAAAAAATCTAATGTCAGCTTCGGCCCGGAAAGCGTTGGGGGTGGATTTTATGATCTGCAAATATAATGTGCCGCAGCAGTAAAGATGCGCTTAAAAAGGTGTGCGTGCGTGGAGGAGGGCGATTCTGCACGACGCTGGCTGCAAAGTGCATAATCCACACTTGAAGGCTGCAGCCGTCTGGGTTAAAAGAAAGATGGAGCGGAAAGAAAGAAAGCAAGTAAAAAGGAAGATGGAGGATAAGCAGCGTGTATGGCCAATGGGGGGAAGGCAGCATGCATGCAGCTTCTATCTATTCATCAAGGAGAGCGCGCACATGGAATCGGACAAAGTCAAGGTAGGACTATTTTTATTATTATATTTTGATTTTGAAAAATATTCAATCCCTTTGCTTTATTTTCACTTTTTAATTTTCTGTTTTGGACAAGTGTGATCCATCTCTCAGCGGGTGTTTGTCGTTTGACAGCTGTGTGCGGCTTGCATTGATGCTTTACGGTGATGGAGATGTGTGCGCTCTCGTATAATAGATTTTTGAAAGTGTATACGCAGGCTCGGCTTTTCTGGTTAGACGAACGATTACAAGATATTCTGAATTGTTCGGTCCTGTTCGGATGTTCCTGGCTGCGGCTTCTTGTTCACTGTGGGCTGTTTTTGTGTGCCATACTCTCCTTTGTCTAAGTTTTGTTACTGCCACCCCCTCGTGGATTTTCTTCCCCTTTTTTATCACGCAGCTGAAGCGTGGTTTAGGTAGTTTCATGTTGTTGGGGTTGGCTTCCTGGCTCGGCAACAAGAAACTGCCTTGATTACGTCAGTTCGTTTTCATCATGAGCGCAATTTCCTAATGCCCCACGTCAACCCCCTCACGTAAAGTGGCCAAATCGCCACACAAAATGGAATATGAAAAGGAGCAATTTAACTTTGACTCACGTGTGTGTACGAACGTGTGGGAGAGGACTCTCAGGTCATTTTGCATCCCTCGATGCTGTTTTCTTGCATGTGGTAAATACAAGTTGTAAACAAAAGGCAAGTGTCATTGATAGGAAGATGTGAGAGCGGTCGCAGGGATGGATGAACGTGAAAAATCGATATGTCTGAGGGGATGTGATCCAGCCGCCTCTTCATGGACATTTGGAGTAATATTTGTTGCAAATCTCACAGGTCGATGTCACGTTTTGTCATTTTGATAATTTTCCAATTGTTCAGAACTGCATAATCTAATTTTCAACTGTGCATTGTAAAATAATATTGCTGCAGTTTTTTTGTATGGCTATTTAAGATATTTATGCAATATGCTATGATGATTTTATCCATATGTGTGTTTATATTTTTTATAACCTGCTATGCTCGGATGGACCGATTAGAGTTCATTATTTTCACAGCAACATGAAGAAGTAGCAGAACTTTAACTTAAAATGTTCATTTACAGGTTACATAAATAGCAATCATGAATAATAATTTGTGTTCCCGCATGCAACTAACCCAAACGTCAAAAAGCCACAATTGACTGAATTTAATTATTATTATTACTATTTTTATTATAACCGCTACTTAGAATGTTTATCATGCTAGCAAGAGCTATCATTTGCTGTAGATTAAACCCTTCACAGTATCGAATATTACGATAAACACGGAATTTAAAATACTCAATTGTTTGTTGCCTTTTACTTGGGCACTGAACAAAACAACACCAACCATTTATTTGCAAAAGGAAACAACGAAGTTGTTACACAAAAACCGCTCTACAGTGCAATTATATAGTACTCATTAGATGGTAAGTGTCTGCTCTATAATATAGGTTAGATAGCACTATACTGAAACATATTTTTTCAACATAAGTCACGACATATAGTCATCATTTAGTTTTTATATGTGACTTCCAAATACAGCTTAACGAGAAGTGCAGGTTCTTAAAATCAAGAATGATATCAACAATGCTTTTACGATTAAGAGTATGCGCTTTTCAAACTTTACATTGCAAAGCGAAATGTAAGTCAAGTCAAGTTATTTGTACCAAATTATTTACGTTGCACACAATAACAATAATGCAAATATTCTTGTATTTTGCCCACAGTTAACGAACTCCTATCCAGAAGCATCTTTAAGTCATATAACAGATTATGTGTTGTATTAACCCTTGTATTGTCCTCATTTTAAGGACCATATCCGTACTTTGTTGTACAGTTTGTACAAAAATGTGGATAAAAACACATTTCAGTTGTTTCTATTGTTGGGACCAATATAGGAAATATCATAGCATTTAAAGTTAAATTGAGTATAATTCCGAGGATTTATTATTAACAACACAGTGGCGCGGGTCATCTTGCACAAAAGACAACAGGAGGGTTAAATTTCAAATAGTGTGTTTGAATAACCCTACATTATGCATTACATTTCTTAATTTATCCTAGAGACCTCTCTTTTTTCCCGTCAAATACTATTTTGACTGTTGCCCAAATTCAGTCGTGCACATACGCATTCATCTCGCATCGCTCTTCCTTCACAGTAACTACAGAAATCAGCTGAGGTAAAGCAAATTATGAAATGAGCAAGGAGTCCGTTCAGTAATTACGGAGAGGTAAAGCAATAACAGTTGACTTGTTGTGTCGTGTTAGTTGTTTTCCAGTCATGGGGGCTGCAGTGCGTCCCGTGTTTTTAATGTGCCCTTCCGCTGCCTTGTATAACGGTATAGAAAGATCCCTGGCGGCGGTGCAAGCTCCATACAGGGGGAGCAGTCTGGAATCCAAAGTCACTTACATTCAGTCGAGTTCGCTCAATGGGCGTTTTCTCCTGGAATGTATCAGTGACAAAGACTTTTACAGCGCTGCAAACAGTTCGCCCTAAAACCATATAAACATAAAGCCATTTTGTTTCACTTTGTAGTGCTGGCACACAGGAAGTAAAGCCCGCGTACACTCACTTCCTTCTCGGGACACTTTGGGAGAGGTGGGATGATAGACAGCCAGATAAATGACCAACACAACAACAAAATGGACAACATTTATAAAATACACACGTTCACACACACGCAAATTGCTCTAAATTTAAATTCAATAGGCTGCATCTCAGATGAATAAAAAACAAATACAAAACACAGGTCAAAATGTGTTTGAGTTAGCCCTATCTGTTAATTGGAAAATTAACAAACAACGTTTTTTGTCTGTTTATTATGTTTATTTTAAACTATTAGAAAAAATGTTTTGGTTGCCTTTTGAAAGACATTTTGGATTTTTCCATTCACTCATTTGTAAATCACAACTGTACTATTCATCATTATCATCACCATCAAAAATAACATATCGAATGTAAGGGAGGAGTCATGCATTGGGCTCAAAATTTGTTTTTATTTATGTTGTTCTTTTGCCAAATTGAAGCGGGTCAAATCTGCTTTTTCGGTTTTGGCAAAAAATACCCCTTCAATTGTGAGGGCATACAGGAGTTAATGTGCATGTATCCCTTCACGTGAGGCAATGCAGTGATTTTTTTCTCGAGTACATAAATATATGTGAATTCAGATATCTACTCTGCATAGGGAAAAATAAATAATCAAAATAAAGTTTTTTTCCGAACAACGTATCTTCCGCGAGGCCATGTCCATCTATAGTTTCTCAATTTCCCCGAAAATACTCACACGGTGAAGTCACGCACGAGTCCAGTTTACTAACATGTTTTAAAGATACTCTTAGACGCTGGAACAAAGAGTTTGCATAAATTACCGAAGCAGCTCTCTGAAAATACCCAATTTTGTGAACAACTGTCACTAATCGTTACCAACAAGTCAATTGATTAAGGGTAACGAACACAAATCACTAAAGTTGTTAGTTTTTTCAAAAGAGCTGTACATTTATGAAGACAAATACAGTTTTTATTTATTAAAATTTCTCATTGTTATACCATCTTTTTAGCATATATTAGAAAATGTACTCTGCAGTAAATATGTTAAAAAATGTATTTGCTATGGACACCAATATGATACACCGTCCGATTAATTTAGTCGCAGGATTATTTTATATTCAATGGTTATATATTTAGCATGCAATTGGATCTTTGAGGAGTAGGCATGCATGCGGATTAAGTAAACGGAATGCAAACAAGAACAGTGCAGCGTCAGTAAAAAAAAATCTGTATATGAAATATCATCTGCAATAGTTGACATTGGTAACATGGGTAAACGAGAACAGAGTCGCACGAAGTGGTAGGAAATTGTTTATTACATTTTTTCAAAGGTACACTCTTAAATCTCATTATAGTAGAAAGACAATAATAGAGGAAAGATGTAATTCCGGGCTCATGTTTGAAAGTATCGCATGCAACGAACACTTAAAGAAGCCGCAGAAATTTATAAAAAGTAAGTCCTTCAAACTGTCCCCTAAAAAAGAAAGAAAAGAAAATCTAATTGATGAATCGTATTGAGAATTTATAGCGCTTACAGTTGGTGTAACATTTGACTTAGACTACTGTCTGGCCTTTTACATTTCATGCTTGAATCTGAACTCCATAACATTGCAACCCCAAATGCAAATATGTAGACGTTTATTGGGGGTTGTAAACTTACACTTAATATCTGTTTGAAAAATAAAATCGTTGATAACGTCACAAAGTACAAATAGAACTTTTTTCTCTAATTACAAAACGCCATGAAGATTTGTATTTGCCTGCAGGTAATTCCAAATATTCCAAATATAGTATATAGTTGAATGAAAACTCCCCCGTCACTAATTGTAATGAGCCTACACTAAATTTAAAACGTATTTGCGGGGAAAAGTATATTTTACATCGGACCAAAACTAAAGTAAACTTTAAAGCAGTACACACTTTTCCTTTTACCAATTAATGATATATTAAAAAATGACACAAATGTGATGCGGAAAGGCCCTTCTGAGTCTAAAGCGGAGCCCTCCTCGTGTGTCCAAACTGATCCAGGTCACCTGCAGGCAGATATTTAACATTTGAAGTTAAAATTAAACTTAATGACACTGTTATTCTAATTGCAGTCGCATTGCAGCGTGTTGGCTTACCAGCCCAATGTTGTTTCATGTCCTGCTAAGTGACCATATACCGCAGGATAAAGCAGCCAAATTAACTGCAACAGCGACATTATCCCGCTTGCAAGAACTTTTGGTCCCCCCTAATCTAACGAACCTTTTTATTCTTTCTTTTATAACCTCAATGTCTTCGGCCTTGTTGTGCACACGAGTGTGCGTAGGAGTGTATGTGCGCTCAAGGATATAGTTTCGTCGGTTTTTATGTCGACAGTGGGACTGGGATGCTGGCTTATTAACGACACGTTTATGAACAATCAAATGGTCGTCGTTAAAATTTATTGACAGGCATTAAAACACGAACGGCCACTATGTGGAATACAACCGCAGTAGTGGGCTGTCTGTCAACAATGTTGGGACCCCTCTTCACCATTGCCATCTCCCCGGATTCCCATTTAAAAAAAACGTCGTCGAAAACAACGCACACTTTTATTGCGAGCATATCCGTGTCTATCTACCCTGAGGATTCCTCTTGTCTCTTTAATTGTAGACTCCGGCCCCTTGTTAAAAATAAAACAAAATAAACAACATGACAAAAGTGCTAATAAAGATTCACTAAATAGGGGCGCAAGTGCAAAGAAACACATTCAAGTTTCAATATCGTTTGCTGTAGAATTGAGGTGGAGGATTTTACACAGGGACATAGATTTATGACGCCGTCAAATAGTGCCGAGCTCAGTTTCATAGGCAGGGTGCGCATGCATCTGCACTGCGACTGCACAAAGATCCTCTATTTGGACTCTCATATTCCGTTTTAATCTCCAGGATAAAAAAATAACACAATGGGAGTTGGATTTGTATTTTTGGAGCCGTTGACTAGAAAGAGTAAACATTCTTGAATCCTATCTAAGCGCAAGTCTATCCCGCGGATAAATGGCGCATTGATCCGCTGTGCAATTTTTGTGAAATAAATACAGCCACGTGACACGTGGGCAGCCAATTGGAAGCAGTGGAGCTTGGAGAAATAATTACCTGCCTTGATTGTTCTATGGCCAGATAAAAAAGTACACATACACGCCATATAATAATCGGATGCATGTAAACGAGTCCGGGAAGCTTCGACATGTCGACCACTGGGCCCATAAGTAATTATTATGTGGACTCCCTGATCAGCCACGATACAGACGAGGTCCTCGCAGCGGCAGCGGCGGCTCGCTTCTCGGCTCCAGTCTCACACCCTTCCGGTCCTCGTCCTGCGTCTCTAGTACCGGATTGCGGGGACTATCCGTCGTGCAGTTTCGCCGCCAAGCCGGCAGTTTTCCCTACCTCCTGGGCCCCTTCACAGTCGTCAGTGGTTTATCATCCGTACGGCCACCAGACTCATTTGGGAACGGACTCGCGCTATATGCGCTCATGGCTGGAGCCAATCTCGGGTGCGGTGCCTTTCCACGGCTACCCGGGCAACGGTAGGCACTACGGTTTGAAACCAGACGCCTTCCCGGAGCACAGAGCCGGCGACTGTCTAGGAAGCAGCGGGCGGACCTATGCGGATTATCTTTACTGCACATCCTCAGACGTCCGGGACAAGAACGTGCGTGGTCTGCCTTCGCCCGAAACGGAGCTGCTGGCTGCAGGGAAGCACAAAGAAGAGAAACCCGAGCTAGACCCAAGTAAGTTCAAGCTCTTTTACTGCTTTTTTCCCCCATTTTTACTCGTCCGTAATGTGAAACGACACATATGCACCCCTTACTACTGCAGGCTCGAGCTTCAGGAACTATAAAAGACAAACGCTACTGGGCTAATAATATTGGGGCTATAAAAACCTCCCGGGGTTGTAAACATTCTCTTCGAAAGAACCACTGGAAGATGCTGGATTTGGGTGTAGCTACGAGTTTTGATTTTACAAAAATGATCACACTTTTCAATTTCTTGGCTGCAATAATTACCCATGCACAATATTTTCAGCCATTTTAGGCCCATCATAAACCCAATGTTAGCTATCTGAGGTTGATTATTTCAAGATCACGTGTGGAGAAAAACACACACACGCAATTTAAGGAATGTCATTGGATGAGTTTCGCCGAGGACTTGTAAAGGCTTGAACTGTGGCTATTTTATGAGCCAATAAAGGGAATAAGCACATTGAGAATTTTACGATGGTGTTACTCACAAGTTAAAGAGGACGAATACATGCTATGTTCAGTGCGCACACGGACTTTGGACTGAAAATGACAGTCCACTTGCACTTACCTTGGTCTCTCTGATTGGGTTTGTTTTGTTTGCAGACAACCCGGTGGCAAATTGGATCCACGCCCGATCCACCAGGAAGAAGCGTTGCCCTTATACCAAGTACCAGACTCTCGAACTGGAGAAGGAGTTCTTGTTCAACATGTACCTCACCAGGGACCGTCGCTATGAGGTGGCCCGTGTCCTAAACCTGACCGAGAGACAGGTCAAAATATGGTTCCAGAACCGGCGAATGAAGATGAAGAAAATGAACAAAGAGAAGAACGACAGCAAGGAGCAATAATTTGCTGGAAGTCCCGACTGTTATGATTCGAACCACTTTGGACAGCACGCACGGCCTCTTTGTATTTATAATTTGCTCATTTTAACCCCACTTTTTTAGACTGTTTGATGGTTGATATTTTTCTACGCAAGCGTGTGTTTTTGTGTATGTGTTTTTAGTTAAGCTAATTCAACATTGACATTTAATTACATTTTTGTAAACGAAATTCTGAAAAGTACAATTTGGACGCGTAATACCGCTCCAAAGTAAGAGAATACTTGAAATCGTCTGTGTTTCACACATGCGTAATTTACGTTGCATATTGAGTATTTGTACATGATCAAAACTTTTGCAATTGAAATTCTTGTTTGTAATTTTGTTATAGTTGTTGTGTATCCCTTTTTTGTCCCTTAATCCTACATAAATTTAATTGTAGATTGTAGACACAGATCTGCAAATATAAACGTCAGCACCCAGTTGCATTATGTGTTTGGGCGTGATGTGTAGAAAATGCGACATACACAATACCTACATTTACACTTAATACGTAATATATCATGTTTTTGTTTTATTAACTCACCCATAATGTAATATATATATGTATATTTAAATATAGCATATATATTTTTGGTAATTCATACATTTTCTTTGTATTAGCGTGAACCTCTGTAACTACTTTTCAAACGGTATTTTCGCTCCTTGGAGCAAATATTTTATATCAAGGTCTATTATGTAAATGTAAAATAATTTGTCGTTAATTCATAAAATATATTTAACACCCAAACCTCTCAACTACACTCGAAAATGATTTTTGCCCCTGGTAGCTATCACGTTTTTCTTTAAATTGAGTGTAACTAAATAGTTCTGAACCAAATGTTATCTATTCGCAATAATTAAATGCAAAGTAAATAAAGCATTCGTAAACTGAATAAAAACATCTTAAGTAAACTATATGTGATGAATAAAATTGGCTATATACTCTCTAAAATATTAAAGCTGGTAGAACGGTGATAGAGATGTTCCTTTCGGCAAAAGGAAATTACCTCATGGAACTTATATTTTCCCCTTGTTCGCACATTTCAAACAAACATTTAGCATTTATCTATGGACAAATAGTGTAATTTTTAAAAATAGTTAGAAAATAGCACAAACATAATGTGAAAGTGAGTGTTGCATTAACTTCCCTTTATATAATGGTTAAATTACCATTTTGTGGTGCGTGAACAATAAAGACAGGATGCTACACTTTCCAAAGGCCAATCCTGTGTATTTCCGCACAGACTCCCACACACACTCACACATAACGGGTTGCTTTTTACAACCCAACGCTGGAGCTTGCTTGTTTGTCTCAAATGCAGCCCAACAAAGCAAACTCGAGTGACTGGCTAGACGTCTGACCTAAATGACTTTATGGTTTTAATGGAGAGAGCCGTAAGACTCGTTCAAAGGAGTCATGCGCACTTACATTGCAACCTAGACCCCCTCCTGCTTCCCCTTTGCAGACCAGCTGCATTTGTCCCCCACCTTCCCCCATTTCATCATATATGAACTCTATTATGAGCATTGAGAGAAGAAAATCAATAATGATCATCTCTGATCACAAAAACAAACTGCACTGTGTTATAAATATTTTTTATTCAAATATGGGTCATATCTTGCAAAAGTCCTCCCATTCAAACAAAATGGCGATGCGGTGACCAGACTTCGACAAATGGGGACATTTTGTTGTCACCGCCATGATGTTTTCTGATTGGTGGATTCAAGCCAGGTTGTCAGGTATAGGCGGCCATGTCGACGCTAGAGGACGCTGTTGCTTCGCGTTGTGAGCCTCATTGCTCGAAGCGCACCATGTCCAAGTGCTTTTGTGGCTTGCTTTGTAAAAATAAAGACAGGGCAAAACGACAGCTCTGTTCAGTGAATACGTATTATGGAGAGCACCAAAAAGCAGAAAGATGACTGCATGCAGATTCATCATTCTAAGGGTCTGTATTTATGCAATTATGCATTTTTTATTTTTTTTATAAACACCTTCTATTTGCCATGGAGTGGATCGACACGCTCATGATTACAAATGCAATTAAATCCTAACACTTCATTTTGATATAACACTTTCTATCAGACAATTGTATTCCTGTCATATCGAGCAAAACAAAAACAAAAATGAAATAAAATAGATTTAATAATTGACAGAAATATAAATGGTATTATTCACCCAACTGCAGAAGAAAACACACACAAAAATCTAGGAAAGGGTCATTCGGTCGATGATGAGAGGTATATGTGCCTAGCACTGCATTTTCATTGTTCTCTTAAAAAACACATTTGTGACAGAAGTATAGGTTTATTTCTCTATTAATAACCACAGACGAAAAAAATCATACGGTGCAGTAACATCCTTGTGTCAAACAAAACAGAACCAAACAAAAAATAATAAAATAAAATAAAATAAAATAAAATAAAATAAAATAAAATAAAATAAAATAAAATAAAATAAAATAAAATAAAATAAAATAAAATAAAATATTTATATCCTCATCATTCGTATTGAAAACCCATTAGTGATCATTTGTATTGAAATGTTCGTGCGGGGTGCTCCAACGCGTTACAATTGGCAATCTGCATATTTATAGGGTGTGAAAGGTCCATAAATTCACCCAGCGCGCCTTTCATATTTTACGACGATGTGTATAAAACGTTAGTGGCCCCACAAAAAGCACACTGGCATATTTGGAAAGAGTGAGCAAGAGCGAGCATTCAAGTGGGACTTTGCGAATGCTGATTGCGGCTAAACATCCAGTGTAAAATTTTATGAACTCTTCCGCGCAGGGAGATTTATCCTCCGTGGCTTTTACGGGGTCATTGAGTGGCACCTACTATTCATAGGTCGTGTTTATTTTTGCGTGTGTCGGTGTTTTACAGCGCCGGGTGCAAGTGTGCGCTGCCCCGCAATGGCCCCGTTTACTCGATTACACGAAGGCCGTTGCATGTTTGGGTGTGTATTCTGCACAGAGAACTCATTTTGTTAGTGTATACGTATCATGCAAGTCATTGCTTGTTGGTGTAGATTGCAGTGTTTATTTGCGACTGATCGTGTTATAATTTGTGTATTTTGGAATACAATGTGCTTGTTGTGGTTGCACATTATTATTGTCACTATAATTGTTGACTTCAACAGCACATCGGAGGTCAAGTATATGACGCCAAAATGGCGCTCACTTTACGCATTTGTTTTCAACACACCTGGAAATATTAAAAAAGCATGTTAAAATTGATTCTGATGATGAGGGAATCACATGGTGATTATAATAAGCAGCTATTATCAAGGTGTGTAATACAACAGGGGTCTCCAAAGTGGCGCCCGTGTGGACAGCTGAGGTTCCCGCTGACCGTCCTGAAAATAGCTCACTAGTGATGGGTCATTGCGATCTTCTAGTAAAAGTCTTCTAGTAAGAGCCTATTTAAAAACTACCACTAATTATTAAGCCGATGATAACATGGTAATAACATATGTTTTTATTTTAGACATGTATAAACTGCGTGCCATTTGCGATAATTAGGAACAAAAAGTAGTTCTACGCTTGAAACAGGCCAGTGACCCCTCTTAGGTATCTTGAGTTATTCTTTGAAAGGAAAGATCGCAATGCTTGGTTGGGACTAGTTATTGAATTAAATTGTCGTAATTGTCATTAATATCAACGTTGCAAAATATTGGTAACACTGTATGCAAGAACATTAGACATAGCTTTCCACAGTAAACACGTAATAAAGAGGAAAAATATAATAAACTGCAAGACTGTTGACTTTAAGAATAAATAGGCAAAGACATATTTACAACGTAGTGCTTAGAGACTGACCTGAATGAAAAATAATAGTCAATTCATGATAACAATGGTGCAATGGAAATACGTGCAATAACACTTAGCAGCAACAAGAAAATCCCCAAACAATTCATAAGGTATACATTTTCACGGGTTTGTGCAATAACATAAAGCAGCACCAAAAAGACCAACATTAGTCATAATATGTTTTAAAGTTTCTGTGCACTCGTTTTTGTTGCAGTGATTGTATAAATTATTATCTTGTATTGTCATTGTTGACCTCCACAGCATACCGGAGGTCAAGTATGATGCCAAAATGGCGCTCACCTCCGAGCACTTATGTTTTAAGGCATCTATAGAAAATAGAATACCAAGAACTGATGAGGAGATCACATAGTGATGATTACAAGCAGCTCTTCTCAAGGTGTATATACAGTATCTGTATAGGGCCCAGTGCCTGACCGCTATGGAAAAGATGAAGGGGATGGGGAAGGGAGGGGAGGACGGGGAGGAGGGAGGGGGCGCCAGCAGTGGGGGTGGGAAGCTAAAAAAAGGAAAAAAACGAGAGCACGCAGCGTCTGTGACTGTGCCGGTAGAGCACGCCAAGCTTTAAGTTAAGATAAGAAGCGCACATGGCATGAGCGGATCTTGAGCCTGCAAAAAAAGAGAAAAGCAACAAAACGAGGTTGGGGGAGAAGAACAACAACACACGGTTACGGTAGCAGCCAGGAAGGAAAGACGAGAGAGCGATCTGATGCGAGGGAAAGGCTCAGAGTGAGCTGCGGATTGTCCAAAGGGGCAGCTTTCCTCCAGTTCCGGTTTTGTCTGTCTACGTATGCCCGCCTGTGTATAGAAGAATCGGGACCCCCCCACTCAGACAAAAGGCTGCCATCACCCCTTCGGAGGTCTTCCACTACCGTGAGAGAGAGGGCGAGAGAGAAAGGGGAGAGAGAGCGGCTCACCACTGGATGCAAAAACAAACATGAGCTCCTATTTTGTCAACCCTCTTTTCTCCAAGTACAAAGGCGGCGAGTCCTTGGAACCAACTTACTACGACTGCCGCTTTCCTCAAAGCGTCGCTCGCAGCCACACGCTGGTTTACGGACCCGGAGCGGCCGCACCGGGCTTCCAGCACCCGTCCCATCATGTCCAGGACTTTTTCCACCACGGCACTACTGGCATGTCCAACCCAGGATACCAACAAAACCCGTGCGCCCTGGCATGCCACAGCGACGCGGGGAAATTTTACGGATATGAAGCCCTACCGAGGCAATCGCTTTACGGCAGCCAGCAAGAAGCGAGCCTGGCGCAGTACCCGGACTGTAAATCGTCGGTAGGCTCGAACCCGGTAGACGGACAAGGCCACTTGAACCAGAACTCCTCTCCAAGCCTGATGTTCCCATGGATGCGACCCCACGGTAAGAACCTGCATTTTATTATCATTATTATTGGTGTGTGTGTGCCTCTGCGCTCCTATTATTTGGAGTAGATATGTGTGTGTGTGTGTGTGTGTGGACTGCACACGCAAATCATACCGATAACGTGTAGAGGCGGCACTGCAGTGCAGCACATGTCCATGCAGCTCACATTTACTGAGCATGACAGTCAATTTGATTTGAAAGGGCCCTTAAATTTGTGGCACTTGCTACATGTCATAAAACAATAATGCTCTACCATGAGTAAATAAAGTGTCATTGTTGGCAAACGCAGTGTTTCTCAATTTTTTTGCCCGATTCGACAAAGCTTCTAATTTTTCTTTTGGTCATATTGACAAAACAGATTCAAAATTCAAGATTGTCTTAATTGTCAAGAACATTCAATATCAAATCAATGTCTTTAGAACATAACTTTAAAACAATGACACAATAAAATAAAATAAAAATAAAGTATCTGTATATCAACGACTATTCACCTATACCCAGTGTTGTATTAAGGTGCAGATGAGTATAAAAATTGCACACAATCCCTTCAAAGCTAAAGATGCAACAATAAAAGCTAATTTGTCATATCAAATGTTTGTGCCTGTACATTATTGTATTGATTGACCCCTCCTGTCTGACTTTCTACCCCCTCTTGCCAAGCCCCAGGACGCCGTAACGGCCGTCAAACCTACAGCCGCTACCAAACCCTGGAACTCGAGAAGGAGTTTCTCTTCAATCCTTACCTAACGCGCAAGAGGAGAATTGAGGTTTCGCACGCCCTTAGCCTGACTGAACGACAGGTGAAGATCTGGTTCCAGAACCGGCGGATGAAATGGAAAAAGGAGAACAACAAGGACAAGTTTCCGGGTCAGAGGGGAGATGCGGAGGCCGAGGAGGAGGGCAACGAGGACGGTGAAGGGGAAGACGGGGAAGAAAAGGAAGTGGAAGAGAGAGAGGAGAGCAAGGAGTGATTTTATGGTCCTTTTTATGGTTATATGGCTGAAAAAGAAAAGAAGGAGAAAAAAAGAGTAGAGCGAGGTCTCATAAACAGAGGAGTTGCAAGCGCGTCATCTTTATGACCACCCTTTCGTTTTGTCAAGTGGGAACGGGAATCCAAACGGTATTATTATAATCAATAGGCACATATACCTCTCATCATCGACCGAATGACCCTTTTCTAACAAACAAAACAAAATACTAAGTTGAATTTAACATCATAGACGCTTTTTTGTTGTTCTTGTATTTTTATTTCAAACCTCCCTTGCAAAAATACAACAAAAGGGAAATCAAAAGCATGGTAAATAATAACAAAAGTATTCCTAGCTATTATGAGGCGTCAAAATAAGCTCGGAAGATGATACAATTGTAAATAAACACAAATCGGTTCAAATTAGTAAACTCAATGGAGGGTTTTTAGTGGCGTGTTAAGTCATCATCGCAGCATTTTCTACAAGCCTCCCACTTTTATTATTCTATTATGATTATTGTTGTTGTTGTTATCATCGTTTCCGTTTTAGCTGTTTTTGTCTTCACCGGAGAAAAAAGGTCATGAGCTTCCAACACGCTTTTTGGGGCGGGAGGATGACCAGGGAATTGCGATTTTTGAGATCCTTCGATGCTACCTAAACTTGGGGATAATTGCAATATAGATTCCTGATTATGGAGATTTCCGATGGTTTTTCATTTCAAAATGATATGCACAAAAACACTTGAGCGCGCACATAAATTCTCTTAAAATTACACTCACAACATAAGCGTGAACACACACTTCTACAATCTACTATTAAGTTATGTGTATGTAGCATTTACCGGATACTTGTTGAAGACAATTATTTGAGTCTTGGGAAGACGATTAGCTCCAAGCCAAGCGAAGCAATTAAGAGATTGTTACGAGGCACTACCTAAACTTCCGAGCCAAGATGATGCCTTTGCAGAATTCTGGTTTCCACTTGAAAGAGTGGCGGCTCCGGAAGAATGACAAAATATTTCCCCAACAACTCAAACTGCCTACAAAACGCACATTGACTGCAACAATTACAGCAAGTTTTCTGTTTGATTTGAACGTGCTGGTGAAATAGAGTAGTTTTTTTTTTGCACTGAATATAACCTTTATGTACGTCTTGTTAAATATTGATGTTTGCAATTATGCTTGTTTCCCGGTGTTTCTTCTGTGAAAGACAACATTGTGTCCCGCCATTGTTGATGTATAGTCACAAATAAAGATGATGGCTCACAATTATTTCGCTCTGTTGTGTTTTTTTCCGTTTATTCCAGCCACCGATTGATTGCCTCCGTTCCCTACATTCACACATAGGTACACGCACACACATTCACAAATGTATGCATATCGCCTAAGGCTCCTAAGCAGTTTTTTTTCTTTTTCATGTTTTAGAAATGGGCTGATAATATCAACACACACAGAATGTGTTTACGACCCAGGCAGAAAGAATTTGAACATGATGTGGGAGATATTTTGAGGGGGAGGGTGTATATACATACATACACACTTACACACACACGCATATATATATATATATATATATATATATATATATATATATATATATATATATATATATATATATATATATATATATATATATATATATATATATATATATATATATATATATATATATATATATATATATATATATATATATATATATATATATATATACACGCATATATATATATATATATATATATATATATATATATATATATATATATATATATATATATATATATATATATATATATATATATATATATATATATATATATATATATATATAATGTAGAAAATGTGAATATGGGTAATAAACGGAGTGTTATCTTTATTCTTCAAACTTCATAAAAAAAACTCACATTTCTGTTCAAGTTGTCCTCTGTGTACCATTCACAGCGTGCACACTGTCCAAAGCTTACCCCTTTGATGAATTCCTTTAATAATAAGTTGATAAAAAAAACTTCCTGTCTTTTGAGGGCATTTTTAATGAATCCGCAGATTCATAATATTTGGAATGAAAAAAAAAACATATTTTATGTTATTAACATTGGTGAGGTTTGAGAACGTACTAAGCGAGTAAGGTGTGGTTTGCAGCAGTGTGATGTGAGCTGGCTTTACAAACTTCAGGCGGAAAGTTCAAAATGTCTCACGATTGCAAAAAAATGTACAAAAAAAAAACATATGCACATTTTTTGAGACAAGGACTATTGCATTTGTGCTCATATTGAACCAATTAATTGTAGTAAATTTCAATGTGCAATACGTTTGTTACGTTTAATTTAATTACGTTAAAACAATGGACAGAACAGGGTGGGGCAGATTCTGCTCCCCCCAAACTACCTTTTTTTTACTAGTCTGTTTCTTTCTTTTTTTTTTTCGTTTTCCTTCTTAAGGATGCCCACAAGAGTAAAATAAAGCTGAATCAATACAAAGTTTAGAAGAATAAATTCGTGGACATTTGCAGATATAATACATTATGTGTTTGTGTGAATGGAGGGATCGCTCAACCACTAGGCTACTATTTTCCTGACGGTGTGTCTTGTGCCAATACAGCCTGGTTACACCCACCCTTCTTTAGGAAGCAAAAGAGTGATGGATACAATATCTACATATAGTTAGCCATTGGTTGATGAATTAAAATATTTAAAAAACAAAACAGAAAAACAACAAGGAGAAAAAAACCCTAGCATTTTAATCCAATCATACCCATTTTCAAAAGTTTTTTCCCATGATTTTTCATTTCATGTAAATACATCAAATTTTTAAATTGTTATCATGATCAACCCTCTTTCCCAAACTAGAAAATACCCTGCACCAACCTTTTGGTTTTCTTTTTTTACTCTCCTTGAAAAGGTTGCATTCCGAGGATATCATGTCTTTTATTTGAAACCAAATTGTATATAGGCTTAAAAATTAAATGATCGTGAAAAAAAAATCAAGAATCTTATTGTGTTTTGACACCCTGCAAAAATGCCTTTGTAAAAATAAAAAAATGTAAAAAGAAAATCCATCCAATAATAATAGATTGTGTTTGACACACAGTAATAAACTTGAAAAAAATGTTCTTCAATTCGTTTCCCATTTAGCAGAATGTTGACTCCTTTTAATTCGTTTCATTTTGTGTCCAAGCATCCGGATCTGTCCTACGCGTCAACCTTTCGCTTGTACACATTATTCTACATTTGTGAGCGTATTTTCACCAGAGGGCTGACATAAGCCCTAAAGTTTAGTGTACCTGCTGTAAACTTTATTGGTGGTGTAAAGACGAAGCTGCTGCTTTGTGCTTGGTTTGTGCTCCTCTTGCCGCTCACGTGACGGCCTAAGGGGACAAAAGTCAGCTTTCCTTCAAGTGGGCATAATATCACGCGTTGCTTCTTGTTTTCCTCTTGGCTGCTTTCTATTTGGACAACTGTAGGACTATTACATATTGAAGGTGGCCTTTTGACGTCTTAGAATTATTTTGAGATGTTTTTTTCCCAATCAAACGTGCGTTTTATTTGTATTTTCTACTTGAAGGAATTTTCCCATAAAACCTTGGTATGGGTCTTTGTTTTCACACCATGCTGTTTTTCTTAATTTGATCCGTTGTCTAGGCAGTGCACATGCGCTCTTGATTGGACGTTTTTGGTCATGTGCTTTGACACGCAAGGGGCCTTGAAATAGGTTTGTAGTTTCTCTCATTCATATCAACGGGCTCATTTTATTTTCTAATATTTTATAATTTAGTCTGTACACTTTGCTCAGCTGCATGGCGGTCTGTTATGTTCCCTGCAAGTGTAATCACGTAGAAAACGAATTAGATGTAGTAGTTAAATTACTTAGCAGCTAATCCCAGTGTCACATAATACTAGTGCAAGAATATTGTACATGGTTGATAAAAGAGTAAAGCTAGTGACTAAATCATGCACATTTTGACAAATTAAATATAAATCGAACTGCCAAAAATGTAAATACACCTTTTGAAACGTCAGATGATTTTTTTTCTTGGAGTACAACATAAAAGGAAAATGGACAAAATAAGTTTATTACTCGTATCCCTCCCCAGAAAAATATTGAGGTGATGGTGGTCTGTGCAGCCCTCTGAGACTTTTTGTTATTGTGGACTACACAAATAAACATGACTTGACAGATAAACAAACAATAAAACTCACTGAATTCCATATCAGTATTTTCAGTTTATATTTGCTGCATTCGAAAAATGGGGGAAAGGCAAAGATGGGTGCAAACATTCCTGGTTGTTAAAGGGAGAAATTTACAGCTGAGTAATAAAAGTTTACGACTCACGGCTCCCCGTGATTGGCCGCAGCAAACCACGTGGCTCACGCTCTATGAACATGAACTTTATGCTGTTGTCTATTCCCTGCTCCTTCTTTTGAATCAGCGACACAGCAGGCTGCAGCCCTGTAAAAAGCTTCCTTTTCTAAGCCTCCACTGCGACGTGGAGGAGAAAACACGTTTTGACGCTCGTCGCCGTGCCATCGTCTGACTTCCTGACGCATGCATCTCGTACAGGGGGAGGGGTAGAGGGAGGCCAGCCAGCCTGCAGCGGTTCTCCCCTCCGGATGACGGAAAGGAGCTACGAGAATTGGACTTCTACACGCCGTGTCTTCGTGGGCGGCTGCGTGATGGTGCAACGATGGAGACCCCGTGGAGGCGCTTTGCAGGTAGGGACCGGGTGTTTGTTCCCTCTCCCCTCTCTCTCTCTCTCGCGCGCGCACGTTTTCTCTCACTGCTCGCGTTTGAATGCCGCGCGTGGTCTCGCAGACGTGCAGATGCGCAAGGTGTGTGTGCTGACTTGACGCCGAAGCGCGTAGACAGTTTTCACGGTGCAGCATGCGGATGTTTAAAGAAACCTCTTTTCTCAGCTTTCTGTGACTCTACCTGATGGCTGTTTAATACAGTAAATTTAAAGGTTCCATCCTGATATGATTACTGTCTCAACTGATTAATATAATATCGTGTCATTATTGTTGTTGCATTGAGGCGCGCTCCAACTGTCGCACGTACACGCGCTTACGCACGGAGACAAGATTACACATGCACAGACGTTGTTGTAGCTCCCCACAGTGCCCCCTAGCGACTGGTTTTGTTACAATGTGGAAGTAGGCGGGGCATTTTTTTTTTATTTTTTTTTTAGCTGTTTGCTGCTTCACTGCGGATGTCAGCTGACCTACTTGTGTGCGTGTCTGTGCTAGTGTGAGTGTACTGGATGGCTGGGTCTGGTTTCCCACTGCTGAATTGCAGGCACCAAACACGTCACGTTGCTTTTCACATACACAAGATAAGCAATTCACGCTTCGATTGGAGGTTGTTTGATACTGTTTATTATCGGTCATATTTACTGACACGGGAATTGGTGATACAGATTTGGCAAATATGTGCTTGTGTGTGGTCGTGTAAAATATAAGGGCGTCTACGTATATTGTGCTGAAAAGGTTCTTGCTAGCTGGATCAGTGGTTCTTAACCAGGGTTTGATCGAATCCTGGGGTTTTGGTGAGTCAGTCGCAATAACATGCTCTGCGTGACTAAAAAAGTAAATAAATCACATTTTAGTATTGACTAAAGTAAAGTAAGGTTCAGTAAACCATATGCATATGAAAACTTTGGGGTTTGGTAGTTTCTACAGGATTAGGGAACACTGAGTTAGATATTTATATGAATTGTCATCAAACGCATTCCAGCTTTTTTTCCTGACGGAAGTAGCCCAAAAAAATCCCCGCAGACACGTGCAGTAAACAGCTGCAGCATGCATGCGTGTGTACGTGTCTATAACAGGCTTTTAACATTAATTTGTTTTGTTCTTTAATTTAAAGTATTTTTTATATCTGTAATACAATTACCATTGGTTATATTTCAAACATTTTTACATAATTTCAAAATCATATTTATAGAATATATTTGTCTTGGTGTTTTGTTTGATGGCCAGTGCTCTATAATTGACTTTGTGTGAAGAGGCAACGAATAAAACGATCTATGGGTCAGTGTGTAGCTTATTTCCTTTGTGCTACTAATAAATAAGCCGTTCAAAATGTGATTATTGTCAAATTCTGCTTCTTGGAGCCTCTTCAATCCTTTCCAAGCCGCTGCCGCAAGTAGTTGGTTGTCCCCACGCGAAGATCTGCTCTTGTAATGGTCCAATTCTTTTCCTGCAGAGAAAAACAAATAGTCCATTCTAATACATTTCCATTTATTGTACCACTCAAGGTGGAAATAAAATAAAAAATAAAAAAACGCTTTCTGCTTTTAAGTAAGCGTCCATTTAAGTCGAGCATCTGTCCCCATCACCACATTTAAAACTCCCGACAGGGCAAAAGTCTTGGCCCACTAATGGTCTTAATTTATGACGTGTGGATCAACATGCCGCTCGACGGGCACCGACTTTCTTGACTGCATAACGAGCATAAAGTCGAAAACTTCCGGACGTAATTGGGCCAGCCTGCGACGCTAAAGTGCCTATAGATGACTTAACATTGTTACAAGCGGAATTAGTCCTTATTAGTGAGGGGAGGGAAAGAGGAAAAACACATCAAGGCTTACCAGTCTTAAGCTCCCTTGGCTACCTTTTCATCATGACTGATGCAATTGCAGGAATTGTACAGTTGCTATATAATTGTTACTGGTTATTGAGAAGGAGCGATATAAGAAGCACATATTGAAACGGGATCTTGAATTTCCTTTGCATATTATGATAATAATAAGCATAATAATAAGCATAATAGCAATAAAAAAATAGCAATAAAAATTACAGCGATAAAAATAACAGCAAGAATAAGAATAAGAATAAGAATAAGAATAAGAATAAGAATAAGAATAAGAATAAGAATAAGAATAAGAATAAGAATAAGAATAAGAATAAGAATAAGAATAAGAATAAGAATAAGAATAAGAATAAGAATAAGAATAATAACAAAAATAATTGCAATAAGAATAAGAATTATATAGAACAATTCTTCATTTTTAGAATAATAGGTAGAATGATTATAGAACTATATATTATTTTTATGATTACTAGAAAATTGACAGCATTTGTGGAAAAAAATATGTTTTTTTCTTCTGTAAAAAATAAAAAGGATATCCGCCAAAAGCCGGTGTCAAAGTTGACCAAAAGGCTGCTTCGTAGCCGCTCAAGCCTGCCATGTGATGCGCCTGATGGGCTGCAATAAAACAATAAAACACAAGGGAAAGAATGACCTTTCAAATAGTGCACAGTGGCACAACCTTTGCTGCATTCCAGCTTCGCTCCACACATTTCGGCTTCACCCTTCGGCTTTATTTACAAGCCAAAACTTTACGGGCCGTGTTGTTTAGTGTCTAGCAAACATTTGGAGGTTAAATTAACTATTTAAATTTTGTAGTGTACTAGAGTGATTGAAATCCGTTCAATGCAAATGGGAAAATTGAAACTTTGCATTAAAAACAACCGGATTTTGGGGGATGCTGAATTTGAGATTCGAAGTTGAAGATAAAATTAGAAGAACATTTGTTGCGAACGCAACGGTCACACATGGCCACAAATAAATGGAAGGGAAGGAAAGGTTTTATGGCAAGCAACTTCCTCGTCTTTGTTTTTTTTCGTGGGCAATTGACAGTAATTGCACAACAAATACATTTGCCAGACATGCTCATTTTTCACGTTGTTTCCTCGTTTGTCTTGTTGAAAATCTATTATTTAAAAGTAGTACACAGAATGAAATGGTTTACACGTAAATAGTCACTTGGAATTTAAGCGCCATTCATCAATGGAGGAAGGGGGTAAAAACATATAAGACGACAATTATAATTCGTGTTCGCACTCAGGGCGTGTTTGCACGCAGACGATCGCTCAAATTTTGTGTGCAGGCGTTGCGTCTCAAAAGCAATTTGCAAGGCCATCATTTGTTGCTCAGATAATCATCAGTTTGCCTACTCAACCTCCACGGCACGGCTCACAGGAATGCACCAGAATGACTGAAAATACTCTGCTCTTCAAACTCCAAAAGTGTGTGTACATTTGTGTGTGCGTGTCTATACCACGCGTATTTTGTCTGAGATAATCAATTTTTGACAAACTTTTGTGCATTATGGCAGATATCTGGCTTTGCTGTAGACACACACACTTACGCACACACAAGCACAAACGTTTTATGTATATATATATATATATATATATATATATATATATATATATATATATATATATATATATATATATATATATATATATATATATATATATATATATATATATATATATATATATATATATATATATATATAATCTTTCTTTTTTAAATATAATGCATTGATCCTTTAACCACAAAACCCGTAGGGGCACCATTTCCTGTGGTGTGTCCTGGGCAAGTACAGCCAGGTGGCGCCCATATATATATGTGTATATATATATATATATACATATATATAAATATATGTATATATATATATATATATATATATATATATATATATATATATATATATGTATATATATATATATATATATATATATATATATATATATATATATATATATATATATATATATATATATATATATATATATATATATATATATATATGTTTTATGCGGCCATTTTTTATATTTCTTATTTAATTTTTTATATTGCATTTTTAAGGGGTACATAGAACTGGGGAACGTCGCTCGTTCCATTGCCCTCACACACTCACACACTCGAGTCAATTAAAGCACTCTTACTAGTGTCCCTGTTCATTGCAAGTTATGTTGGATTTCGTACAAAAGTGGACACATTGACGCCACCTGAGAAGTCGTCGATGTGATTTGGGATTATTTTGAAATGGCAATTTGTAGAAGGAATATTCCGCTGGGGGGAAAGCATGTGTTTTTAAATGTATTATTTTGGGTACGAAAAAAACACTTCCATGCAGGTTTCCACGATGATATCCTCAATGGTGGTCATTTAAATGCAAATGTACCCTCTCTCCCTCCTATTTTCATAATCATGGGGCACGGTCCTACTTGTAAACTATGAAAATAAACATTTCTGTCCTTGCGCCTGCGCCCACAAAAAAGACATGCACAGCGTGTGCCACTTGCACTGTTTATCGGCATTTTGCAGTAATGCTGGTGTTCTTGGCTACAAGCTAGAGTTTCTGCCGCACTCCCGCCTCGCCATTGGTGGAGCAGGGTCAGCTGACTTTGTCATATTGTCTCCGAGCGAGCCAAGGCTCGGCTATAACACTCGGGCTTTGTGCGACTTACCCAGAGATTGCAAATTAATAATATTGAATCGTCAAAGTAACAGGGGAGGCTGAGGAGCTGGGGTGCCATCAGTGGGGGGTTGCAGGAGGAAAAAAAGAGAAGAAGAGCACACGGAAAGGTGTGGTTGGCTGACACACGCGGGAGGGAGATTTACAGGAAAGGGAGATTGAAAAGAGAGCGATAAAGAAGTGGGGAGAGTTGGAGAAGAGGTTTACGACGCAAGGTATGAATTCTTATTTTGCAAACCCGTCGCTCTCTTGCCATTTATCCGGTGGCCAAGAGGTTCTACCCAACGTGCCCATCAACTCCAGCACCTATGACACCGTCAGACATTTCTCGTCGTACGGCGCCGCCGTCAGCCAGAACCACCGAATATACGCCGCACCTTTCTACTCGCCGCAAGACAACGTTGTGTTCGGTTCGGGCCGAACTCAGTACGACTACGGCTCCAACGTCTTCCTGCAGGACAAGGACGTCCTGCCAAGTTGCAGGCAAACAAACATGGGACTCAGCAGCGCGCAGAGCCACATTGGTCAAGACTACACGCTGGAGCAAGGCAGGGCGTCCCAGGACCAGAAGAGCAACATCCCAATCTATCCGTGGATGCAGCGCATGAACTCACACAGCGGTGAGTTTTTACTAGCGGCAAATAAATTAAGGAAATGGGCCCCGTTTTACGATTTGTCTCACCAAGAGAGTAAGCTACTTTTTATGGCCCCATAAAACATGACTGTATCTCCTCGACTTGTACACGAGCCCTTTGCATTTGCCAACAAACACTTTGCATTCAGGCACATGGCACTTTTGCTTATCATTACAGAAAGAGGTCCTTAATAGAACTCTAAAATAGCTTTAACATTGATCCCACCACCCAAAAATACTTAATAAACACACCCATATTGAAAAGGCAACTTTTTATCCCAGCAGGAGTGGGCTACGGGACAGACAGGCGCAGGGGGCGTCAAATCTACTCCCGCTACCAAACCCTGGAGCTGGAAAAGGAGTTCCACTTCAACCGCTACCTGACCCGCCGTAGACGCATCGAGATCGCCAATGCGCTGTGCCTGAGCGAACGCCAGATCAAAATCTGGTTCCAGAACCGACGCATGAAGTGGAAGAAAGAAAGCAACCTCAGCTCCACGGTGGCCGGGACCGAATCTACGGCGGCCTCTTGCACGCAAGACGAAGAGCGCGTCGATGCAGGCGCCGGGAACGAGGTCCAGGCGGACGAGGACAAGAAAAAGAAGGAATAAATTCCAGAAAACAGAGAACAGAACCCCAACATTACTACCTAAAATGGAGCTCAAAAGGACGACTGCATGGACTTCCCCTCTTTATTTTACTCATACCACAGGGGTGTCAAGCCTTGCAAAAAAAGAAAAATATTTGGAATAAATCCTTATAATTTCTGCCCTATTATAAACAATGTGAATCTGCATCACTTATGTTTGTTATTTTTTCTACCTTGTTGTGAGTATCAAACTTGTATTGTGCAAATAATAAAAAACGAAGTATTAATTCCTACGTTATTTCCAATGCCAGTATCAACTATTTATCGTAAAACCCGACCACGGCATCACTGTGAATATTCTGCTCCCCAAATACAGTGTTATACAGTGTTAAGTTCGTATCGACATTCCACGGAAGAAGGAAATGAATTGGACTCTTCATTTGTGCATACTGTAATTTACTTTAATATGTATAAATAAAAACGAAAATGTATACATGAGTATTGCAGAAACTTGAGCATTTCACGAATAGACAGCAGCACACAAACAAATGCAAACATTGCTTCAGTTCCTGTAAAAAGGCTGGTCGAACTAACATGAACTTGTGTAAATCCTAAAAAGAGGTTTTAGTTACTTTGGTAGCTAAAGTATAATACGAAATGTTAAATCCCCGCTCCCGTCTATTTTTACTTTCCCATTTGACACTATTACGAGATATATTTGTACGTGTTTCCATTTTTTATTTGAAAGCTCATGTTTTGTCATGTATGTGAGTCATGGAATAAAATATTTGTAAAAAATACTGTTTATGCCATGTTCTTTGTGTGGTTTATACAGTTCTTTTTTATTAGGCTATTTTGTGGGAAATATGTTTACACAGGTTTCTCATATTTCTCATGCAGAGGTGTTTGATTTTTCCCTTGCCCATATGCAGGTTTCAGATTAGGGGATGTTGTGATTTTGTTCTGGGCATAATTCATTTGGGACTTTTTTAAGGGCTATACAAATACATGTGACACTTGACAGAATTGAGAAGAGATAAAAGTAAACATTACCGGTGCTGGATAGTTTAAACTTTATGGAAGTTGCAAAACTCTACAATAAAACTAATTTCCAATGTTTTTGTTTGTTTTTATTTGTTTACTGGTAAGACAGTGTGAGAGAGGAAGTATTGCAGTGGGTAGAGATTAATGAACCCCCCCTAACCCATGCAGTGAATGTCTGCCCGGGTCCGTCTTGCCAACTTCCCAACAGCAGATGACGCTCTTGTCTCACTCTGCTCGTTTTTTCCGCAAAAGGCTGCTCACCAAGCAGAAGCTCAAAGTTTACTGGACACGTTTTTGCTATTCATCAATATCCCCATTGAATTTCAACGCCAATTTATGACTGGCCAACATGCGCACGTGATCCCCCACAAATAGGCCATATTTGGGCAGTGCGCATCGGATCGAGGATTTTTTAAAAAAAGATAGCAAAGGCTACCCCACCTATAAATCCTGGATTATTTTTTAAAGCAGAGGGTGATTTTTTTTTCATTCCAAACGGGACCACCGAGAAAAGCAATGTTCAACACAAATCAAGGAACAAGAGCAACGTCTAGCCAGAAAGCATCTCCGCGTTAAACGTGTAAACAGATTTTCGAAGGGGAGAAAATGAGCTCTTATGTTGACAGCTGCAACGTGAGGAAGGCGAACGGAACAACTTCTCCAATGTTTGGCTTCGGTGTGGTGGGGTCCAGTCTGTGTCACGGAGGCGTCAATGGGAGCGCCGGATTTACGGGACCTGTCCCAAACAGCTCGCGTGGACGAAACGAGATGCAAACGAATTTTAAGCAAGGCTGCCCGGAGGCTCCTCTCCCGCCAGGATCGAACACCCACTGCGGCCCGACACCGCGCGACTCCGCCGGGATCGAAAGAGTCGCGGAAAGGAGCGGGAGGTCAGGCGGCAACCGGAGCCAGGAAGGCACCAAGAGTCCGGAAAGTGCACAAATCGGGCCAAGGAGCACCAACGCCAGCCGAGGGCCACACGGCGAGCGCGGACCGCAGATTTATCCGTGGATGACCAAACTGCACATGAGCCACGGTAAAGTTTGTCTCCCTTTTCATCTCCTGCACTTCTTTTCGAGCGGTCCACTTTCCCTCGTGAGTTTTATAGGCCAAACGCAGGAAATAATAAAAACTGGCGGTCATAAATTTTATGACAAAGGCATCCATTGCTCGTAAACCTGCTCTATTACGGCGAAGAGGTGATCCGAGGGCTGATTTATGGCGCAGTAATTGGACCAAAAGATCAAACTGCCACAAAATTATCAAATGATATCATATATTCATCTCTGAGAATTGTTTTCTAAATTGCTTCTTTTATTCATCAGCTTATATGATTTTACATTAGCGTTCTACGAGTGTGTGTGTTTGAAGCTTTAGCCTCAAATTGAACTCTGGGAAACACCAATGACCTGACCCTAGTCTGAACTTTTCACCTCGAAAAGATTTTAATACGCGTGCACTCTTTTTGCAAGCACTGGAGCCGCAATTTGGCTGCAGGCTGCAGATGGACTGTGGACATTTTTACTGTGAATGCTCTTGTTTTGTCTTACTATAGTATGCAAACATTCCTGCACCAGGCAGTTAGGTTTTCTGCCGGGCAGCACGCCGCAAGGAAGATTAAAAAATATGCCACCATTGTCTATATTTGTAAAAGGGATTGAAATAGGAAGTAAAATGTGGTTTAATATACTTTCGGTTTTTTGTTTATACGGTGTTATAAACAACATGCTTTTCAGTTTGAACATTTTGTTCAGTTAAACATGAACAACTGATTCTACACCAAACCATTCATTTTACTTTACAATGCCACATGTTAGTTTAAAAAGCCTACATTAGGCAATTTAGCGCCCAAAAAATGCAGGTAGTTCGTTAAATAGAACATTTCATCCGGCGAAAGTGTCATTTAAAGGGGGCAAGGGGAAGGGTTTATGGAACAAATCATATTTTATTAAAATGTTAATTTTAAAAATTTTATTTAAAAAGGCTGCATCAGATAATTAGAGCAGATTAAAGCATCGAAAGCATAGTTGACACCGTCGACCAACTTATTCATAAGAATAGCACAAAACAAATATTTTACTTTTTTCACGTACAGAAATGAAACCCAGACCAACATTATTGTTAAATCATGACACTGTTGATTTTAAATGAATATTTGTGTAACGAAATAAAAATAATAAATGTATACGCTACCGTTCAAAAGTGTTGTATCACCCAGACAATAGTGCGTTTTCCTTGAAAAGTCACACTTTTTAACGAACAAAACAAGTTACTGAATACACATAAAGTATAGTAAAACAATGGAAAGGTTAGAAATAATTATTTTTTTTTGAAAACAAAAATAATCAATCAAACTTTGCTTTCGTTAAAAAATTAAAATTTCGTTGCGACCCCAACTTTTGAATAGTAGTGTATAAATATAAATATAAATATAAATATAAATATAAATATAAATATAAATATAAATATAAATATAAATATAAATATAAATATAAATATAAATATAAATATTTTGAGTGTGTTGACAGTAAAAGTCTCGGTTTCAATGCTAACACATGCAGCACTTTACTGTAGTTTTTTTTTGATAGATTCATTTCCATATTAAAGCCTCCGATTTCTTGCTCAATTTAATGCCTAAACACAACAAGAAAGCCGATGACGTGACTTAAAAACAAACAAAGCGACATTTCTCAAGGCCATGATGAAAGTTTATTTTGATGATGCTTGTTTTCGTTATTTTTTCAGCATTTATTTTTTAGTAACACATGTGGTCTGGTTAATACAATAAAATGTATATTTTTGAGCGGTTGTACTTTTCTTCCTGCTAACTAGTCGTTATGCTCTGTCAGAATCTGAAGGCAAACGCTCGAGGACCAGTTACACTCGCTACCAGACCCTTGAGCTGGAGAAGGAGTTCCACTTCAACCGCTACCTGAGCCGTCGCAGGCGCGTGGAAATCGCGCACACGCTGTGCCTGAACGAGCGCCAGATCAAGATCTGGTTTCAGAACCGGCGCATGAAGTGGAAGAAAGACTCCAAGATAAAAATCAAAGAGTAGAAAAGGAAAATCGCACGAGGGGGTTTTCTGACCTCCGGATGACCTGCATAAGGGGGGCAATGACATCATGACACTCACTGTGGCTCTTCACCAATTAGTGTTGGAAGTTGGGATCCAATGTATTGATGAGCACTCACTTTGATCAATTGACTTATTTTGCTAAATTAATTAGCGACGATAAGACCATTTTTGGGGGACAAGAAGCCACAGTGGTGCTTTGGGTTCCAGCCACGTCAAATATACCTCTATTATCATGTGATCACAAACAACCTTTTTTACGAGTAACATGTTGTATTTGGTGGTGTATCTTTGTGAATGACTGAACTATATATGTAACCCAACAGGATCGTATGTAATGTGTAAAAAAACTTTTGGTCCCTCGTGAATTAGTAACATAAGAAAACTTCATCGTTGACTGTAACCAATAAAGTGATCAAAAGCACTGCGTGTTGTGTTTACAATCATTACGCCGTTGGTTTTATGACAATTCTGACGCCTAATAGTGCTGTAATCAGATCGTTTAAAAAAAACGATATGCTCCACCGTTTTGAAGTCTGCTTCGCGAGCCACCCTGTGCGCCTTTTTACCGAGTGACAAACGTGCAATGAAGTTTAAGGCCCCCCCATAAAACTTTATTGGCCCAGTTTCCAGACGGACTGCTTCCTGTTTTGCCAGGAGAAGGAAAGGAAGCCCTCGCCTGAGATAATATGACCCCCATCCCACGTAAACAACAATGCTGAAATCTGCTTTCCTTTACAAAAACGATGACGTCACTACTGCTATCATTTAAATTTGAATTCATTGACATAAAAATAACAAAACAATAAAAATAAAAATAACTCACCTCAAAATTTCCCAATGAGAAGCGGCGTCAGTGCACGCTCTTCCCTTCCACGCCATGTCTCAAGGGCCCAACGTGGCCTTTTACGCTTTCCTCGCTGGCTTATTTTGGGTGATTTTAAAGTTTACAAGGTTACACATGCCAATTGGACCGAGCAGGCCCTGTGAATGGTGCTTGAGAAGCACGTGGTGTCATTTAAGTGGCTTTTATGGCCTGGAAGAGCTGACAAACCTTCGATATATTCACATCATATATAATCTTAACTGTCCGAGAATCGCAGCTGCCGGCTGGCCTGTATGCATTCGCCTTTCATGGACCACAGAGGATGAGGGAACTCGGGGTCGGTGCGGGCTGCAGAACAAGCTGTAAGTTAATGCTATACGCAGAGAACACCAACATGACCATTGATTTAATACATTTTAAACCAAAAGAAATTAGTGACATCTTTTTAGTTATATCAATACTGAATGTGTTAATTGTCAAATTAAACTTGAATGAAAAACACACACATTCTGATAAAAAATAAAACACTTAAACAAAAACAATATCGTCTTGTAGCGTGTGTGTGTGTTTGTTTCAAGGGATGCAAGGCGGTTGTGTTTGCAAACAAGCTGAGTGTGTAGTGGTGCAACCACACTAACAAAGCGAAAGCTGTAAAATAACCTAATAACCTAGTAAGTGTTGCATCATTGTGGCTACGTGCAGGAAGCCATCAAAAACGAGGGCAACACTGGAGGTTTGTTGTACATGTAAATCACTCTAAAAGGTAAAAAAAAACGCTGGACGTGTGTGTGCATTGTCAGAATTGAAAACTCTTTGTTCGAGTAAATTCTTTTGCTGTTGTGTGCTCATTTGAACCCGTGTGTGCCGGGTGTGTGTGCGTGTCAGTAAGCGCCAGAAGCTGCTCGACAAGTTGAATTTAGTTTGTCGGGAATCTTCATTTGAGACTTTTCAAGGTGTGATTGCGTGTGTGTTAATATTCACGTTTCCCGACACACATCCAGACGCAGAAAGCACTTCCGTTAGGGGGCACTGTGCAACACGCTCTCTGTGCGTGTTAGTGGTGCGTGTGCGTGCATTCGAAAAGCAGGATTGACGCGAGTTAATATCACTATAATTTTTTACAATGAATAAATAAGTCACAATAAAATTAAAAAACACCTGGAGCGACTGTTTCACTAAATGCAGTATATACGCGTTGATGATATGGAATTGGCTCAGGTCTGACACTATTTTTAAGAGCAATTTTGTGCGTCGGCATTGAAAGTGAAACAATAAAAACATCCGTTTTCACTGGTAGTGTGCGTGTGTCTGTGTGTGTGTGTTGTTTTCTTCTTCTTCTGACCTCTGCAGCCAGCATGGCTATTATTCATGATGTCCAGGCCACTTCCGGGTGACTTTCTTTTGTCTCGACCTACATTGAGAGGATCAAATCCCAATGCACACTGGCTACCTTTAGTTTATCCACAATGTGACAACAAAGTCAAATTCTTTTTATACGGGTTGCATTAAATGATATTTGATTCGTGGCTATTAGCCCGGGAAGGTTTTCGTTCTTGTTTTGTGTCAAAACCCGTCCGTTGTAAATATCTCTCCTCCGTTCTTGTGTGGCATTTTTTCCAAGGAATCTAATTTTTTCTCAAATGTAATAACATTGTCACTAACATTAAAACAGTCATCAGAAATTGTTAACTGGATTTAAATAAACAAAACTTATTTTCCAAACGATTTGACATGAAAACACGCAGGTCATTTCGTTACACACATTTCGTGCCGTTGTATTTTGTTAACGTGGATTCTAAAGGTGCCGGGCCCCATTTCCGTTTTTTAAGAGCGAACAAAACCACTATATTTAATAAAAACACGTATACACAGTACACGTGGTTGTTTGCAGAGCCAGTAAAAAGGAACATTTTAAAAACCAAACAACTAAAACACCAGTCAAAAAAGAAATATAATAAGTTGCCTGTTATACATTTGTTATTTTTATGGGTTGGCATAGAGTGTTTTATTCTTATTATTAAAATATTTCTATTTAATTAGTTTTATTATTGCTCTTATCATGATTAATATTATTATTCATATGTATTTTTATTATTATCATTATGACTGTCCGTAGTAGCAGTGTAGTAGTGGTAGAAGTAGTAATAGTACAAACCGGTCAACCTCAGCCAATTGCTCCCCCTATTAATGATTGGAATTACCCTTTTTAAGCGGTAACAAACCTTACAATCTTAACACGGCACCTATTTACTCACAGTGAGACAGACAATGAAGAATAAAAACGAAGAAAAAAAAGATAATCTGTATGTTATTAGTTTTTGTTATTTATCAAAAAACATCACAAACAAGCCTTTCCGAATTTTACTACTTGCAGGCAATTCTGTGTTACTTAATAAGCAATAATGTTTATAAAAAAATCCCGTACAATGTTTTTATACGGCGTATACAATTTCAAAAACCTTACGAAATACTGGAAAAACGTATACGTTAACAAATAGGGTAATGGTAGTAGAAGTCATGGTTGTAGTAATATATATATATATATATATATATATATATATATATATATATATATATATATATATATATATATATATATATATATATATATATATATATATATATATATACAAACATTCCATCCTGAAAAAAAAAACCTCTCTTCAAGGCCCCATGTTTGATCTCCTGTCTCTTTTGTGTTTTGCAGATTTTTCCGTGGGTGAGGGCGAGGAAGTGCATGGGGCTGTGGACGTGTGGCGTGTCCACCTGTCTTGCGGTGGAGATCTGACACTTTTGGCAGCTTTTTATGTGCTTGAAGTCCAGCAGCTGGTTCCCCCATGGCCTCCTCCTTCCAAAAAGGTTAGATTTGCAGTTTTTGTTGGAAATGTTCACATTAGCCCAGAAAGTATGCTCTAATTGTACATCATTGTAGTCGTTAAAGTGTAACTATGATATTTTTGGGGACTGGACGATATTGTTCGGGGGAGGGGTATGCGTGAATATACAGTGCATTCGGTTAAGAATTTGATTAAAAGCACGTTACGGCCATTTAATCAGTGATATTGCAGCGTCCATGTCAGGTGCCATTGAGACTCCAATTTGCACACAGAACCACCACATAGTATGCATCGGGTTCAATACACGTGTAGAGCGTTTAATTAGGAGAGTGACCGTTTAATTAGCCCTACGATGAATAAATGAAACAGCCAAATAATCCGCCTGGGGGCCTCATCTTTTTTACTTCTACATTATAACAAGTTATTGAACTCGGTACAGGATCTGAAAGCCATTTGTGCGAGGAAGGAATTCATTGATGTCCCTCCATCAATAACGCTTGGCAGTGAACTATTGGAAGCAGTCAAATGCGCAAGGTGAAGCGCGGGTCAGCCGGCCTAACGTGTATGAAAATGCATCATCGCGGAGGTACAATCCATTGTATATCAACATTTTGAATTGAGCACATATCTGTGTTGCAAGCTACCCATTTTTTTCTGAGGGGAGGCCTTTCTATTGGAAACGTGCAGTCGTTTCTTGAGTCTCCCGTGCATATCTTTGGCGATCAATGCCATCGATTCACAATCTGCGCTATGTTCGGCGTTTTTAATAACCCACAAACAGGGCCACATGTCCGATTCAACATTTTTCATCCAAGTCTTTTCTCATTAGCTCGCAGAGTGGCAGCGAGAAAGGTTAGCGAGCGGTCAGTATGGTAATAGCAAGCAGAAAGAAATGCTTGGGAACAATGGAAACTTATTTTTCATCCGCGCTGTCACGGCGACCCTTTGTAGCAGGCTTCGTACTTGCAATTGAATATTCATATAAGTACTTCCTTTTGCGACCTCGTGAAACACGTTGCGAACCAGCGGTTGTTGTGGAGGATCCTCTTTATTCTTCGTTCTTTTGCGTGCAACGATCTTGAGCGTATATAATGACACTGTGCTGTGTTTTTGAGTTGGATGTACCGCGTCATGGCTGACAAAGATCCTCATTAGTTGTCTATATGTACCCTGTAGAACCGAATTTGTGTGGAGTCGAAAACAATCGCAAATACGTGTCTACGGGAATGCATGGGCAGCTGCAACTCGCCGCCATCAGCCTCATCTCTGCGTGGAAACACAAGCGGGCGCGACAGTCCTTTTGGGAGTCCCAGTAAATGCGCAGGGGGCGAGCCACGCAGCCACACCGAGGAGTGCAAACTACCGTGCACGACCTCGTGAAACACGTTGCGAGCCAGCGGTCGCTTAAAGCTGACTGATTTACAGCTTTTATTGCGCTATAAAAGGCTTCCAACATCTTTGCGAGCGCTAATAGAAATGTCATGAGCTTTCCCACAAAGTAGGGCGCCCACAAACGCAGTTAGTTGTCACTATCAGCAGCCTTATCACTCCTTTCCTACTACTACCACTACTATTACTATTATTATTATTACATTTCTTAAAACGCATTATCTCATATAAGTTAACTGTGTAACCTAAGCCAGTGGTTCTCAACTGACGTCAGCATCCAAAATCCCAGCCTAGTTACAAGGCCCAACCCAAGTAAAGAAAGCATTTCCACTTCTCAAATTTATTGAATGAAAGAATAGTGCAGTTTGGACCATAGAAACTAGAAAAAAAGGCAGTAAAACCAAAACAGGTTTGAGTAAAACTTTACCGTATTTTCCTGACTATATGGCGCACCTAAAAACCTTAAATTTGCCAGGAATGAAAAAAATAGGGTTCATTTTTTACATGAGCCTTAAGGCTAGGTACACACTACAGGAAAATCTGTTTTTTCGTTGTTGTTGTTGTTTTTTTTTGCAGAAATACGACCTGTATGCGATCTGTTAAAGTCCGTCTCAATGGCACATATACCAGGCCACTTTCATATGTGGTGCTCACTCTAATACATATCTGATCTTTTGGAATGCGACTGCTGAGTGAATGGTCGAGAGACATTAATGTGACCTGCACGTAATAGGCGACTGACGTCACTGTCCTTCGTTCAACGAGGCAGAACGAAGCAAATGAATCAACAACCATGGCGGACGAAAATACAGAAAGCATTTCATGGTGGAAAAGTGAGGTTTTGAATTTAATCAATATTTGGGGGGAAAACTCTGTTCAGCCTCCTGTAGCACAATAACATTGCTGGATACGCTCCATCCATAAGTACTTCCGCAAACACTGAGCACATTGCGTGTGAAGGCCCGTGTCCTCCTCTATATGTATGCAGGACACTTCTGGCATCTGTACATGTGAGATCACATACAAGTCATACGTAAATGGAAATGTATAGGATCTCACAAAAACATATTTCACACAAAAAAAAATGGAAATGAGCATTAAGCTCTGCATTGTAACCTAGCTTTTGAGACCAGACACACAGTAAATAAAATCGTAAATGCATACTTTCAACTGAATGCTCAGAAAAGTGGTAACCATATGCAGTATCCATGATCCATCTAGTTCCTTTTATCATGTTTTGTAAGTTGTATGGAATAGTTTATTTTTTATTTTCTGACGTTTTTTTTAATCTAATCTTTACTCTTACTTCCATGCGCCTTATTGTCTGATGTGCCTCTTTTATAAAAAATATATTTTGAAGGTAACTAATTAGCTGCATTTTTAATTATGAAAAAAAAAACACTTTACTTCAGAGCCTTTGTCTTCAAAATAAATCCAAAGCTCATATATTCGCATCTGTATCTGCATTTGGCCATACTCAACATGTGTTAACAAACTTTATCGATATTTTTCTGTGCTGTAAATTGGCGGGTGTCAACTTGTATTTGCAGGGAATGATCGTCATCTACTGGTAACGAGTCTATATGACCCTCAGTTATTTTTTTATTTTCTTAGCATTCTTTTGCCATGGGAATAGCCCTTGACCCACTAAAAACACCACTTTTGCCTCCCGCCCACTAGGTGAGAAACACTGGCCTAACTCTTTTTTTGTCCAATAAATTAGAATTTGTGAATTGCAGTCAAGACACGTTTTCACTGAGATAAAAGCTAAGCAAAATGCTCATTGCTTGAGATAAGACCAGGCTTTGGAGTGCAAAATAGCAACGGAAATAGAATCTGTTGTATCCACCTGACTCAGCGAAGCCAAGTGTTACTGTGTTTGTATTATTAGTCATTTATGAATGTGTCTTTTGTCAGGGATGGAAAAAGGGTGCTCCGCTTGTTTGCGTTGTGGTCTTGTGCTTGTATTTGGCCTGGCTTGTGTGAGCAGGGTGTTATATTGCAAAATGCTCTTACGACATCTTGCCAATAATTGCATAGATTATATTGTTTTATGAAATTCAAAAACGCAAGGTCATAATGAGAAAAATAGCTTTCAGAACTTTAGTAGGTTGTCATCTTTATGAGAAGGAAGTTCGTCGTTGCTCTGGTTGAGCCCCTGTAACACACGTACTTATATAAAACAATACATATTTCAAAGAAAATCTCTGATAAGCGTTTATTAAAAAGGTGAGAAATAGCCTCTCATTTTTGTTTAGGTATTATAAGTGCTTGTAATGTTTGCCTTTTCAATTAATCCTTAACTGGGCTGTGTGTAATAGTAAGTGCCTCTTAGTGGTACAAAATACTTTAATTCAGTACAAAAGGGAAACAAAACATTGATTTAATTACTAGGCAAATGTAAATGAAATATTCCAATTTTAATGAAAAAAATGCATAGGTCAACAAATATTTGCATTACTTTGACATGATGGAATCTCAACCTTAAAGTTGCCGCCATGTTTGTCTGGCATCTCACTGTTCTTGGCACTGTTTTGTGTTCACATTACAAAATGCAGTGCCAACTAGAGGTCAAATGTTACACACTGGGGCTTTAATAATAGAAGATTTTTTTTTAAGTTGGTTTGCTAATGGTTTTTGATTACAAAAAATGAATGTTTTGGGTGTATGTGGATTATCAGGCTGGTACAGTGCATCGGGAAAGTATTCACAGTGCTTCACTTTTTCCACATTTTGTTATGTTACAGCCTCATTCCAAATTGTATTAATTCAATCCCTTATCTCAAAATTCTACACAAAATACTCCATTATGACAATGTGATTTTTTTTTTTTTTTTTTTTTTACTTTTTTTGAATTTCTTAAAAATAGAAAACTAAGAAATCACATTTACATAAGTATTCACAGCCTTTGCTTAATACTTTGTTGATCCACCTTTGGCAGCAAATACAACCTCAAGTCTTTTTGAATATGATCCCACAAGTTTAGCACACCAACTTTAGGCAGTTTTGTCCATTCTTCTTTGCAATAAGTCTCAAGCTCAATCAGGTTGGATGGGAGACGTTTGTGCACAGCCATTTTCAGATCTCTCCAGAGATGTTCAATTGGATTCAAGTCTGGACTCTGGCTGGTCCACTCCAGGACATTCACAGAGTGGTTCTGAAGCCAATCTTTTGAGATCTCGGCTGTGTGCTTTGGGTCGTTGTCCTGCTGAAAAATGAACCCTCGCCCCAGCCTGAGGTCAAGAGCGCTCTGGAGCAGGTTTTCATCCAGGATATCTCTATATATTGCTGCATTCATTTTTCCTTCTATCCTGACTAGTCTGCCAGTTCCTGCTGCTGAAAAACATCCCCACAGCATCATGCTGCCACCACCATGCTTCACTGTAGGGATGGTATTGGCCTGGTGATGAGCGGTGCCTGGTTTCCTCCAAACATGGCGCCTGGCATTCACACGAAAGAGTTCAATCTTTGTCTCATCAGACCAGAGAATTTTGTTTCTCATCGTCTGAGAGTCATTCAGGTGCTTTTTGGCAAATTCCAGACGGGCTTCCATGTTCCTTCTACTAAGGAGTGGCTTTTGTCTGGCCACTCTATCATACAGGCCTTATTGGTGGATTGCTGCAGAGATGGTTGTCCTTCTGGAAGGCTCTCCTCTCTCCACAGAAGAACGCTGGAGCTCTGACAGAGTGACCATCGGTTTCTTGGTCACCTCCCTGACTAAGGCCCTTCTTCCCCGATCGCTCAATTTAGAAGGCCGGCCAGCTCTAGGAAAAGTCCTGGTGGTTCCAAATGTCTTCCATTTACGAATAATGGAGGCCACTGTGCTCATTGGGACCTTCAAAGCAGCAGAAATTTTTCTGTATCCTTCCCCAGATTTGTGCCTCAAGACAATCCTGTCTCGCAGGTCTACAGACAGTTCTTTTGACTTCATGCTTGGTGTTTGTGCTCTGACATGCATACTCAACTGTGGGACCTTATATAGACAGGTGTATGCCTTTCCAAATCATGTCCAATCAACTGAATTTACTGCAGGTGTACTCCAATTAAGCTGTAGAAAGATCTCAAGGATGATCCGTGGAAACAGTGCACCTGAGCTCAATTTTGAGCTTCATGGCAAAGGCTGTGAATACTTATGTAAATGTGATTTCTTAGTTTTCTATTTTTAATAAATTCAAAAAAAGTAAAAAAAAAAAACTTTTTCATATTGTCTTAATGGAGTATTTTGTGTAGAATTTTGAGATAAGAGATTAATTTAATACAATTTGGAAAGAGGCTGTAACATAACAAAATGTGGAAAAAGTGAAGCACTGTGAATACTTTCCGGATGCACTGTATGTCTAAACCAAATATTAAATTACATCCATACGGGCACTCTGAAGAAATGCAATGTGAATTCTGGCTAAAAGTCACACGTTTAAAACAAACATAACATTGATACTTTAGATCAGGGGTAAGAAAACTTAAGGAGTGGAGGGCCACATTGTGTTTGAAATTTTGTCAGAAGAGCCAGTCCAGGAGGGAAAACGATTGTTATTTTTTTAAATTACTTTTTATCTGTAGTCTCTAATCCGATACACAAGGGAAAAAGATAATGTAGGTCTATCTAATTTTTCATATTGTCGCTGCTATTTCAAACAGAAATAGCTCATTTTAAGCATTTCTTCATCGTAAACATTATATTCCTGAAAAAATAAAAAATTACAAAAAATAGAGACAAATTATTTTGGATAGCAGCAGCAATATGCATTTACGTATAAATAATCATGCAGATAGCCACATGTGCTTTTTATATTTTGTCCTTGGTTTAGATATTGGTTTTGAAACACTCAAATGCAAAGTCATATATATTGTCCCTTTCTAAAGCACTAAATTAAATAATATGCATTGAAAAAGTCAAAGGGCAATGGCAAGTTAGAAGTGTTTTTTCATGATATATCTTGATAAATGAAGCGAACATATAATAAAAAAGCAAATAAAGAAGAATGTAGCCAGCTATTTGAATGTTAGGAACACTAGGAACAAGAGTAGCACCAAATTGAGAGATTTTTAGTAATAGTACTTGATATGTTACTAGATTTTCAAAGCCGGCATGGGTGATTAAAGTGCAACCCCTTGGCGTAAAGATCCGGGGTTCAATTCCAGTTATGTAAGTTGTGTTGAAATTCTCATTTATTTACTGTTAAAGGTTTCAGAGAGAAATTCAAGTTTGGTTTAGATTTATAACAAATATTCTTAGTTTATTTTGCATCATTAAAAATTTCTTACAGCAAATAAATATCGGACTCCTCTTAATACAAAGAATCAGCATTGGCCCTGAAAAACCCATATCGGTCGATCCTCATAACTAAGGATGGTCAGTGTTCAAGCCAGCAATTTTAAAATGAAAATATAAATGTGCAATGGCATTAAATATCACAATTAAATCATGAAAAAATGGCACCAATGATTCCAAGTTGGATAGGGGATGTAAACCAGAAAAAGAGAAAAATGATGGACTTGGAAAGTCTTTAAGGAAGCCAGACCCACAAAAAACTGGGGATATCATACTGATACTTAGGATATTGCGTGACCTCTGTATTCACAAAAGCAGGGAAAAATAGCTTGCAATTTGATTCTTTTTACTATTTTTTATCAAAGGATTGATTCACAAATCACAAAAATTCTTAACTTATCAGCGATATCACATAATTTTTTAGCTCCAGCATGAAAACTAGCAACACAATCATTGTTTACCTTTGTGTGTTTATGTGGTTAGACATTGTTTACCGTGGTCAAAACACAGTGGGGGAAAAAATATTTAGTCAACTAATAATTATGCCTTCCAGTAATTATCAACAAGGGGGAAAACTTCAACAATGAGCGTCAGGAGGTGGAAAATAACACAGCAAAAAATCTCATTGTTTGATTTCTAAATAATTTACAAATCATGGTGGAAAATAAGAATCCCGTCAATACCAAAAATATCTTCTCAATACTTTATTTGGTACTCTTTGATGGCAATAATGGAGGCCAAATGTTTTCTGTAACACCTCACAATCTTTTCACACACCGTTGCTGCTATTTGGCCCATTCCTCTATGCAGATCGCCTCTAGAGCATTGATTTTTTGGGGGGCTGTCATTGGGTAACACAGACTTTCAACACCCTCCACAGCGATTCTAGGGGCTTGAGATCTGGAGTCTGGCTAGGCCATTCCACGACCTTAAAATGCTTCTTAAAATGCCACTTCTTTCTGGACCTGGCTGTGTATTTGGGATCATTGTCATGTTGAAAGACCCAGCCATGTCTCATCTTCAATGCCCTTGCTGATGGAAGGAGATTTTCCCTCAAAATCTCTCGATATATGGCCCCATTCATTATTTCCTTTTCACAGATCAGTCGCCCTAATCCCTTTACAGAAAAAACGCTGCAAAGCATAATATTTTCACCCCCATGCTACACAGTGGGTATTGTGTTCTTTGGATGCAATTCAGCATGCTTTCTCCTGCAAACACAAGAACCTATGTTTCTACCAAATAGTTTTATTTTTGTTTGATCTAACCAAAACACACTCACCCAGCCCTCTTCTGGATCATTCAAATGCTCTCCAGCAAACAGCACTTGGGCCTGGACATACACTGGCTTCATCAGGGGGACACATACAACAGTGCCGAACATTGTGCTACTAATAGGAGCCTTTAAATTTCTTCAGTTTTCTAAGAATTTACCTTTTGTAGAATCAGTCTTTCCGGGCTGGTGCAGGCCAACAGTTTTGTCTCTGGTGTCCTTCAACAACTCTTTGGTCTTAAACATAGTGACATTTGGAGTGTGAATTACTGAAGTTGTCAACATGTGTCTTTTATACCAGTGATCAGTTAAAACAGGTACCATTGATACAGGTAACGAGTGCAGCCTTGTTCGACCTCGTTAGAAGAAGTTAGAACTTGTTGACATCCAGAAATCTTGCTTGTTTGCAGGTGACTTAATACTTAGTTTCCACTGTAATTTGGAAATAAATTCTTTAAAAATCAAACAATGTGATTTTCAGTTTTTCCCACCCACATTTTGTCTCCTAGGTTGGAGGTTTACCCATGTTGACAATTACAGGTCTCTTTTTTTAAGTAGGAGAACAATTGGTGATTAAATAAATATTTTGGCCAACTGAAAACCATACTCTAATACTTATTTTTAGCTACGTCTGAATATCTACCGTAAACGTCGGACTACAAGCCGCGACTTTTCCCCCAAGCTTTTAACCCTGCGGTTTATGCAATAACGCGACTAATTTATGGCGATGGCGCCTGACCAATAAAAGTTAAAGTGAGACACGTGGAATATTTTTGTCAACGAAGACTCATGTTAAATGTAACTTTGTGCTTTGCGCATGAATAAAACTAGCTTGAACGGACCTTCATCATTAAAAAAGGTGTCAATCGAAAGGGGAGGGCTAACTACCATAGTGGGAGTCATTTTATGAGTAAATGGAAATAATGTGGCGCAACAAACGGATTGCAAAAAGCAACGTCTCATGTGGCATTGTGTGTTTTGGAAAAAATATTTCACAAGGTTGGATTCAATGGATTGTTCTTAACGTAACGAAGCCATTTTCACAAAAGACATTGATAAAAGCCGGACGACGTTATATGTGTGCAATACTGGCTTTAAATATTTCCGATATCTTGTTTCGGACTGATCGTGATATTTATCTGATGAGTATATTTTGAAATATCTTGAATCCCAAGAGTTCAGGCTTATTAATGATATGTGGCATGACGTATTTGAGTGAATGGTGACATCGTACACACACATATTCATTTATCAAAAGTTTGGCGGCCCACCGGCATGCCGTCAAGGGGTTAAGATAACATATTATTAAAACTCTTTCTGCGTACCGTCTTTTTTTGTAAATATCTCATGTTTCAATGTGAGCACATGTGGCTTATAGTCAGGTGCGGCTTATGTATTTAAAACGTTTTTTTCTTTAAAATTGTACTGGATGCGGTTTATAATCTGGTGGGCCTTATCGTCCGAATTTTACGGTAGTTTCATTACTCTATTAAAAACGAAATGAAAGGAGTAATTAAATGCAGGTGATTCTAATCACTAAAATCGACATCAAGCTCCTGCACAGTTTTCTACTGAGCTGACTATTTGTATCACCTGAGTGAGACATGAGGAACCTCCATAACATGCAGGAAATGCGGCTCTTAAGGAACGCGTTGGGCACCCCTGCTTTATTCAATAAAGCTTTTGCTCATGTTTACACGCAGAAGCCATTTTGTTCTGAATGATGATGTGTGTTTGAGCCTGAATATAAGGCACACCCCCAAAACTCTCACAGACTCACAAGCTGTCTAACATTACCACACTCCGTAAACATCCTCTGGAGTTGTAACACAGGAGTGTGATTGGAGCAGGATGGGCAAACCACAGTTTGGGTACCAGATACGGCCCCTCTTTTGATGTGGCCGTCTAAGCTAGAGTTTCACATCTTTTGTGGGATATTTTTCAGATTTGTAATTGGTTATAGGGACAGTGTGTATTATTCAGCGCCTCTCAGTGGTTAAAAAAAACTATTTCAATAAAAACACAAGATTTAAAGGGACAGTGTGAAATATTTAATGTCTCCTAGGTACAAAAAAAGCCTTCATTCATTAAAAACAAAAACATTGATTTGGATAATGTTCGTTTTTATAAACATTCATAGGTCAAGAAATGTTTATTTCTTTACATCGCTTAATCCATACGTAGCAGTCGCCACCATGTTTGTCTGGTATCTTACTGCTGAGCTCACGTTCGGCACAGATTCTCGTCCACATTAGACAATACAGTGCCATCTCGTAGTCAAATATTACCCAATGCACCTTTAAAGGAGATGTATGCATTTTTGAGACGCACTCAAATGAACTTTTTCCATCATTCTTTGGGTTTGGGTTAGGACTCTACTTAACGCAGACCTTTTCTTACTTTCACCATTTCCATGCTACACTGACAACTACAACAACAACAAAACCTGCAGGGACGATCATTATGTCATTCGCCAGCACTCCCCCCAGCCCCCATTCTTCTAACCAAATGTGTTCCCCTCGATCTGATAAAAGTAAGATAAAAAAACTCAATTTGGCACTTTTAACACACACTTAATAGAGAAATTCTTAAGGACACCTCAAATGACACATCATAAATTTGAAGAATGAGCAAAAATACACAAACTTTTACATAAACCTGGATTTTTTTTTAAATACTCATAGGTCGAGAAATTAGTATTTATTTTACACAACATTAGCCTCATCTAATTGAACACCATCTTGCTGCTACAGGTACTCAAAAACCTAAAAAAGACTGGGCAAAATCATAATAATAATAGGAAGAGTAAAATAACGTGTTTTGGTCACTTTGAGTCTCTAGTTTGCTTTTTTGCTTGTGCATTTTAGTACTTGTTTTCTGTTGCACTACACCATACTGGGACATTGTTTGGTCAAATCATGCAAATGGTCCTTTTAATATAGTGAAAATTTAAAAAGTATGTTATTTTTTTCATATGGACTTCTCTGAAGAAATATTCACAAATGGTGATAAGTTTATAGTTCAGTAGACACTCTAAATAAGGAAAAAACACAATTCATTTTGTACTAGAAAGGTGAACAGAGTGTGTTGAAACAGCATTTACACAAAATAATAGAGTCACTGTAAATTGTTTTGGAGTGCCATAGATCAGGGGTCACTGCCCTTTTTTGTCACTAATTGGCGCAAAGGGTTACAAGTCTGATATGTATTTCTAAAATAACACATTATTTATGTGTTGTTATATATGTTACAATACGCAGGTTAACCCCTAAACATCATGCCAGTTAAAAATCAAATATCCTATAAAATCACAATTACACGATAAAATACATTTATCGCACCAAGCCCGCCAAGCCCCAACACAATTACCATATTTTTGTAGCATGTTTAGTAATAAAAAATTAAAAAATCACTGATTTTCTTCTTTAAAAGTCTGTCTAATACACGGCTGTGCAGTGGTTAGCGCATATGCGGCACAGTTCGGAGGTCATGAGATTGAACCTTCATGTGTGGAATTTGCATGTTCTCCCCGTGCCTGCGTGGGTTTCCTCCGGGCACTCCGGTTTCCTCCCACATTCCAATAAAAACATGCATGTTAGGTTAATTGGCCGGTCCAAATTGTCCCGAGGTGTGAATGAGCAAGCAAATTGTCTGTTCGTGTTCCCAGCGACTGGCTGGCAACCAGTTCAGGGTGTCCCCTTCCCACTGCCCAAATAAGGCTGGGATTGGCTCCAGCACCCCTGCGACCCAACTGGGGATAAGCGCTGCAGATAATGAATGAATGAATCCTCTAACACAACATAGTTTGAACATTTGCAATATGGTCCAGTCTGGAATAAAACTCCAAACAAAAGCAGAAAAAAACTACAGACATTGAAGGACATGGTGCATTTTTAGCAGCTCCTAGTGGTAAAAAACGTAATTAACTAAAAAAAAAACATTATTCATTGATATCAGTGTTATATAACTCATTCTCACCGAGGGCCACATAAGGGTAATGGCTTTCCTTAAAGGGTTTGACGTAACTTATAAATGTAACTAATTGAAAATGAATGGTATGTAAAATTAATGCAATTACTCCTTTCATGTAAAATGTACTATTCATTCATGTGAGAAACATTAATGTTGAAAGAAATGTCACTACACATATATGTGATAAACTTAAAACATGAACAAAATGTTCTTGGACATTTTTTAGATCATATATTTCCTAATTACAACCATTGGTATTGATATGGGCAGCACGGCGGCGCAGTGGTTAGCGCGTGTGCGGCACAGTTCTGAGGTCATGAGATTGAACCTTCCTGTGTGGAGTTTGCATGTTTTCCCCGTGCTTGCGTGGCACTCCGGTTTCCTCCCACATTTCAAAAACATGAATTGGCCAGTCCAAATTGTCCCTAGGTGTGAATGAGCGAGTGACTTGTCTGTCTCTGTGTGCCCTGCGACTGGCTGGCAACCAGTTCAGGGTGTCCGCTGCCCACTGCCCGAAGACAGCTGGGAGGGGTTTTAGCATCCCGCAACCCTACTGAGGCTAAGCAGTGCAGATAATGGATGGATGGATGGTATTGATATGGGAATACTGCCATGCAGTGGCACTTAGCCGTCAATCTGTGGGTATTGTAGTTTCCAGGCATTGTGGGAAATTTTTGATCGTTTCATATTTTTTAACTTTCAGACCTTTTAACCCCTCCAGGCCACCTAAAATGATGTGGCGGGCCATATTTGCCCCCCGAACCATGAATTTGACACTTGTTATTTAAATAACAAGCAAAAATATATGAACTATAATGAAAACTTTCAACATACTCGAAGGTTGTGAAATTTGCGTTTGTTTCACACAACATGATCCACATAAAGGGAGTTGATATAATTGTGCACCATCTTGCTGCTACTGTACCCCCTCCAAAAAACCTTGTGGAATGTTGTTTAAAAAATAAGAAGGAAAACGTGGCATTTAGTTTGCCTGAAATCTCCATTGTATGCCCTTGTTTTCAATAATACATAATACAGCGACATCCAGTCGTCAAATAATAGACACTGTCCCTTTAAGAATGTATGATGTGAATGACAACCCCATGTTGTATAATGTATTCTACATTATGCACATGCAGTTGTTTCTGAATTAGAAAACCTATGTATAACCTAGAGGGGGGTGGGTGCCACCAGGCTGTGCTTGCCCAAGACACACCACAAGAAATGGTGCGCCTAACAGGCCTATAGTTAATTTAACCAACCAACAGATATTGAAAACCTTTGAAAATAGACATAATTTTACAACTGTAACTCCCTTTGCCTCGTCGTTTAATGAGTTTACTTCTTTTCTTTTTTTAATATCAAAAATGACCCTGACTGGTTGTAATGGATTATCTTCATATGCGATTAATCTGTCGAGCATTTTATCAATTAATAAAAGTAATTTTTTTTTTCATTTAAAATCCTTCATTCTGAAAATGTTATTTTAGTAATTTCCGTATTAATATATTTCAGTTACTGTTGAGGAAAATTAAATAAACAAAAATGATAATTATATCCCAAATAAAAAAGATAAAGTACAGACGTGGGACTGAAACATTCTATATTCGAAATTATAACTTCTAATACACAAAGTATGCTTTCTTAAAAACAAACCTGGCATTTTCACATCATTCTCAAAAACTAATACATACTTGTAAGCACCAGCGTGTGTGGGCTGACCAATATTATAGTTTTCACCAAATATATCTAATTCACCGAATTAAGACGTGAGACGCATTTCTGACATTTGGCAAAACGTTTTTTAAACACAAATGTTGAAAGTCTTCTAAGGAAGGTAATACATTAATATAAAAAAGGACAGTGTGGATCATTTAGCGCTTCCTAGTGGTAAAAACTTCCTTCATTAAAAAGAATACAATTTTGATTAGAATAATAAGCAAAAGTACATGAACTAGCATATAATCGTGCAGTTTTCAAGTACTAGTAGGTCGAAAAATACTTTTATTTTACGTAACATGAGGCTCACCCAAAGAGAACTGACATCATTCTCCGCCATAATGATTCTGCTGGTAGCTCCAAAAAAGCTCTTTCTTTCCTAGCTTTTTTTCATACACTTTTTCTTAAGTTTTCTATTATTTCAATTTTCATTTTGTTTTTTCTTCATGTTTTTCAATTTTTCCCCCTTCATTCTTAGTTTTATTTTATTTTTTGTCCTTTTTTTGTGTTGTTTTTCTTTTGGTCCTCTCTTTTTATTATTTATCTGAGAAAGGCTGGGAAAAATTAAAATAAGAAAAGTAGTGCGGTTTGTTCCTTTTGAGTCTCCGTAGTTAGTATTCTTAGTGCATTGTAGCACTCATTTTCACTTGTACTTAACCAGCTGTCAAACTTACTGCTCGGGGGGGCATTTGTGGCCCTCGGGATGATGGTTAAAGGACGCCGTAAAAAGAAAGTTAAAGGGTAGTGTGTATTATATATCCACTGGATGTTGTAGAATTCTGTCTTGATAACGAAAACAAGTCTCAAACAAATGTTTTGACCTACAAGAATTTAAAAACCATGCAATATTTTATGTATTTTTGCTAATTATTTAAATAAGTCTTAGTTCTTTTTTGTAATAAATTACATTTTACTACTAAGATACACTTAATAATACACCCTGTCCCTTTGAGTGTAGCCCTAGCTAGTTATGGATTAATTTATTACTGATTGATTTATATTTATATGAATTCTTAATGTTCTTAGTTCTTATTTTGTGTGGAGGATTTGAAAAAAATGATATAAGAAAACAGTGGAATGTTTATATCCAACCTATTTTTGTGGAAAACCCAATTTGGACAAACATCACCCTGACCCCAACTCCAGGGGCCCTAGGTAAATTGAGTTTGAGATCCCTGCACTACACATTACAGCTAAATATGGTGTTCGAATATTACAAACTGTGCCTTTAATCAGGGATGTTAAACTTAGTTTGGCTCTCGAGGCAAGATTCTGAATTTTTGTTCTCAGGCGAGCCAGCTCAATAAAAGAATGTCTACTTAAAATGTTTAGCTTACTGTAGTTCTTCAGTATTATGCTTTATCATTCATGCCTGCCCTAGATATTGTCATCAGAGATGACAAGGGATCTTTTTGAAGCATAACACATTTAGTCACAAGCTATGGGAAAAAAATGATTTTCATATTTGCCATTGAATGCATAACTGGTTTATTTTTAGTTTTGGAGCTACACACCACACTATTCAAACTCTAAAGGGAGCTATGATTAAGAATAACTATACTGTCTCCTTAATTGTCATAGTGTCGTTCTTTTAGACTATAAACTACTAGGCTTGGCCTACTAAAGCTGAGAGTATATTATCTACTTTTTGGTAAATATGTTTTAGTCGTGTACAACATTTTGTCTTGAGCTGTGGCCGTTTTAAAAAAAAATAATAAAGTTGAGTTGAGTACTGCTCTAGCAACCAGGGGAAGCATTTAGTTGTCTTTTCTTTTTTAAATATCATAAAATTTGATAGAAATGACCGAAACACTTGCTTCTCTTTTTTACATATAACCAGGGTTGGGTAGGGTTACTTTAACTGGATTACTTTCAATTACTTTTGGGTTACTCCAATACCAAATATGCTAATAAAAGACAAGAAACTAAATATGAATAAAATTATGACTCACAACACGTGGTAAGCTTCTCTCCTGTCTTTGATCTCCGGCAAAACTAACATATAATGCGACAGAAACAAAATGAAAATAAATCCAAACAGCTTGCCAACATCATTTTTGCGGTTCCATGTATTCCCTTACTCGCCAAGCCTGCACAAAATTTAGTAATTTTATTCATATTTAGTTTCTTTTGTCTTTTATTAGCATATTTGGTATTGGAGTAATCCAAAAGTAATTGAAAGTAATCCAGTCAAAGTAACCCCAACCCTGCATATAACCAACAGGCTGGGTCCAGCTAGCAGACAGCAGGCCATATGTTTGGCATGCCTGCTTTGATGCAAACAGTTTTCAGTTATTGACATGCTGAAAAGCAACTAGTTGACTAATAATAGATCAGTTGTTTTCCTTTACCGTTGAGCTACTCTTCTACCTTCATACGACCAAAGACTGCCATCTAATATGTCGATGCTCCATAATTACCTTCATTAATTAACTCAATGCAAGCTTCTATGTTGTTGTTCGGCAGAAGAGCGATATTGTCGCCTTGAATAATTGAGACCGTTGCCTTTTAGTTTTTCTCCTTGGTCAGCAAGTAAGCTACTAGTTTTGTCGCCAAGATCAATGGCTTCGCTAGAACAAGCAGAGAGAGAGGACGAGAACGAAGGCGGAAGGGAGAGAGAGAGTACGCCATGTCTACTGGAGGTATGCTAAACATCACTGGTTTCTTATCCGGGTACCTCGAGGTCCTTCGCTATTGGTCGTCTGTGTCACGTGGGGAAAGTAACTTTACAGGGCTGCTCGCAAGTAGGAGGGCTTTATGGAGCAGAAAAACGACAAAGCTAGAAAAATTATTTCCCACTCCAGAAATTAATGATCATGAGCTCGTATTTGATGGAGTCTAACTACATTGATCCAAAATTTCCTCCATGCGAGGAATATTCGCAAAACAACTACATCCCCGAGCACAGTCCCGAATATTACCGCGCCAGGGACCCGGGCTACCAGCAGCAGCCACCGCAGCAGCAGCAGCATCACCATCAGGACTTGTACGCTGCACCAAGGGCCACCTACCAAGATCGTCAGTATAATTGTGCAAGCATCCCCGAGCCCGACACGCCGAGGGGGCACGCAGGCATCGCCCACTCGGCGCACCTGCTCCCAGGCAAGGGCCAGCCCGCAACGTGCGAGACCCCCCAGTTATCCATGTCCCCAGCCACCCCGCCAGCCGCAGCCTCCGCCTGCAACCAGGCCCTCCCGGAGCATCCCAACAGCGCCGCCTCGTCTAAGCAGCCCGTGGTCTACCCCTGGATGAAGAAGATTCACGTCAGCACCGGTAGGCGAAAAACTCGCGTGTTTATGTCAGCCCTCGCCCCCTTTATCAACCCCCTACTCCCTTCTCGTTGCCAGCCCCTGCTCCGATAGCAGGGGAAGCCTTTTGAAATGGCACAATTGAGGCGGATTTACGACTCGGCATTGGTAATTACACCCACCATAAATTTTATAGCCGAGGTATACTCAGGGCAGCCGTATCACCATGTGGCTTCTGCTGTTATGTATTGCGCCATGGATAGGGAGAGAGAGAGAGAGCAAAGGGACGTGAGAATCAGAAGGGGTTGTGGGAAGAACAAGAAGAAGAAGAAGAAATCCAGCTTTGTTAATCTTGAATTAATAATTTATCTTAGTTGGCTCCTCACATTCAAGGCTAACGTGCAAAGTTGCCTTCTAAATATCCCATAAATCTTTCAAGTCACATCCATGTTTACCCCTCCTTTATTTGGTCTTCTTCTGTCCTTCCTTCCTAACCCCCCACCCTCGCCCAGTGAACTCGGGCTACAATGGGACGGAACCCAAGCGGTCTCGGACAGCATACACCCGCCAGCAAGTCTTGGAACTGGAGAAGGAGTTCCACTATAACCGCTATTTGACTCGGAGGAGGCGCATCGAGATCGCCCACACCCTGGTCCTGTCCGAGCGCCAGATTAAAATCTGGTTCCAGAACCGCAGGATGAAATGGAAAAAAGACCACCGGCTGCCCAACACCAAAGTGCGCTCGTCGTCCTCGTCGTCGTCCGGATCCAACGCGGGATGCTCTGTCGGTGCAGGGGCCCCTTCGTCGGCCACCAACACGGCGGCCTCGGAGGAACTGAGCGGGGCGCCGCACGGAGAAGATATTACCAGGTTATAAACAAAAATATCAAAAATGGACGACACAGGGGAAGGACAAAAAAACAGAACTGCTTATTTATAGAACGATTATTATATTTTTTGTTTTTTCATAGCGACCGTGTGTGGTTTCCTTGAAGTCCAACGTTATATAAATTGCATGTTGTATAGCATGGATTGTACAGAGAATACCGATGCATTATTTTATACGCGATACAGGGTTTTATTTATTTGAATTGTTTTGAAGTAGTGTTTTCATGATGTTGTGATTTACGGGAAAATTGCAGATGGTTAATCCAAATATAATTGTGGGCCATTTTGTGCCCTGCCCAGGTGAAATGCACAATTTATTTATTTCAAACAGTACTGAAACAATATAAGTTAAGTTATGTTTTGTATGGGGAAGGATTAAAAAAAGCAATTGATCTTGAAAGTGTATGTCAAGGTTTAAAAATGTGAAAATTACCTCGTGTATTTCAAAAACAGGATTTTCCCTGCCTGTTATTTAATTTTTGTGGTGTTGGTGTTGTGTTTAGGACGTTTTAAAAACGGATTATTGTGAACTGCAATAAACGGAGTTTAGTGTACTGTGCTCATCATATTGCTCAATAAAACAGTGAGTATCTTCTAGTTTTCATACATTTGCTGACTCGTTGGTAAACTGTAGGCCGATTTTAGATTTGAAGCCAACTAAACAATTGCGTGAGTGTTGAAAAATAAATATTTTTTTTATATTATATTTATTTATATCAACTATTGTTGCACTCTATACGCATGTATGTACGTGCGTGATTTAAACACCAAGCTGCATGCGAATCGATTTAGAGTGTTTGCAGTGTCTACAATGTTTTCGGAAATAGTCACCCTGCTTTTATCTACAGTTCAAAGATAACCACGTTGGCGTTTCACTAAAACAAAAGTGAATAAAATTACTATTCGCAAAATGCTTCAGGAGATGTCAATGGCAATAGTAGCATCACGTGATCAGTATTTGCAATGGAGATGTTTTTCCTTGTTTTATGGAAACACAAAAAATACAGTGAAGTCAAATTCTTAATTTTACAATGCTGTCAAATAGGTTCATTATTTTCAGATAGAACGTTTTACGTTTTTAATATAAATGTGTGAAATTGTGCATTAATAGGGTGTACTGGGAAATCAAAAAGGAAAGCCGTTCTTTAGTATTGTATCACAGCTGCACACGCCTTGTGATAGGCGAAGAAATAAACAGAATTATGTTTTAAATGTTGCTGCAGGTTTGGAGATGATAATGGAGCAAAATGGTTAACGGCTGCATATTGAGCATGCTCAGACGCAGAATAGCGATGAGACGCGGCTGAAAAATGACCGAAGGAGCCTTTATGTTGGTGGACACGTTGGAGAAATGGATGTGCTCGCTGCAGTCAGCATGCAGCTACCCTCCACCCCCACAATTCCTTTTTATTTTTTCCCTCTATACCATGTGTCGCCTGAGTGTCGCCTCCATGAAAAGGTAGATTGAAGTTTGGGGTGGCAATGGGGGGAAATGTGCATCGGAGAAGGCCGAGTTCACACCGAGGACACATTTTCTGTCCCATTAGGCTCATTTCAAGCTGGATGGTCAAATAAAAGCCATCCCAGCACCCTGTGACCCACTCAAACTCTGGTCCCCTTGGCCTCCACTGTTTTTCTTTACTGCGAGTGCTTTACTCGTCGGCCACGAATTGAGCATCACTTTTAGTTGACCTTACCTGCAGGTAAAATACTTTTCTTGTGTGATCTGCACGCTGGTACAAAAAAAAAGAATAAATCCAGTTTGTAAAATTTCAGTGGGCCTGGCGGCTGAATAGTGCGAAGCATCGTGGTGCAAGGGTCCAGGGTTTGATTCCAGCTACTGCGGCCTCGTCGTGTGGATTTTTCATTCCTCCGGGTTCTCTGGTTTCCTTTCCAATTCTAAAAACATTCATGTCAGATTAATTGGCCAGTCCATATTAGCGTGTGAATGCTTGTATGTCTCCGTGTGTCATGTAATTGGCTGGCATGCTGAGATGGCTGTGATGGGCTCCAGCACCCCTGCGACCCTAGAGAGGATAGGCGGTGCAGAGAATGGATGGATGAAAGATTCAGTGAAGCAATGGCCTGTGTATCATTTCTGTATTTAGACATCATGCGTGGCATTTTCCAAAAGAATGACGAAAAAATAAAACACATAACCTAAATGTTAGTATATACACGCAAATAAGTATCGTCTGTTTTCTTGTTTTTTTACACACACACACACACACACACACACACACACACACACACACACACACACACACATATATATATATATATATATATATATATATATATATATATATATATATATATATATATATATATATATATCGTATATACCCCGTGACCCTACTGAGGATAAGCGGTGCAGATAATTAATGAATAATAATATATAAATAAATATAATTGATATGATAAATACTACCACTACTACCACTACCACGACTAATACTATTACCAATAGTCTACTACTGATAAAAAAATTATATTATATAATGTTTTTAATGTTAGTATATTTTATGAAAATACAATTCATCATGATCGAAATTATGAATACTTTTACTAAGAAAATCAATTTAATAGGGAATTAAATTGTATTTATATAATAAAAATAAAACAACAACATATTAACAATGATACTACTACAAATAATAATTATTAACAACATCATGACAATAATAATAATAACAGTTACAATAATAACAACAACAAAATACTGTTGTTTATGTACTGGTACATGCAAATGGGGTCATTTTTTCGTGCAAAACTCGTTTTATATGTGTGTAGTGACTCATATTTGGACTTTAAATCCCGGTAATGTATGGGATTAAAGGTTTTTAAAAGTTAAACAGTAAGTCACTGTTCACAAGTAGAATGTTTTGAAAATATTTGCATGTGCCTGTATTTGTCAGGCTGCCTTGTGTCGTACCCGTCAGAATACCACTCTCTTGTCATTTCCGTTTAATGCTTGAGTTTGAATGTGTCTTTAGTCAGAGTCAATGAAGCAGATCGCTGCTGCAGGTAAGACAGCAAGCACTCAGCAGAGACGTGTGCATGCTCGTTTCAAAGACACTATTTTAAACTCCTAAACACTTGATCAGTTTTTTTCCCTTCTTTTAGTACCCGTGGGTCTTTCTCGTGACTGTTGAATCACTCGGGAGTTCCGACTCCAATGGCACACTGGCACTCTCACACTGAATTATTCCCGCCTCGGGCCTCGAGACTCTATCTTGGAAGATACATGGAAATATTTACACTAACTGCTGAAAAGATGGTTGAACAACAACGTGGATGTGAAAAAAAAATCTATATGAAGTTGCATAGCTGATGTTTTCATTTGCACACAAAACAAACAGGGTGCTCTCAGGTGAGTGCCTGTGCAGCCGCTTGGCTTAGTGATGAAAGGTGCATTATTGTTATTGTGTGCAGTGGTGGCAGCTGCATAAAAGGCTGCGAGTTGAAACAAAGGTCACTCTGCTGCCTTGCTTGTGTGTGCACTGACCAGCACAACTGGGTGTGTCACAAACGCGTAAATCTTTTCTGCCGGCTAGCAGATGCACCGCGTCCATTTTGTTCTCAATTCATTTACATAAAACACACATTTCAAAACGCCAGAAGCCATCTGATTTGCAAGCGATATGAAACCCCACTCAGAAGTCGCAGATGCACTTGAACGCTGCACCAGACGTGAAGCAAAAAATATACTTTAATGACTCGGATGAATGTCATTGTGGCATGTTATTCGATATTCGATCGGCATATTTAATTGTGTTCGCTGTAATGAACAACCGGGTCAATTTGATGTCAAAATTCTGTTGAAGCATCGCAACAGCTTACCTTTTTATTTCGATTTTTGAAGTTGTACATTTATGAAAATTCGTAAGAATGTTTGGCATAACCATTCATTCTAAAGAATTATCATCACTCAAGTCTGCGCTGACGTTTTTAATCAATATTCTCTTAAAATAGTGTATTTTAAAGTCTTTCTAGAGTTAACCAAAATAAACATCATTATTCACTAAAAAATTAAAAACCACTGACAAATAATGAGGAATAATACAAGAACTATCATATTTTTTAAAAATCCTCGTTGGTCGAAAATAATTGTATATCTTTTACACAATCGAGCCTCAGCTAGGAAAAGCCGGAATAATTGTCCGCCATTTTGAACCTGCAGGTGCCGTAAAACAACTTTAAAAATTGTGTTAAAGGCTTGAATTTAACACGGCATTTAAATTATTCGTTTCTTAATTTGAATATACATATTTTTTTCTCAGAAGTGACAATAACACCCTGAGATCTTTTTTTGTTAGTATTAAACAAAATAATGCTGTGATTATTGTATGTAGTTTGAATTGGTGTTATTTGGGATTGCAAGGAGAGATGTCCTTGTCTAGTTGTTGCTGAGGGATAGGCAGGTGTAGATACAGGTTGTTAGTATCAGTGGAAATAGCAACCTTATTTTAAAGGTTTTGTATACTCTTAAAAGGACATTGTGCAATATTAAGTGCCTCGTAGTGGTACAAATACCAATTGTTCAATAAAAATATTGTTTTGAATACTAGGCGAAATGCATTACAGACTAATTTTTATAAGTAAAAAATCATAAGTCGAGACACATGTATTGATTGCTCTTACATAGTGGAATCATGAGCCAGAGGTTGACACCACGTTTGTCTGTCATCTTGCTACTACGATGTGCTCTGTGGCACTGTTTTTTGTTCGCATTAAACTGTACAGTGGCATTTAGTCGTCAAATGATAAACACTGGGGCTTTAACATTGATCAATGTTGACTACCCACGATAAAAATATCAGAACATTATACTGTAATCCCTCGATTATCCAGGGGTTATGTTCCAAAAAAACACCCCCTTGGAGTAAAAATTCGTAAATTGAAACGCCTTTTTTAAAACAACTATTATCCAATTAAATACACTATTATACACTAAAATCAAAGAACAAGTCATTTGACAAGCTCAAGCATCTATTAGGCAAATGTAAGTCCTTTATAAACAATTTCTTATTTGATCTAATTCTAGTTTATAGATTATAATAAGCAGGAGAATGTTTAGTCAATAAGAATGCAGAAGAAAACGCATGACATAAATCCCCGAAGAAACAAAACCGTGAAAAGTAAGCCGTGTTATTGATGGTTTGCCTGATTTTCTTTCTATTTATAAATTTTGAAGAAAAATATAAAGGTAATATTTAGAAATATGGTATATTTTTAAAAGTTTAAATCTCCTTGGGGAGGAGGGTTGAGATTGAAATGTACCATTGGCACAGGTGCCTGGAATTTATGTTAATGACAATAGTATTGGTATCAATTTGTACAAAGTGGTGGGAAAAAACTCTATTAGCCTTTGACACTTTTCAACTTTACTAAATTTCCAAAAAGTAAATCATGCATCAATCTTATTTTGTGTTTTTTAATGGTTTTTTTGACACAAGCAAGATGAATCTTATGATGAATAAGTTTGGGATATTTAATTAAGTTGTGGTTGTTCAACTCTTTATCCAATAAAAATAGATCCACTCTCTCAATGAGCTTTTCTTAGACTGTTCATCTTTTCCACAAATTTTGCCTCTAAAGCTAAAGCCTCATGATACTATTTTGGTAAAAATGAAACAAAATCATGTTGGAACCGTCCCTTTCTCCTCACCCCAAAAGTTCCAGCAAATGTCATTTTTAAATTTACTGACATACTCCTTTTGGTGGGTGGGCTGCCAATTGTCTATGGGCCCTTGTTTGGACACCGTTCAATCACTTTTGTTTCAAATAAAAAATGTTTGTGCATATACTTGCAAGCTTTTGTAAAAAAATGTGTCATGCGTTTTTCAGTGTTTTTGGCTCACTTATGAAGTGTGCCGTGCAAATTTCAGTCCTTTTATCAGATTCCACATTGTTTACACCCATGTGAGTGCGCCGGATCCATAAATCTTGTGTGTGTCGTGTGTATCGTGCATGTGTGTTGTGCGCCAGGAGTCAGGTTATCGCCATTTTATGCAGCATTTTAACCCAGAGTATCCTCAGTGCTCATTAAAGCCCCTTCAAAGGTCTTATTCTTACCTGGCCGTCTTTTTTTCCCCATGCCTGAACCACACAGACGAACACTGAAAAATAGGCATTTTTTAAACACTTTCAAGCGATGACGTTCTAAGCAGTGTTTCTTTTCAAAATAATTTCAAAAGCGTTTACTGAAATATAACGATATTTATATTTTTCAGGGAGTCAAAGAGAAAAGTGGGGTGAAACGAACTTATAAAGGGGGGCGCACTTTGAGTCTGTGCGAGCATGAAGGAGAAAAATGATTTATTGCTACACAGGCAGTTCAAACAGAGTTCACGGAGAATCGTGGTGCAGGCACAGGAGCTAAATCATGGCTTTGCTGAGCGTGTATATCACACATCCTATTGCAAATGTAGAGCGTGTGTTCAAGGGTGCATGCGAGATGCAAGAAAAGACTCCAAGAGTAATTTAATTACTTTCCTCGTCACCTCCACCCCCCGTTGCTCGTTGCTGATAATGACAAAATAGCAGCGGCGGTGCTAAAGATACTAACACGCATCTTGCACGTTGCCTCCTTTGTGAATAAAATTAACATGGGGGAAAACAATCTTATTTTATAAAACAATTTCTAGCAGATTATGTGTTTACTTAATAGATATGAAAACAACACAGGCGATTTCAGATGGAGTGCCACCTTAAAAGCAAAATGCAATATGTCAGTCAAGTCAATATGGTGATGGGAAATTGAGATAGAACGTGCTGTGGAAGGAGGCGCTTCTCCAATATGCAATCCTGAGCGCACAACCCACCACAAGACACGCGTAAAGATGCCCCTCTCCAAACTATTGTGACGAGACGCCAAAATATTGTGAGATCATAAAAATATAAAAAGATTTAAAAAAATAAAGAATATTCGCCATGAACAGTGTGGGAGCAATACATTAAACATAAGCCATCTTGTGTAATCGAATTCCCATGACCTACGGGCGTGCAGACAGCGTCACTCTCCACTGTAACTGGTCAATAAAATAATTTATGCAAAAAAAAGGACTAACTTTTCGTCTCAGTTGAGCCTTTTTTTCTGGCCACTTCCCAGGAAGAGATAACATACACATATGCTGTTTTAGAATAAGATAAAAAACATAATAGAAAATAAAAATGTAATCACAACAGTTTTCGGGATGTTTTAAGGGACAGTGTGTGATATATGACGGATAGCTGCACTATATTGTGCGGTGCAATTAAATTTAAGAGGGTTGTATTATGGAAACTCAAAGTCACCAAACCACACAGTTTGGCACAGCGTTTTGCCAAAGAAGAAAAAGAAAGAAAGAAAAAGAAAAGAAAGAAAAGAAAAGGGACAAATGGGAGAAAGGAAAGAAAAATCAAAAAGAAGAAATAAAGGAAAAAACAAAAGGCAAAAAGGGAGAAATAAAAAAGGCGGGGAAAAGGAAAATAATTTAAAAAAGAAAGAAAGAAAATAACGAAAAGGAAATAAGTTTAAAAAAGAAAAAAATAAGCAAATGATTAGAAAAAATGGAAAAGGGGAAGGAAACGACACTGCACGGTAGCAAGATGGCGGACAAATGTTTTATCTCCCTCTAGGTGGGCCTCTATAGCCTCATGTTCAGTAAAACACACTTCTCCACCTACGATAATAAAAAAACAACTTTTACATGATAGTTTATTAATTTATGTTTATTATCCAAATGAATATGTTTTTTTTCAATGCGATTTTTTAAAAGCACTAAGAGGCTCTAAATTATACACTCTGTGATTATATCATTAAATGGTACACGATTTCATAAATCTAAAACAGAACAAAAAGCCCTTCCCCCTCCAAAAAAGAAAACAAAATAAATAAACCTGACGTCAATATTAGGAATAATGGGAATAGGCTACCAACATTTGAGGAATCTGCACAAATCAACGTCTCTTGTCTCCTCGCTGCCATTTGGCGCTACCGGCAACCCTTTCCCTCCCCACTCATCGTATTCCCAAATTTACCACCTCATTTGTTTCCTCATTTTTCCAACAGACCAACAAAGACTGTGTGCAGCTGCGCCTCTTAGATGACAAAATAGTTTCAAGATGACAGCAGATGAGTTCGGTCCTAACGCAGCCCAGCCATTGGTTGAGTTGCACACACGTGACTAGGTCTTCCCGGTAAATATTGTTAACAGTTCATGCGCATTAAAATGTTATATTTCTACTTGTATCTATCTTTTCTTTGCAGACCCGTACCAAATGCCACACCAAAATTGAGTATATTTGTGATGCTCAATGAATCTCCGCAGTATGTTTGCATCTCTCAATTTCTCAATTCAAGCTACAGCCCACTCCGTGAAAAAGCCAAAGTGAACCCTACATTGATATGAGAGAAATCATGGCTTCTTATTTCGTTTCACGCATATTGAACCTGGTTGAGGCAACAAGATCTTCAATTGAATAATTGAAGGCTTGGATGACAATCTAGACCAGGGGCCTGAAACTCGTGGCATGGGGTCTAATTGCACAACCGCCCCCGGGATAATAGTTTGAGGCTCCAGCCTTAACATGAAAGTTAAAGGGACAGTGTGTTTGATTTTTCCACTAGATGTACCGCTGAAAACGAGTGCCAAAAGCACAATGGAAGGAGACAAAATATACTTTGTCCATATACGGAGACTCAAAATGACCAAAGCACACCTTATTACTTTTGAAAAGAAAAGAAATAAGCAAATAAAAAAAGAAAATTAAAAAAAGTCAAAAACAGAAATAAGACAAAAAGTCAAACTCAAAAAAGAGAGGTTTTGTCCTTTTTCCTCATTCATTAATTTTATTTTTTTCATTTCTTTTCTCATTATCTCATTAGCTACACCGCTTATCCTCAGTAGGGTCGCGGGGGTGCTGGAGCCCATCCCAGCAATCATCGGGCAGTGTTCAGGGGACACCCTGAACTGGTTGCCAGCCAATCGCAGGGCACACTGGGACAGACAACTCACTCGCTCATTCACACCTAGGGACAATTTGGACCAGCCAATTCACCTGAAATGCATGTTTTTGGAATGTGGGAGGAAACCGGAGTGCCCAGAGGAAACCCACACAAGCACGGGGAGAACATACAAACTCCGCACAGGAAGTCTGGAGCTGGATTTGAACCCACGCAGGAGGTTCCCAAGACATGAACTGTGCCGCACATGCGCTAACCACTGCGCCGCCTCGCTGCCCTCTTTCCTTTTTCTCCATTATTTTTTGCTTTCTTTTCCCCTCCTTTTCTTTTTATCCCCGTTTTCCCTTTCTGCTTATTTTTCTTATTTTTTATTCCTTTAAAAAAAATCCATTCTTTTTGTCTTCCTTTGACAATGGCTTGGTAAAAATCGGAAGAAAAAGGGTGGTTTTTGCTCACTTTCCGTCTCCTCAGTTTGTATTTTTCCTTGGACTACACATAACAGCGACATCTAGTGGCCAAATATAAAACCTTAATAATATCCTCTTAATAACAGCTGAATGATTTTAATCAGTGCTGTTTTTGTTGAGAACCCCATTTGGCCCAACCTCACCCAGACCGTACCTTCAGCTGAATTGCGTTTGAAACCCCTGATTTAGACCAAGAAAAGACACCCCACAAACACGTTTTGGCGCAATCTGGTCAATAGTTTTCCCACGACACCCATATATTATATTCTCTTCAGCATGCTGATTATGTTCACCAACAGTCAATGGCATAAAAACAAACAAGTTGAATGAAATATTTGTTCAGAATGGGACAATCTGTTCATTCTGTCCTTTGATGAGTAAAAATAATTTGTTGCGGCATGTGAGATTAGTGATTTAAATATTTTCTTGAGTGTGAGTAAAAATATAAAGTGTGGGTTTGTAAATATGCTCAACTGTCACGCAACAAAGATTGGGTTTTCAGAACTAATCACAATCGAACATATGTAGGTACAGTTTAAGCAAGCATCCTCATTATAAGCACTTTAAAACAACCTCATACAATTGATAATGCAGTAATCCCTCGCCATAAAACCGTTCACCTTTCACAGTCTCACTGCATCATTGATATTCATTATATATTGCGTTCGTCCTATCATGGATGGGTTAAAATTAGGCAGTTCCTAAGAGAATAACCATTTCTAAAAAAATAAAAAAATAAAAAATAAAAAATAAAAAATAAATAATAAGTATACTGTTATTTCATTTGTTGAACAAACGTTTGGGCCTATAACAAAGGTTTGTTGTTTGATTTACAGTAAATGTATAATAGAGTATTAATTTTATATTTAAAAAAAAATGTTTTTACACAACAGATTTCGCCAATCTCGGGTTATTTTTGGAATGTAACCCTCGTGAAAATACCCGTATTGGTAATGGGTGTGTTTTTTTCCCAGAAGAATCGGCGGATTTAGATCAGGATCTGGGTTTTGGTACCAATCTGTTTACTTGACTCTTAAGGGAAGTTAACCTCTTTAAACCTGGAATTTGGGAATGACCCAATTGGAAGGGGAATTTAACGTTAGCATTGAAAAGATGATTTTATTCCCGAAACTCACCAAAACCAATGATTTATCATGGATTTTTTTTCTTAACGTTTTGAAAGTTTCCTTAATTGCTGCGTTTCGAATGGTTATGCTTTTACATTGCTGAGTAAAAGCTTGGACATTTTCGATGAGATACAGCTTTAACATTTTGCAACAATAACAGAAAAAAACAAGAAAACATAGCAGAGAAATAAAACAGGCTTATTTAGTGAGTTTCCATGCATAATTCATTTTGTTTCTGCACTTCAAGACTAAGACGGCACCAGCAACTAAAAAAACGGCCAAAGAAGAATTCAGGCAGGCACATAGTCATACATAGTTTTTACAGTAGAATAGTATATACAAAATGGGTTCAACATGAATTATCCTCATTTTATAAAAATGAGTAACTCAATTCTCTGAATTGGTCCATTAGCAGTCCACAGGGAATATTTATTTTTCTGTGAGTTAACATAGCCTTACAAAACCCAAATAATCTGCAATATTTTGATCTTAATCTGACTATTCCTTGCTTATAAACATAGTCATTGTTGACGTCAAATTCAAGCACAATCGAGAACTGAGTCGACAGGACGGAGAACCTGGAACAGTTTGTCAAGCTACCACCAGAACTGGCACAAAATAATTGCTCAGTTAAAACATGAACTTAATACACACCGCCATATGAGACAAACAAGAAACCCCATAGATAGCCAAACAAGAACGGGACTTTATAGGCTAACACCATGAATGGGAAGAAAAACACAGGTAAACAATTTACAACTTAACCTTTGTTTGTAACTAACGCCCTCTCACACCCACCCTCCTAAAACAACAACAACAACAACAACAAATAATACAGCGCATATCTATACTGTAGAAGTTAGTCTGTGGTCTGCTTCCATTCAATTAATCATATTAGATGCCACTTTAACACCACTGAGAATAAGAAGTAAATTGGTCAGGCAGGTTATCAACCGTTTCGGAAAATTGCGGCTTTAGCAGCTTTTTATAGACCCAAAAATGATCCACCAATGAGCTTGTTTGACGCCATTGTTATAGAGATAGCTTGGATACTAATGGGTGAATAGCATATGTTACAGATCTTGCATGGAGTTCTCCAGACAAATTAGGACGTTGAATAACAAACGGCTACACAAGACGTTATTACCTTCGATTCCAACCGGTGTTTCAAAGCACTTCTTAGTCTTATGTCACACATGCCTTATTAAGTCCCCATTAACCCAGTGCACAATATTGCTATCAATATATATGTCCAGTGGAATCTTAAATGGTGGTTATTTTCAGGTGGCGTTTAAGTGACTGAGATGGGGCTGTGGCAGGTGTGCCCGTGCGTTTCGTGGTGATTAATGTGGCCTGTCAGGCAGCCGGAACAGAGTCAGATGTTTCCTGCAGAATGTAGCTTTGGGAACCAACCTTACCCGATCTTACAAAATCATCGTCAGGCTGAATTGCTGTGCATCTCAAGTGTGACTTAAGACCTAGGAATGGATGAGGGACCCTCATTATCCTCAGTCTATCCTGGTAGACTTGTTACATCTTTGTTTTCTCTTCTTTTTCAAGACAGGGATGGAATACGGGATCGTCTCCAGAGAGAAATTCGTGTGACCTTCAAGAGCTCGTAGAGGAATTTGACGGTTTCTCGCGGAGCCTTCCAGCCACCTACTATTCATAGATCAACACGTGAAGATCTGTTTCTAGAACTTTATAATGAAATACCAGATAGCTCAGTTGCATTTGAAAATTAGTTGGGTCAGATTTAACCCAATTGGGGTCAAGAGAGGACTGATCCACTAAACAGGTCTATTCGTCCAAACATCCTGGTTTATTCAGCACAAACTGTACTGAAGATTGGTTAATTTTGCTTGAAATAAAATGAACATTTTTAGTTGTTTTCTGTAATATAACGCCACAAATTTTGTGTGTATTGTATAAGATATTAGAAAGAGGCTTGGCGCAATCGACAAAAGTTTGTTATCGACAAACTAAGTAATTTGGTCTTACTTTTCAAAACAACCCCCAAAATAGGGATATTTGATCTAAAAACCATCCCTAAAAGTTTAGTCATCTTAAAAAAACTATATGAACTACTGTGCCGTTTTACACAAAACCATGGGGTATTTTTTTTTTAAAAGAAACTGTTTGGCTAAAGAAGTCTTGCAAAACTTTGGCATTTGGATCGAAATAACCCCAAAACCCAGAAAGTTTGATTATATTGATGGGTCAGAAAATATTCAAGATATTTTGAGCCTTTTTTTTTGACATTTGGACTGAGCTGTGAATAACATGTCCGTCTTGTCTTGAAATAAAATTTGATATATTTTATCTTCCATTGCCACACTCGTAATGCAAAACACTCCAATCCGTATTCATCATTCAAATGAAGTGAATGAAAATTGCAATATGTTTAAACATTTCCACAAAAATGTGATACCTGATGCTGATGATGACATTCTAATGAACAAGATCGTTCTATTGGACAGAAACTCTTTCATCGATAGTTGGACATACTGCAAAAGGACATCTGTACAGTGTAGGTGGCAGAAGATAAAGAATGTATTACTGAATGAACCAATGTGTTTAATATTTGATAATATTACATTTTGGAACTTTCTGTTTTCCCATTTACCCCTTACTGAATGTTCAGCCACATACAATTTTAGTTTCATGGACGTCAATTCATCCATGGACCGGGTTAGTACGTGCTGCAAAATTGGTCAATTAGTATCGAGCCAAGGAACTAGCCAGATTGTGTTTTAAATACTCATTGTGTAATTTTCACTTGAAAAAAGGGGATGAATCATGGCTCATGTTTCCCAAAATTAGAAAGTCATGTAGCTCTTCTTTCCCAAAACACTGCTCGTGCTTTCATGCGTTGCCATGGCCTTTCCATTCCGGCCCAGATCATCATCTCCACACTGCAAAGTGGCCCTGGGACTCATAAGCAGCAATTTTAAACGCAATGATACTTCAATACCACTCATTAGCATCCAACATCATACATCCCCTAGCACACAGCAGTGACACATTTTAATGAAACTACTGTACATGAAGCAGCCATGCTTAGTGCTGAGTTACTGCAATTTCAAGAGCATTTAATGCAGCATGTAATGAAAAAGGAAGAATATCAGTGAATTTGTGAATGTTGATTATTGTTGCATGTGGTGTGTTGTAAATAGTAGCCAGATTAAATGTGAAATGAGCAGAGTAGTGCTCATATTGAAAGGGTGTAAATTATTTTTTCAAATTAAACCGTACTTTGATACACTTGTTGACTAAATCTTGCATACTGTCCATACCCAATAAACATAATCCTTGCTTTGAATGACTTTTGCTTCATTGTTTGTTTGTTTTTTTAGCTCTGGACATTTTCTAGGCTGTATAGAAGAAAACAAGTCAGGCTAAAGCCTGCTTTGGCAAAACTCCTCCCATTTGTGCATTCAAGTTGCACAGTCTTTCCTCTGAAAGTGTCTCCCTGGCTGCCCCCTCTGAGTTCCTCCCCATTAATCATGGAGCCTTTGGAACTCTCTGACCACGAGTTCTAAACCCACCGGGCTCCCTGACAGGACGCCTCGCCTCCTCCTTCCCCAGCCTCGCCTTTACAAAAGCCAAATTGAGGTGCTGCAAGTCAGGGCTCGCCTACGTCTCGAGAGGAGGGCATGTTAGCTTTTGCGGCTCCTATGCCCCTGCAAACCACAGAGGGTCAGTCGCTAATGACTTGTTTTTTTTCCTGTTGAAACAATGGGAATTTTATTATCGGCTTCCAACTGATTCGTTAAATATTCATAAGGTTCTACCCGCAGTTATTGTGTACTTGAAAATATTAACACAACAAAATATAAAAAAAATAACAGTTAAACTGTTTTCCTCTGTTTCTATTTGATTATTTGTATGGTAAACATTGGTTAATGCATTTTCTTCTCTTTTGATTTAGTGACAGGAATAACAGTTGTTGATTAAATATATTTCATATACATTGAATACAATGTGTGATTGAATATATTTAAAGAGGAATAACCAAACTCTGCATTTGAAAGTATATAGATTGATAAAAACATGGTTTCTTTTATTGCAACTGTTGGCTTTCAATTTAATTATGTAAAAGCGTTCAGTCACATTTAAGACTGAGTGGAATTTCTAATTGGCTTTGAGTGTATGTACTGGCTTGCTGAATGATGTCATTGTGCAATAAAATCTAGCACCAACAAAAATTCTAAAATAGGGTGAGAATACTCATTTTTCCATACTTAGGAAATATCTCTTTTTTTCACAGTTTTGTGCACTTGCTTAGGGTAGTGGTGGCCTTAATATCTGTAGTTTGTGCTAATAAACCAGAGTTGGTTTATTTAAATGGTGCCTTACTCACTAATGATAGCAGCTGTAACATGAAATTAGACTCATTAACTTTAGTGGCACTTGGGCTGCAACCATTTACGGCCCTTGCACCGAACATTGCATTGCTAGTTGATGCTAGTCATGTAAGCTGCATTAGCCTTACCATGAGCAACAAGGGATTTTTCAGCTTGAGTTAAAAAAACAAATGATGGCATTACAAGAGGCTTGCGTTTAGCTGACCACTTATAAGAAATAAATTAATAAATGAAAAAAAGGAGTCTAACGTTTTATTCAATATTCTGACCATAGAGAAAATTGTACTCATTTGGCTTCAGAATAGGTTTAATTAGTCTTAATTATGACTGCATCCATTTTGGAAGTAAGAAAACTGTACCATCACTATTAGTGTGAAAATTCCAGAGGCAAGGTCAGATGTTTCTGCCGTTATGACAGCCTTGGACATGACACTTATTTTAATTCATTGACAGATTACAACAGAGTTGCCCAAAAGGCAGAGCATTAAATTACTTCAAACGCATTTATGTGGCATGTCGTTTTTTTTTTTTGTTCGTTCACCTTAATTTGGTCAAAATTTTACTCACAAATGATTGTCTCAGTCAATTGTGTTCAAATAATGGACCTGAGATATTTTTAAAACGATTTTTTTTTTGCAGATTTGACACCTTTATAATACTTGACTTTTTGGAGCGGTTGACACTGATAGAATCTGTTCATATACAAGTAACAAATCCTGTCTTGAAAATATATAGCATTGTGACCTCTACCTTAATGCTTATAAATTAAGCATGACGCCATAGATGGACTGACAAAAAGTATCGAAACTGAAAGTACTACATATAAATATCAAATATAGGTGACAATACTCCATGCTGTTTACATTTTACATAAGTACAAGTACAAATGATTTCATTATAAGGCTAGCATAGATAGTGAAAATTGAATATTTCATTTTCCTTTTTTTTCAATGTAGAGTATATCAAGCATTACAAGATTAGATGTGGCAATCCAGGATAAATATATAATAAAAGAAAAAAAATATTAAAAAATATTAGGACAGATAGGCAATTTTTACAAGGTAATGCTAACAACCTGGCCTAAGTTGTAAGTGCATCATAAAAACCATGTAATGAAATGTAGCAGTGTTAATGTGCAAAAATAAGAATCAATAATAAAATATTAGGCAAGATATTTTTTCAGTTCCGTGTGCTTGTTTAGAGCAGTATTGGCTCTGAGCACAAATGTTTCTAAGCCTGTTAGCCTTTGTTTTAAGGGATATGTAGAGTCGGCCAGAGGGCAGCCGGTGAAAGAGGTGAGGGCTGCGGTGAGAGGAGATCTTTACTATGTTGTTGGCTCTTCTTTATTTTTGCAAGCCAACAATGTCCTCCAGACTGGGCGGAGAGTAGCTGATGACTGGGCTGTTTTGATGACTCTGTCATGTCTGCAGTGGTGCCACCAGCATAGCACACTTTGATGCTGTATGCCAATATGATCTCCATGCACTGTGGCTCTGTTGAAGGACACCAATAGTTTCTGTTCCAGGTGTTTTTACCTTAGCACACTCAGAAAATAAAGCCATTTCTGGGCCTTCCCGACCACAGATTTGGTGTTGGCAGACCAAAAGAGGTCATTGGAGATGTGCACACCCAGGCGTTTGATAGAGTAGAGTTTCTCTACACAGACCCCACTGGAGCTGGGTCATCACTATGTCTATTATTAATTATCTGTACCTTTTCCATTTTTCATAGGAGAATAGATTTTTACCCAACTCCCTGTTGGCTAATTTGATATACACCAATAAGAGATTGCTCAAAACTAATCTAAAGAGAATTAAAAAAATAAAGCTATTCCACCAAATGGACCAACCTGATGCATTTTCCTGAGTGGCTTCAGATTTTGGGTTGGTAAAAAAACAAATAGAAAACAAGTAAAAAAAACTGATAAAAGGCACCATGTTTGGGTGTCTCAATTATTTGGGTGTCGTTATTATTTGGACAGCATGAGACCTTATTTTTTTGGTTGCATTTTCACTATACTGTTTGGATTGTTACAAGTTTTACAAACACAGAACATTATTTTGTGGTTTTAAAACAAAGACCCATTTTTATGGGTTTCACTTTATCAAAATTACTCATTTAATTTGGTGTGTTTTATCAAAAACAATCGATTTTGAAGTTTTCCTTGACAGTGTTTTTTAGGACCTTTCATTTTGTGTTTTTTTTTTGTTTGTTTTTTTCATAAAACAGGCCAGTTTACCTTTTTTCTTACAAGTAGACTTTCTTGGCGGCAGTGGCTCAGGAGGTAAAGCGCTCGTCTTGGGATCAAGAGATCGCAGTTCGAATCCCGGCTCCTCCGTGTTACATGTCGAAGTGTCCTTGAGTAAGACACTGAACCCCAAATTCCCCCAATAAGCAGGTTAGCGCCTTACATGGCTGCACGGCCGCTATTGGGAAATGTAAAGCACAATGTAAAGCGCTTTGGGAAGTCTTGACTTGAAAAGCGCTATATAAATGCAGATGATTTCATTTAATTTCATTTCATTTCTTGGGTATTTTGTGCAATAAAATTTAGTTTAATTAAAACATAGTTTTTTTCCAAAAGTGACCCCAACAGATCTAAACAGACATAATAACCACAAAACTAGGCATAACTTTCTACAATACTGAAAATAAATATCCTAAATGTTACCCTGGGCAAACCAAATCCACTAAGCAAACCAAATCTAACTGGGTTGTAGGTATTTGTCCTGATAGTCTAGTATAGGATTTTGTGGTTTACCAAGGCAAGACAACATTTACAGAGGCATCAGAGAACAAGATGTTCTTTAATTGACAGAGTCTGTTCCCAAAGTCACCCACCTGTTCTTCAACAGGCACTTTGCAACAATATTCCTCCTTGACACCATGATGACAAAAAAGGACAGTGACTGGAACCAAAGGTCCAAAGGACTGCAAGATCATATGCGAAGAGCTCTTCCAAAAAAGATGGTCAGCAGAGGTGGTGGTTAGACGAAGCACACCTGAACTTGCTGTCAAAAAATGGCTAAACAACAAGCCAGTGGTCATGGCATCATCTGCCTATGGGATTGAACCGCAGGACACGTACAGGAGATGGTCCAAGAAAGAGAAAATATATGTCCAAGCGTCAAGGCCACCGGCAATTGCTGAGCAACACATGAACATGGGTGGTGTGGACATGGTTAATCGAATGTTGGGTTTCTCCAGGATGGCCTCTCTCACTAGAAAGTGGACAGTGCAGTAAGTTTTCCACTTTTTTGACCTGGCAACCCCCAATACATGACTTCAGTATCAGAGTGACTTCCAGTGTCTGAGGTAGTGAAGGAGACTTGTCAGGGTTGGCCATTGCCCTCACTTGGCCCCGGCTTGTTGCCTGATTGGCTTCCCTCCTATTTAAACTCAGTGCTGTAATTCACTCCTTGTCAGTCCGTCAACGAACCTCTGCACTTGAAAGACTTGTGTTTTGACTTTGTCCGGTATCTTGCTCCAGCATCCGGTATCGACCCCGTCTGTCTTGTCCTGTCCGGTATCTTTCTCTCGTCTCCAGTATCCGGTATTGATCCCGTCTGTCTCCTCCTGTCCAGTATCTTGCTCCAGTCTCCAGTATCCGATATCGATCCCGCCAGTCTCGTCCTGTCCGGTATATTGCTCCAGTCTTCGGTATCGATCCCATCGGTCCCGTCCAGTATCTGCCCTTATGTCCTGTATCGATCCCATCTGTTCTGTCCGGCCTCGATCTCGTCTGCCTCTGACTTCTCTGTCTCACTTCTTCCGCCCAGCGATCAACGCATCCCTGGAGTTTGTATGCACACGCATGACTGCCCATTCCCGTAAAATAAAGCTCGTGTGAAAACGTTACCCTTCTGGGTCCTACGTCTGTGTGAGTTCTGACAGAAATTGCACCATGGTTGAGAGTTTATTGTATGAACCCAAGCAGGACATGGAGCAAGTCACAGTGAAGATTACTACACCCCCTCTCACGTCAAGATTGGACACCACAGCCAAATGCAGCTCTTGGACACTAATGTGCTGTGCATCTTTAAGAGATGGTGGATGAAACAAGTGCATCAAAGTGTCGGAGGTCTGGCTGCAACTTTAACACATGTTACTTGCTCCATTTTTTCGTGTTTCCAAAAAAGGAGTTCACTTTCAAGTATCATACCAAATAAGCAAAATGTAAACCAAAGTGAAACAAAGATGGACAGTTATGTCTATTTGGAACACTTTGTCAAGTTGACTTTTTGATATTTTTGTTTGATTAACTGTTTTATGATGGAGTTCAGTTTTCCCTGTATTGGGTTCCAAAGTCCACTGTAGAAGACATATAGCTTAAAACCAAAAATAAAAAAAAACTTAGTATTCATTTTGCAGTATTCCCATTACTTCACATAGACTGGGGAATTTCAATATAAATGTGATTGGAAAACATTTTTTCCTTTATAGTCAGTCACTAAAATAAGAGAAAAAAATATTTTTGGGGAGTCGCAGACAGTTTTATGTGTGTGGGCTCACTGTAAATGAGCTGCCACAGAGGAATACTGACAGTTACAAAAAGAGTGCAGCAATGAGGAAGCTGATCCCCCGGCGGTCCTGATTGGAATGACTTCCCTTTTCTAATTCATTACGTGATCGGCGATTGCATCGGCATCCAGAGATATTTGATACCAAAGGCAGCAGGTCTCAGAGTGCACTGGGGGACCGATTGAGATAGAGAAATTATGTATAACATGAGGTTTGGTGTGCCACGTGAGCATTGGCCACAGCGGTGATAACCGTGTTATTTAGGAGGAAAACCCTTCAAGGGAAAGAGGGGGCAGGGAAACATTACGGAGAGGTTCCCTTTTACAAATATGTCTGCTTGCTAAAGAGAGAGAAATGGGGGTGGGGGCATTGCGAGGAAGACAGTGTTGGATTCCTGAGATTCTTGTATGTGTCCGGTGATTTATGATGCCACTGCTGCTTCAGCTTTACCTCCACTTCCTCATCACATTCTCCTGCAATACACAAACAGTGCAGGGCTTCCTAACACAGCGTTGTTTGCAAGAAGGTAGACCACCCCAAAAAAGGTAACAGTTAAAAAGGTTTCCCATTTGGAAGACAGTGACTACATTGGTAGCCAGGGATTTAAATCCGACTATTTTGGAAATTCCGGTTATCCAACGCAGTATTAACGTACATAGAAACATGATTACCGTTTTAGTCTAACTGCATGTGGCCCAGTTGAAATGGTTGGGTTAACCTTCCTTTGAATAATCATGTGCAAAAAAACTGCATTTGAAATGTTTCACTAATCCGCCAATAGGTGAGGCAAAGGACTGTGGACTTGAATTACAGAGACAAATGATGAATGAACTAAACATTTAGGTTGCTTTCTCTGAGACATATCCATGTTACCTTTGGGCCCCTCACAGAAAATGCCAGGTTTGTATTCATTCATTTAGTGTATCACATAATGCGTGCTTTATCCGGAACAGATGTGTTTCTCAATCCATATAATCATCAAATGGATATATCTGTGATATGCTGAACAAGCTACCTGTGTAAGCACTGGTGGTTCAGCGGTATAATTCTTGCCTGCAACGCGGGAGGCCTTGGTTCGATTCTTGACCAATGCAAGCTCTCCACTGTGGAGTCTCAGAACCAGAACCAGCAGGCTCGAGGACAACTTCATCCATCAGGCTATCAGGACTCTGAACTCTCTCTTTATACCTGTTCCCACCCATGTATCTTCTACCAAATCAATTCAATACTCCTCCATATAGATTCCGGCTAATACCTTGCACCTGTATCATTGAATGAATGAAAACTTTATTTCAAACATTATAAAATAAAAACAGACAAAAACAATGACTCAACAACAAAAATAATGTTAACATTATTCTTAAACCATTTAAACGTTTGTATCATATATGCATACTTTTTTATTTTATGTTGTTTGTATATTGTGTCTTATTCATTGCATGATTACATGCGGGTTAGAGGAAGCAATTTTATCTATACAAGCAGTTTCATCTGTGCTGTATGTTGTATGTATTTTGTATAGCGTATTTGACAATAAAGTTGAAAAGTGAAGTTAACTATATGGCTCAGTTGAAATAAAAACTCAAATAAATTAAACTCGGCAAGATGAAAAAATGTTAAACACAAAATGTATGTAGCTATATTCCCAGAAATTATCCATGAATAAACAAAATGCTATTGTTTACAAATAACTACAAGATCCCATCTTTGAAGAGGATTAAATCTTCCAGGTAGGAGGAAATAAACATAACTGGGGGAAAACTCTCCCTTAAAAAATACATTGCAATGCCAGACATAATTTGTTTTCCATTTTGTGGGGGTGGTGGAGGATATTCAATACTAACAAAATATTATTTGATTAATGTTTGTGCAATCACTCTGTGATCTTGTGACGTCCCTCTTTTTCAGGCTTCTCAATCGTGGTGCCCCTATAAGCCCCCGAGAAGCCTGCAAAAGGGTTCTAAAAGTAGCTAACTAGTTATGGGCCACTGTGATTGTCCAAAAAATTTGATTTCTAACTGGTATCTTTTAGTGGTTGACTGAACCTGTTTTAACTTCAAATGAAATTAAATGATCTGCATTTTATACAGCGCTTTTCAAGTCAATGACTTCCCAAAGCGCTTTACAATGTGCTCCACATTTCCCAATAGCGGCCTTGCAGCCATGTAAGGCACTAACCTGCTTATTGGGGGTATTAGGGGTTCAGTGTCTTACCCAAGGACACTTCGACATGTAACACGGACGAGCCGGGATTCGAACTGGGATCCCTTGATCCCATGACGAGCGCTCTACCTCCTGAGCTACTGCCGCCCGCTAATAATTACAACTTGGTAAAAACAATGTAAAAACATAGAAAAAACATCTTAGGTTGTCATTTTAGAAAAGCATATCAAACTGGTAGCCCTTTGTGCAATCAGTAACAAAAAGTAGCTCTCAGTTTTAAAAAGGTTGGTGACCCCTCTTCTAGACACACGCTGCAGAAGCAACAAATGTAGTGCGCTTAGTTCTCTCATGGAATCCGTTCGGAGTCCATATGGACACTTTGCCGCATCTGTTTCGGATGCAGTCTGTCCAGGTTACTGGAGAGTCACGTACGACACAAATTGTATAGACCTAAGACGTAGCAATTGAGTACACTTTTGGAGTGAGGAGGAAACAAAGCATTGTTGATGCTTGTTTGTCACTAGTCATGGAAAGGATCCTTTAGGTGTTTTTAATTATTTTGGTTTTGTTGATTTTTCCATGTTTTGTTGTGCCCATTTTAGTTCCCTTTTCGAAATTAATTAAAAAAAAAGGTTTTTGTTGTTCTTTTTCATGAATCATGTTTTTTTTTAAATCTCCTGTTCGTCTCCTGCCAATCCGGCAAGATCAACAGCAAAACCGAGGGTAGTGATGTTGTGTCCCCGAATTCTGACTGTGCCTTCATGTTGCTCAAGAGCTTAAGACATGATATTCTCCAAGAAATTGTTGAATAAATTTGGATATAGGATGCAGCCTTGTCTCACACCAACTGTGGTTAGAAACCACGCTCCAATGGTACCATTGATCAATACCGCACTTTTGCCTATTGGTAAACAGTTGTTCAATGGTGTGAATTAGTTCCTTGCTCATGTTGTACTTCCGCATGGTGGCCCATAAAGCGGATTGCCATGCTCTGCCTAAAACTCTTTAAATCAACAAAAACATGATAAAGGTTTTTCTGGTGTTTTTTAAACTTCTTACGTTGAATGTGCAAATTAAAAATACGTTCTGTGATGCTCCTCCCCTCCCCAAAACTTGCCTGTTCTTTGGCTAGGATGTTTTCAGCCTGTGGTTTCAGTCTTTTCATAGTCTTAAGCATAACTCTACTTGCATGGCTGATGAGACTGATGGTTCTGTAGTGGGAGCATAGTTGAAGGTTTCCTTTCTTTGGTAGCATAATTACTAGCAAGTGTGTCCACTGTCCTGTTTGCCAGATCTTTCTGCAAACCTTTGTCAAAATGTCAAAAGTTTGTTCACCACCATTTTGTATGAGTTCTGATGCCATGCTGAAGATTCCCCGAGTATTTTCGTTCTTCAGTGAGTTAATTGCTGCCTCTACTTCTTCTCTGATAGGCAAGTTGTCATTTTCCCCTGAGCAGGAATTTTTAAGGACCTTAGGGTCTCCCTGTGTCTGGTGGTTGTAAAGTTTGCAGCAGTATTCTTTCCATCTGTTCATGATCTCTTTTTCTTATTCCCAGCCTCATCCTGAATGCTGGTGACATTTGCCTGTTTTGTTTGTGTGAGGTATTTTAAATCTGGAAAGCTTTCTTTGAATTGGTCTTGTTAAGCCACTTTCCTAACTCTGAGCATTGGTCTTCGACCCATTTCTCCTTTGATACTCTTAAGCCTTTTCTAATTTTCTGATTTTTACTTGGCTGCTCTTCCAGGGCTGTTTCTTTTCTAATTTAGTTCTTGTCTCGTGTCACACTGTTAGAGAATTTAGTTTGTAACCTAGGGCTTTAACTTCTTCCATTGTTTTCTTCAATGTTTTTGCTGTTTCAGTCATCGTCTCTAAAAACTTGGTGGTCAGGGTTTGGACATCTTCTTCCAGGGCGAGCAACAAAGCAAACTGCCTCGATAAAGGCCTGGAAGCTCTTCACCAACTGTCAGTCTTTCGGTCGCTGAAGGTCAAACTTGATCCGTGGGTTCTGTGAATTTTTGACCTTCTGGAGGGGATCTTGGAAGTTTATCATACTTATCAGAATGATTTTCTTCTCTGAATACCCTAGCAGTAGCTTAGCATTAACTTAGAGTCAACATTAGGCCATTGTTAGCTGAGCAGCCGTGCACCTTTGCAAGGAGTAGAGAATTAAACTAACATAAAGTAGCCCCACCCAAAATGTTTTCCATCCTTACAAAGACGATGGTCTGCACAGAAAATCTCAATACTAGCTTAATGTTTGCAAAGCGATCACGCAGCGCTAGCTTTGCTCAACGTTAGTTTATTGTTACCTATGAACTATTGTGTATCGTAAACAAACAAAAGTGACGGAAAATAACACGGCAAAAACATTATCTATATCTAAAGAGAAGAAGATGTTATGAAAGCATACGCAAAAGGATTCAGGGTAGACAGCTCACCACAGCTCAATGAAGGTGCTGCTCTCCTTTGCTGGTTTGCGTTTAGGTATAAGTATAAAACAGTGACACATGCTTTCCTGTTAAGTCTACAAGTAAAGGAAATCATTCAGAAAAAACAACTTCAAATCTACTGTTTTGCCTCAGGCCAACATTTGTGTAGTTTTAGCATCCTATCTGCCTCTAACTCTCTCCCCTATTATATAATTTTAGCTATTCGTCTTGCTACTTGTTTCATTTGAGCATTTTACAACATCATCACTACTCAGGGTTGTCATAAAGTACTCGTAAAAGACGCCACAGCCTCAGTTTAACATTCAAGTGATCTATTTAGACCATGAGGCCTTTGCCAGAGTGCAACAAGTAAGAAATCACAGGCGGCGCGTAGCGGAGATAACAATTTACACTCCACTAATAGTGGATAGAAATAGACGTTGTTCATTACATAAGAAAGGAAGTTAGAGAAACGACACTTATATTGGGGTTGCCGAGCTATAAAATACAAAATTGTCCAGAATAGAAAGTCGCCTGGAAAAAAACGAGAAAGTATGATTAAGGAGACACATTTCGGGGAAAAAAAGTCTGCATCCATTTCTTGAAATCAAATGTCAATGCTTAAAAGGAGAAGGACGTCAGAACTTTACACACAATCAGGATGAGGAGGCAAATTGATTTGTCCTTTTTATGACCCAAGAACCTCCTTTGCCTTCTTTGCCCGGAGACAAGTATCGTTAGCCTCCGTCAGTCGACTCACAAGTACTCCTTGTTACGTATCAATTCTCTTTGTCACCTTTATGGCTTCTATTTATTTGTCTGATCCATCATGGGGGACAAACCCGAAGGTATCGCTCAGGTGAATGGATGATCACTCAACTCATGCGGATCATCAATCTAGGAAAGTTGACTTCCTCCATCTTATACAGCGGTTACTGTCATATTATGGCGCTGTGTCATCAAGATCAATGACATTTTCAACGCTTGCCGGTTAGGGCTGATCAGTGGCAGTTAAAGAAAAGTGTCCGTAAAACTGGCTTGCGCATCGCTGGGCTCCTTTTTCCTTTTCTCTTACCCTTCTTAGGAAGTCGTTTAAATGAATGAACTTGCAATCATAACAATCATCTTGCTAAATGTCACACGCTGACCGTTATTGATCACCCTGGACATTTTACGACGGTCGATGGCTTCATCACACATTGTATTGCGCATGGGATTTCATTTGTAGAGAAAAAAAATCAAACACTGGACTAATACAACTTGTGATTGTCATAGTGGTTTTTATATTATTGTTTTCTCATGTCTGGTGGGTTTTGGTGATGGTTACACGTGTAGATCAAAGTGGAAAGCTCCAAAGGGGCAAAGTCAGACAAGAAAATGTTATTAAAACATTAAAAACTATCCATCTATCCATTCATTATGTTTAGCTTATCCAAAGTCAGGTCACGGGGGCAACAGCCTCAACAGGGAAGCTTGTCAGACCTCCCTATATTCTCAGCCTTTTTGTCCGGCTCAGATCTCGAGGTGTCATCTATCAAACAAGATTGGCCTTAAAAAGGTGCATCCACCAGTTTGAATTTGAATTCAATGGGCCGGTCCTCCCAATAATTCCCCTTCAGCTCTCAATGCCATTGCCAATGTAAGCATTCAAGTCCCCAGGGGGTACGCTCTCAAGCATACCCTCCAAGATCTCCAAAGATTATTGGTACTCTGAACTGCTGTTCTGTGCGTACAATCAAAAGAAAGTAATTTGAACTATCATATATCTCAGATTACCGATTATTTTTTTATGATCCCCCTGAATAGACCCTTCTTTAAAAAAAACACGGTTGATAATTTGTTGGTCTTTGGAGTTTTGAATATGATTGTTTTATTGTTTTTGGGAAATTCATGCTTATCCTGTTGTCAAAACCTGAATATGTTGTGTCCTTCTGTGCTGAAATTATGAGTTTCGTTTTCAATATAGTACTGCATCGCTACATAAACAGCAAATGAGTTGACAAAAGCGCTAATGGGGATTGATGGAAAGACCTAATAAGAGACGGGAAAATGGGGGTGACTTATTTTTGATTGTATGGCTAATATATAATTTCTCCGTTACCAAAAATAAAACATTACCTCAATAATATACTACAGGTATATGAGAAAAGAATGCTAATTAATGAAAAAAGAACAGGGAAAAAAGGATAAAAACTACGTCCACAGCCAGTGTTATCACAGTATGGATTTGGAAGGACAAAAATAAACAGTAAACATTATTTTTGTTAATGTATTCACATGTGGAGGCACAAATAATTTAAGAATGATGTTCTCTCAACTCGTACTTGAAGTTAGGGGCTACAGCTAATTAATAGTCTCATTATTCAGCGGCATATTAACTTTGCACACCCAGCGGACCACTGATGTGCACAGTGAGCATGCACCAAAACAAACAAAAACTCTCCTTCTCTTTCCCTGCGGCGAGAAGAACCACACACTGCAATGATGAACATTTCCTCCCGTTTCATGTTTAACCCCGCTCATTTCCCACAGTCAGAACCCCGGAAACAGGCGGCGGCTTGGGGGTAAGATGACTGATGGCGGCTTGTCATCTTGTTTGGGGCCGCGCTGACTCAGAACCCCTTGGCTGGGCAGGGCCGTGGAGCACGGCAAGGTATTATGGAAAGATGGCAGGCAGCGTTCTTCAGGGTTTTCTCCCAAGTAAGTGTCCGAGCCTCCGTCGACACTTATCTACTGTTATCGGACATCAGCGTGCCTCTTGGCAGGATTGACGGCTTAAGATATCTGGCAGAGCCTGTTAAACATTGAGGGAAATACAATAATTGTATGTATTACATGCCACAATGTTGCCAGGATTTTATGAATCAGAATATATATTCTGGATATTGCACTTTAAAACAGGATATTGCACTTAGAACCGGGCTATTGCACTTAAAACTATGTTCCAAAACTGTGTCGATAGCTTTGAGTTGATAGCAATTCATTAAAATCTTAGTGATTGCAATTTTTTTCATATGTGAAAATGTAGTTTCAGCACAGACGAAGGGCACTTGTCCTCACCAATATCAAGCAATTGTTGTTTTGTCCTCACAAATATAATATGGTCACTCAATGCCAAGACGAAACCTGCACACTTGCTTTATGTTCTTGTAAAATAAATTTGAAATGATTCTTTTTAGTACATTAGATATATTTTCTTATTGTTTTAAATGTTAAATGGCTTAATTGTCGGTGGGCAGGGCATACCATTCTGGTTACCAGAAAATGACAGGGCACACAGAAACAGACGGTCATCCACACACTCACTCATACCAAGAGACATTTTGGACCAGCCAATCAATCCACTAGACATGTTGCAGATGCAAATGTGTGCAGAAATAATTATGCACATTCATTTTCAAAATTGACTTCGTCCGTGGATCCAGGTTATCCATAAATACATGTAGGTACATTTAACAATGTGCAGCACGGCGGCACAGTGGTTAGCGAGTGTGCGGCACAGTTCTAAGGTCTTGGGAACCTCCTGTGTGAGTTCAAATCCAGCTACCGGACTTCCTGTGCGGAGTCTGTATGCTCTCCCCGTGCTTGCGTGGGTTTCCTCCGGGCACTCCGGTTTCCTCCCACATTCCAAAGACATGCATTTCAGGTGGATTGGCCGGTCCAAATTGTCCCTAGGTGTGAATGAGCGAACGAGTTGTCTGTCCCTGTGTGCCCTGCGATTGGCCGGCAACCAGTTCAGGGTGTCCCCTGCCCACTGCCCGATGATTGCTGGGATGGGCTCCAGCACCCCCGTGACCCTACTGAGGATAAGCGGTGCAGCTAATGAGATGAGATGAGACATTTAACAATGAGTTTTTCAATTGAAAAAACTGCATGTTCAATGGAAGCCCCAATGTACAGGACAGTTATTACTGCAAATCAGCCGTGCGGTGCAATAATAGTATTGATAGTAATAATAATAATAATGATAATAATAATAGTAATCATTATAATAATAACAATAATTACAATTGAAAATAAATACATGTTGTATTATTTATCCAAATCATAATATTTTTCAATGAATCCTCATTTAAATTGTTCTTTTGTCCTGAAGATGAGCAAAATCATATAAAACATGGTAGCTGTAGGCTTTTTTTTTCAATGTATGTGTTTGTCCAATATATTTATTAATTTTCACACCACATGTCATCAATAGGGGGCAGTACGCCGGCGCAGTGGTAAGCACGTGTGCGGCACAGTTCTGAGGTCATGAGATCGAACCATCCTGTGTGGAGTTTGCATGCTCTCCCTGTGCTTGCGTGGGTTCCCTCCAGTCACTCCGGTTTCCTCCCACATTCCCAAAAACATGCATGTCCGGTTAATTGGCCTAGGTGTGAATGAGCAAGTGAGGTCTCCGTCTCTGTGTGTCCTGCGACTGACTGGCAACCAGTTCAGGGTGTCCCCTGCCCACTGCCCGAAGATAGCTGGGATGGCTCCAGCACCCCAGTGATCTTACTGAGGATAAGCGGTGCAGATAACGGATGGATGGATGTCCTCTATAGGGTCACATTAGTGCTGGAACCCGATCCAGCTGAAATTTGGAAACTGGTAGGGGACACCCTGGACTAATTGCCACGCAGCTAAAGGGACCACAGAGAAAGACAATCCAACACATACCCAGGGCCAATTCTGACTTGCCGATCAGACAGAGAGAAAAATGTAAATCTGTTTAATTGCCCCTGAATTAAAAGTTTTATTTTCATGTTGGGGTACTTTGAGTGAATGTGACTATACCCATATAAAGGTTTCTTGCTAATCCTTTGACTCACCCACTCATTAAGCCACATACAAGGTCGTAGGTTTGGTATCTGGATTGCTAGGGCCTAAATAATAACCTAACCATTTTTTTCAGGGTAATAACATATTTTGGGTGCCGAAACTATGATTGCTCGATCTTGGTGGGACATGTGCCCTTCGTCCATGGCAAAACTATGCCCTTTGTTACATATCATCACAGCTGATGAATATATACAAAATATATTTAGGTTAGAAACCAAATGAGTCCTATTTGCCCATTTTAATATAGTTGCTGCTTCAAGCCGTCTTTTTAAGTATGCCTGTGTGTGGGCTCACCACACCTTCCCTCTGACATCACTATTACTCACACATGTCAATATTTGAAAAACACTGACGCGCTTCATCAATCACACACGTTCAGGTCTCTGCCGGTCAATGGCACACTTGACTATCCGTTGCCGTCCCAGCCCTTCCATGATAGGTTTTCACATTTCTATTTTTGTAGATCCGTCCCCGTCCCTGCAACGAGTGCTCCGCCTTTCTGTGAAATTTGTCAATATGCATTTTAATTGTGCATTGGTAGTTGTCACATTCTAGCTGCTGGTGTTGCATCGCCATCAGTACACCGATCTGGCTGCTCGTAATGGTCGTCTGTCAACACGGGTTAATGCTTGGTCTGGTGAGGGTCAAGAGCTGACACATAATGAGGTCTGACTGTGTACGTTCCTGCCAAGGTTCAGTTCAACTTGAGGCTGTAATCCGAGTACGGCCCCGGGACCTCAAATGTCTATTGACACACATTGGAGCATAAAGGCTAAATAAATTAGGATGGGTCAATATTGGCTCACTCTTCCTAACGCTGCCACCCAAGTGCAGCCACGTTTAAATCAGCTCCGGTATAAACAGTGGGAAGAAAGAACTATTACCTATCAACACATGTTTTTTAATTGCAATTCAACTTGTTTTGTTTGTAGATGAGACAAAGACAACCAAATTAAATTTGGACTGGATGTCAACCATTTGCACATACACAAAGTGAATCTTCGTTATCACTGGGGTTTTGTTCCAAAAATAACCTGTGGTAGGCTAAATTTGTATAAAAACATTAATTTTTTCCAGTTATACAAGTAAATACTCAATTGGTTTGAACAAATTTATTGACACTAATAACAGAAAACAATCATGACAATCTCAACAGCAATTAAGCACATTCACAATATTATATTTCAATATGACGTTTAACAGCAAACACAATGTGAGATTTGAACAACTCTTCTCGAAAATCTTAATAGCAATCAAGCATATTCACAATTTCGCTATATAACATCTTTGTTAGTGTCAATAGATCCGTCCATTGAAACCAAAGAACAAACCTTTTGTACATTAATTTAACCCTTAATGCCCCGACAGCCTACAGCAGGCCGACAGACTTTTGAAAAGCAAATTCGTGTCACTAGGATGTCACCAGTCACTGAAATACATCATGCCGCATATCATTGAAAGCTTTTTGAAAGCTCTTGGGATTTGGGATGTACTGACCATTTCAAAATGTACTAATCACAGAATCATCACAATTAGTCTGAAACAAGAGACCCCTTTTTAAAAGTTGGGATAGCTCACCAGTAACGTCCCATGGTAGTCAGCTGATGAGATGATTCTCTACTAGCATGGACTCATAACATCCAGGACCGTCCAGTGAATACAAACGTGTAAAATATTTACTCCAAACCACAATGTAAATCCGACAGGTTAAAAAAAAACATTTCTTTATCATGGAACGTTCCTTCTTGCGATCCCTCTGTGTCGCCACTTAATTCCTGTTTACAAATAAACAGACTCGTAAAATTCTTTCCAACATGGCCGTAGCCTCTGATCCTTTGTTTGAAACCACTCTCGGCCAATCGCAGGCTCTTTTTTAGGGTCCACAGCCTGCATTAGCCTAAGGGAGCCTGTATTGATAAAAAAGACATTGCCTCCTTTAACTTCAAACATCTCTAGCCAGTAGTTGCTGATTAAAATTAGGATTAACACATTGATTAACCAATGAAATTCTGAAAAGAACAATAAGCAGATGTATTCAATTTATATGCCAAAATAAACATGTATAATCTCACTCGTGAATCTTTTTACACAAAAATATTACGTGTAAGTGTGCACAATAGTAATTGAGAAGCAGAAGAAGTCAAACATTTACAACTATTTAAAAATATCTAAAAATTTGTCCAAAGTAAAATACACAGTTGCAGATGTTTTATTGCAGTAAATTGATCATTGCCAAATGGCCGCTTTTGGAAACGCCTGGTAAAATACAACCTTTAGTTTTTCAGTTTGTGATCAAATTAGACAAGGTAGCAGGTAAGGCTTCAAGCTACTTTCTCACCTGTTTTGCAGCTAAGATGCCCAGCTACACTCATCTGCAGGCATTCGATTACAAAAAAAATATCTCAAGCGAGAATAAAAACCTTATATTGCTGTGTGTTCCAACTCAGATTGCTCAATGTTAGGAATGAGAGGAGAGGTGTCGTGAAAGGATAGTGGGATGTTTAGACGTGTTCTAAGGGATGGGCAGGGCGCCTGTATGATGCGGCAGGGGTAAACCAGTGAAAGCTGTCGGGCCCTGCTGTTGAACAAAAGAGTGTGTTGTGTCACTCTGACCCGAGTGGCATGGCCGGTTTCTTGTGTCCCGTTTCCTCTGGAGGGACGAAAGCATGACCAACTTAGGTGCCTATCTTGTTTGGGTGTTTGGGCATTTGGATTGGCCATGGTCCAAAAATGTTTGTGTATGGTTTTTTTTTTTCCCCTTTTTTTATTTTCTTTGTTATTGTATGTGTTTGTCTTGCTGTCTGTCACCCTTCTTGAGGGATATGACCAAGATAGATAGATAGATAGATAGATAGATAGATAGATAGATAGATAGAGAGAGAGAGAGAGAGAGAGAGAGAGAGAGAGAGAGAGAGAGAGAGAGAGAGAGAGAGAGAGAGAGAGAGAGAGAGAGAGATAGATAGATAGATAGATAGATAGATAGATAGATAGATAGATAGATAGATAGATAGATAGATAGATAGATAGATAGATAGATAGATAGATAGATAGATAGATAGATAGATAGATAGATAGATAGATAGATAGATAGATAGATAGATAGATAGATAGATAGATAGATAGATAGATGGATAGATAGATAGTTATTACTCCAGGGAGTCTTGCAGGTCCAACATTTGCTTGGAGGTTGGATTTTCATTGAAATTGTTGACATCTCGCTTTGTTTTAAAAGTAGGCAAGCTGTTTGAAAGACTAACTTACAGTGAAATTTTAAAAAAAGTGGCATGAAAGCTCTTGTGGTGGAAAGGTGCACATAATTATGCTAATCAAACATACGGTGCTTCAGAGCCAACAGGGATTGCTGATGTTCTTTCACGAGATTAAAAAAGGGACTTTTTTTAAAAAATATATTTGGAATGCATTCTGCCTCTTCGGCCTTTGAGGCTGTTGAATTTTATTCTGGCGACTGTTTGCACAAGAGATAGCAGTGATTGCTTTTACCTGTTTTTCTTCCCTTTCCTCTTCTTTTGCAGCTCATCCTCACATCCCCTCGCAATACGCCCACCTTCCCTTCTCTCCACCCTCTGCTGAAAGCCATTACAGAAATACAATTTCTAATACCTCCGCACAGGCCTTCGATCGACTGCAAACAAATTTATATTCAGGCGGTAAACAGAGCGCCGCAGAGATTTATTTATCGAGTGAGCGGGAGAGAAACAAGCGAGCGCGTGAACCCTAAGTAACCTCAGAGCTGACGTGAAGATGGATCTGCGCCCCATGCAAATGCATCTATTGCACTCATTCAGCACATCTCTGCCAGTAGAATCCCATTAAGTCCCACAGCTGAGGCCATATTTCTAAACTCGTAGAATACACTTTTGAAGGTGTTCATTACCAAAGGAAATATTGTGTAATTGCTAAGGAACTCGAGGGCATATAAGAAATGTTTTTGAAAGCATACATTTCATCTCATCGAAGTATGTCACACTTTCATTTATGTTTTGTTCTGGGATATTAGGCAATGATGACACAAACAAAAACTGCTGACAATCACAGTGTTAGATATTGTGCATAAATGCACATTAACCTCTGTTTAAATGTATCTATAGATTTGAATAATGCCTCAACATATTGCAGGGTCATGATTAGCCACAAAACTGTTTTTTAGACATGTTAAGACATTGATACTTTTCAATTTTTAAAACATCAGCATGCCTGAAGGGTTAGCAGCTAAGTCAGCAATGCCAACTTCAATGGCTAACTTACATTATCCGTGACACTAGCATTACATGCGTTGAAAATATGCGATCTCTTTAGGCCCAAACTCAAACCAGTGGTTCTCAGTTGGTCTTCTGGACCCATCCTCATACCCTAACTACAAGACGCGACCCAAATCAAGAAAATATTTCACTTCTCAAATGTATGGAATGAAGGGATTATGCAGTTTAAGGGCCCGGTCACACAGCCGTTTGCGGCTGAATCACGGCCAGAAATTTCTGCCTGTGAAGCGGACGCTATTGGACGCTTTGAGATCGCCATACAGACGGGATACAGCAGTGCTTAACACGCGGTCGGAAATTCGCGCGCGGGTGGCAGCGCGAAAAGGTTTTGCTCTGCCCAATTCTCTAGAGCGCGGGTACACAGCCTTTCACGGTCGTATCGAGACTGAACCACGGCCAGAAATTTCTGGCCGTGAAGCAGTCGCTGTTGGGTGCTGTTGAACGTTTTGAGACCGCCATATAGACGAGATACAGCAGTGCTTTACTCGCGGTCGGAAATTCACACGTGGTTGGCCGCGCGAAAAAGTTTTGAAATGCTCAAAACTTTGAGCACGTGTTAACCGCGGGCGGCACACAAGGTAATTACGCGGAAATGACCACGGAACGACGTGCTCTGGCCACGGCCAGGGCGTGGTTACACATGGGTAGGACAGGAAATTTCAGCGGGTAATCGTGGGTGGAGCATAGTAATAGCATGTTCTGCGCCTGTATCGCGGTGTTATTACGTGAAATTAGCGTGTTACGCGTGTGACGATCAAACGCCTTTCTCCGCGTATATACAGCACGATTTGCCGAGCACACGTCAGTTGTGCTCGAGACGTCAAGGGGTGAACATGGATCCCCGTCACCGTAGTGACCTCATCTTAATCCATTTTTATTTCTTGACATTTCTTTTCATTTCATAACAAGATAATAAAATAAAAATGAAAAACTATTACAATAATAACATATTGGCTTCTTCGGTGCCATAGCTTGAAATCTTGATCTTCACGGGACTGTGTCTTGAGCAGTTATGATTCCTACAGCCCGGTGTTATGCCGAGAAATACATCCCTGCCGAGATTTGCATCCCCTTGCTACTACAACCACTTTTACCTCGTTTTATCTCACTTTTATATCACTTTTAGGGAATGTAATGGCGAACATATAACGAAAACCACTTCGTCTTGCATTTGTTGGGAATGTAATACAACTTAAACTATTCCGTCTTTGTTTTTGTTGTGAACGTAATGCACACCGTATATAAAATCCTCCCCCCCTCGCGTGAACGCGCATTCTGCTGCGCTTCCAACAAAAGCGATCGTATTCTATATAAAACGCTTATTAAAACAATAAAGCGAGCTAATTATAACAATTAGGAGATCCTAGTCTATATAACGCGTTTATTTAAACAATAAAGTGCGATCGTATTCTACAAAATGTGTTTGTTAACGCGGATGAAAAAGTCACCAACGTCAATGCACGCTTCCAACAAAAGCGATCGCAGCAGAATGCGCGTTCACGCAATGGGGGGGTTGCTTAGGAATCGGATTTGGGCACAACACCGGCTCGGGAGCTTTTATACCCGTGGTCCACACGAGAAAATGACGCGGAAATGACGCGATGAGGAAGCGGAACAGTCGCCGGCGTCTGTTTTGCGGGCATACCACCGATGAACAGCCGGTTGGCCAAATTTGCGCATTTTCCATCGCGGGAAACCACGGGCAAAAAAAAACCGCAAAATTTTAGCCGTGATTCAGCCGCAAACGGCTGTGTGACCGGCCCCTAAAGCAGAGATATGGAATATATACACAAAACCTTAATTAAATTAAGTCCATATATATTAGCGTACATAGGCCTACATTGCATAAAGGCCAGACCCTAAAACTTCTTAAAATAGCTTTATAAGTAAATCATGTACCGGTAACTAAACAATGATAATCATTCAATCATATCCATCCATCCATTATCTGCATTGCTTTTTCCTCAGTAGGGTCGGTAGCACAACCCAGCTATTTTCGGGCAGTGGGCAGGGTACACCCTGAACTGGTTGCCAGGCAGTCGCAGGAAACACGGAGACAGACAACCATTCACTGGCTCATCCTAAACACAAATATCACAGCGCCGATTTGCTGAACAGGGAGAATAGATCGAGCAGGGCATTTTGACCATGTACTGTTAAGAATATAATCCACCCTTTGTTCTTTTTTTCTTCTCGCTTTATTTTGCCAAGGCATCCAAATGAAAAAGGGTCCCCAAGCCATTTATGGCTCCCAAACGACCATTTGAGGAACTGCTCTAAACAGAATAGGATGGGGCCCAATGGAAACAATGAAACTATCACCATGTTTGGTGCCAAGTCCTTCGCAATCATACTGTCACAGTCAGATCAACTTCCTTCCACCAGAGAACCCCAACCAGCTTTGAAACTTGGCACTGGTGTATCCAAACTCCAGACACCTGTGACTAGAACCTAGCCTTTTGTATACAACATCATTGTTTGTTTGGCTCGATTTTCTGTCTCAGTTGTGTACCGAACATGGACTGAATAAGCAACGCATTGTTGTCTTTATCCTTGCTTCTGCGTTGTGCTTCTGCGCCACCTCGTGCATGCCCCTGAAAGAACCCATCTGTGTTTGTAACTTTGTACTTCTTTTTTTAAGAAATTTGATCCCTCTTTTTGAGTACCCAGCCTCTGTTCCTGCCTCCCCCACATGGGTCTGTCATCCTCCAAAAACTTAATACATACATCACCTTATTGCCCAACCATACGAATCTATATACAGTAGTCTTACCTGAATGCTGAGTCCATCAGGCAGAGAATGAACTCTTTGTTAAAGTTGTTCTACTGCAATTAAACGTAAACAAATGTTGTTTGAAACAAATGCCCTGCCTAATGCGACCACACGTTTTTTTTCCTCACCAAAGGATTCAGACTCATTATCGGGCTTTTTCACCTCTCAGGAGTTTTGTCCGAGAGAAAATTAACACTTATTTCCTCAATGATTAAAAGTACTCACAAGACCTTCCCACAATAGCACTAGTGCATTTGGGTATTAATGCCGAATAATAATAACCAGATTTTTTTTTTTAAATATAAAATTAAATGTAAGGTTTCTATTTGCACAACCAAGTATTTAGGTGGCATTCTGTAAAGCAGGGGTCAGGAACCTTTTTGACCCAAAGAACCATAATAGCAAAGATATTTTATTCTTTTGAAAGAGAGCAATTCCATATATTTTGAGACAAATTTTAGCAAGACCGCCAAACTTGTTCCCCAAACAAAATCTAATTTTTCAGCGCATTTTATTTCACTGTGTGACGTTAGATGATTTGATAATACGCAGATAGATGGGCAGAAAGAAGTATGCTGTCTGCTTAGCTCCGCCCACCTCTACGGCTCACCCAATCAAATTGCTATGTGTGCTTGGCTGGCGTTTTTGGCTGTTTAGAGTTTTTTTTGTGGGTTTCATCATGAACTGTCTCAATGGCGAACTTAAATTGTTTAATGAGCTTCCATTATTACTCAGTGCGCCTTCTAAACCGCGAAATACTGCTGGATAAAAATGGAAATCCATACAGAATTTATTCTTGTGCGTTACTACATGAGGTTTTCAGGAATTATAACGTAAATTAGTGCAATAATTTTGGATTTGAAAAGCATTGCAAAACATTGTATACAACAAGAATCAAAGCCAAGTCATGGTAGTGAGAGGGCTAAAACGTAATCACTGAACCACCAGAAATAAAGACAACGTAAGAAAAGGCATCAGATCCGGTCTCATTGTCACACATTTTTTTTCTTAATGAATGAATAAATGAATGAAACGTTATTTTGAACGTAATAAAAACGAAACAACAAGCCAAAAAAAAAAAAAAAGAGAATGTTAACAAATATGTCAGAAAATGAATATGAAGAACTATATGCTTATTTAATCATATTCCCAGACATCCATAATAGTTAGGTCTTACATCTAAATCTCTTATTTATTATGAGAAACACCTCATGGATATACATATTTACATAGGTTTGGTGGATGCTTCACTTCATCATCATCATCATTGCTGTTTCCATATATTTTCAGCAAAATGTATTATAAAAGTATCTATTTTAATAACAATAGTTCTAATGGGTACTCATGGCCAGAACTGACTGTTTTGTGGTGTGTGTTGTCCATCATACAAGTATCTTTGGACCTGCTGCTATCGGGGGTCCGCCCCCAGGAAGTATAACCACCATTGCTAAGTGTCCATATCAGTGCATTAAAAAGACAAGGCATGGGAGCTTGAGCAAGATGACTCCAGCATCATGCTCCCGCTTGTCTGCCCTAACTATGAGATGTGCAGAAAATGTCTGTTTTCAGTTCTTTTTAAGATGGTGCTAACCTTCAGTTATCTGCACCGCTTATCCTCAGTAAAATCGCGGGGGTGTTGAAGCCCATCCCAGCCATCTCCGGGCAGTGGGCAGGGGACACCCTGAACCAGTTGCCAGCCAGTCGCAGGGCACACAGTGACCGACAATTCGCTCGCTCATTCACACCTAGGGACAATTTTGACCGCCCAATTAACCTGACATGCATGTTTTTGGAATGTAGGAGGAAACCGGAGTGCCTGGAGGAAACCCATGCAAGCACGGGGAGAACATGCAAACTCCACACAGGAAGTTTGGTAGCTGGATTTGAACCCATGATCTCAGAACTGTGTCGCACAAGTGCTAACCACCGCGCCGCCGTGCTGCCCAAGATGGTGCCAGAAAGTCCGAATCATCACACAATACACCGAAGAGTTGCTTCCCTCGCCGTGCTTGTTTGCGTTTATTTATATCTTTCAGGACCAATTTCTGTTTTCTCCATTCTTTAACATCCGTTTCTGGCACCGTAAAAAGTGTGATAAAGAGATTGAATCGAATGTGTTTTCATACTATATATCATTTGAACTGAGTCTAGTGGGTGGGTTTCAGCGTTCTCACTGCCCGGGTTCCAATCATGTTGGATGCAGTGTTATGTGATATAGGCCAGTGCCTTTATTTGACTGATAAATCGCTGCAATGAACGCGCTACACTATTTGTAGATATGATAGCTCTCATTGTAATTGTAATTTTCACCTTATATATTAAAAAAAAAAGGATATTTTTGGGGGGCGCCTTAAAATCTGGTGCGCCTTATGGTGCGGAAAATACGGGACATTTTTGTGGAATGCATTAGCCTCAAACTGAATAAAGGAAATTATTTTCGAGATTTCACATACACATGAAACAGGAGCACAAAATCATTAAGTGGCAACTTTTGTGTATTTGTCCCGAACTAATAACAAATCTGCTGCAGCTGAACTTCTAACTGCTTCTAAATACCAGCTGCCATGACCTCCGAACTCATCAAGTGTGTCTTTCACATGACCTAAGCTAAGGAGCCTGCACTCATTAACATAAACCATTAGTCGCATCAATGCGAGCCTATATGATGCAAATGAACGTTGGCATTGTTGCGATGAAAAATAATCTTGCTATTTCTATTTCGGAGAAAAGAGGATGCGTGGGGGTCCTCTGCTGAAGGCCCCCAGGAGTTGAGCACAGACCTCATCCATGTTGCTTGACCTCACTCGAGTTTTTTGCAAGTTTCTGTTGATGACACACATGTCCGGCTATTGGTGGAGACAGGAGCAAGTGGGTGGGAGGAGAGGAGCGGGGGGCTTCACGTCATCTCCATCCATCCTTGCTGAAAATGTCCCCTTGCCTCGGCCACGCGTGACTGCGCGCACGGGAGGCCGGCCACGAGGTGATGCCCCGTCCAATGATTATGCAGGGAAGAGCCGATAATGACTTCCTATGGGGAGCGAACCGCCAGAGGGGAAACTGGCCCAGTGTGGACCGACTGCAGCCGTGGAGAGACACCCCCAACTCTAGAAAATGGGCCTTGCGCTCTATCCACTCGCTCCGATCGGCGCAACACGCTCAGGAAGTGGGAATGTTTCCTCTTCCATGCGCACCTGCCCCCCACTCGAGTCATGGCCCCTGCTAGTGGGGGCCCCGGGGCCAGAAGGACACATCCCAAAGACGTTGTGATTTTTACGCACAGGCGCAGGTCAGTTGACACGGGAAGAAGAGGAGTGTGGAGGAGGACGAGGATGGAAAGAGAAAATCTTTTTTGGAGTGGATCAGTGTGGGTAAGTTTTCACTGGGATGACTGTGCGGGGGATGAAGAAATACACACTACAGAAAGGTTTTTCAAAGTTTGGCGAAACTTTTACCTGCAGAGAAGTTCACAAGGGTAGTGGTGTATCTTAGGCCTCGTTACTCACTGGCCACTTCATTTAGTACACATATGTGCATGTTGTTAACTTGAGTCCACATAAGGATCGATGCATTTTAAGCAAGGGCATAGTTTTGGCATGGACAGAGGGGACGTTTTCCCACCAATATGGAGCAGACATTTTTTTGTCCCTACAATCAATACGTGATCACTTTAAAAAACAGCAAGTGTCCCCACCAATGCCAAGACCTAACTACATCCTTGATTTCAAGTGTAAGACATAATATCAAATAGTTACGTTTAATTATATCAAACAAATTAGAATAATTTCACTATTATCTAAGAAAGAAATCATGTTCATTTTGATAAATCTTATCTAAGCACGACTGCAAACTGGGACCACCTGCACTTTCTTCACTGGGCCACTCCCCCCCACACCCATAGGATCACCACCCCAAAACATGTACAATAAGTTAAGTCACTAGTCTCCAACTTTTTTTCAAGCTAAGAACTATTTTTGTTACTAATTAGCACCAGTGTGATATGCATTTCTAAAATATCAAATTCTCCTATTACCATTATGTTTTACCATGTTAATTGTAGGAAGTAGGGTTAAATAGACTCAAGCACCAAATCAAAAAAATAATCTTACTAGAAAATCTCAATGACCCAGCACTGGTGAGCTATTTTCCGAATAGGTCTGGGGGCACTTTACTTGTCCTTAGGGGGCACTTTGGAGCCCGCGGGCAACACTTTGGAGACCCTTGTGTTAAGTAACAATCTGACTATGTAACTATTTGCAATGGTGTTAGATTGCTATTCATGAGAACTGCCAAAAATCGTATTTTGTACAAATAATGACTTAAAATAAATAACTTTTGTATTTAATAAGGAATGCATCATTATAAAATAAAAAAAAACCTTCAAATTGGATTTAACATACTATTCACATTCTCATACTCGCCAACACGTACGCTTTACACATTAGACAATAGCTTTTCTCCACTTAAAAACGCCCATGGATTCCCCGCCAAAAATTCTACCGCTTTTGGAAATTTTAACAACAACAAAATAGATACCAACTCAAGACTAATACTTGAGTGTATGGCTGCTTTATTTTGAAGCGAGACTATGTCTTTGTGCGTGATTAAACCGCTCCACCGATTACTTTTGATTTCCCTGTTGGTAAAAATTTGGAGACAGATAGTGTTTCGAGCAAAGAAATCGAGTGCTTGATGACATTTACCACTTTTTAATGCCAAAAGGTTTGCATGTATGCATTCTGTTCGTCAAAAAGGTTTTCTACTCCTAAGAAAATAATAGTACAAGAAGACACACACACTTTTTTACATTTTTGATGAAATCATAAGTGTATTGGAAAATTCTGTTACGTGAAACAAGAGCATAGAAGGGGGCGGCCATATAAACCTCAGTGCATATACAACTAAGAGCATGATCAATTTTTCCCACTCGTCATTACACTCTGAATAATGCATCATGTGATTGGCTGCAACAGTCGCAGAAAGTTGAGTAAAAGTAAAGTCGGTGCGCTGCCCCGAGTATCGATTGCTTGTCTGTTTGTAATGGAAGCCTTTGTGTATCGATCCCAGTTTACGCCACCTTTATGCATGTCACCTTTTTAGCATAATTGCTGTCACAGATCATCATGCTGCTAAAGATGAATCCTGTGCACATAGCCAGACAGAAAATATATATTCCACGGGTCAAAAAGTCCTATCAATCTCGCTGTTTTATTCAACTTCCTGTGCCACATGTAAATTCCTCATTTGCTCAGGTGACTGACAGGATGCTATGTTTTGAAAAATATTTCATGCAAGAACGCAAATCCTTCTGGGTCACAACATCGTTTAAAACCAAGCAAGGGATGTGTGACAAACAACATTTTGGGGGCTTTTGAAAGACGAGAGTAAAAAATGCCAAACAAGTATGGAGCCCGTTCAACAACCCTTAAAAGGACTGTGTTCATTATTTAGCTCCTACTTGTTTTATAAATAATTCATTAAAAACAATATTGATTTAAACACTGAGCAAAAATACATAAACTATCATATAAATGTACTTTTCTTTTTAATTTGTGTAGGTTGAGAAATGTCTATTTTACATAAAACTAGGCTCACCTGGGGGAAAAAGTCATGATAGTCAGCCATATTACTGCTACAGGTCCTGCCAAAAAACAAAAACATTGTGAAAGGCTGGGCAAAATGTGAGACAAAAAATGTTGTGGATTTGTCACTTTGAGTCTCTGTAGTCTGCATTCTTTCTTGTGCTTTGTAGCACAAGGTTGCACTACACGAAATTTAGTGTTCAAATATTACATAGTGGGGTGTCATATTGGCCCAAAACATGTCATTACCAGTCTATAAACAGCAGTAGTGGGCTATATGCTCTGCAAGGCCTTCTCTGCTGGCCTAAAAAGATTCCGAATCATGTAATGTTACTTATATTTTTTCAATCAATACCTAATAATGATTGACACTTTTTTTTTTGTGGTGAGCCTAAACGGAGCCACAAATGATTCAGTAATTCTATATCGTCTGTCAGCTTTCTTTCATTGCCTCCCTTCTGCTTGTGCTGCTTCTAGACGTGTGCTTTCATATTTAGGCATTTAACCAATTATATTTTAGGATTACTTGTTGCTTGGCCCAGGAATCTGCCCAGACGCCTTCAATATTTTATGTGCTGGCTTCCTGCCCCATAACATAGCTGTAATATTGCTCTAGGTTCAGCCAATCAAATTTCGAATTGCCTCAAATGGGCCTGCCTGAAGGCCTGGAGAAGCGTAATCGCTTTAACACAGCAAACAGCCAACAGCTCACCATTAACCCGCTGCACAAACAAATACAGTATATTGTGTTGATTTAATGGCTTTTTGTCATCCCACAATGGCTGGAGGGGGAAAAGAAATGGATTTTGGCGCCGATATACTGTCAAAGACATTTTCACCCCCAAAAAATTGTCCGCCACTTTCAGCCCAAGAACTACGAGTGGTACATGAGCTAGACACATATTTTAGTTACCACCTGTCCACTAATAATGGTTTTAGCGGGGCGTCGGGCAAAATACAAAACAACGTGATCACTGCTATTGCTGAAGTGATGGAGGAAGAGATCAGAAGGGAATATATTATTAAAGCGCTGCTTGTCTCTATGGTGGATTAGTGACAGACGCGAGTAACGGAGCGTAACTCGCACTGGTTGTGTGTCACGTTACAGACATAGGTATCGATGAAGGAGTGCTTGATCTAATTTTAAAAATATTAACAGGGAAAAGCAAGCCGATGACATTGCAGGTATTATCATCTGATTTTTGGTGGAAAATTGACGTCTAGGTAAAGAAGTGGCCCAGTGATATGATAGTGAAGATCTTATTTCTGGATTAAATGGGGTGCAGGCTAACGTCAGAGTTTTGTTATTTTGCTTTACACATTTAATGGCATTTTAAATTCAACAAATTTGAAGTCAGCTACACAGAATCCCCCCCAAAAATTGGCAAACAACACATCACTAATTCGGAACTAAAGGTAAAATTCACTGCACGCCACTGATAAACAGTGATATTAAACATTCCTAGTATAACCTGAATGCCTCACAAATGTTTTATACAAAACATCTTAACCTTGGTGGAGTGAGTAATCCATTAGAGTCATCACTGTCATTGTACTGTTTGATCTGTTACGGTGTCAAAATACAAATATGGGCATTCAAATATTGTATAATTCTAGGTGAGCTGAGGGATGTGCTGGGATGCCCAATTTGACAAAGGATTTGATTTAACGAAAAGAGATTAGCTACCAGTTGCTAGCTAGTTCCTGTCAACAATCAGAAGTCCTGTGGCTGCTCCTGACCCCCTTGCTCCCTTGTGAAGGACTCATTAGTTTGTTCTAACTTGCAAAAGGCTCAAAAGTTTGTCGGTTTTGCTCCTTCTTTTAAGCTGGAAAGACGTTCCGTAACCTAATCTTGCTCGCTTGCTGTATCTACTCCCAGTGCGTCATTCTTCAATTATGCTCTGACAGCTTCTGAATTACTGTGGGCTGCACGCCCGGATGACTGAAGCTACACGTATCGATCCGTCCTTTTCTTTCTTCGCCTCCACAGCTGGCCGAGGCCTCAGTGTCCACTGCTATTTTTAAGCACACCGGTCATTGCTCAAACATTTAGCTTGATTCTTTTTTGCCTTCTGGCCTGCATCAGTTCTATTATCCTTTCTGCCATTTATCAGAAGGTGGAGATTTGCACTCCTGGAAGCCAAAGTTCTTAATTACGGGCTTCTCCTTCCTTGTATTAGGTGTTCATTGTCGCTGCCCTCCAATTCTCTGAATCAATTACCTTGACATTAGTTTTCCTAAAACTCAGATGTGGACATTCATCCTAAAGGTGACCTTTCTGTCTGCTATGCTTTTGATAGTGGCTAGAGGCCTGTTAATCTTCCTGGCAATAATTGTGGTCATGAGGTGCCATGCCATAACAGGAAAAGCAACAAACGCAAACTTTGTTGTCAAAGAAAGGCAGCAAAGACAAAACAAACCAGATTGAGTTGCCCCTCCTTCCATTCACTCAGATAAGAAGCACAAGAAGTTGCTTAATTGTCCAACTAAAAACACCAAAGTGAAAAGAATATAATAAACAATAAGCATCAAATCATAAAGTAAAAAAAAAATCACTACAAAAAAGGGATGATAGATTGAAGACACACGGGAGGACCAACCAATAAATAACTTTGGACAGTTCTTCTATAGATCATTTAAACTTATTATCAAATCATATTTGCTTTTTTCATCAGTTGTCAGTCAATTCAAAGATTATTACAATAGGTTCACTCATAATATTCAGTTTACATGTTAACGATATTCATTTTACAAGTAAATGACAAACAGGGTGTTTTGGAAATGTTTCACCATTAACCTATGAGTTAAATGTGTTTTCTTTATTTTGTAAATGTTTTGTGTGCACAAAAAGAAATAAAACCTTTAAAAAACAAAAGAAACCTGGATATTGCCAGAATTTAATAAATATTGGAAAATGACATCAGACTCTTGGTCCTGTTAAACCCAAAATGTTGGAAGAGCCATATTGGAACAAAAAACAAACAACAAATTGTCTGCACAAAATAAAAGCCCTTAATAAGCCTTATAATGAAGTCAACACATAGATATATTGGCCAGCTATCAAAATGACTAAGTTGGGTACAGCCTGTGGAGAATGCTGCACAATGTGACGCCGGTCTTGTAGGATAGCGCCTTAAGTTAAACTTCATTGCAATATTAATGAATTACAGTATGTGTCACTGCTTTGAGATAATTAAAAAAATGCAATAAAGAAACCCAATTTTTGATGCAATTTTTATCATGAGGATTTGAAAAGAGTGTAATAAAACACACCATGCATTCATAAATGAGGCAGCTTTTTAAAAAGGTAAAATAACTTAAATCTAATTAATACAGTTTCAGTATGATTTATTTGCAAATGTCAAACAAGTCAGTGCATGGGTAAATTGCAGCCGCTTCTTCTTCTCTCTCTCTTTTGAAACCAAACCATGGCACCCATCATTGGGGCTGAGCAACAAAACACAAATTCTTTCGCCGAGAGCCATTCCAAATATATACTGAAAAAAATCAGAAATCACTTGATAAACAGCTACTTTGTTACTGAAAAATTGCATATCGCTATACTATGGCCGGACAAAGATCCCGGTCCCTCCTCCTTATTTTTGGGCCAGCCTTCAACCTTGACCAGCATAGGTGAGGAGAGTTGTAACGTAAATAAACGCAGTATTGTGTTCTAACCCGTTTCATGTGACTTCTGTGTTGAAAAGATGTGTGTACTCTAGCATTACATTGTGACACTGCCCCTTTAAAAGGAGCGGAGCTTGCGCTATAGTCGGCTGTAACCCAGTAAACACGGGAGAGAAGGGAAAACAAGGAGACAGGGGAGATGTGCCAAAGTCGTTAAAACACACATTATTACACCAGTGGAAAATGTTAAAAGTGTGTCACGTTTCTTCTAGAACAGAATCAGTATAAAAAAGAAAACTATATTTCCCTCCCCAATCTTGTTTGATATCTGGAAACATTTCTGGAAAAGCTCCAGGGAGCAACACCGCAGTGCCAAAGAGCCGCAGGTTGCCGACCCCCATGTTTTAGAAACTGCCACTGTGAGCAAAAGTAGTCATTGAACAAAACTGTAGCCAAGACTCACATTCTAAATCGTCATTTTAATTTGTTGCGTGAAATGTTTAAGACCAAAATGGAGATAATTTTACAAATGCAGGTCAAAATACAATACAATATTGGAATTGTATATTGATTTATTAAGTTATTCAGTGTCAGCTGAATGTCTTAAATTGAACTGCTGTGTGACCCCAAACGAGGGTCTGTAGCTATACAAGCATGCAAATAACCCCCCCCAAAAAATAAAAAATTACATAAAAATTATATAAAGATTATATAAAATTACATAAAAATTATATAAAGATTATATAAAATTACATAAAGATTATATATATATATATATATATATATATATATATATATATATATATATATATATATATATATATATATATATATATATATATATATATATATATATATATATATATATATAAAATCTTTAATAACTCTTGAGTAAATTGTGGACCAATATTGGTCAATTTTACAAGAAATAAAGATAGATAGATAGATAGATAGATAGATAGATAGATAGATAGATAGATAGATACATAGATACATAGATAGATAGATAGATAGATAGATAGATAGATAGATAGATAGATAGATAGATAGATAGATAGATAGATAGATAGATAGATAGATAGATAGATAGATAGATAGATAGATAGATAGATAGATAGATAGATAGATAGATAGATAGATAGATAGATAGATAGATAGATAGATAGATAGATAGATAGATAGATAGATAGATAGATAGATAGATAGATAGATAGATAGATAGATAGATAGATAGATAGATAGATAGATAGATGGACTACAATGATATTGTCGCGTTTTTTACATTTTCTCTTGCTGATGATAAAAAAATTCACCGGTCAGCTTGTTTTGTGTGTTTGTGTTGTGTTATCATTTGTGCCCTTCAGGCCATCGCTCCGTAGATCTTTTGCCGTACCCACTTATTTTCGACTCCCAGAAGACTCATGTAGTCAGGAAACCACAAGAGGTGAGAAACAGATGTAGAAGTGTGATACTCCATCCCCGCCAACTCAGCAAAAACAACACACACAAAAAATGGGGGGGGGGCTGTGTTGGTGGGTCTGGCATACATGAGGTCTTCCCCCTGTTTTATAAGCCCATGTTTCTACACCAGAGTACATGTTTCATTGAGATCATTTTCAATCTTTCGAAAGTACAAGAAAAATGACAGTGAGAATAACAGAGTCAGAGTGATGAACACCAACCTCTATTATCTGAATAATCTTGGAGGAATTGCACTCCCAAATTTTGGTAGGTAGCGCTGTAGTGGTAGAGCCTAGCATGCAAGAAAACCTTATCAAAAGGGTGAAGAGGTGTTGCCCAGGATCTGGCAGGATAAAGCCTCCCCCCACACCCCAACCTACCCATTCTCAAGGCCTTGGCAATACCAGGGCACGCCTTTGCCACATTGGTCAACAACACCAGCTGCAGGACAAGGAACGCAACCTCCAATTGGTGTCCTGTGGACGGCCTCATGGCCGACGAATGCGTCTCCCACCCGCTACACGAACGCTTCGGTACAAGTTACCCAAAGCTGACCTTATCCGCTTTCGGAGCGGCCAATTCGCGGAACTCGTAACACAACCGAAGCGTTCCATGTCGTTCCTAAAGATCATCTTTAGACGACTTGAAGCGATCTAACAACAACAACAACACCAGCTGGAAAACCGGCTCTGGTCTCCGAAGCAACTCCATTAGGACAGCCAGCCACCACCAGCCCTGACCAATTGTGTGATCCCCTTAATTATGTTGCATTGACATTTACATCTGAATTTTCGGTTTTATCTCACTCAATCTCAGAGTCTGATTCAACCTAATTCATTAATGTCTTGGATGTTTGGCATAATCTGGACCAGGTCCCGGTATACTATCACTTAAACTAACAAAAATCTGCGCTCGCCACTGCCCTGCTCTCATCTGTAAATCAATATGAAGTTGTCTCTTTTGAGCTAGTTTGTTCTTTGGATGCAGCAATGCATTCTTCAGCCTGGCAAGCACCACACGGGTTCCTTTTGTTGTTGCAACAGTGGTGCTACTTTTCACCGCCGGCCCTGGCAAACAGACGGGTGTTCTGCCATCTGCTACCTTTCAGGACACTCACTTGCAGCGTTGGTGTCAATGTTGAAGATAAAACACAATCGCTTTTCCGAAAGATTTGCCGCACGCCTTTAGGCTTCTGCTAAACTTAGCAGGATCCGTCTCTATTATGTGGACAGAAAAATGGCTCCTGAACACTATAACCAATTGTCTTAGGCCACATTTTACCGACACATTTCTTCAGAACTTATAGGTATTTTTTTTAATTTCCCTGTTCTATAAAAAATGTCTGTTAAAATCTAATAGTCTTGTTCATTATCACAACAGGCAACCAACCCCTCAAAACTGTGGGCTTTATTTCCTTGCACAAAAGTGCTTGCTCGCATTGTTTTCAAAGAAAATTGTTCAGGTGCAAATATCAGTTTGAAATCGATACTCCATTATGTTCACCGAATTGGGACTAAATACAATCATCTTTACACACGCACATACAAAATCACATTACTTGTATCTACAAGTTAATCCACGTATATTTGGCTCCAAAAATGTAAATGAATAGTAACTTTACGTACCATTCTAAATCATAGTCACTCAGTCAAATCAAGACTTGCACAGTAAAATTACAAGTGTTGATTTAATACTCAGAGATAAGGACCGTTTGTTCACTGACTAAGTGTTAAAACTTTACGAATTAAGTTCTGATTTAACAGTGTTTATTTTAGGGTACTCAGTAACATTTTTCATTCAACAAATTGTAACACTACTTTAAACACCTCATGGTCTTTATTTGCGAGTGTCACATTAACATTGTTTGTTTAACTGTATGCCCTGAATATTTAGTGAAATGTTTAAATTGTGGTTTATTTTGTTGAAGGGACACTGCGCAATGTTTGACCACTATGTCACTGTATTGTATAATGCCTCAAACGCAAGGAAGATGATCAACTATGGACACTCTATGACCCAACCTCAAAATGTTTCTCTTCATTTTTGAATTAATAAATGAATGAATGGCCTTTATTGTCATTATACAATTGTGTAACAAAATTGGAGGGCTTCTTCTTTCATTTTTGTAAAACAAATTGAAAAGATAAAAGTAGGAAAAATATATATTAATGATAAGTAATTTTATTCTATCCCTCCTTTTAAAATGTTTTTTTCTATTTTTGGGGTACCCCTAGCATCAAGATGGTAGACAATTACATAAGATCCCTCTTGGTGAGCCTCATGTAATGTAAAATAAATACAAATGTATTGACCTTTCTTGAAAATTATTTTTTAGAAAAAGGATGTTTATATGATTGTTCATGTATTTTTACTTATTATTCAGATCACTATTGTATTTTAAAAAGAGCGAAGTTTGTTTTACCACTTGGATTTGCTAAATAATACACAATGTTTTTCAGAGGTGAAAAAAAACGGTTTGATTATAACAGAGAAGTTAAAGCTAGGGGACAAGGGCCATTTGTGGCCCTCTGCATAAAAAAAAATGTTTGACACACAGGACCCCTTTTTTAACCTATTTATCACCATCCCAACAAAAATGGCAACAAAAGTCATCAATAGAAGTGCTTGAATTGATTATCCAAGTATATAAATGATTAGTTTGTAATTTTTAAATTTCCACATCCTCTCACATTTAGTAACCCTATAACTAAAGCTTGCAAGACCTTTCGGTCTCCCGCCCCCCTTGTCTTTGCCTTGCTGACTCTTAGGGAGTAGAGATAGAGAGGAGAGGTCAATTTTTTGTGTTTTTTGCTACTTTTTTCTTTTTTTCTCTTCTTTGTTTTTTTGTAAGTGTGTGTGTGTGTTTGTCTTGCTGTTGGTCACCCCTCTCAAGGAATATGACCAGAGTCGATAGATAGATAGAAATTTTTAAAGCCAGGTCTCAAAGGACTCAAAGGACTGCAGAGACCACATATTATTGTGAACCACAGACTACACCATACCCTGATCCAAAACCTATGTGAGGGCAAGGAAAAACTCAAAAACCTCAAAAGGAAATGAAGAAATTTACTTTGTAAAATTATCCACATCAGAAAAAGTTGGGTCTCTGTTCAAAACAACAAAAACACTGACTTTGGTATTGGTAAATTACAGTAAAAACATCTAAATCATAGGTCAATTTGTTATTTAATTTAACTGCTTGTAAAGGTGTGGACGTCACTGTTTTATAACAGTCCTGAAAATCATATTATATCATATCATCCTATTGCTTAACAGTCTCAAAAGGAACCATATCATTTTAAAAGTTGTTCTTTTTTCTTCTTTTTTTGACCCAAGTAAAAGATTAACACATTTTCACCCAATATCAGATATTTTTGACCCAATAATTGTTTATGGTGTTTTGTCCTATACTCTAGGCTGATTTAGCCCCAGAAAGCTCGAAAAATGTGTACTTTTCATTGGCAATGTTTTTTATAAGTAAGACAAGTCGTGCATGTCTCATAACTGACATTTTTTTTTCTTGCTTGTTTGCAGCCCCGGACTCACGTGACCACCAAACGAATTGTTGTTAGACAGCCCGGGGTCGAACACAGATACAAGGACCCAGACTCACCTCAATAAGACTCTCCTGGTGGAAGGAAGCCTGTATACAGCTTTGTTTATGGACCAGTGGGAATGATCCCCCAAAACACACACACCTCATTTTTCATTTTTGTACCATGCACCTGAAAGTGCAGCACAAGCATTAGAGCCTGTTTTATAACTGCTTATTGGCGTGCAGAGAAAGTTGTTATGGATTATGTCTCGTGCATGCATATTTCATTTGAATCAAATGAAATCAAATGTATTGGTAAAGCAGTTTTCAGCCAATGAATTGCCACTCAAAGTGCTGTATAAAAATATTCAGTGTACGGTAAGAAAATTAGATTCCCTCCCTTTTCTCCCATGCAACAACTCGGAACACCTAATACGCAGACAAAATAATTGCAAAATAAATAATAATATGATTGAAATATAATTCTGACAAGGTACAGACTAACCTTGTGAGGATAGGGACCTGAGGGAGTCTTATGCAATGGCAACAGATGGCCTCAGGAAAGGATTTTCAGCAATGGAACCACACCTACCAGTAAAATGATAAAAACTAAAAGACAACTGCAAAACAAAAAAATAAAATGTGAAATAAAAAGTAAAATGTTTTAAAATATATATTTTGTACAACGTGGAGTACTATTATCTTACAGAAACCACACGGGTTATTTATTTATATATATACTTTTATCATTTGAACCTGATTACTGCTTTTATTTTAAAAGGTATACAACAACAAAATAATTTGTAGTTTGAGGATTGAAACGAACATCTGCAGACATATTCACGAGGAATACTGTATCAATGATCTTTTTTTAGTGTGTTAGTCAAAGTTATTATAGGAAAAACATTTCCATTTAAAAATTCAATCAAAACCTCCGCACACATTTTCAAAAGAAAAATTGTAGCTCTTCTTTTTGCTGTCCAAGATATTGAATGCATCCGGAAGTTTTTGTGTGTGTTTTAAACGCTTAAAATTAAACTGCTATGATGATTCATTGATTTGGGTATAATTATCGAGACACCTTTTCGTCTTATTATAATCAATAACCGCACATGTGTAAGCGTGCGTTAATGTTGCAACAAAACACGTCGAGGGGGACTTTGCGTGCATCTTATTGCGCCTCCTAGTGCGGCACCAAATAAGACTACGGGGAGTCGAGCAGACAATACCAGGCTGTCGGGGCTGCTTTGCGCGTCCACCAATAAAATTCATCCCAGATTTACATCTCATCAACGGCAAAAATGGTAAACTGGTGGCCGTTAAACGCTCAGGCGTTGAGGATAAATGCAACGCGCTTCTATCATGCTCACGTCCGTTTTAATATCGCCCATCAGGCTTTTTCATTGAATATAATGGAGTGTTTTATTTAGCTAAACACCGAGGTATCCAAACAGCCTTGATGAGGACAAAACAGGTGGAAAAATGTCCACTATATTTTGTATATAATAATATGTATGCTATTTTTTGGTTTCGGGCATGCTTGCAGCCATAATGTATGCAGCTAAACCAGAGTTTACCTTTAACCTCTTGACCCACCCGAAGCCTCGGGACAACGATGACCCGTCCAACGAAATGAAGCACTATTTTGGGACCTCTTTTTTCTTTCCCTTTTCTTTTGTTTACATATTTTACCATGAAGCCGAAAAGAAAAAGAGGGGAGACCCTGCTTGCCTGTGTAATGAAGGCTCATAATAAAATTTGCTTTAGCAGGGCAGACCACTTGCAGCTGGTTTATTTTTTAGCCTCATCTCTTATTTTGACGAAACGAAAAATATGCAGGATTACTTTGTTGTTACCTGTGTGTGCGTAGTGGCTGGTCTCATGCCGATAGATTTGAATGTTTTATCATATTTATTTGAATCATTATGCTGCAGAGTCAATTAACAATAAACACTTGCATTTTATTTTTTAATTACTGCTTTTTGCATTTCCTATGCGCTTCATTGGGGACACCTAAAGAAGCCAATGAAGCCAAACACATGAGTAATTTGAATCTATTTATATATTGATTCTATTGTTAGTTTTAGGGTTTTGTTTATAGAACGTCTTGTATTAAACCGTGTTTATTTTGCCTCAGTTATTTCACTTATATCAATTATAAGCCTATTGAAAATTTTATTTGCATTTGTGCTTATAAGATGAACTCAATGTATTGTATTTTCTTCTAACACAAGAACACACATTACCTGCACACATTAGATTGTTAAAACAATTATAGGTTATCGTTCATTAACGAGTCACAATGGATTTTCTAGTTTTCCAATAAAACTTTGCCGGACAAAGAGTGTTTATTATGCATGCATGTGATAAGAGTGAAATGAAAGTGAAAAGAAGAGTATGGGTGAACTATCACTTTCATTTCATGCCGTGGCAGCCTCAGCACTTAAATTGATGGAGCGCATTGTTTGCTCAGACCTGACATTTAGTTCCAACGCATTTGAGTGTGACGTCGCTCTGATGAATTTTTGCACTTGTGTAATTTGTGTGTGTGAAGATGGATGCCCGGCCCATGAGACTGACAGCTGTGTTCCCTCTCTCTTTTTTTGCACACACACTAGCAAAAAAAAAAGTGAAATTAGAATAGTTGCAGCGCGGGCATATATTCAATATGTTACAGTATCTTATTCGTCATTTTGAAATACCCACGCAAACTATTTTAATTGAATGCATGAATTGGAAACGTAAGCCTGCAATCATTCAGGCAGCGTTGACGTGAAGCGATGACGTAACTCTCGTTGAAGAGATGGGGTTTTTTTTGTGATCGAGTTTTTCGATTTTGTTTGACTTACATTGTTGATACAACAAAACTATTTGTTTATTTGACCAATAAAGTTCTCAAAACAAAGTTATAAGTCACGTGAATTTTGTATTTTAGGCTGGGGTAATTTGGTTGTGAGTTGAAATCACCTGAAATATTTTACTATATTTAGTCAAGATTTCAAGGCACCGAAGTTAAAAACAAAATTAAGTTGAGTCAACTTGATTTTTTTTACAGTGTAGTTGACTGGCATCAGTATTTGAGATTAAAATGAATTTTGAGTGTATTTCTCCCAGACTATGAGCTGTGGAATAATGAAAATTTGGAGTTGTGGAATATTTTCTTTTCATCAAAGATGATATTAAGATTTTTTTAAGGCAACTTTACTTATAATTTTTGATTTATATAAACTTAAAACTTTTAAAAAATATAACAAACACATTCTTGTGTATTCAGTTAGACCATTTTTTTTGAGTTGTGTCAACTTATTAGGGTTTACAGTGAGTGAAAGGCTAAACTTTGCACATAGACTTATATTTCAAATCAGTGGTCAGCAACTATCGGGCCACGGACCAGTATTGGGCCATGAATGGATCGTTTGGTACCGAGCTGCACGGAAAGAAATATATTATAGGTTGCCAATTAAGAAATGAAAAGTGAATTGCTTTATATTTTCTAATAATGCATGCACTTTTTTTTTACCTGCAAAAAAATGTGCGTGCCCGACACACGGGGTTTTAATCGCCGAACCACATTTGAACAACATACAATGAGACTAAAACCAGGATCGCAGCAGTGAGAGCGCCAGAGCCTCATCACTTTTCCTCAGTACTATTTTTTTGAATACTTGGGGCCATGATTAAAATCATTTATTGAAAATGTAAGCTATGAATAATACTAAAACAAATTTACAAAGTATTTAATTAAAGTCCTTCAAAGTCGGATTCATCATTAGGCACCAAAGAGTTGCTTTACTCGTTGTGCTTCTTTCAAAGTTTATATTTTTCGGGACGACTTTCTCCAGTCTCTATGATTTATTTATTTATTTATCTATGATTTGATACCTTGAGTAAAAATAGTGAGCTGTTGAGATAAAATATAATGCCTCTTCCTATATGTAATCTACGCGGTCTAGTGATGCAGTGGAATTAGGCTTATTGTTGTTGTTATCATTATAGTTATTACTATTGTTAGAATTATTATTACTAATGTTATTATCGGGCCGGGAATATTGTCAGACATTAAACAGGCCGTTGTACAGAAAAGTTTTAAATGACGCCGCAGCAGATGTTGTATTTGCATTACTGTATAATAAGTGGATATCAAAGTCAAATCAAAGTAATGCATAAATTGGGTGGAATATCCTCAGTGGTAAACAAGCAGAAATTAATTCGTTTGTGATCAAGTTTTTCATGCATATTAATGCAATTTTGGATTGCTATTAGTAGCAATTAAAATATTTCACTCTTTTCCATTGCCAAAATTTACAATCTCTTTTGACTTTTTCTCTAGTCTGCAAATTTGACTGCGAAACAAATTGTAACTTAGATTTAATATATGGACCAACGAGTCATTTCCCCCGATGCATAGCACCTCTTTTGACTAATCTTCGCCTCGCGCATCTGATACAAGCGAGCGCCACCGGAGACGAGCGCCCATGAGCCGTCTAGCGGCGGATTGGCCTCTCTCCACTCCAGGGAGCAGATGTTTGGGGACAGCCTACAGCCTCAGCAAATTTCCACCGTGCTAAGCAAACAGCAACACTCAGCACTTCTGGCTGGGAGAGAGAAATCTACTCCGGAAAGAGTGCGAGCTTTATGGGGGATGGGTGAAGGGGAGTGGTGGAGACGGGGGGTGAAGGGGTTGGCCTTTGACTCAACACAAGGTATAGGGCTGAGCAGGAAAGGGGGTCCAAACAGAGGTGAAAGTGTGTCAAGGTCGCACGTCTGTTGCTGCAGGAACGTTATCAATTCCCTTGCACATCTGGCGGCAGCAGAGCGCATGGGAAGGTGGGCGGGGCGGACTCTGCAAGTGTGACCATCACCTGTCTGTGTACATTGGCTCGACCTTTTTTCAAAAAGTTGCACCAATCAGGTTCAGGATCAGTCATTATTGCAAGAATTGGCGGAGGATTTAAAAAGTGGACTAAAAAACATAATTTAATTTACAATATGTTCCAGACTATAAAGACTAGAAACACCAATTTCACCAGAAATGTTAAGGTGGGCCTTATAAGCGGGTGCGCCACATAAGGTGGGTAAATCAATTCAAATATCGACAGTATCAATACTGAGCTGGATACTATTGTCTGAAGATCAATACAGTCCTCCCATTTTGACTATGACCATAATAATGATGTTAGTATGTCGGGAAAGTATGCTTATATGTATCAAAATCGATCCAATTGTGGTTTCACTATATTTGCACTACTGATTTTATTTTCAAAACAGTGTGCAATGAGAGGTACCGTATTTTCCAGAAGGCGCACCTGATTATAAGACACGCTTTTAAAAAAAAAAACCTTGTCAGAGATTTTTTTCTGTCACACATAAGACGAATCGAACTATAAAGGACATGAGATTAAAACAAAAAAAAACTAATTCAATAGAACATTAAAATGAGAAAATCTAGTTTCACAACTAAAAGAAATTGAATAATTTATAATTGGTTACCATATGTAGAAGCATTTTGTTGTAGTTGTGCATTTCCGGATGCATTTACCTTTTTTACGGCTCTACAAAGGTGCGCAAAATTAAAATGGACCCTTTCTATTCTCTCGGATATTTGTTTTTTTTGGGCCTGAATTGTAGTCCTGATAGTATTTTAGTAGTCTTGTTAGCTGTCATGATTGCTGATTCGGGGCACCTGCGAATGCCCCTGAGCGCTGATTGGTTCAGTGACCCTTTTTAAACCCCTGGCTTCCAAGAGGAATCTGTCAGACCGTCCTGCGAACCTACGCTTTTGCTAGGCAAGCACCGTACCCTCCGACAATCCCCTGCTCTGTTTTTCTCCTGCCTGTTACCTGTTGCCAATCTGTTTCTGGACCTGCCAATCTGTTTCTGCCCTGCTCGTCCGTCTCGGCCATCAACCTGTTTGCCCCGTTTCCTGCCTGATACTTGTTGCCGACCTTTTTTCTGGACTCAATTACCGCCCTTGCTCCCCTTTCCCGGCTACCTACCAGCTTTCCTGCCACCCACGACTATCCCTGCTCAACACGGAAGTGCCACTTCCGCGTTCCTGCCATCAGCTACCCGTGTCCAACGATCATCGGATCGTGGAAGCAAGCACTGCTCTCTATTTCATAAAAACTGAGTTTAACGAACGCTATTGGGTCCTGTCTCCGTTTCTGGCTTGTGACAGTTAGCATGTTATAAGGTATGTTTTGTTACATTTCGGCTTTTTTGGTTTGACTGTGGTGGAAAGGTAGTACGAACTAAAAATATTATGTTTCTTGACTTTTGTTCTGTAACAGTTGTTGTCATTTAAGTATTTCATTTTTTATACCGTCTAAGCCAGGGGTGGCGAACACGCGGCTCTCACAGCCACATGCGGCTCTTGGCCAATAAGAATGTGGCTCTTTGCCTCATCATATTTTCTATATATTGTGGCTCTTTGCCTCGATTCATGTTTAGTTTTTTTTCCCTCTTAAAATACACTTGAATCCATCAGAGTTAATAACAAATAATAAATAATATTTTGAAATTAATTTGGCAGATTTGTGGTTTTTATGCTGCTCCAAACTCATAACTGACTGTCAATCATCTGCGTAGGTTACGTCTAATGCCGCTTAGTGCGTGGTGTGGCACTTTGACTCTCACAGTTAAAGATTTCGGCTCTTTGTGTCAAACTTGTTCGCTGCCCCTGGTCTATGGTTTGTACATTGTATTGTTTGCACCATTTGCACTTATGCTTATTTTTCAAAATATTGTGACATGACAGGTATTATACTCGTCATGTTGACCTTGTAATATTTGTATTTTCGTTACATTGTTGCTTTTTTTGTTTGCCTCTCTTGACTTTTGTTCTGACACAGTAATACAAATATTTACATATTTTTATAATGTTAAAGTTTGCATCGTAGTTTTTTAATTAAAAAAGAAAAACTGTCGGCTGTTTTTATCATAATTGTAAAGTATGTCAAGAATTCAACTATTCAACTATTAAACTATTCAATGATCATGAGATTTCCAAGCAAAAAGTATCAGTAATGGATTGGTATCGATCGATACTATCCTGTATTACTTGGAATAGATCGATACCAAAATTACCAGCATCGATCTCATATACACATTATAGAACCACATTTTTGCAATGATTGCGCTATGATTAATCAATTGATAAACATCCCTGACCAAAAAATCTCAAAACAGTGTAGAAATTAACAGGAATCCATCTGATCAGTGGCAGTGAGAGTGCTGACACTCTACCACTAGACCACCAGTGTTACAGTTGACATATGAAAAGACATTAGATGGCATCTCATTATCACACTATTTTTACTCACGGTGCCAAAAACATTCATTTGCATTTTTTACCTACGTATCCATACTATAACGCAATGTTACTGATGCACAGGTGAAGAAGTCACGAAACTGTTTATCCTAAATACAGAAGAAAATTCACTATGCAAATCAATTTTTTGGGCAACGTGATCAAAAATAGTGTGATATGAATAACCTATATTTTATGTTGACAATATCTGTGTATTATTTGTTATTGCAACATCCATTGCAGCCTGGTCATCCTGGAAGGGGGATTACCTCATTCCAAGGTTTCTTCATTTTCCGCATGTTGAGGTTTTTGAGTTTTTCCTTGCCCTCGTTTAGGTTTTGGATCAGGAGATGGTGTCATAATCGTCTGTGGTTTGCAATAATCTGTGGTCTATGCAGCCCTTTGAGACTTTTTGTAATTAAGGGCGTCACAAATAAACATGACTTGGCTTGATAATGAAATCAGGTCTAAAGCTTTCTTTTATGTCATCTGTACAACTGGTGGTCTAGTGGTAAAGAGTCAGCGCTCGTATCGTCATAACTTGGGTTTGATGACAGTTGCATACAATGTTTTGCAATTTTGGGCAGCGCCACTCAACTGATCGATTTGTGCATTGATATATACTGGGAGTGTTTAAACAGCCATACACTACTACACAAGTAGCTCTTTCTGAAGTACCAATTACATGTGCCTAGTATTCCAACTTATGTAAGAAAGATATTTTACAAAATATTATTTTTTTGGGTGGCGGTCTTTATTGTGAGGGTAATACAGTGTATTGCTTAAAGGTTCCCTTCTCAACGTTTCACAATCACGAGCTCTCGACCTCGGCACAAAAAGCTCTGCGATGCTTATTTGCCATTCCTGCAACCAACATCCCCCTACTCTTCTGCCCCTGGAGCTAGGTTGCCATGGTGACGGATTCACAGACAAATGGGAGGAGAGTAGAAAACAGGAGGGGTGGAGGGCCGGGGGAGAGAACGGGTGAGATGTGCGCCAGTCGGAGCAGGGAGGACGCACTGATGTGTCTTCCTCATATCATCTATCAGCCGCCAGCGTCGCGTCGGCCTGCGTCGGCCAAGAGAACAGTTCATGAACTTTTCTCAATCAGCTTCCTGTCAGCCGCCATCTTGGTCATATGTCAACGTAGGTGGAGAATGATCGCCGGCTGTCCCTTCTTTTTTCTTGCAACTTGTTGTTTGATTTGATGACTAACTAGATTTTCATTTCTATCAAGTAAATCAACTAAAACAGAGATCCCCAACCTTTTCTGTACCACAGACCGGTTTAATGTCTGACAATATTCTTGCAGTCCAGCCAAATAATAACATTAGTAATAATAACAATAACAATAATAAGCCCAAATCCACTCTGTAATCACTAGACTACTAGGGATGTAAATTACATAGGAATAGACATTAGGTTTTATCTGAATGAGTTGCCCTTATCTTCATTATACAACTATAATGAAATTGAATGGTTTCTCCTCTCAGTACAAGTAAAACAAATTAATAACGTAAAGGCTAAAAACGTTAAAAACAGTATATTAATTATTGTTATTATTATTATTATTGATGATAATGGCATTTTGCTCATGAATGCCGTAGATGGGAGTACAGGTGGTAATGTCTGTTGTGTTTCTCATTTTGTTAGTCCTTGCTCTGATGCACCTGTAGCACCATGCAGAGGGCATCAGAGCAGGGCACCTGTATGCAACCTGTCCATTATGATGTTTTGGGCTCTGCTAAGGCACTGAGTGGAGTAGATGTCCACTGTGGAAGTGGGAGGGCAGGCAATGATGAGCTGATGAGTAAGGACGCTTCTTACAATTGCTCCGGAATTTTCCCTTCTTTACTCCCTTGTGCTCTCGCTTTTGTTTTTTGTCTGTTCTTTTTATAAACTCGTACAAAAGCTGTACGGAAGTATGTGTCAAGACCAGAACGAAAACAGTACCCACTTGCGTAACGTTTTGTTAGACGAAAGGGAGGGGGTTGTGCCCAAGATCCGGGGATTCCTGGACGCAGGAAGCAGGTCGCTCGGAACGCAGAAGTGGGACTTCCGTGGCGAGCGATGGGAACGGAAAAAAACGGGTCAGTAGCTAGATAGAAGAGCAAAAACGTGGTTGGGATCGGAAACAAGTCGAAAGACAGGAGAGGAGAGGACAGGAGACATGGTCGAGATCAATAACAGATTGTTATTCGGGATGGGAGAACAGACGTGGTCTAGATCAAAGCAGGTCGTAATTCGGGACGGGAGAGCAGACGTGGTCGAGATCAAAACAGATCGTAGCGGGAGACAAACAGGAGCAAAAAACAGGACAGGCAAAAAAGGGCTTGCCATGTAAAAACAGATTCGCAGACGGACCCACAAAATGGGGACTGACAGGACAGTGTTAAAATACTGACAACAAACTACAGCTGGCGTCACACGGGCGGGGCTAATTGGGCGCCATGGCAACCGTGACAGTATGTAAGCAAAATTGAGGACAAGCATGAAGAAGCTTTTTTTGTTATTGTTTAGAGAAGTACGTAGGATATCAATGGAAAAAGAAAAAAATCTCAAATTGTAAAATACTGTGTATATTGTGATTCAAACAATGTGATCATTTTTAAAATGGAATACCAATTATGGTCTTAATGGAGTAATATATGATCATCTGTTTTTAGGATTCATAGAAGAAGTGTCTGAAGTTATTTTGAGGACAGGTCTCTTATAAGCCTTTGGTTTCAACCTGTCATCCCTTTTTACTTTTCAGGTGATTTGTTCCTTTTATGATGTGATGCATTATAATTGAAAAGAAAAAATAAATGAGAAGATACAACAAAAAAAATAACACTATTTTTATTGAGGGAACCAAATACAAATGTTATACGGTAGAATGCAAGATACATAAAGTTATCCTGAAAGATATAACTAAACGCAAAAAGCAGAACGAGGGAGCCAACTTTTTGGTAAATCAAACTTTGAAGGACATTAAATAAATACATTGTAAATTTTATTCCTGTATTTCGTTCATAGTTTACGTTTTCAATGAATGATTTTAATTAGGGCCCCACATATTCAACAACGTGGTAGCGTGAGTAATAAGTAGTGTATCGTTGAGATAAAATTAAATGCCTTTTCCTATGTTATATGCATCTATTGTGGTCGAGTGATTGGGTTATGGCGCTGCGATCCATGTTGTATTCCTGTTGAATACTATTGTCTGATTCCGCCAGGTACTACAGTTTCCTCCCATATTCCAAAAAGATGCATGTCAGGTTAATTGGTCGGTCCCAAAATCTTCCCTAGCGAGTGAGTTCTCTGAAATCTGTGTGCCCTGCGGCTGGCTGGCAACCAGTTCAGGGTGTCCCCTGCCCACTGCCCGAAGATGGCTGAGATGGTCTCCAGCACCCCCGCAAACATGGTGAGGATAAGCGGTGCAGATAATGGATGGATGGACTAGTGTAATACCTCATGTCTATAGTGCACCCAAACTTTGACTTCTTTTGTGGGCAAAATGAATTGTATATACCGTGTAAGCGAATAATAAGGAAACTTTTTTTCATAAAGAATTCAACTTTTATTTTGTTTTCACTGCGGCTCGGTACCAAACAACCAATGGCCTGGAAAGGGTCAATGCCTCGGTGGTTCCTGACCACTGAATTGAAGAAATACATAGTAAACTTTACACACTATAAAGCACACTGGATTATAGGGCTTTCTTGATATGTATATTATATATATTCTTGATATATAAGGCGCATGGAATTAAAATTACAGTGACAGCATAAAAAAAAGCAGCTCAAGAGCCGATATTTGCGAATGACCTTTAGTTTTACAGGGGTCAAATAAAACAAGGTCATTGGCAGTTCATCCCTGCCGACTGGCTGACTTTAAAAAGGACATCTGGTAGAAGTAGCCAATCACTCCAGGTTCTTTCCCTCCTCTGGCCGGGCCCCTCCCCCTTCGCAGCCCACTCAACCTCCCAAGATCATCCGCATCTTAGGTCACATGACCAGGGCGAAACGTCTGATGAAGGATGATTAATGATGCTTTTAGTACCTGTTTAGAATGAAGCTGTCCACGCCGCACTGTAATTACCCTCTCCCAGGCGGCAGCTGCCCAATATAATTGCTTTTTGTTTGTTGACCTGGTTTATTGTGCAGAAAGATGCCTTTGCTTGGTTAAGATGAGCCGCGTCCCCAACGGTGCATGTCATGTGACGCTCGGTCAGGTTGCTTGTTTGGCATGGCACGATAAAATTGACGTTCAAAGAAAACAGGTTATTAACCGTTGCCCCTAAAATCCTATAAAATGCATTTAAGCTTTTTGTTTGAAAGAAAATAGTAATAAAATCTTAGATACAACACAATGACTCAAGCAAAATAAGGTGTAGCAGGCTATGAATAAGATGATTTTTTCTTTAATACTTCCGTACGATTGTGTGATTTGGCATGGACGGCAGTGACATGTCCCCACCAATATCGAGCAATCATTGTTTTGTCCCTGCAAATATGTGTTCCCGTAAAAATGGTGTCTTATTACCCCACCGATGTCAAGGCCAAACCCATTTTCTTGCTTTCATAGATCAATGTAGCTAGAAGCATACATATGCTCTGTTGTAGGAGTGAGCACCGTTGACTTGGCTCTCAAGAAACTGGCTCCTCTCATTCATAAAATGGTTGCAATGCACTGTGCAAGAACATTTCCACTCGCGCATGAGCTTTTCTGTTGTGAAGCTTGCACTTCCAATTCCTAGTTGTGTTTTTTGCCCCTGTGTGAACTCAACCTTTTGCTCGATGACTTGTTCCATAGGTGAGTACAACAGAATGAATGCCAGTATTACCGTATTTTCCGCACTATAGGGCGCACCGGGTTATAGGGCGCACCCCCAAAAAATAGTTTTTGGTCCTATATCTTCCATAGATAAGGCGCACTGGATTATAAGGCGCTACAATGGGAACGTCGACAAAACAGTCAGATGATTCAGTCAAACTGATTACCCCCTTAACATTCCCAAAGCTTGCAAAGAAGCAAATACGTGTCGTAGACACGTGCGGATGCGGTGTCCGTACGATGTCACTCAAATGCATCATTTCAAATATCATTCGGAAGGTTAAAGTCTTGGGATTCAAGAAATGCCAACCATTCCTCAGTTTCTAGTTTCTTTTTCGCTCACAACTTTACTGTGCATACGACAATAAACCCTTGGAATTGAGTTTAATTCACTCAACTCATCACAGCAACATCAAGATCGTTCTAAAACAAGATACCGGGAAAATATAAAGCCGCATAGCTCACCTAAGTTCTCACGTTCAATAATGATACGCAATCATGGTCTCCTTACAACCGTGAGTGTAGTAAATCCAGGAGAGTAAAATGTTTACAAATACAGACTAATGAAACAGGTTTCTTTATGGCATAGTTCAGCAAGCTTGCTATTCAGTCATCTTTTTCGGCCAATTGCAGGGTTTGTTTTGGCCCTCTAGCCAATCCGAGGCTCCGAATAACTTCAGCCAATAGCGATTGATTTGACTGGTGATTGACACATCTTTTTCGGCCAATTGCAGGGTTTGTTTCGGCCCTCTAGCCTGTCCGAGGCTCCGAATAACTATAGCCAATTGCGATCGATTCAAATGATGATTGACACATTGGTCAGCCAATGAAACGCTGGTATATAAATCCCAGCATACACCGCGGACTACTCCACGTTCGGGGGAAAATTGAGTTGGCGGCTGTTGCGTAAGTTGCGAGACCTTGCGATTTAATATTGAGCCATATATAAGGCGCACTGTATTATAAGGCGCATTGTCAGCTTTTGAAAAAAATTAAGACTTTTAGGTGCGGCTTATAGTGCGGAAAATACGGTACATTAATACAGATAAGAGACCTCCAGATCAAGCTTTTTTGTGTCTCAATCAACATTTTAAGGTGTCATTTTTTTAAGTACCATTTGAGAAAAAAATATGTAAAACAAATCAAAAACAGAATGATTTTATTAGCTCCTTGTCGTGGTAAGAACAATTAATTCATCAACAATAGTTAAAATAATAAAAAAAAAACACATGAACTATTATAGAAACATGGCATTTACTTTAAATAACCAAGCCTCACCTGAAGAGAGCTGACATAATTTCTCATCATCTTGCTGCTAAGGGTACTCAAAATCCTCAAAAAGGCTGGGCAAAAGAAGGATTAGTAAAATGGTGCTGTCTGGTCACCCTGAGTCTCCTTAGTTTTTTACTTTTTAGCTTTTGTTTTTGGTTGCACCGGAATGGAACCCGGGTCCTCTGAACTGTGAGGCAAACACACTCTGGTCGCTATCATAAGTTGTACGCAAAATGTTACGTTGGTGTCAGAGACCAGAACAAGCACTCGGATCCAATAGCGTCAGTTTTATAGTTTATTTGGACAAGGGTCGGTGGAGCAGGCTTGAGACGTCGGCTCTTGGTGGCAGAAAGGCTCTTTGGACGGAATTGCAGCTCCGTGGTGAAACGCGTGACGAGCAACGTAGCAGGTAAGTCGGTGGCCGGGGCGGGAAAGTAGATCGTAGACTTGTAACAGAAAAGGGTCAGGCAACGAGAAGCAGGCTTGGAATAGACAAAGGGATCGTGGGTACCTTGAATGTTGGAGGCTCACTCTTGGAAACGAGGAGTACACTCGAACGTCCATCTCTGGACGCTGACAGCTTAAGTAGAAAGCTTCCACCAATCAGGAAGCGCAATCCAGCACGCCAGCTGATTACCTCAGGTGGCTCCAGTTAGGTAATCACGACAAGTTGGTCCGCGTGCCAAGTATTTTAAAATGCAAACTCACCAAATTAACCAAACCAGTGAAAAACCTGTTGGTGTGAAAAGTATTTTCCCACTTCCGGCTTTCTGTGTTTTCTGCATATTTATCACTCACAAAAACTTCAGGTAATCAAATCATTTTTAACATCACACAAAGATAACCCAAGAAAACACAAATGCAGTTTTTAAATATTGATTAAATTTATCAAGGGACAGAAAAAAATCAAAACCTATCTGGCCCTATGTGAAAAAGTAATTTTCCCCTGCACTTAATAGCGAGTAAGGCCACCTTTGGCAGCAATAACAGAAATCAAACACTTACAACAATTAGTAATAAGTGTTTCACAATGCTGTGGAGGAATTTTGGCACACTCTTCCTTGCAAAATTGTTTAATTGCTGCCATATTGGAGGGTTTTCTAGCATGGACTGCCCAGTTAAGGTCACACTACAACATCTCAATTAAATTTAAATCTTAACTTTGACTTAGCTACTCTTGAACATTCATTTTATTTTTGTATAAGCCATTCACAGGTGGACTTAGTGGTGTTTTCGGATTGTGGTCCTGCTGCATGATCAAGAGCACTTGGGTTTGAGGGGATCAACTAATGGCTGGACATTCTCCTTCAAGATCTCCTGGTAAACACAAGTTCAGTATTCCATTAACCACAGCGAGTTGTCCTGGTCCTGAGGCAGAAGGTCCTGAGACTGTCCTGGTCCTGAGACTGTTGGCATTATGTTATATTTGTCAAATGCTGCGCCATTTTTAACCAGATGTAAAGGGCCGCACACCTTCCAAAAAGTTCAAGTTTTGACTCATCAGTCCACAGAATGTCAACCAAAAGTCTTGGGGATAATCTAGATGCTTTTTTTGGCAAATATGAGACAACTCTATGTGTTATTTTAAACAGCTGTGGTTTTCACCTGGGAATTCTCCCATCAATACCAATTTTGGTCAGTGTTTTTTTATAGTGAAGTCATGCATACTGACCTTAAGTAAGGCCTGCAGTTCATTGGAGGTTTTTGGAGGTTCTTTAGTAAACTCCTGGATGAACAATACTGGATGAGCACTCCTGAGATGGTTTGCCACTGTTCCCAGTTTTCCCAGTTTTCCCCATTTGTGGATAATCGCTCTCAACTTTTCAGAAATGATGGCTTTGAAAGGCAGCACGGCGGCGCAGTGGTTAGCGCATGTGCGGCACAGTTCTGAGGTCATGAGATTGAACCTCCTGTGTGGAGATTGCATGTTCTCCCCGTGCTTGCGTGGGTTTCCTCCGGGCACTCCAGTTTCCTCCCACATTCCAAAAACATGCATGTCAGGTTAATTAGCAGGTCCAAATTGTCCTTAAGTGTGAATGGGTGAGTGAGTTATCTGTGTCTGTTAGCCCTGCGACTGGCTGGCAACCAGTTCAGGGTGTCCCCTGCCCACTTCCCGAGGATGGCTGAGATGGGCTCCATGACCCCTGCGACACTACTGAGGATAAGTGGTGCAGATAATAGAATGGAATGGATAGCTGTGAATTACTTTCTTTTCTAATTTCTTCTGGAATTTCTTTGGACCGTGGCAATTCAATTGTGTTCTTGGGATTTGGTAGCCTACTTAGCTTTGTCCAACAGATTTAATTTAAGTAATTTCTTGATTCAACCCCGGTGGTGGCAATCAATTTTGGGTGAGCGAACTCAGCGGCAAGTTTGCAATTATTCTAGCATGCAGTTGAACATTCTCCACTCTGATTGGATACAAGCGCAAAAGTTTGGTTTGATGCATGTTCACTGTATCCTTGGAGGGCAGGAATTAATGTTTCCAGTGTTACAGTTTCACCGCCCAAATAAGAGCTGCGCGCGCCTGTGCAACCACACTAATTTTAAATCAAACGCACCACCTTCAAAGCCTCGTTTCAAGTTCAGTCCGAAACATAGCTTTGTCATTGGAACTACAATAGGTAAAGGTATTTTTGTGCCGGTACCCAAGCACCGACGGCCTGGTACCCGTCTGCAGTCTGGTGTTTGCCGACCACTGTGTAAGAGTATAAGGATGGATAGTTGATGGATAGAGATGAATATAGCGCCACCTGTTGCATACAAATCTATTATTTACCACTTGTGTAAATTGACCTGTGAGCATGCAAGTTTCTGGAATACTTCTCCGTGGGTTCTACCAGCCAGCATTCTGCCGCCACTACTTTGGCTCCACTCCCAAACTAAGTATGAAAATGTCAGCACACCAGAAGGGGCGACATTGATGGGCAGATAAACTTGCCCCTTCTCCAACCTGATCCCCCATTATACCCACGCAGAACATAAAATTAACATCCGTAAATCATCGCACTTTTCAGCCGCGTTCGGGTTTCACGTTTGGTGGGAGCGAGCGTTGAATATCTGAGCTGCGGTACGAGCAGCTTTCATTCTGGTCTGAGTTCTCACATAACTCAGATGCGGAGCCTTTATCGTGTCTCATAAATAACTTGGCTATGGTCTGATAATGTCCGCTTAATGCCTAGTCAATAAAGCCAACAGTAAGAGGGGCCTGTTTTAACCTCTCTGCTGTACATAAATATAAACAACAGCGTAGATTTATGTGATGGGCAGCTCCTTCTACGTTGGCGCAAAAAACGAGATGTTGTGGCGGCCCGGTTGGCTGGAGGTGGGCAGCGGCCCCGCAGGTGTTTGGTGGAGATAGCGGGTCGTAATGAGATGGCTGCAGAAGCAGGGCTGAATGGATAGCCTTGACTGATCACCTGTGAAAGGCATCGACACACACAAATGGTTGCGCGGGGACTCTAACGTGCGCTTGTTCACCCCACACACTCGCTGGCGTACACAAAAGTCATTAGATGAAGCAGCGGTGGTGTTGCCTGACACACACAAGCACATCCTCCCTATTTGAAGGTCATTAGTACATTAGCATAACCTGCCTCCCAAGTGAACTTTGATGGCTAGTCATTAGAGTTGTTTGCCAATGCAGGTAACAAGAGATATTTTTTTTGTAGGTTTGGTAAGTTTTAAGGTTCAATTTTGATATTTTTCAGCCTTTAGTTGTATAGATAGATTTTCGGGTAATGTGACACCCTGAATAAAAACAGTCAGCCTTACTGGACGGGTCCCCCAGACGCCGTTTGATGTTGTCACAGGTTTACACAAAATTTTGGGGATGTTCAAATGAAAGAGGAAAGTACTGTTATTTGGTTGAGGTTAGTGTCATGATTACCGATTGAAAGCACCTGCGACTGTTTAATTGGCGCCAACAGCCTGGACGGCTGATTGGCTGATGCTCTCTTTTTAAACCCCCGGCTTCCAAGAGGAAGTCGTCGGATCGTTATGCGAACTGTAGACACCAGCTCAGTAAGCCCTTACGTCTGACTCTGTTCCTGCCCTGCTTTTCTCTGCCTGATCTTCGTTACCAACCTGTTTCCGGACCTGACTTTGCCCCGTTCTGCCTGCCTGTTACCCGATCTGTTTTTCCCCGTTACCTGCCTGCCTCCTGTTGCCGACCTCGTTTCCGAACTTGACACCGCCTTTGCTCTCCAACCCCGGCTAGCGACTTGTAATTCCCGCCTGTCTTCGACCCTCCTCGCTAGACACGGAAGTGCCACTTCCGCATCGCCCGTTGTTGTTGTCCTAATGATTTGCCAAGTCTATGAAGGGTTCAGTTTATTCATCATAAAGTGAAATTATATACAGCATATTGCACTTTAAACTTAACATACATTGGCGAAAGTCAGCTCCTTAAGTTTCATCAACTGTGAGAGGTTTTATTGTCCTATTGTACATGGAAAGGAAGGCTTATCGAGCGTTGGCACCAGACACATGGTTGTGCAATTGCAGCGTGGCGCCAGAGGCTGTTGTAGTCATTGTGACGACTGGAATGGGATCAGACTGAGCCCCGGGGAGACAGAGGACACTGACAGGGATGTTGCTGGCTTGAGCGAGCATCTTTGATTGTGATCCATGAGATCGTCACCGCAGCGGCAACTGAGCTTAAAGAAAAGCAGCTGGGAGAAATAGTGACGCCTAGCAGGTTCAGGACTGGAGCAATGGCTCCATCGGCTCAACGTGACATGTTTCGAGGGCTTTAATTGGCACATGTCAATTTCCTTCACATTGAAATGGTGTGACGTGTTGACAACATAAATTACATCAGATTATGTCCTTTCATTTTTCTGTTTCTGTTTTTGGGCAAGATTTGGTTTAATTAAAAAAATGCATAGTTAACAATAGTACTTAAAGGCCGTGTTTATTATTCTGCTCTTTTTAGTGGTAAAAAAAACACAACATTGATTTGAATAATAAAAAAAATACATAAACTTTTTGTAAATGTGCATTTGTTTTAAATTGTCGTAAGCTGAGAAATTTACATTTCTTTAGCTGCTACTGATACCAACGAAAACAAAAATCCTAGTGAAGGCTAGGAAAAACATCAAAATGAAGATAGTACAGTTTGGTCACTTTGAGTTTCTTAGTTTGTATTCTTCCTTGTGCTTTGTAGCACTCATTTTCGGTTACATGACACAAGGGGTCGGCAACCCCAAATTTTAAAAAAGCCATAAAGAAATATTTCAATTTTCAAACATTTCTGAAAAATCTTTGGGGGGCCACCAGGGCAGTGCGAAAGAACCACATGCAGCTTTACAACCGCAGGTTGCTGACCAATGCACTACACCATATAGTGACACCTAGTGGACAAATAATACACAAGTGTAATTTACCAAGATACGCCTGTATTATTAAACTAAGATTATTTTGAAGCACGGGATAACGAAAATCCCTAAAAAGCTGTTTTAAAACCACATCAAATATAAAAAAATATTATCCATGTATTCTTTGTAGCTTCACTAGACCGCACAGCATTTTAATTAGTAATCCTTTTGTAGGATATGAATTGGGCAGGAAACCCTAACCCAATTAGTTTTTACTCATCTATTCCAGTGACCCTTTTGTCCAGCTGCTATGGTGATCGCTGGTTCAAATCCTGCTCAAAGGACCAAATATTAAATAGCAGACACTCTAAATAAGAATAGACTATATCATTGGAATTTATCTTGCAAGGAAAATCATAGAAGGACTAAAAAAAAACCCTGACTCCGCCAAATTCCAAATCTGTAAAAGCCCTCTTCTGATCATTTTTTTTATTTACTGTCCTAAGCAGAATTGGCAGGTAGGGGAGTCCGTGCACATATGAGGCTTTTGCAGAACTGGACAGGGGGTCGAATAGGTTGTCCTTTAGGGCCCGCTCAACTGGGGTACTTACAAACTTTTAATCAATATCTCAAGTGTAGACGAGTGACTGTTAAGACCACTCAAATATATATATATATACATATATATATATATATATATATACATATCTAAAGAGAGACTTGAAAATGTTTTTGCCTGCACCTTGAATTATTCATACACTTTGATATTGTGTCGGTCACACAATTTACCTAGTATTGGACCAGAACCAAAATATGCAGTGGCACACATTGCTGCACTCTTTCGTGAAGCAAAAACCAATGCATTTACAATTGCACATTCAGACTAACCCAAAAACAGCATGAGCATGGAGTCCTGGAGGAGAATAATGAATTCATAATTTATGCATGACACGTACTGTGGTGTAATACAAATTAATGATTTGCCAACCAACCTTGAAGTTGCTGGAAGGACTATTTCCCTACCATCGAAATTCTGCACACTTTTAATATGCCAGAGCGTTTGTGGCCTTGCAGCAGCTATTTTTCACCCAGATGCAAAGAGATGGAATTATTAAAAGATGAGTTTGTCTCTCTCCAGGTAATAGAATAAACGTGTATGATAAAACGTTGGGTATACATCTACGTATTGTACTGCTTGTCATCTATCTTATTTTTTATAGGATATTCTTGAAAATTTTGGTACAAGCTCTGAAAAAAAGTAATTCCGTCAGATATCAAGATATACCAAATTAAATTACATGTTCATCAACACTAATGTTCATATTTGGATTTTACCTTGAGAAGAGTATGATTATAACCTTTCAGGAAGTAGGTTGATTACCGTCAATTCCGGACTATAAGTGTTATTTTTTCCCCAAACTTTCAACCCTGCGGCATATTCAGTGATGCGGCCAATTTATGTAATTTTTCGCCAGCGGCGCTCGAGTACAAAAGGTAAGATTTAGACCGGTGAAATATATGTGCCGAGGAAGACTGCAATTTCTTGGCTTGACTAGCGGCGAGAAATCTTTCACTAAAGCTGGCCGCATGCGAAAGGCAACTTTTTCACAAGTCTGCCAGTGGATCCTGACAGCGTGGGGCAGCATCAAAAAATCCACCATCACCAACGGGTTCCGAAAAGCCGGTCTGCTGCGTGACGAAGAGGAGGGCACCGAATCAGGAGTGGATGGGAGCGTGGGAGGACATCTATATGACAAAGTTTCTTTGCGACACTGAGGAAGACGACTTTGATGGCTGGAGTTCTAAGGAGGAAGATGAGGATGGTTTACCGTGATTTTTACAAGTACGGAATGTTTTTTTAACAGACCCGTTTACTGTGTTGCGAGCGTGTTGCTAGCGTGTTGCTAGCGTGTTGCTAGCATTAACTGCCCGGATGAAAGTTATATTATTATTTTTAAAGCTTTGAAAACTCTCTCGGTGTACCGTCTTTCTTTGTAAATATGTGTAATCATGTATAATATGTATTTGCAACTGTATATATTTGTAACGTATTTATTTGTATTTTTTGGACACTTATTCTGATGTGTTTTGGACGGGCGAATTAAAAAGAAGGGCCGTAACAAACGCAGGCTGACTGGAAGTGGGGACTGGTAAAGGTGAGTGTTTGTGGACACGGCGGACAATAGTGGATATATATTTTTCCCACCCTTGCCTTTGGAAATATACACTTTTTTCTTTGGATTACTTTCAACGGGACCCGGACTCTGCCGGTCCGCATCAAACCTTAAGTACCGGTATCATTTTCCGTTCATTTAGCCGGCTGTGATTTTTTGGACTGTGTACTTATAATAAAGGATATTCTGTTACAATCGCGGTAAAGTCGGGTCTGGGTTAATTTTGTGTTTGTGGCTTATATATAAGTGCGGCTTGTGTAAGTACAAAATCGGTTTTCCTCTTAAAATGTGGTGGGTGCGGCTTATAATCAGGCGCGCTCTATAGTCCGGAATTTACGGTACTTTTAGATTCCCATTTACAAAATATAACCGTCAGGGGGCGTTTGAGAATTGCATGCCATCGGCACATATACGGCCTGAAGTACCTTTTATGATTGGAATCGACGGGACAATGCAATGACCTTTTCTGTGCAAATCAAACTGTTTGATGCTGCACTAATTGGAAGTGGTACCTCTCTTTCTGAGAAAATCAACCAGAGCAGAAGAAGTCAGGGAAAGGATAAGTGGAAGAGAAAGAAGTGAGTGAGAGATCTTTTCCAAGAACATAAAAACCAGCAAGTACAAGCAGATCACACCTGAACATTCATTTTTATGAGGTGAAGATACTGCTGTATTCACAAACGTGAACAGAGCAGTAATTCCAAAATTAACGCTTAAATTGTACGATTGGCGAACCAGCAGTTGGTGCATACTCGTGATAAAGCCACATACATTTGGAACTGCCTTTCTGCGACCTGGAACTGGACATTTGTGATCCTGGAACTATCGTAGTGTACCAGAATATTTGGTGTAGCATTAACATGTCATCTGATGATCGAGAGTCCTCAAAATTGTGTTGAAATGATCCGAACTTATCTGCTCCAATTCAAAAAATCGTTTTTTTTATCAGTTGAAATCAGTAAAGATAAGCAGTACGTACATCTTTTAGCAAGAAACTCATTTCTCGAATTTTGGCTTCAAAATTCGGATGACGCTAAAACTAACCTATTTCACACATTGGATTACTGATTAACGGAATAAGTTAGAAACACAGTTTTATTTCACTGAAGGTGGGGTGTGTTGTATGAGGTGTCCTCCAAAAGTTGAAAGATAAATCTTTTCCCTTATTAAGTATGTGTTGACAATGTCCAACTAGGTTCAAAGAGCCCTTGTGCTTTATTTTCATCTGTGCTTATCTGCTTTCATCTTACTTTTATCAGAGCTGTTTGGGGCGGAACACATTAGAGTGACGTCTTCTTCATCCCCACAAGTATTTTTTTTTAAATTATTGTAGCATGAACATGATGAAGGGAATAATAGGCCTTCTTCTAGCAGAGTCCAAACACCAACCCGAACCTCAAGAAAGATAAGAAAATAACAGTTTTTTTCGTGCGAATCCAAGAAACACGCATACTTGCACATGCATCATGAATGACCTGACAAAGGCTTAAATCTTGACTTTCAGTCAGCCAGTGGATGGCGGCAGAGAGCAACCAAGTTCCAAATTATATACAACTTATTTAATTCAGATTCAGATTCAGATATACTTTATTGGCATTCTTGTACACGTGTATACAGAACGAAATGTCGATACATCTGACCCCCACAGTTTCCTTGAATGTACAGATATAAATAAAATATTGTATTGAGTTGGAGTATTGAAGTACTAATGATATATTAAATAATTATAGCTATGTATAGTATTATACAGTAGTGCAAAGATTGCAAGAGGAGCAGCTAACCAGATGTGCAAAATGGGCAGCTTAAGGCTCTAATCTTTCGTTTAGTATTCTTTTTAAATCTCATGAACACTATTGTCTTTGGTAAGCCTTGAAAGATTAGTCAAAATACTGGAAATTGGCTGACATTGGTCAAAAATTTTCGGAAAATGGTTGACACTCAAAGATTTGAAGAAAAATATCGAGTTTAGAGTCATCTATAATCTAGGGACCCAATTCCTAATATTGTAGATTTGTATGGTAATGGGGACAGAACTGTTGCGTGATTCATGGAGACATTCACGAAGCGGTATCAATAAATAAACCTCTAATTAGAAAAAAGGAAGTGGTGCAGAGCAGCAGTAGGACAGAAGGAGAATATCAATAGCATGTGCACACATCTGTACGCTAGCAGTTCTCTGTGTTGAAGGGGGCAAGCCTCATGTTGGCTTTGCCAGCAGAATTAGCTCGCCCATCCGTTGCCGACCCGTCCCAGGAGCACGTGTGCCCACTCTTGACTGCGTAGTGAACCCAGTGCAGCTTTCCCCACTGCCACCGCCTCTCGTTTTCCTCACCTAACCAGCTTATCTGTACGCTGCCCTGAGTGCGGTGCTCTGTGACTTGGCCATGATTGATCATAGCGGGGGTCCTCAACTCCCTCTGTGAGAGGGGAAATGGAGGCGGGAAAACAAGGGTGAAGGAGTGAGGGGAATGCAGAGAAGCCTGGAGATTCTCGGCTTTGCAATATAACAAAGGAGGGGATGTAGTGTCGCCAGTGTTCGGAGTAAAGCGGTGCTAAGTATGAGCAAGCATAGCTACTCTCTCAGTATCTTTCAATGTTAGGAGTAAGGCTTTACAATAGAGGCGTTCCTGGAATGCAATTACTTTTCTCTGTAACGGATACTGTAACGCATAATCAATAGAAGTTTTTAACTCTAACATCAAAACATGATGCATTACTTGGCTAATTATTCAAAAAAGTTCACGAATCCCCAAAGGTGTCTACCTGTTCCTTTTTCACTCAGAAAAGCTTAACTAACCCTTAGTCTGCCAGCATCAGACTGCTAATCTTATAGCCAAAGCGGAGTTGGCACGTTTGTATGGCCCTACAAAGTACAATTCAATACAGTTACAGTGGCACTATCTCAAGCACAGAGTACAAGAACTTATCGCTACTGATATTCTCCCGATAGTCCCTATAGTCCCATATAAGCTGTATTTACAACTATAGAATAAGATACTGAAATCAGTGAGTCAGTTTGAATGCACTAATTTGGTTGTGTCACCACTAGCGAATGGCAGGCAGCAAGTGGGGAGGGGGCGAGGCTTGTACAAAAAAAAGAAAATCACTTGTAAATCAATGGGGGAAACGTAAGCGGAGAATTTATGTTAAATGTGTTCTGAATTTTGATTTTTCCATTTGTTAAATTATTTTCGCAATATACCATCCCTGAAAACATAAGAAAACCTATTGGAAAGTGCTCAGCAATGAAGGAGGAAATCTTCGAGTGGTTTGAAGCCCATTGACAACATTTATATGGAGGGTCTCTGCTAAGTGTTTGTTTGCAAGCTCTCAAGATTACACAAGGCACGAATACTCCAGCAGCTCCCGTGTTATTTTCGATTGTTCTCGATTGTTCTCGGCTCAGGGATGCTGCTGGAGGTGTGAATTTCCCTTCGGGGATGAGCGGAGTATCTATCTATCTATCTATCTATAAAGGCTTTGCAGCTTCCACAGGTTGGTCTACACTGTTTGTTCTATTTATTTTATGATGTAACTAATATCAATCTTCAATGTGAGTTTATACAGTAGTTTGTAACTAGATTTCTATTTTCAGAGTCATGCGCTACTTTTGGGTGTCAGAAATCAGAAAGGTGACGGAAATACTTTTGAATTGAAATAACTAATTACTTTTTTCAGAAATGTGCCAAACAATGTGTGTTTCTAATGAACCACCATCAGGTTAAAATATTGGCGGTCTGTGGACATGAAAACGGTCTGTGCTGGCGAGCTAGCGTGCTAGGTGGAAAGTCTGACCGTTCCCTGTCCATCCACTGCGTTCCCATGAGGGTAATAAAGACTGATGACACTGACGCTGTGCCATCCGGCTCCACAGTCTCCACTGTGCAACCATTTTTGCCATCATTTATCCCGCTAGCACCCCCCTTCCCCGCTCTAATTCTGCTTTAATAACCACCACATCCATTTGTCAGCTTATTGACGGGTGTGACAGGTACTGCAACGCCCGCTAACTCTCTGCCCTTTACTCGATTCGCAGCTGGGGTCAACCGGGGGTCATACAGTCAATAATAACAACGCACCTTTGTCACCTTGGAGCGACAGCGCAACCAACATATCGATGCGCCACCGCTCCTTACACTTTGTGTATTGTTAGTGCAGTTTTTGTTAACTTGTGGCGCGAGACTTTGTCTCGTTTGTCGCATAGATTTGTCTGATTTTGTCCAATTGGTGCCAGCAAATGGAGAATTGCTTTCAAAAAGCTTGCAGTTGTTGAGTACCTGCGCTGACTTCGAGGGAATAATCATAATGCTTCTCTGTATCAGTAAGAGGCAGCAGAGTGTTATGTCCTTTGTAGCACAATGCTGCAATTAAGTTTGTTTTTCTCTTTTTCTCTCTTCTTTCCCTCAATTCTCCAAGCTCCATTTTCTATCCCACACTTGGTTGGTGTCACTTGTCCTGTTTACCCTTCATTCACACCTCTCTTCACCATTTAAACACTCTTTAACCTTGGCTCAGTGCTAGTTCATTGCCTACTTTGTTAGATCTCAAGCCTTTCTACAGTGCAGAAACACTTAAACAGTGTTTCTGCACTGTACTTCTGCACCACCCTGAGTGAGCCCATGACAAAATAAACTAGCCAGATGGAAGCAACAAACACGGATTATGTGTGCAATGTCATATCCAGACACAGGCGATAAGACTCCCAGCGCAAAACAAGCTGTTGTTTCTCTTAACACGCATGTTCGGGGTGGGTGGAACACCAGAATACAGTTTGGTCAGGTTTGATGGACGAACTTAAGGGAATTATCAAGTCAAGTCAAGTCATTTTTATTTGTATAGCCCTTAATCACAATTAGTCTCTAAGGGCTTCACAAGTTATTACATATAAGAAGTTTATGTTACTCGTATGCTATAGAGTAGAAGTGAGTTTTAAGCCTAGATTTAAACATTTCCACCGAGGTTGCAGATCGGATCTCAGGGGGAAGAGCATTCCACAACACCGGTGCCCGGATGGAGAACGCTCTCGAACCAGCGGAACACTTCTTGGCTCTTGGGATCACCAGGAGACCGGCGCTCTCGGAACGAAGGCTTCGGGCCGGGACAAAGGGGGAGATCAGATCTGAAAGATATGAGGGGGAAAGTCCATGTATGATTTTGTATAGTAGTAGGAGAACCTTAAAATCGCATCTTAGGCTAATAGGGAGCCAATGCAGGTTAGCCAAAATTGGGGTGATGTGATCGTACTTTTTTGTCCTTGTTAAAAGCCTCGCTGCAGCATTTTGTACCAGCTGAAGACTCTTGAGTCTGGTCATCGGAAGACCGGAAAGTAGTGCATTACAGTAGTCGAGACGGGAGGTAACAAACGCATGAATTATGATTTCCGCATCCGACTGAGAAAGTATAGGACGAATTTTAGCAATGTTACGGAGATGGAAGAAAGCGGTTCTAGTAATTTTCTTCACATGTGTCTGAAAGGACAGATCAGGGTCGAAAATGACACCTAAATTTTTAAGTGAGTCACTCTGTGTGATGTGGCAATTGTCCAAGTTCACTGCGGTTTTAGAGAATAAGTCACGGGACTTAGATGGACCAATAACTAACATTTCAGTCTTTTCAGGGTTAAGACGCAGGAAATTGAGTGACATCCACTCTTTTATCTCAGTGAGGCAGGCCTCCAAAGTTCCACAGTTTAGTGTGGCAGATTCCTCCATCGGGAGATAGAGTTGAGTGTCATCTGCGTAGCAATGGAAACTGATATTATACTTGCGAATAATATCACCTAGTGGAAGCATATAAATGCTGAAGAGAAGGGGGCCAAGCACTGAACCCTGCGGAACACCACAAGTAACACTAAATGGCTCAGATGTCAATTCGCCATATTTAACGCAGTGTGTCCTATCTGAGAGGTAGGATCTGAACCATAATAGGACGCTTCCTGAGAGACCAATCCATTTTTCCAACCGTTCTAGCAAGATAATATGGTCCACTGTGTCAAATGCAGCACTAAGGTCCAGCAGCAGCAAAAGTGATGATGCGCCCGAGTCCATTGCCCGTAGGAGATCATTGGTTACCTTAATCAGAGCTGTCTCAGTAGAGTGGTTAGCCCTGAATCCTGATTGCATTGATTCAAAGAGATTGTTCTCGGACATGAAATCATTCAGCTGCTGTGCCACTACTTTTTCAAGTATTTTAGAAAGAAACGGTAGGTTTGACACAGGTCTATAATTACATAAGTTTTCTGGATCTAGGTTGGGTCGTTTCAGTGTGGGTTTAATGACGGCGGACTTAAAAGCAGCTGGAACTACACCTGAGGAGAGTGATATGTTTGAAATATTTAGAACTGAAGGTGCAAGAACGCCAAAGAGACCTTTAATAAGTGAACCTGGAAGTGGGTCGAACTGGCAAGTCCTCGGTTTGGCCGTATTCACCATCTGTTTAAGATTATCGAGTGACAGTTCACTAAAACGGGACAAAATACCTAGACAGCCACCATGTCGTGCATCTAGAGATTTGAGTGCTTTAGTATGTGTTGAATTAATACTGTCTTTAGCAATTTCTTCCTGTATGCTTTGGATCTTCTTAGTAAAGAAGACCATTATGTCGTGGGCAGAATGGGTGGAGCTATCTGGGATAGTCTGTTGCCTTGTTAGTGATGCTACAGTGTCGAAAAGGACCTTGGGATTGTTCTTTTGTGACGCAATCACCTTCGAAAGGTAGGCTGATTTTGCAGAGGCCAGGGCCGCTTTATACTTCAACAAACTATCACACCAGATTTGATGGAAAACTTCAAGCTTGGTAGCGCGCCATTTTCTTTCAGATTTCCTGCATTCTCGTTTAAGGGATCTAGTTTCATCGAATCAAGGAGGATCTGTCGGGAAACTCCAGTCCCATGGTGGTCTCAGCTGAGATACCTCAATAGCCCAAAACCCGCCCACCGAAACCCACATCCACAGTCACCAATCCCATCCAGCTTTCTTGGCCCCAAAAAAAATTGCATAGAGTCTGATAACATCTAGGCATTCTTTACCCGATGCGAGATCAACTTTAGCATGCTAGCAGCCATTTTTCCATCGGAACGATTTAAGGTCACCCTAATCAAGTCCCATCTCCAAGCAGAGCATAGATGTGGCCCACGGCTTCTTGAATATTTCATTTTGCGACTCCCTCAAAGCATTAACCACAGCTCTGAGATGGATCTTACCACATCCCATTTCTGTGCGAGAACCAGTACGAAGTCTTGTGAACGTACCTTAAGGTAAACGATCAGTGTCTGACTACGTTCTCGACTTTCACACTTTTGTAACACAGTTAGTGGAATCCACTCGCTCTTGTGGATACCTTCTTCTGGAATCTGTCCCCAGAAATCACAGAGCAGCTGCCTGAGAATTTTAATTTATCTCATCCCTTGACTTCCCAGTGTACCAAACCATGTCTGCATGCACCTCTGTGACTGCACTAATCTATGTTTCTGCACGGTGCTTCAACACCACCTAAGTAGTACCTTGACAATAAATAAATTTTAAAGATGAAAGCTGTCAATTACTCAATGGAACAAAATTTACCGCCTGAGCGACTGCCGCCCCGACACAAGAACAAGAACACAAAGAGTTGTGTCACATCTTGATTATCCTCAAGACTTTTGGAGAAACATTATTTCGACAAATCATTCAAAAATTTAGCTTTTTGGAAGGTGTGCAGACCAATATGTATGGCATAAAAATGGTAATGAATTTGACCCCCCAAAAGTAACGCCAACAGTGAGGCATGGTAGGGGCAGTGTGATGGTCCGGGGTTGTCATATTAAAATTGGTTTGATATTTTTTTAACTTTTGTGAGTGATAAGCAAAGTAAATACTTTTTCACGACACTGCAAGGTCCGACATCAAATTCAAACTTTATTAATTAACCCCTGAGCCACAGCCATTACAAACAATCAGTCTTTAAGACACTTTGACAAGAAAACTTTATATTGTCAACTAAGTTAACATCTTTGCCTGTCTTAACAATTATAAATTCAAATATTAGCCTTCTATATCGGTCAACCCGAGTGAATTTAGTAAGAATTCCACGTGGAAAAATGGAAATTGCATCGCCATGGTTTATGCTCATTTTAAGCACCTTTCAAGGGGACTCAAGTCTTCTTATGCAAAATGTGTCCTGCTGTCCTCAGATTCTGCAGCACTTTGCTGCCATTACACATTTTTTCTTCATTTCAGCTTGACAGTGACATTTATGTTCATTTACTCGGCAATTGCGAGGCATCTGGAGGGGCCGCCCTCCCCCATTTCCCTCCCTCACCTTTCTCCCCCTCCTCTTTTTTCTCCAGGCAATAATTATTAATGTAGATTTGCAAGCCGCTGTGACTGAATCCCTGTAGAACATTTGAGGAAAACATGATGAAGAAAACATATTTCAAGGAGGACTGAGGGTTGCAATGTGGTCACATGTATTTTATTATGTGATTGGAGATGCTGAAGGACCACGACCATAAGATCAAAGAGTAAGAGTTTAATTTGGCCAAATACTGTATCTGTCCTTCTACACAGCTTTCACATTGACTTCCTTGTTGCCTTCACTCGTTCTCTAGTGGGAGGAGCTAAAATTAAACGGCATAATAAAAACCTGAGGCATGACAGAAAAGAAAAAAAGAGACATTTTGCAAAAGAGAAAGATTATATTAAGCGCCAACATATCATTAAATGCAAATGAAAGGTATTTCAGCAAATCAATTTAATACTATCAAGCTGAATGGCCCGACATTGCCATTCTCCTTAGGCAAGGTTGTTGAGTTTGAGCCGAAAGTGCCACTTCCTAATAAAGAGTCACTAAGGACCTGACGTAAATAACTTGAGACCAACAACCCCACCTGCCCGGCACTCTTCTTCCTCCGCGGCCCAGCAACAGCTTGCAGAAGTATGGCTTCCCACTCGGCTAAAATAAGCGGGGTTCGAAGCGAATGGCTACGAACAAAGAGACTCCCCACCAGCTCTCACCACCAATGTGTGACGCTTATACGCGCACCAGCTCGTTCGAATGGCCAATTGTAACGTACATGTTTCAGCATAGGCAGCACAGTGAATGAGTGGTTAACAGTCATGGGATGAAATCCAGCCACTAGCCTTTCTGTGTGGAGTTAGCATGTTCTCCCCGTGCTTGCCTGGGTTTCCTCCGGACACTCCGGTTTTGTCCCACATATTAAAAAAGGTTAAGTGGACGGTCCAAATAGTGCCTAAGTGTAAATGAGCAAGTGAGTTGTATATCTCTGTGTGCCCTGCGATTGGCTGGCAACCAGTTCAGGGTGTCCCCTGTCCACTGCCTGAAGATAGCTGGGATGGGCTCCAGCACCTCCGCGACCCCACTGAGGATAAGCGGTGCAGATTATGGATGGATGTTTCAGCAAACCACCCCCCCAAAATAGAATGCTCGGCAATGCCGGGCCACGTGTTATGATTCAAACGGTAGATATAGCTAAAATTGCCCAGGAACCCAAGAAACTGACTCAGAATAGAACGTCACAGGACAGGATTTATTTGAACAATGACACCAAGTGTAAGCGTGAACAGGGAAACCAAAGTCTGAAGGAAGTTTTTCAGTATCTGACAAATTGGGTGGTGAACTGGATGCAAATGTGGGGCTGGAGACACTGGTCTTTGGCAAGGAGGGAGTCTTGGAGCAAGGGGAGAGGCAAGGCGTTAGCAACAAATATAGGACATGAAATCAAGAATACAATTTTGACAATTCAAACGTGGATCAGCTTCAACTAACAACAAATGATCAATGTTCATGCATCAGTTGCTTGTCTCCAGCAGCTTTTGAAGGCTGCAGTCTTAATTGAAGGCGGCTACATCTGGGTTGATAGTGATCCTCCCCACCTGTGCTGGCTGAGGTGGAAGGCTGGCCCAGCGGTGAGGCGGATTAACAGGGACTCTTGTCGGGGGAGTGGCATCACACTAGGTTTATTCATTTTGTTGGTATATATTGGGAGGGCCTTGACACAAATCCTAGCTCAAGAGCCTTGAGGAGGCCTGAAGAACAACTGTGTCAATTTATACGAAAACTGGTTCAGCCGTTTAGGAGCCTATAAGCCACATACACACACACACACACACACACACACACACACACACACACACACACACACACACACACACACACATGCAGATTGAGGTTTATAAATACATTTAGATTAGATAAACAGTTATCAAATAAATACTTTTGCGATTGATTTTCATTGAGAAAATATCCAAATATCAGAGTTTAAGCTTTTTTTTTTATATTTTTTCCTATTTTTTATCTAACTAAAAACATTTGGCTGGAACCACATAGATCAAAATTTGGGAAGTATCATATATTTTCAAATGTGTCTAGTAATGGTCTGTCCACATTTTATATGTTGTGTTTTTACTTTTTAATTACTGTCCAATTTAAGTGTAAAAATACAGTATTAATGCTTGAGAGCACAAGGTTTTTGGGATCTCAATAATCATTTTTGAGTTGCTGTAAAATATTTTGCCATGACACGAGAGATATCGGCATATGTTAGAAAATAATTATTATTTTTTTGGCATATTAGATAAAAGCCAATGTACTAAAGATTTACACAGGTTGTAATTAATTTGTTCAGAATAATGCTTAATGTATTTATTTATTACCAACACATAGATAACCAACAGATTACCAAAAGGGCAGCACGGCAGCACAGTCTTTAGCACGTGTGCGGCACAGTTCCGAGGTCCTGAGATCGAACCTTCCTGTGTGGAGTTTGCATGTTCTCCCCGTGCTTGCGTGGGTTTTCTCCGGCCACTCCGGTTTCCTTCCACATTCCAAAAACATGCATGTCAGGTTAATTGGCTGGTCCAAATTGTACTTAGGTGTGAATGAGCAAGTGACTGCTTCAGTCCAAAGGATTTTCACAAATTTCATTTAGCATTCACACGCTTCTTCACAACTCTGGGCAATATGCAGTCTTAAATAACCTAACTTGTTTTAGTATGTAAAAACACATTACATTTTCAAAATGTACGGTAGAATATGTAGCAAATGCCCAAGAGGCCTTACAAAGTGCAAACAGTGCAACACAGTCAAGTCATTATTTTCCACCTTTGTTTAGACGAAACAAACTAATCTGATACTTTAAAACACATACACATTATTTGTAATATTCATCCAAATTAAATGTCATGTTCCAACAGGGTTAATGATTACATGCACTTGATTTTTCAGACAGACAATGAACAGGCCATGAGAACCTTTGACTGGAACGAGGAAGGCGCAACAGGGACCTGAAACTTTTAGTGGAATAAGAAGAGGCAATCAATCCAATGACATTGGATTGGGTATGTGGGATACTTGGGTTGAAGCTACCCTTTAGATGAAGTGGAAAAATAATGTTCAGGCTGCTTCAGCCAAATTTGCCCTCATTTCACTCTATCAACTAATATATTAAAATATGAGTATTATATTGCTAACTGAGACGGTTTATTGGCATATGGATTACCCATAGCTAACACAACCACAACATTAGAGAGGGTATTGACTTTACTTCATATATGCACACGTAAAAAGAGGCATGAATCTTAAAGTCCTTCTCTAATTTAATGCACAGTGAATTTGTGATTGTCCATTTAATCAAGTTGAGTTAAAAAAACAGGAAATGACCAAGCTTTATTGCGTCAATGTTTTTTTTTTCGAATCTTCACAAAATGTTGACATCCAAATACTATCATGCTTGATGCCATAGGGCCAAAGAGATGACCTCCTACAAAAAATTTTAAATTGTTGCCTAATATTTAACATGAACATTCATCAGACATACATAAGTATTTACTATAAACCATATCATGTCTACACACTGTGTAACCCAGCCCTCCCTTCTAGCTAAGCTCCAACACCAACCTGGGGTACAAGTGTTCGAGGGCTCTAATCTGTGGTGCAGGTCCCACCGGCAAGGATCATTGAGCTAATTAATAACGTGGCACAGAGAGGGATGGCAGTCATTAAGAAGCCGTGGCTGCGTGTGCAGAGATGCGGTGGTCTTCTACTTGCAAGTTTCGAAAAACGTGTGCAAGTGTGTGCGTAGGGGTGTGGGGTGGGCGCACTGCAGGCACAAGGACTCACCCAGGCGTGCAACCTTTCGATTCATACCTCACAAAAGGACACACATGCACACAAGCACTAACACACACCTTTATGAACCTAGACAAAGACAAATGCGTGTGTGCACACACTTTACGGATTTTACTGGGAAAGAGAAGAAAGGAAATTTAACGTGTGTCTCTGTGTGTGTGTGTGTGCGTGTGTGTGTGTGTGTGTGTGTGTGTGTGTGTGTGTGTGTGTGTGTGTGTGTGTGTGTGTGTGTGTGTGTGTGTGTGTGTGTGTGTGTGTGTGTGTGTGTGTGTGTCCTTGATCTACCATAGTACAACATCAATGTGGTACACCATTGACAAGAAGGTAAGAACCATGCTTTGTTTAATGGGAGGAGAACTCAAGACTTTGACCAATTTGAGGTAATAGACAGGGCAATGTATATAAAAGGTGTGTTTTACAGTAAATATTCTCATGCCATTTTCACAAATGACAATGCTAGTTTGCAAAAACTAGCAAACAAGCTTGTGCAAGCTTGGCAATGAGAATTATTTGGTTTACTATAATACAGTACTCAAAGTTGGAGGATCCTAATCCTGTTATTTTGATCAATAAGAAAGATCTGTTAACATGAGTACTGTTGTTTGCATATAAGCCTGTCATGATTACTGATGCGGGGCACCTGAGTCTGCTCCATTGGCGCCAACAGCCCTGGGCGGTGATTGGCTCCCTGCTACTTTTAAACCTCCCCGGTTCCCGGTTACCAGCGTCAGACCGTCTGCGAACCTTAGCTATACGCAAGGCTAGCTCTTTTGACTCCTGACATTATACTGCCACATTTTTGCTTCTCCGTCCCAGCCATCGACCTGTTTTTTCTCACTCTTGACATTGCCTTTCTATCGACACGGAAGTGCCACTTCCGCGTTCCCAGTGATCTGCTACCCATGACTGACGATTACCGGATTGTGGCTGCAAACCCTTTCTTCCTTCTAAATAAAGCTGAGTAAAACGAACGCAATTGGGTCCCGTGTCCGTTCCTGGTCCGTGACAAAGCCAATTGTAAAGGGTGAAAAATTTGCAAATTTGTTACGCAAATTTGGACAATAAATAAAATATTCTATTCATGTCATTCACCACAATCAAGGGACTTCCATGGTTACATACATGCCAACCTTTTGATGTTAAAAAGCAGTAGCTTTATTGTCCACTATATCTTTACATGCGAAACACAAAGAATTTGCAGAATGTAAAGAAAAAACATGCGCTTGTTGAAAACCGGAAGTGGCAAAATTTCGTCAAGACAGAAATCTAATGCGCTCATTTGAGAAGTTTATTTTAATAAAAACATGGTCCCACTTCAAAAAAAAGCAGCCATAGACTAAAATACTAGATTGTTTGTTCTTTAAATTAAAAAAAAACGATAGGTTATTTTTTTTAATCGGTAGGTGTTTTCAAGGAGAGAAAGCGGTCGTCTAATGCCTTTTGGGGTAGTGTTTGTAAATATGTGGTTATTTCCTCCTTGCTTCAAATTTCTGCTTTGCTTCTGTGTCCTGTGTGTTTCTAAGTTGAGCTCGTAAACAATGGGTTGAACTAAACGTGTATTCAAAAACCCGAACGTCTTAATTAGTTTCTTAGCAGTCTGAACACTGTACGAGCATAAACAGTTTTCTGAGCAGATTTACAAGGCCCTAAAAAATCTGAATATTATGAGATGAGATTATTCCATATTTTACTCACACAATTCCCTGCATGGATATGTACTGAATGACAATTAGTCCCTAATTTGTGATACAAACGCTTAAGTGGTTTCTTGTGGATCATATCAAAGGCAAAAATGGGAGCAGAAAGTTTCGGTTTTTTTTTTTTTTTTTCGAAAACCACCATCTCACAATCTCAGGAAGTTTTAACACATGTGATCAAAAAGTAAATTTGGACAAAATTGCAAAGTCTTCTTTGGGTGAAGGTAAAAACGCAATCAATTTGACCAAGGTGAGACGAAGGCTTGTTTGGTTTTTCTGATGAGCAGGTGGACTCCTACAATAATAAGGCAATCACTACCATTAACCCCAATATTGTTAATTCGACACCATCCTATCAAACACTGATGATAGAAATAAACAAGATCAGAGTTGTTTACCATTTTACAGCAGACAATTCAGAGCTGAAGATGCAGAAACACCACAGTATTTGTATTATAAGAACGCAGTCTACTTTACCAAAGTCTCCAGTTTGCAGCAATATGTTTGGCGACATTGCACATATCGACAATATTTACCCTAGACTGGCTAAGAGCACTTAGTTGCATGAGGCAGCCCAATAGCTCAGTCTGAGCTAATGAAAGGAAACAACAGGAGCAATTAGCAGTGTAAACAAACAGCTCGCCAAGGCGCCTGTTTCCTGAACCCCTGGCCCCCGACTGGCAGCCTGGAGTAGGAGGTAATTGGAGGAGCCGAGACAAAATCAATGGCAACGTGTGCACCAACGTGGCGTGATTACTCATAACCCAGCGAAGCGGCCCCCAGGAAACAAACACAACGAGGTGTTGACCTCACAAGCTTACACACCTCAAGACGAGTACCCCCGAGCTGGTGTTTGATGTCGGAGCATGCATTCAAAGACTGAGAGATGTCCAAGTGTCAAAAGCTGACAACTTGCTTTGACCACCCAGTCTCCATCCAGGGGCCTCACAACATTCCTCTGCAAGTCTAATTGATATCAAGTCCTTGCCATTTACGTGTCTACCGGCAAACTAATGTCTACTGCTCTGTCACTAATTGGGAAGTATAAGTATCTATAGGGCAAGGTGCGGCTATGGCCTGGAGACAGTTGCAAGCAAGCTGCGGCCGAGTGTGTCTCCGTGCTCTCCCGAGTGGAGCCATGGGGCAAAGTAGGTATACTAATGCAGGAAGCTGGCTGGGACCTCCACACTTAATACTGCGCTGTGGGCACCAGGCTCCAAAAGTCTGAAAGCTGGCTCAACGATCATCACGACAAGAGTTATCAAACAAAAAGCACACCTGAAGCAGGACTTGTTGGCTCCAGTGTTTGGCTAATGCAAGAAGGCAAATGGAATGAAACTTGAAAGGCTTATAAATTCCTTAAATAGCATCCACTAACTAGGACCTAAAAGACTACATGGGCATAATATTTGAATAATTTATATGTATCAATGCGGACAACGATGATACTGAATTTTTGGGGGATGAATAATTAAAGAAAATTTAAAACATGCAAAATGTGAGGAAATAGTGCATGTTTTTGAATGAAATCTATATATATTTCACTGGTATATTCCAATGCATTTTAAAGACAGCCTGCCTTGTCTCTGACTTCCTGAGCTGTAACGTCATGTGAGTAACACCAGCCCCGTAGCAAGCCAGTCACCAAGTTGCTTTATATGTTAATTGGTCATAGAGGATACGAATGTTTTAAAATAAGTTTTGGTAGTTTTTGTGGAGTATGTCCAGGCTTTGCGTCACGTGTGTATGCCACAATGGTACAACAAAGGGCAAGCGGAGGCTAAGAACAAACCAGCAAAGAAAAACGGCTTTGGCGACAAACGCAAAGCCAACCAGGAATAAACCAAGGGACACGGCAAAAACGGCGCTAGCGCCAGGGTACCTGGCATTGGCGCACAGTGTGCAGCCAACGAGTGCCAACCGGGACCACACATAACAGGAAGCCCTCCGCCTGAAGCTATCGAGAAGCAAGGCGGACAAAATATTACCAACTGCGGCACACACACCAAACAACATAATCGAAAAGCCACAATTGCTTACCTAAAAGGAAGAGAAGGCAAACAAATGCACAGTGTAACAGCAGCAGATAAACTTACCCCAAGCAGCTTTTGTAGGTCGAAGCACATAACTCGAACAAAATACTCATAAGGCCCACAGCGACAGTGAAGCAAAGTTCCTTTTTTTCAAAGCAGAAATAAGCGGAAATTCATTCACTGTTCAGTAAAATTGCTGATTGTTTCAGAGCTGCCACACATGCTGTGTTAACGTGATTTGCCATTCTGAAAGTGTTGTATTCCTTCAAGGACATCACAAAGCCAAAGAGGTCAACTTTGAGACCAAATTTCTCGAGTCTCCCAGCGCATGGAATATTGTGCAAAACATTTACCTAATAACCACACTACACGTTCTCTGCCTAATTGAAAATAAGAATGTTGTCTTTAGAAATACCTTTTAAGCAAAAAAAATGTATTATTGAACTACTGTAGTTTGAGTCTAAAGAAATATACCTTTTAAAAGTTTAAACAATTCTATGACTCAGCTTGTGGCTGCTTTCTGGATGTTTCCAATAATTCAGCCACAATATTACATAAGTCGTAAACAAAACTAGCCTCACCATATGTCATGTGACTCAGCTCTTCATTGTAATACAAGTCACAACAATATATCTTTGTCTTGATGTGTGCAGATTTCAGACAGATGTTGCCATATAAAATGGCCGTAGGATCCCAAACATGTGATTGACAGGAGGTAGCTATACTTAAAACCTTTTAGTCTGCAGGTTTTAAAGTTGGATGTAAAAATGGATTGAAAGGAGGTAGAAAATGAGAAAAAAACAAAGATTTCAAACATTTATGCTTTGAAATCTGGATTACTGCCTCTATCTATACCTCTAAACCTCTATACACTTTATTACCAAAATGGTGAAGTGAAAAATCTTAACAGTAAACTGCTGATATAATCATTTGCTTCATTCCCAAATGCATCGATTGGAGTTGCATAAATGGGTTCAATCATTGTGTCATTAAGTGTCAGTACTTCTAAAGTGCCTTTGAGCAAGCAGACTGGCAAAGTATTGTCTTTTTACTTCGATCATGATTCCATACAAGGCTCTTGGTTTGTTAATCTTACTCCTGCTTCTCTTAAGAGTGTAAATCAAACGCAAGCATTTAGACACTTTTTCCTTGAAATTGAACTTCAACTGAGACATATTTCACCATTTGTAATTGAGAAAAGAGAGGGGCATTTTATTCAATGACTATTTAAGTTCCATCCAGTGTCAGCCAAATGGATATTGCCTCTCCGAATGCGCATTACAACCGAAAACCCTCCGCTAGTCGTCCAGAATTATGAGCCATTACAAGTGTAGTGGAGACGGAGGGACCTCATTCACCTGATACAGTACTCTCAGAGTGGGGATGGGGGTGCAAGAGAGACCAACCCAGGCAAACTCCTGATAATGTTCTGTAGGAGACACAGCACTGATTAGGGCAGCATACAGGTAGATTCCTGTGTACTTAACAGCATCCTTGGTAACAGCATCAGTGAACTCTTGGAGCCGAATGTCTGCATTTTGCACTACACACACTCACATTAATGCACGAGCACACATGCAAACGCATCAGTGCATTACATACGCTTGCGCTCATTGAGAGAGTTGCAACTCAACACAGAAAGAATCCTCCTCCAGGGACAACTCCATACTTTCTATTGACTAATTTGTTTTGCTGATAAGTACAGCTGCAGACAGGAAAATCGTACACTACAATGCAGTGTTCAAACTTGGTTGAGTGTATGCACTCTTTCAGTTCTGAGCATTCCCAAGGATAGAATTAATATCTCTGTCATCCTTTTCATAACAAACTTCCTTAACTTTTTGTGTCCTACAAAAAAGATATTGTAATTTTTCTGATGATAAGTCACTCTAAAGTATTAATCACACAATGCCAAGAATATTTGACTAGGTAGGTGATACGTTGATTCTGCTTGTCTCTGTTTTTAATATTGAACACTCGCAAAGAAGATTGCATAAGATGCCAGTTCGTAATTTTGTCCATTGTTCCTCACTGTCATTCAATATTTTGACTATTATACACTGTTTTCATCATTGTCACTATTGGCCACTAACGTTGCTGTTATTGATTTCCAAACCCTTTAGGACAATTCTGCTTTGTTGTAACCTATGAGATTTAATAAAGATACTAGGACTTAAGGGAGGACCTTAAGAACAGATGGTATTTTGCATCTTGTGGAATGTTTGTACAGTCTTTTCCTGTTCTCCTTGCATGTTCAAAATTAATTGATGTGTTCTATCTATTTTTTTGATTGTCAAATAAACTATGAACTCATCAGTAGGGAAAAAAAATCTAAACATTGCAAAGAATGTCACGACCGGTACAAGCAGTGGACACAAATGCGTAACGTTTCATACAATACTTTATCAAGGGATCGGGGAAGTCAGGGCGAAATGAAAAAGACAGCGATCTGGTGCTCGCTGGCCAGTAGGAGCAGGAAGCCCTCGCGAATGAAGTCTGGTCAGAGATTGGAACAAGTCAGGCAGCTGGGACGAGAGATTGGAGCGTAGTCGGAGATCGGAATAAGTCGGGTAGCTTGGATGGGGGTTCGATACAGGACACAATCAGGATACGGGTCAGGATCAAAATGGGAGCCAGAGTCAAAAGTGCTTGCTTTGCATGTGCTGAGGTTCGCAAATGGACTGACCAGGAGTGAATGAGAGTGTTGAGTATAAATAGGAGGTGAACCAATCAGGAAACGAGCAGCAGCTGGAGACAAACGAGCGGGCACAGATGAGGGCAATGGGCAAATCATGACAAAAAATACATTCTAGTTGCACTAGCAGATATGTTTGCTCATTTTAAGTATTGTTCTTATTCTACTGTTGTTGTTTTTTAAATAAATGTCAAAAATACCTATAATAATTAAATCGTCTGATTTCGCATCTACAGTACTTTGCCACCTGTAAGAACTAATAAATTTCCCAACCAAGGGTCGCAAGTGTGTCTGGTCCCAATTCAGCTGACTCCGCGCAGCGGGCAGGGGACACGCTGGAATGTTTGCATGCCCCTTGCAAGGCACATTGGGACAAACAACCATTTACTCAGATAGTCATTCCTAGTAAAACCTCTGACCCGCCTATCCACCTGTCATTCATGTTTTTTGTGTGTAGGAGGAAACTGGAGAGCCCGGAAAAAACCTAGTCGGGTACAAAGAGATTATGCTAATGGGGAGGACCCAGGACCTCTTAGGCAAATGTGTTAACAAGTCAGCCATCATACCTCCTAATTTAAAACATTATTTTTTCTTATTTTGCTAAGAATGCATTTTCATACAATTTATATAATGATGATAAATGAGAAAAATGATCTCTCAGTGAAGAAGATTTTACTTGGAAAGATCTGCTTATTTTACTACATTTTCCTTCAAATTCTTAAGTGAACGTTATTGTTGGTTAGCAAAATCTTTGAAGAATAAAATGTGCATATTTTCCACCACAGAATAAGAGGATATCAGTTAATGGCATATACAATAATGACGCTTGTTTTCAGAAAAATAGTAGGACTCCTGGGTGTGTACATATTGGATGACCTATCCTGGTCTTCCAAGACCAGAGGTGTTGTAGAGAAGGCCCAGCAGCGACTCCACCACTCGAGACTGCTCAGGAAAAACAATCCTGACAAGAAGCTTCTGGTGTTGGCTGGTGGTTTTCAAAAGAAACACAGTGGAAAGCACACTGGCATATAGCGTCACGACTGGATATCCTGGCGGGACAGCTGCAGACAAGAAAACCTTACAGAGTCAACAACACAACCCAGAAAATCACTGGCTGCTCTCGTCCCAGTCTGGAGGACATTGTCAGCTCATGCTACCACAGCAGAGCCAACTGATGTATTAAAGACTAATCTCACCTCGATTACCACCCTTTTGACTCACTGTAGATTATACAGATCACTTAAAACAAGGACTAACAAGCTCAGAGACAGTTTTCTTTCCCAGAGCATCACTGCCCTAAACAAGCACACAACACTGAAAAATAATATTTTGCCTATGTGTATCAAAAATCTATTTTCATATCAAATTGCTTTTTTTGTTTGCACAATGTTGCTGCTACACGTCTCTGCATTATTTCCAATGCAGTAATTTCTGATGCATTAACAACTTCGGGCAGTCCACAAACATGATCTTGTATATGAAATGAAATGAAATGATTTGCATTTATATAGCGCTTTTCAAGTCAAGACTTCCCAAAGCGCTTTACAGTGTGCTTCACATTTCCCAATAGCGGCCATGCAGCCAAGCTAACCTGCTTATTGGGGGCATTAGGGGTTCAGTGTCTTACCCAAGGACACTTCGAAATGTAACACAGAGGAGCCGGGATTCGAACTGCGATCTCTTGATCCCAAGACGAGCGCGCTACCTCCTGAGCCACTGCCGCCCCATATATAAAATCTGTCCTGATATTCTTTTTAATCTGAAATATTTTTATTTCATGAAATGTTTTCCGAGGAGTGGCAAATCTAATCTCTTTGTAAACAGTTTAAAATCCAATTTCTAATTCTAATAATGTTTCTCAATGCATGTCTGTTTTTCAATCTTGAGTATATGTCTAGAGAATGGCTTATTTGTATTTTCCAGAAACAGGTGATTCATTTGTTGTAAGTATTAGGATAACACCTTAACATAATGTGCTTTTTATTATGAAATATCTGTATTTTAATTGGTAAGTCAAGTAATTAATTCATGTTATTTTATGCATTAATGAAAGCTCAGTCAAATACAAAACTACTCTTACACCTACTCCACCAATTAACCAGTACAACTTGGCAGGATGTATGAAACAATGTAACCATTCCACTGTGGATTCATTTCAGGTTAGGTGGGGTTACAAAAATGGCAAAGTGAAAATTGTCTCACAAAGTTCTTGAGACACATCCTTCATTGTCAGCGAGGTTCTTCAGAGTCTACATTGTAAAAAGCTCGTTGGACATGAAGCAGTCTTGTGACTTGAGAAGGTAACACCAGTAAAACAACAGGAATTTCCATAGCCAGGAAATATTTGCCCTAACATCAACAACTAGGGTTTTTTAGGGAAAAATCAAATCACAAGAATGCACTCGTGTTCACAACGTTGCACTACAAACTCTGCAGAAATTATCTCGTCCAAAGATTTAAAAGTTGGTTCATTACGAGCGCAAAACACAGATTAAAGATCTGCTGTACCATGGCTGAAAATCTACTACTGTAAAGTGCTATCCCCATATGGCCTACAATTGGCCTGCAACCACTCCAGGGTCAAACTGCAAAATATCTCAAACTGCAAAGAAAACAGCGATTGATTTTTGATGGACAAATGATTAACGCAGAATTGCATTAATTGGGTTTTTTGTTCAATGGATGAGGCTCAGGCAGTTGATCTCACACTCCTGTGACAACTTCAGTTCCTATCATTCTCCCTTACAGAGTGTGTGAAGGGTCCACGTACTATTGTTTGTCGGCCGACCGCCTGACATTCGTCACCCAGTCCTCGGCCTTGCCAATAAATAGACTTTGGGCTGAGCAAGCTCATAATGAATCAGAAGGCTTGTACACACCTAGCAAACTCATTTACTTTATCAGTTCGATTCAAGGAAGCGATAAGATAGTGGTCTTGCACTCTCAGAGTTACCAGCCCGCGCCGCGCTATTCATCTCGCCAAGATCTACAAATAGCAAAGCTCATCCCTCATGTGGCAGCTTGCCTAGGCTTTTATCTTTCAGCCTAGACGAATGCACACAAGCTTATTAAAACCTCCATTTGAATATTATTATCAGTTTGAATATCTTTCTACCTTATTGGAGGTCGTTTTTGCTGTCTTCTACGCTCAAGAGTTGCCAGGAGGATAAAAGTGCAGACAGGATTAAAGGTTTTTTTTCCCCTTCTTATAAAGTTAACCTCTTTGTAATTGACACACAGCGGAAATTTGATTGCATCTCCCTACTACAAAAAGGCTTTTGACTGCAGCAACATTTGGCCTGTTTCATGTAAATAGCTCCACCTATTGCTAGAATTGGAGAACAGCAAAAATGTGATTCTGTCCACCCACTCACATTTTTCTGAAACGCCTTAGACTGATAAGGAAAGACACATGACACAAACTTGCAATTTTCTTTTTTAATTATTACGACTTTTATTATTATTGTTATTGTTATTATTATTATCATTATTATTATTATTGTTGTTGTTGTTGTTGTTATTGTTGTTATTATTTTTATTATTATTATTATGATCTTTTTATGAATAGAATAGAATATAATAGTCATTAACAGCAACATGGTGAAATATTATTTGCAACGATATTCAATGTGACACTCAAGGTTAATCAGGTAATAAGAACTTAATTATTATTTACTAAAATTATACTGAAATTGGGTCGCTGGCTCCCTTAACCACAAGGATCGTCGGGGCACCAATTCCTGTGGTGTATCTTGGGCAAGTACAGCCTGGTGGCGCCCATCCCTCTCCAGGCCAACATATGTTTCCACCAGATCTCGAACTGAGGACCTTGGGCGTGATAGGCAAATGGGCTAAAGACTGCACAACGGATTAAATTACGGTTCAAAAAGTACTAAATAATAATTGTAATTGTGGCAATTGACATAAATGTGAAACATTTACACTGACCATGTTATTTTTGTATAATATACAGCCAATGGTACTAAATGTTATTAATGTGTCATTGGCTTTGGCGCTTACACACACAGAACCCAACATATTATTTATCATCAGCCAGTCTGTAAAGGTTTAAGTGAGTATCCAATCCTATTACTTCCCCTAAAACTGATAAGAGACTCTTGAAGCACTTCAGATAAGCTTCCTGACTTGAGTGTGCTGACATTGTCCCCAAGCATGCAAGAGGCCATAATGCAAGTCCAGTAAAATGGAGGGGAAACACACACACACTCACACACTCACTCGTCGTCTTTAATGGCGAGAACAGCAAAACACGGAGTCTCTAGCAGTAAAATTGACTGTCGATTCATCATGATGTATCATTAATTCTGTCAAACATCAAAGGTTTGTGATCTCAACTCATTTTTCAGAGCGACACAAATTGCCTCATTCATCATATTTGTTTGAGCAACGAGAGACAAGGAACTGCAAGACAAGACTATGACTGCATAGGAAAAAAAGGGCGAGCCCTGAGTGAAACAGTCTGAAAAAGTCAGAAACTAAAGTAAGTTGACAGTACAGAACACTTACATAAGCGGGGACAAGCTAGCATGGGAAAAGGAGACAGGAAATGTGCACAACTGAGAAGCAGAACAGTAGGGGGTGGAAAATAATCAGAGACTAAAATAAAAACCAGGAGATAATTAATAGCAAGAAATGTGTGTTTGTAGTTGGACAGCACCTGGTTTGAACACGAATCCCTTGGGCGCTTTGTGCTAAGCACGCCACCTCATGCACCTGAACACCTGCATGCGTGCAGCCCATAAGCTTCAAAATAATTGTATGCATGGCTTCTTTTACCCTTTATTTGACCTCTGGCGCCTTCTGCCTCGTCACTCAACTTGGGCACAGTTGATATTCTGAAAACGACTTTGATTTCTATCAAGCTAACAAAAACAACTTTGCCTTGCTCATGTTTTTATACATCCCCGGGTGCTTGTATTACCCAAATTGCTACGATAAATAACAAGTACGTCTAATTATGCGGCAATTAATTGCAGCCAAGACAGGATTCTCATCAATCACCCAACTTTCAAAACTCTTTTCCAGCACAATCTGCCAGCCCAAATAAGAAATTTGATTAGGTTCCACGTGCACAAATGAGAGTGCGTGTGTGCGCCACATTTGCTTTCATCCCTTTTGTGTGCTTCACAGACAGAAGCGAGAGCTCCATCCGTGCAGCACTCTCTGCCATCTTGGTCGGTTGCTATGGCAGCAGTGGTTATGGCCTTCAAAGCAGGAAGCTGGCATCCCCCAGTAAGCGACCTCCCACATCCCCCAGACCATGCCCCCCCAATAAGCTAGGCTTTTGACCCGCTGATGAACCTGCCTGGGGGTCGGAGGTCAATGGCTGAGAGCTGCCGAGTGACAGTGAAGGATAGCGAGGGAGAGAATAAGAACGAGAGGAGTTACGCCACACAGATGGGGAGGAGAGATGGGAAAATCAAAAGATGAAAACAAATTTGATTACTATCAAGATGCGCGGGGTTGTAAAATGGCCGCATTTTTGTCTTTGAAAGGCTGCTGGAATGCGGAAGACGCATTTTGTTTTCATCCACCAACAGTTGGCTTTTTTGTCTGGGTGGTTGTTTGCTGAGATGAACGGGAAGGAAAAGTAACAAATTTAGGGAACAAGGCAATGGGTCTAATCCCATAATCAAATTGTTTACTGTGATATTAATTAAGGCCTGAAAAGAGAAAATGTTCCTAACCGTAATTGTCAGCATATAAGCCACAGCTAATATTTTTTATAGGAAAGACATTTTGGACCAAACAACCCCACATCTGACTACAAGCCATGTTTCCCAGGGTGAGGGTTAGTTTATAACAATTGTGTTCATGTATAAAATAAGTTACCATTCATTAAACTTCTTCTACGGTGTTTGACAACAGTGGCTGAAAGACTGGCACTGAAAAAGTTGCGGTCAATCATGGACAATTCATCACATCCACTACACAGCATCATCTCCAAACGGAAGCGCCTTCAGTGACAGACTGTTGTCACAGTCTTGTTCCACGGACAGACTGAGGAGATCATTTCTTCCTCATGCCATGAGGCTCTTTAACTCCACCCGGGGCAGTCAAGCCCACATTAAACCACACCTCCACATTGCATATTACCCTATTTTTATTACAGCGTGTATTTTATGTAGCACTATTTAAATACTCTATATCAACACGTTATATTGGGTATTTTTGTATTTTATGTCTTTTATTTTATTATTTTATTTTTCAACACAGGGATACTGCTGGAAGTGTGAATTTACCTACAGGGATGAATAAAGTATCTATCTATCTATCTATATATCTATCTATCTATCTATCTATTGATCTATCTTATTGGCGGTTGTGCCTTGCAACTTCCTCGGAACCTCTTGGCTCACTCCTACTTTTTCTGCTTGAAAACCCCTGATGGTCGTTAGGAAAAAGAAGAAAGAAATGAGTCTCAAGGTCAAAAAAGGTTATAGAAATAATGTTAAAAATAAAAACTATATCATAGGTTTTAAATAAAGGATTTTTAGTCTATTGGCAGATTTTGGTTTCCTTATCTCACAATTTGTAAACTTCCTACTGTAGTTCAATTGAATTGAATTTACTTAATTTCAATGGGATTCTTTATTGTTATTAAAATCAGTGTTGTGAAACATCGTTTGCAACGAGATTAAACATGGCACTCCATGGTAAGAGTGTGATAAAGACTTTAAAGAGAAAAACTATTAAAAAAAAAACTATCAGGATAAAAGGTAGAACAAATATTTATATGCAAGGTCGTGCTTAGAGATTCGCCCAAGTTCTAATAATCGTGCAATATTCGTGAATGAGAAAAAATAATGTATCATAACAATAGTGCAATGAAAAGAAGTGCAATAACATTTAGCGTCAACAAAATCCTAAAAATAAGTCACGAGGCATGTATTTTCCCTGTTTCGTGCTTTATCATTTAGCACCAACAAAAAAAAGAAAATAAGTCACAAGATGTTTTTACAGGTCTGTGAACTCATTTAGGATGGTGATGGCTCTGGGGAAAAGCTATCTCTGAGCCTTTTAAAGTATATGAAACGGTTAAATAAGAAACTGTGTCCGATATGGGCAATATTTTTTCACTTTTGACTCGTTATTTTCTTATATTTTTAGTTTGTATGTATTTTTTTTTTTTTTTTTTTAGTTTTCTCATCTCACATTTGTGAAACGTCTTAATGTAGTGACAGTAAAATAAAGGATTAAATGAGAACATGTGTCTGATATAGGGGGAATCTTTTAGATGTAGGTAATTTTTTTAGACTTTTTTTTTTTATTTAGGAAGCAATTTGAAAATCCAAGAAAATCTGACATTGAGTTAGTCTTCCTCACCATAGTTGGCACACATCAAAAAAAGAATTGATATCTTGTATCAGTGACTCCTCAAAAAAGTAGTATTTTTGCATAGGTGGAATGCTTGCAATGGCCGAGGAGTCTGGGTCAAGTGAAATGACCCCGACCTTTCTGCCCCTGAGAGGTCGGACAGTCTTCGGGTTGTTCAGACAACAACTACTCTCACCTTGTACAAATGTGTGCAGACTCGAACAAGATTTTTCTTGCAGTTGATAAATTGTTTGAATCCAAACTGAGTTCTGGGGAAAGTCAATACAGACGCTGCCTTACTTACGAACGAGATACATTCCGGACAATCGTTCGTAAGTTGAACGTGTCCATAAGTTGCTTCAGTGTTTAAGGTTTATATACGTATGTTTAAGGCTTGTATAAGTAACCTGTACTGTTATAGACCAAAGCATAAACATTTAATAAAACAATATGCTCTATAAAGATAAATAAAGTTAAGTATGACTTACTTTTGGAAGATGAGCTTCAACAGTTAGGCGACTTCCTCCTCCGTGGTTAAATTGTGTCTGAAAAAAAGCGTTCCAACTATATTATTAACCGCATCAAGCTTTCTTATTCCACTTTTATTTCAAAAGAAATGGCTCACCTCTTCTTTACACTTGACACCAACCATATTGAATGAATGTACGAGATATTAAACAATAAAACTCAAATTTCTTAGCGCGTTGGAGATACAGTATAGTATGTTTACTAACGAAATAGGAAGAGGAAGCCGCATTTCTTCTTCGAAGAGGATGCACACAATGGTAGCAGCGGAAAGAAGCACTACAGTGCTGTCCTGTACTTGGAAAAGATTTGCACACAATACAAAATCTAACTTACAGCAATGTCCAAGTATTTTTCGACATCCCGAAAAAAATATTCGTATCTACCGTTTTTTGTAACTCGAATGTTCGTAAGTAGGGCAGCATTTGTACATACAACTTACAAAGCACTGAGGCCAACAGATGATGATTTTAAAACAAGTATTCATTTAAGTTCCAAATGGAGGGAAGGCCCAAATTGATGAGGATATCATTAGACAGCAATGGACATTAAGTAAACAAAAATGACATTCAAAAGAATGGGACTCCAGAATTGTACGACTTGCCGTTGCTGGAAAGCAGCATCTTTAGACTTTATAGTCGCATAGAAAAGACCGTTTTTAGAGAGAACTGGATTTCACGGTTGATGCACGGTGGTTGAAAGGTTAGCACGTCTGCCTCAGAGTTTAGAGATTCTGGGTTCAATTTCCGATATTGTCCTTTCTGAGTGGATTTGGCATGTTCTCCCTGTGTCTGAGTGGGTTTTCCCTAGGCACTCGTTTCCTCCTAGGTACCAAAAACATGACAGGTCGATTGGAGAGCCACAATTGTCCCTTTGAATGAGTAAATGAATGGTTGTCTGTCTATGTGTATGACTGTCTGGCTACCAGTCCAGGGTGACCCCTGCCCACTGCCCAAAGTCTGCTGGGACGGGCTCCAGCACCCCCCCTTGCCCTACTGAAAACAACCAGCTGGTATATAAATTCATGTACCACTCCCAATGTACAAAAAAATGAAAAGGTTCAAGGTGAAATAAAGTCAGCAGTGTTTAGACGCTTATAATGGAACACTAAATTTAGCATAAAAGAGAAGGCAGATATTCCTGTTTGAAATTGTCCATGTTTGAGTCAAGGCTCAACTTACCCATAATAGGTGTAAAGAAATAAAAAATAAATGAAAATGTAAAGACATTTTCCTCTTCTTTAGTAAGCATCTTCAAAAGCTCTTTGCTTTACTTTTCACCAACTTATGAATTACTTTTTTATATTTCAAAGCCCCAAATATTCATAAATAGGTTAACTGCAAATAATTTTATTTTTTTTCGAAACTACTGTAAAACACAGTTTCAAAAAGATGTACAGTTGTACACTACAGAAAGTCCTATGAGGAACAAATGAAGTTAAATTATTTTCAAGTAAAATGTTCTGGTTCCACTAGCTAATAATTTTGCGGGTCAAAAACATTTATTGTGTCTTTTTCTAGGACAGTCAAGTTTCCTTTTCATGAAAAGACACGTTTTTGTTCAAAAGAAAGGCAAACGTATTTCCTAATGTAAATTGATTTTCTTATCTTACAAACTATTCCTACAACAATTGTTAGTATTATATATTGTATACTATATTGTTCCTCCTATTTTACAAATCATTTCAAACAATAGTTTTAAAAATTATTTTTGTTAAATAAATAAATAAAAATCCCTAAAATAAAGAAATACACTTGTTTGATTTTTTTCAAAATGTAACTTTTGGTAAAATAAAAATATAAACACTCAAAATTGGTAAGAGTTTAAAACATGTCAAATAGCTAAATTAATAAATATTCCCGCGACCCTACTGAGGATAAGCGGTGCAGAAAATGAATGAATGAAAGAATGAATGAATAAAATATTCTTATTTTGCATTATTTTTATTATTTTAGAAAGTTAATTGTTTGTAACAGTAAAAAATAGTTATCAAACTAGGTAAAATAAACAAAATAAGTGAATTCACAATATACTTACTCAGTATTATGTTATTATTTTAAATTGTATTTATTTTCTTTGTAACATAAGAAAAATAATACTCAAAATAGGTTGAATTAAAAAATGATAATAAATAAGTGAATAGATATATTGGGGTGGTTTTGTATTTATCCTTTTTCTGTGAAACCTGAAAAATAATACTCAGAATAACTCAAATATTTTATTTATATACCCATTTATTTATTTATATGCAGTATCATACAAGCTCTATTGTAGAAGAGAAATCGTCTCTATCAAATACACACAGCACACGCACGCACGCACGCACGCACGCACACAAACACACGAATGTGCATCCCATAGTCTATATTTACTGCAAGAGACCGAGGAAATCTTGTGTTTCTTGTCACCCTAACTAGAAGTCCCCAATGGTGAACTCACTCCGCTTTAACCTTCCATGAAGAAAACACTCCCCTCTAGCGGTCAATATTTACAAGGGCAGCAAAGGCCATGCACACGATCAATCTCCATCTGCAACACTGTTCCATTCAGTCTCTTTCACTCATTCCGCATATAACATGTCAACCGTTTGATTTTTCCGGTCAATATTCGTTACTGAAAAAAGTAATTAGTTACTGTTAGTAGATACTTCATTTTAAAAGTAATTCCGTTACCCCTGGATTATCGACACCCAAAAGTATTACATTATCTGAAAGTAACAATCTAGTTACCGTAAACATGTATACTAACATTGAAGCTGACTTGTAAAACTGCTTAAAAATAGCCACATGATAAAATACACAAAAGAAAACGTGTACACCAGTCAGTGGAAGTTAATACTTAGCCGAGATACACCATATCAATTTTATCCATTGCAGGCACGTCAGATCTAGACTATGTTCTCAGGGGACAAGTTCAGTAAAAATAATATGTCATCGTCAAATATTTAGCTTTGTTTTTCAATACTGTGCTTTATCATTTAGCCTACATTTGCAGCCCACCCTAAAAATTGAAATCACGAATGAAAAGGGTTATTTTCTAAGCACAATGCATTTATTCAGTGAAAATGGGGAAAAAAAGATTTTTATCAATGAAATGAAATGATCTGCATTTATATAGCGCTTTTCAAGTCAATGACTTCCCAAAGCGCTTTACAATGTGCTCCACATTTCCCAATAGCTAACCTGCTAGTTGGGGGTATCAGGGGTTCAGTGTCTTAGCCAGGGACACTTCGACATGTAACACGGATGAGCCGGGATTCGAACTGGTATCCCATGATCCCAAGACGAGCGTTCTACCTCCTGAGCCACTGCCGCCCCTTGTAGTATCAAATAAAGCTTAAATGTGAGTATATGCATCAGGGAGAATATCAGTAGGGAGGAATTCTAGTAGTCTGTGCTTGAGACGATGACATTGTAACTAGATTGAGTTGTAGTTTTTGTTTCTTTGTTTATGTTTCTCTTCACCCAAAAAAAGGGGGAAAGAGTTTACATATGACCAAGCATTCCACTAGGTTACCCTAGATGGGAAAAATGACAAAAAAGCTGACTCGGGCCTTCTGTTTTTGTGGACTCAGCATTTCCTCAGCAAAAAAAAAAAAGGAGGAAGAGGATGAATGAACGGCTGCTTTTCAACTTCCAGTCTCCAGTTTTCTCCTTGCATTCTTTTGCATCTTGGGGTGTGTCTTTTCCAAACGATATACAGTGGGACCTTGCTACTTCGCGGTTCCATTTTCGCGGTTTCAGAGCTCTGCCGGACTAAAAAAATAATAATAATAATTAATTAAAATAATTTAAAAATTAAAAAAAAAAAATCTTTTTTTTTTTAAGCATTTTTGAAGGGGCGTTGCTACTTAGCGGATTTTCACTTTTCGCAGGTGGTTTTGGTCCCCATTAACCGGGTCTAAAAATTGATAATTTAAAATAAAATAATAAAATAATAATAATAATAATAATATATATATATTTTTTTTTAAAGCATTTTTGAAGGGGCGTCGCTACTTCACGGATTTTCACTTTTCGCGGATGGTTTTGGTCCTCTTAACCGCGATAACCGAGGGATTACGTATGTATATGTAGAGAAATTACACATTTGGGCAGTTCGTTTCTCCATTTCAGGATTTTAGTCTTCATCTAGACTCTCTTACTCGTTGGGTTTTCCAATCTCATGTGCTATTGACCCTCTCCAAATGGGAAATGCTAGCCAAAAATGGTTTCGTATCTCAACACAGGTGATGCTTTTAAAGGTTGCAAAACCATTCTAGTGGTTTCGGTATAAGCCACACCACTTTCTCACTCGGTGCCTACCCTTACCTACGGTGACACACAACCAAAACTGTGCATTTAAGCTGACTCCTTATTTCAGTATATATTTGTTTGGTTTTAGATACGTCTTAGATGCGAGTATATACGGTAGGGAAAATATCAGTAGGGAGAAATTCTTGCTTCTTGAACGCGGTGCTTGGCACTAAGCTGTTGTAAATGTATTGAGTTGTACTTTGAAAGTATATTTAAACATGGCAACTCCACATCAACAAAGTGATAAGCCGCTTGATGCTGGAGGACTAAGGTTTAAATAGTCCATCTTTAGCAAAAGGGAAACAGGTAGGAGGGTGTTCAGATTCATTAACTGTTTTAATATAGTAGCGGAGTAACGTACCATGTTGTACTAACATTTGAGAAAGATTTTTCCAATAATAACGTTTTACTGTACTCATAACAGAGGAAAGTAATTGTGTTACTCCCTACACGTAAGAGTTACTGAGAGAGCGGCCATGTTTACTCACACAAACAAACGGGAGGCTGCATACCGAAGCTTTGCGCAGTACACGTCGTTGCTGCATTGTCTTTCTTGCAGGAAGGTGCCACATGCCTTGCCCTCTCCGTCACCTCTCCTCGCTCCGCTCTACTCGGTCCTCCCGCCCCGAGACTTGTCACAGCCCCTAAACGCATCAGCAGCACTGCTAGATTGGATATACATGATGTGTCCATCCATCAGAGGAGAGACGGAAAGGGAGAAGCCGGGCGAGGTGGCAATGTTTGTAAAAAGATACCAAGAAAGGAGGCAGACAAATTGCAATGGAAGTAAAAGTAACAAACATTTGGATTAATCTATTATAAGTAAACATCACTGTTAGCATTGAATTTCAACGTTTCACTATCTGTTACTTACTGTAGATCCCTTTTATTGCCATTGTTTGCCATTACAAGTTAAGTGATGATTCACATATCGCTGTTGCGGCTGACAAGTATGTGCAGAAAATGCACAGCTTTTTCATACTTTATCCGTTTGATATCATGATCATGTTCTAAATGGTGTAGAATCCCCAGACCACAATTTCTGTATTCTTCCCGAAGGATGAATAAGCTGGAACATGTGCGGTAGTGCAACATTATATAAAAGCTCGGCATAAAAGATCGGCACACGAAAAGCTCAATAGGAAATTTTTGCTGTATTTTTTAAAACAGTTGTCATTTGAGAAGTATGTGGTCAAGTCAAGTCACATTTATTTGTATAGCCTTTAATCACAAAAAGTCTGAAATGACTGCACAGGGAATAATCACACCATCCGCTGAACTGAAACCACAGGAAAGGAAAAAGTCCAAACCCTAAATTAAGAAACCTTGAAAAGGGGCCTCACAAGAGGTAATCCCCCTATCAGGATGACCAGGCTGCAATAGGTGTTGCATCAAGAAACAATACCGAAAACGTAGTCTATATCAACAAGAAACATGGGAAATAAGTGAAATTCTAGAAAATTCTAGAAATTTTAGATGTCCACAACAGCTTTCCATTACAGTCGGCTGGTTGATGCAAATGATGGCATCATTCTGGTACAGATGCTGGTCCGCTGACTATGCCCGGTTCGTCCTTCTCCCTCAATTTGCCACCAGCCAGGGTGCCAAAAAAGACAGGAAAAGAAAAGTATGAGGTCGGTATCAATAATAAGCTACAGAATGGAAGTGTGTCTTATGTCTAGATTCAAACATTTTCACTGAGGTTGTAAGTCCTATCTCAGGGGGCAGAGCATTCCACAGCACCGTGGACAGATGGAGAACGCTCTTGAACCTGCAGATTTCTTCTTGGCTCTTGGAGTCACAAACGATTCAGCATTTTGCGAGCAGAGGCTCCGAGCAAGAACCTAGGGGAAAATCAAATCAGAGGGATAAGCGGGGGCAGGTCCATGCAAACCTTTGTACAGTGAAACCTCGGTTCTCGACCATAATCCGTTACAGAACCCTGTTCCAGAACCGATTTGTTCAATTACCGAAATCATTTTTCCCATTAAAAATAATGTAAATCATTTTAATCCGTTCCAACACCCTGAATATTTACCATGAATGTTTAACGTAAACATGTCAGGACGGACCAGAACAGAGCAGGGGACCCCAGAGCGTTCGTTACAAGTCTTTTATTTGGGGAAGCGTACAGGGTTAGCGGGAGACGCGATGACCGTCGAACGTCAGCAGCAACGCCGTGAAGACAACTTCGGAACACGTAGCCAATCGTAGCGTGGGACGGAAGCAGGTCGCGTTTACCGGGACTGGAGAGAAGATCGTAGCGTGGGACGGAAGCAGGTCGCGTTTACCGGGACTGGAGAGAAGATCGTAGCGTGGGACGGAAGCAGGTCGCGTTTACCGGGACTGGAGAGAAGATCGTAGCGTGGAACGGAAGCAGGTCGGATCGGAGGCAGGCAGAATCAGGTAAACAAGTCAAAAAGACACAGGAAAATCAGGCGAGTCAAACGGGGTAAAAAAGTATCCTCCCACGAAGAGGTCTCCGCATAGCATGCTTAAAAAGGGAACATAAACAAATCAGGAAGCGCATTCCAGCGCGCCAGATGATTACCCCAGGTGGCTCTACTTGGGTAATCATGACAAAACATGAAGCTAACCCAGGCTAATCGTACGTTTGCGTTACCGTAATCTTCCGTACGAAAGATTACGCTAACATGAACGTGTAAAAATAAAAAAATCAGGTTGTTTACAAGTCATTTAGCACCACAAGTGGCTAGCGCTACATTGTTACAAAGAATGACAATACAAAGGAAATTATTATTATTATTAATTATTATTATTATTATTATTATTGGAAAGGGGGCTCCGTTCCAACACGCTGAATTTTGCGCTCAGTTCCAACACCCTGAATGTTTACCTGAATGTTTACCTGTAAACATAAAGCTAGTCGTACGTTCGCGTTATCATAATCTTCCGTACAAAAGATTACGCTAACACGAACGTGTAAAAAAAAAAGATAAAGAAAAGAATTATGAATAGGATTTCTTACCTTTGTGGTGGTCAGCAGAAGGCGCATGCTGTATTCCCTAGCAAGATCGGAAACTCGCACACCTCTTTCATTTAGCTATTATGTCTTTCTTAAAGGCAATAGTTGTACGAACAACTTTTCTTTTTTCACCTGTCCTGCTTGCACTGACATTCTTCGGAGGCATAGTTAGGGGCTAAAACACTCCGTTCACCGATATTAAAAGCAAAAGCAAAAAGAGGTAAGTGCGCACGTGATTACCGTTGGTCACGAGGAGTGGGAGGCGATCTACACGATCTACACCCGCATGCCCCCCAGCATCGCACTCTAGCGTACGCACTCACGCATTACCGGCGTTCGAACTCCGAATTTTTGACCGAACAGCGAAGCAAGAATTTCTCTAAATTTTTGGTCAAACTCCGATTTGTTCGAACTGAGAGGCGTTCGAAAACCGAGGTTCCACTGTATATTAATAACAGAACCTTAAAGTCACATCTTAGACAGGGAGCTTGAGCAAGATAGCTAAAAATGAAATGATGTGATTACAGTGCAGTGGTACCTCTACATACAAGCTGAATTCTTTCCAGGATCTGCTTTTATCTTGAATTGCCATGTAACAAGTGTATTTTCCCAATATGAAAAAATTGTTTAGAATACTTAAATCGTTAAACACAAATACAAAACACACGCCGTAAGGAGCAAAAAATGATGGAATCTCTTCTTATATACTATCTAGCAACGCTAACCTCTGTTACTCTGCACTCTCATAGAAATTCACAAAAAAAGACTGAATTAAACAAGCGACTCATTTTGGTGAAAAAAATTTACTTTTATTCATGTACTATATTTGGATTTTTTGGGTGGGGGAAACTAAATAACCCAGCCGTCTCTGACGTGGTGCTCAGGTGGTCCCCTAACAGACACCCCCTGAGTAGCCCATGCACCGGTTCTGAAAATAGCTCACTAGTGATGGGTTATTGCGATTACTAACAATCGATTTACAACTGTCAAGATATTTTAGTAGTTCACTTGTCTTCTAATAATTACTAACTGGGAATAAAATAGTAACAATATAGTAATACCATAAGTGGTTACTCGGACAGAGAGGTGCGCCACCAGACTGTACTTACCCAAGAAACACCACAGGAAATGGTTTCAAAATGGTTGCTCTTGGTGCCAATCAGTAACAAAAATCAGTAACAAAAAGTAGCGCTTGAAGGATTTTATATTTTATTTATGTGAGATTTTATACAATTTTATACAGGTTACACATTTGTTGAATGCAGAGGGGATTTTTCACAGGGAAGGCTTGGGGTCAGTGCGGCTTAGACGAGAATGATGTTTATAGAAAACAGCAAGAACTGGGATAAGGGCGGACGCCGGAGGAGCCTATGACGAGGGAAAGGAGACATTGTTTGGAGAAGTTGTTCTGATAAGCTTTCTTGTTGTGAGTTTTTTTGGACGTGGCGGCGCCTTTCGGCGAGGAGGTGGTGAAGCTGGCACATGACCCGCCCCATGGGAGGAGTCAGTACGCCCTATGGGAGGGGCCTTAGTGACGCACCGGTCAGACGACGTGGCGACTAGGTGGAGGCCACATGGGGAGTTCCTGGCCCGCCCATGGGGGAGGAGCCAACACCCCAGCTTGTGAAAAGACCTGGACAGAAGACAGAAGACGGAAGAAGAGAGATGGGAGATCGAGAATGAGAGGGAGGCTCGACGAAGACTAATTAGACTAATTTGACAATAATTTGGCTAATTCGATGGAATTCAGTTAGTTAAATACTTTAAGAAAATAAATCTGCCCCCGTGTGGAAATGCCGGTCTCTTGTCAATATTTTCCCTAAATTAAGAAAAGAGCATGCATTGTTGGGTGAATGAAAGTTATGTTTCGTTAACGGAGTCAGATAACCAATTCTAACGTTTTGGTAAACGTTTGGTAGAATTTTATAGTTTTTTTCCCTAACACTCTCAACTTCAAGAAGGTTGGCGACCCCTGTATTATGCCAATCCTCTTATACAGATAACACAGTTTGTGTTTAAAATCAGAAGATTACTTCTAAGGTTGGCAGCTCCAGTAGCTGGACACCCTTACCACCAAAGTCTCACCTCACCACCGTTACCGAAATTGTACTGCTGTGACATTGGTAACTCACAATTCCAACTCATCTAACCTAAACAGCGTGTCCGAAAACTTTAGAACACTTCCTCTAATAAAACTCATATTGTCTGAAAGTGACACTGTTTCTTTTGGGCTTTTATCATGTTTAATGTCAAAGAAACAATATTAGGAGGGTTCAGTGTGAGGTTGTGCTCACACTCCATCCGCTTATCTTGTTCTATTCATCAGTCTGCAATTTTGGCAGTTACAAAAGTTTCCAGGTGATGCTGCTCCACGTTTCCGACCTTTCGTCTTCATCTTGCGCTTCTCCGCCCCCGCCACCGCCATACCCTTGCCTGCACACACACCTTTACCTTTCCCCCCTCTCCTTCCATTTTCACCACGATACCCCCTTCGCATCCCTCTATCCGTTACCTTCATCCCCTCTCTCCCTGCGCCCCTGATGAATTGCCTTCCCCTCCTGGTGAACTCGAGCGATAATCCCGGGGAAGCGGTAAAGGCCCATCCATCAGCCCTGTAGACAGGCCCACAAGCCACAGCACAGGAACAGCCCGCTAACAACAAGCCATCGAACTTGGCCCTGGCACCATGCACGCGCTCTTGTCGACCAATGGGGTAAGCAGGTAAGGATGCTCGCGAGCTAGCGGTCACGTTTTTCAGCTTTTAGCTGCTAGCGAGTTCCTTATCCTTCTGATCAAGGTAGGAATAAATAGATTTAAAAAAAGTATAATTTGACATTTAAATATATTAAACTTTGATTGGAAACACATGGTAATAAGTATTTAATAATATTTCTAAATTATTGGATGCAACAAATTTATTTTGATTTTCAAACAACATTTTGTAATTCCCTGTCTCAATAAAGTTTTATGATAGAAAAAGACCTCATTGACATCAATGACATCATAGCAAGTGCGGTGGCTCTTCTTTGTTGCCTGCTGTGGGCAAAACACGCATGCTAGCATAGACGACATACAGGTCCTAAAATTATCTGGAGCAATTGTTGGCAAGACAATGCTTGCAATACTAAATCTCTCCTTTTTAAACAAAACCTTCGTTTTGACTCCAAAAATGGTTTGCTACCCCACATGAAACAGAAAGTAATGGCTTACATGGCTATCAGTAGCAGGAGAAGCCTCCTGGTCCGACTCAGATACAGCACCTCTATCATCTGGTCGCTGGAAAGCAGAATCCCTTCTGAAATGACCAGCAGCGTTCGACAAGATTGATACTGGTGAAAAAACTATTTTGTTCTAAAAAATGAGTATCAAATGACCATCACATCATAACATACGCTATGCATCACTTGTAGCTTTCATATTTTAGTCGAAAAACCAACTTTGTGACGATGACGTTGCGTACTTTGTTTTTGTGACATATTAAAGGCTTTGTCCCGTAAAGAACTGTGCATTTTGTATATTTTTGTATTTATATTCAACTTATCTATGTATTTAAACCAATACATTCCTGGCTCATGACTCCTGGATCCTTTACCCCTTTACAAAAAATACTCAATTAACCTAGAACTACAACCCTTAGCAAAAAGTATGGAATTATAAGTCTTGGACAATGACTCACTCCGACATTTTAGTCTGTAGAACAAACATTTTTCAAAACTCCTTGGCATTCAGAAACACTAAAATAAATGAATGAAAAAATTGTGGTGGTCAGTAAATGCTACTTTTATAGACCAAGCACACAGGAAAAAAATATGGAATCACTCCATTCTGAGGAATAAAATATGGAATCATTAAAAACAAAGAAATAACAATCATAACATATCTCTAGTATTTATTTGCACTACATTTGGCTTTTAATGACAGCTTGCAGTCTCCGACTTAATGAGTGACAAACAGTATTCTTCAACAATCTGGCGCCAACTCTCTTTGATTGCAGTTGCCAGATCCCCTTTGCAGGTCGGAGCCTTGCAGTGGACAATTATGTTTCAATTTCCACCGCAGGTTTTCAATTGGGTTGATATCTGGGCTATTTACAGGCCATGACATTGACTGGTTGATCTTTCTCCAAGAAAAGCTTTCAGTTTTTGCTCTGTGGCATGATGCATTGTCATCTTGGAAAATAAGTTAATCGCCCAACATTTCTTCAATTGAAGGAATGAGAATTCTGTCCAAAATTTCATTGTAAACATTTATTGCAGATTTGAACACAGCCATCTTCCTAGTGCTTTTGCCTGACATGCGGCCCCATATCATTAAGAATTTTTTTCTAATTTCTTTTAGTGTTTCTGAATGAACTTTGGAATGACCTTACAATTGTTTCATGTTTGTGATCTGAGTTTTTTTCCACAGAATAAAATGTCTCAGTGAGGGCTTGCCCAAGACTGGTGATTCCATACTTTTTCTTAGGGGTTGTAGTCCAGTAGCTTTTCTTCCCTCTGCCTAACAGCAAAGGTGCTACACTATAGATATGACGTCCTCCCTGCAGCATGTCATTCTCTCGGAATGCACGTCTATGCTGAATGTATGCCTTTGGTACTCTATTAGTGTGTGTACACAATGCACACAGCGCTCATAAATCATGCAGCATGCTGCCAGGCCCATCCTGCAGGAAAAAGGCTAAAGAATGCACATGATCTTGGGCAAAACTTGATGACAATGAAATTAACCAACTGATGGATTGTAACAATTAATTTTCATGTCTGTAAAGCCGGGCCTCGTCACTTTGCATCGAGCGGACAGCTGCTATATTAAATAATTTCCTGGGAACAAGCTAATGCTCCGGGCTTAGGCTCATGGTAAGGCGCCTGCTATCCCTTTGAGTTATGTTATGATAGCTTGGACGATCCAAAAGACATATATGAAGCCCATTTGTCTTCATCCTGCGTTCAGCAATCCAAAATAAGCGACTTCACCACATAACGGTCAATGGTCATTATTCTAGCCGTTTAAATTTGACAAATGGGGACTGCTTGTATGAATACCATTTGTTATACGCCACATTACAAACCACAGCCATTGTGTACCAGCTTGACCATAAAAAAGCTGGTAAGTACTAAATCTCCTCTTTGACAATCAGTGAGCTGCCTTCTGAGCAAACAGGCGAGCCACTCATCTGTTATCTCCATTTTTATATATTTTTGGAAGTGTTTGGGCACATCCTTTGGTGCTTTTTCTTTCTACTGCCGTTGTTCCTAATGTCCTGGCACGGCAGACTTCATTAGGCGTTGGGCTGCATACACATTGGTGTGCTGCTTATCATTTTTTTCCTAATCTACATTCCTGTGCTACACCGCCTAAGCGGAAAATAGCCCCCTAAAATAGACCTGCTGCTCTCTTTGTGAGTGAGAGGACATCTTGTGGTAAAAGTGGAGAACTGCGGCACAGGCAAAAAAGCCAACTCACACAGCAGAATGTCCCTAGAATACAGATGTGACTAATACACTGTTTTTCCACTTCCACTAGGGTTGTAGGGGCATCTTGTGGACTGTCTTGGGCAAGTACAGCCTGGTGGCACCCATCCCTCTTCAGTCCAACAAATGTTTCCACCCGGTCTCACGATTGTAGTGATAAGGGAATGCATGTTAGGCGAAAGTGTTAACGACTGCACCCCAGAAACACTGTGTACTGCTCCAAAATTAACATATTTACATCAAGTACCATATAGCCCAGAGATCAGGGGTCACCAACCTTTTTGTAGCTGGTTAGGTCCACTGCTATAACATCATGTCAGTTAGTATTAAACTTACCAGAAAAATACCCTTAACTAGTGAGTTATTTTCAGGGCTACTCCGGTGTTCTTAGGGGGCTAGCTGGTGCCAGTGGGTTCCACGTTAGAGACCCCTGCTATGCATAATTATAATACTGCTGCTTTAATGATCAACATTAAAACACAAGTTTGTATTATGCCTTTAAAGATTATCAACAATCAACTAAAATAACCAGATTCAATACAATACATCTTTATAAGCAAAGTTTCAAGTCCAGCTACTGCAGCCTCCCTGTGTGGAGTTTGCATGTTCTCCCCGTGCCTGCGTCGATTTCCTCCGGGCACTCCGGTTTCCTCCCACATTCCATGTCGGGTTGATTGGCCGGTCCAAATTGTCCCTAGGTGCAAACTAGCAAGTGAGTTTTATGTCTCTGTGTGCCCGGCGACTGGCTGGCAACCAGTTGAGGGTGTCCCCTGCCCACTGCCCGAGGACAGATGAGATGGGCTCCAGCACCACCACGACCCTACTAAGGATAAGCAGTGCAGACGATGGATGGATAGATGGATAAGCCAAGTACATATTTCACTTGTATTTTTCGCCAAACCTCAAATAAAATAAAACATTTGCTGAGCAATTGACATAAAAACAGTTCTCTTGGACAATAATTTGTGATTTACTGTTTTAGTTGTTTTATTAAAGTAAATAGAATGAGCAAAGTTATCTGATGGCACGTATGACCCCAAATGTTTCTCCTTTAAAGTATTATTTTCCTACTTAAAATTATTGTAAAAGTTATCAAAGTAATCAGCACAAACAGATAATCGTTTTTAAATATTAATTCTACTTTAATAGTAGAATACATTTTAAAACTGTGATGCTCATGTCAAGTATACATATTTTTAAAAATAAAACATAAAAAGGACAAAATAATCTCCCAACAGAATCAGTATTCTTACTTTGTTCCCAAAGTTTTCAGTACACTTTGCATTGAGCTGCTCATTTGGGATATTTTATTTACTAGGGGGAAAAAAAAGAAAACGTTCCGAGTCATGTGAATGCTGATTAAATATGTGAAAAGATCGTATATGAATGTTGAACACATAGAACTCAAACCATAGGGGATACACCTACATTAAAAAAAAAAAACAAAATATTTAAGAAAATTAAAAGTAGAACACTCAACAGAAAACATTTATGTTTGTGGTATTTTAAAAATACTGTAAATAAATCAATCAATAGCTTTGCAAAAAAAAAAAAGAAAAAAACAATTCTCCTAAAACAAATGTTTTCCTGTAGACAATACCATCGGTTAAAGCGAGTCAGAGAAAAAGCTACAGCACAAAATGGCAATGTTTTTTTAGACATTTCAGTGCAAGGGGTTGGTTAGATTATTAGAACATTTTAACAAAAGTGCCTATTCTTAATGTTAGCAAAGAGCAACAACAAAAACATTAGGCAACATCAAAATAAATTGTTTTTTTCTTTTATCTTTTTTTATACAACATTGCATCCTTACAAAAAAAATAGTATGAAATAGTCAAACACTACGTATTTATTCATTGAAGGGAATAGAAAGTGTTGCAGAAATGCAGAGAAAAACATGGGAAAAGTAATAAAGTTAAAAGAAAAATAGTAATGATGACATGTCTAACTCAATAAAAGGGGTCGATTTCTAAGCATATTATATAAATTTTGCACATTGGGATTTTTTCTTTGCTTTGTTTTTTTAACGTTTAAAACAAACACTGTCCTCTGGAGGTAGGTTACTTTTGCATTCCGCCTACGTCACGATATGGCGTCACGATGCGATTGTAGGACAGCAGGGAGTGATTGGACGGCCACTAACCACGTGACAAACTCTTTTCAAATGAAGGAATGAAACCAGGACCCTGTGGAACCGATTGATGTCCAAATGTCCCCGTGAATACGAATACAATTCACTTATACATGTAAAAAATGGAAAGAAAACGCTTTCAAAAGACTTAGAGAAAATAGTATTAAAAAATAAATAAAAAAAATAAAAAGACAATGAGACAGAATAAAAAAGATTGACTTTGATTATTTGACAAAAGTCAACAGCAAAAACGTGATTCAAGAAAAAATAAGTATCAAAATGCTCTTAAAACATTGGTTTTCAACATTTTTTGAGCCAAAGCACTCTATTTCATTAAACAATTCCAAGACACACCGTATGTCACATTTGTTTTAAAATAGATTTCTGGGAGCAGTTTTACGTTTTCTTTTAAAGTTTAAATTATCATGTTGCCTAAATTGACAGTATGGTCTGCATTTATATATAACGTATTTTCCGCACTATAAGGCGCACCTAAAAGCCTTTATTTTTTTCAAAAGCTGACCATGCGCCTCATAATACAGTGCGCCTTATTTATGGATCAATATTAAGCCGCAAAGTCTTGCAACTAACTTGCATCCGCCGACTAGATTTTTCCCCGAACGCCAAGTAGTCCGCGGTGTATGCTGGGATTTATTTACCGGCGTTTCATTGGCTAACCAATGTGTGAATCATTATTTGAATCGATCACTATTGGCTAAAGTTATTCGGAGGTAAAGGGGCGGATCCTTTTTATCATTTACAGGCTGGCATAGGCTTAAGCGGCAAAACAAAGCCTGCAATTGGCCGAAAAAGATGTGTCAGTCATCAGTTGAATCGATCACTATTGGCTAAAGTTATTCGGAGGTAAAGGGGCGGATCCTTTTTATCATTTACGGGCTGGCATAGGCTAAAGCGGCAAAACAAAGCCTGCAATTGGCCGAAAAAGATGAATGTGGATAGCACGTTGGGTTGACGGCATAGAGAAAGCATTTTTTTACTATTCTGTATTTGTAAATATTTTATTCTCCTGGATTTACTAAACTCACGCATATAAGAGGACCATGGTTGCACATTATTATTGAACACAACGACTTCGGTGAGCTACTCCGGCTATATATTTTCCCTGTATCTTGTTTCAGACTGAACTAGATGTTTCTGTGATAAGCGGTGCATGATGGAATGGAGTGTCTTTTTTAAGTTAAACTAAATTCCAAGTGTTTATTGTCATATGCACAGTAAAGTTGCGAGCGAAAAAGAAAATAGAAACTAAGGAATGGTTGGCATTTCTTGAATCCCAAGACTTTAACCTTCCGAATGATATTTGGGACGATGCATTTGAGTGACATCGTACGGACACCGCATCCGCACGTGTCTACGACACGCATTTGCTTCTTTGCAAGCTTTCGGAATGTTAAGGGGGTAATAAGTTTGACTGAACTATCTTACTGTTTTGTCGACGTTCCCATTGTAGCGCCTTATAATCTGGTGCGTCTTATGTATGTCAAATATAGGACCAAAAACTATTTTTTCGGGGTGCGCCTTATAACCCGGTGCGCCTTATATATATGTGTATATATATATATATATATATATATATATATATATATATATATATATATATATATATATATATATATATATATATATATATACATAGAGAGAGAGAGAGAGGGAGAGAGAGAGAGAGAGCTTTTCAAGTCACTAAGGACCTCCCAAAGCGCCTAAAATTGACAGTGTAAGGTTTTTCCTATCATTTGTAGTCACCTTGGCTATGGAAGTACAAGGTTATTCATTTCTGTTAATAATCTAATTTTCTTAAGTAATTTTGGACAAATTAGTAATGTGCTTCTCAAGTTTTACAACATTTTTTTATCTCGTTTGACAACAAAAATTTTTAAAAAGAATTCTTCAAGTGAGCAACAATTATCTGCAAGTGGAACATCTTTATTTTGGTTCATTATAATTGTGTGCAAGACTTTTACTTTCTTAGATTTCTTTTTTTTTCTGTGGAATCTTAAACAGCTTCATCAAACAAAATAACTTATTGCGGGATACTGGATACAGTCTCGCGGCTTCAAAAAGGGATTCAAAATACCCTTTTTTATTTGGCAAATTATGTGTAGTGTTCCTGCCCATAATCATCCAGATATGTTCCACGTGCCATGGATCTCGAGGAATTAATTTACAAAGTAGACGGTTTGATCTCATATCCACTTGAGCTGTTACGATACCGGAAGACAACGAGAAGCAAAACAAACAGCGTGTCCCATTTAAAAACAGACGATGATTGTAGTAATCAGGGAATGCATTGCCCTCATACCGGCTTGGAGTAATTGGAATTTTGCTGACCGTGTCACTGAGGGACTTCTGATTGTTTTGTCCGGGGCACTTTCTTTGATCATCTCAAGCTGTGTCCAGTAAGTCTACTTGCCGTCTTGTACACCATGCGTTCCTTTTCCACTTAGGTATATGATTGTGACTTTTCCTTCCTTGTTTTTCGCCCCGTCTTTTGCAATGAATATTGTATTGTCTCCCAGTTTGGTTCGTGTTTGCTGCTGATAGTTTTTTTGTTGTTCGCTTGCGTTGATCCTGGCTACGCACTGCATGTTTTTGGTCATCCAGCCTCCCATTTTTTGCCGATCAGTCCTGGTTAGTCTTTTTTAGCAGCCCACTAGCCTGCCTGTGGGTTGTTTTGTTTTTTGACAGTTTACTCCATTTTGACTGCTTGCCATTTGTTGTATCATTGCTGCGCCCATTCTCCAAAAAAACTACCAAAACTTGGCTTAAAACACTGAAAAACCTTTCGACTAATCAATATGTAAACCAATAGGGTGACTGGCTTGCTAGTGTGCTGGTGTGCTACACATGATTCCAGAGCTTAGGAAGTCAAAGACGAGACTACCTGTCTTCAAAATGCATTATCTCGGAAAATAATTGGAATATACCAATGACATATATAGATATTATTCAAACAACATGTACTATTTTCTCACATTTTCTATGTTTTAGAATTTAGGAATCCCTTTGAAATACCTCATCACAGCATTAATAACATTACTCTTGCATTAAAAACTTGTTTGATATCTTGCATGGGTGTTCTGATGCATGTCATTGGCTAAAAACACGGAAAAATATTGAATTTTTTTTCTTACCATCCTTAAAGTTAGAAAAGCACTACAGCACTCCTGCCGCTAGTGGTTAAAACGTGGTACTGCACTCCTGTCCTCAAGTCGTTAAATCAGGAAATTTTATCTCAGAGCTATATATGCACTCATAAAAAGAGCCACACCTAGCTCGCAAGATATATGTTCTCGACCCGTTCAAAGGCCTCAAAGACAATATGAGGGATTGTTTCAAGCCATTTTTTTCTATTACTTAAGTCGTGATTTTATGCAAGGGTGTGTTAAGATGCATGGTTGAGTGTGTATATGTCTTTTCCTGTGAGTCAAGCGCCACAGCGACAATGACAGATCACACCGGAATGTCCAATTGCAGGTTGCTGCATCCTGCTGTCATTGGGCTCATCCGTCAAGGGCACATGGTTCGCTCGGAGGCAGGCAGAAAGGCGACATACGGCATGTCACTCCTTGTGTCTCCTACCAACATCGGCACAACGTTGACACTCTTGTCCCAGCACGTGCTCCACTGGATTATCCATCGGATGTGACGTCAACACGAACGTTCAAAAAAAATAAATCAAACTGTCGTCATTACTTTAGAAAGCTCCAGGTGTGTCTGTCAAATGTGGCGAAACAAGCACCAAATTGTCAACTGTCAATCAAAGGAAAACAAGCACGATTATGTATCAGTGTGAATCCTACTACAATGAGGCACTCTAATGACCTAACCAATCCACTGATGACGCAATGAAAAAACACCGCACTTCATGCTGCGTTTGGTCATTTACAATAATGTGGGAGCTATGTCAGAATGCTTTTCCTGGCCTTCAGCACTATGTTGAACACCATCATCCTGGAGATCCTGGTGGAGAAAATCTTCCAACTGGGGCTCTCCATCTACTGCAGCCGGATCATGGACTTCCTCTCCGACCGCCCACAGACTGTGAAACTTGGCAGCCATGTCTCTTCCACCCTGACGCTGAGCACCGGATCCCCTCAAGGATGTGTGGTGAGCCCCGGGGATCAGAAGGCATTCAGGAAGTAGATTGAGACTCTGACGATGTGGTGTCACGCCAGAGGACAGGAAAAACACACTGAGTAATCAACACAGCCTAAAATATCTTTGGCTGCTCTCTGCCCAGTCTAGAAGGCATTGTTGGCTTGTGATACTGTAGCTGAGCCATTAAGAATCTAAAAGACAATTTCCACCCTGACCACCACCTTTTGACCTGCTGCCCTCTGGTAGGCGCTATAGGTCCCTCAAAAATAGGACGAACAGGCTCAGAGACAACTTCTACCCCAGGGCCATCACAACCTGAAACTGTCAGACAGGACGAAAGGAAGACTGAGATCACTTGCACTCGTTTCTTGGTTTTATTGAAAGGAAGGAAATGACAAGGTGGGATTCTTCGATCCGTTGGTTGGCGGATTGACGGAACTTGACAGGCGGGTGAAGGCTTGGCGGGAATGGTCGCGGACAGGCGTAATCGTAGTGTTGTTGGCCGGGGCTGGAGAAGAAGGGCGTCGTAGTATTCGGAAGAGTGATCAGGAGTCAGACGGGCAGGGCAGGTCGTAGGCAAATTCGGAAACTGGTCGGCAACGGAGATCAAGCAGAAAAACAGGAGGCAGGCAAAGAGTCGGAGGTACGGGCTTTCTGAGCAGATGGCAACAGATCGCATAGTACAATCGGACAAAGTGTTACCGGAAGCTGGGGATTTAAATGTACAGGGTGCGCCAATCAGCTGTCCTGGCTGTTGGCGCCAAATCCTGAACACAGGTGTTCCCGATCCGGGTGATTGTGACGGAAACGACCGCACAAAACTGTGAAAACCTTTGAGTAGACTCACATTTATTCGTATAGAATAGCAGGGGGTCTCAAAGGTCTGAATGGGCCACAATAATGGTAGATACAACATTTCCTGACCTCAATCCTACACAAGGCAAAGGAAAAATTAAAGAAAGAAACAAACACGATGAAAACAGAGAAACTTGAGAAGGGGGCCCCTTCTAAGAAAACTACACTGTACCTGCAGTGTACTACACTGCTACCTATAGACAAAACATAGTCACCATTGACAACAAAACATAAGTACAGTAACGACCGAAATTGTAAAAAAGTTCAAGATAGCAACGATAAAGTTTCCCCTTTCAATCAACCGGGTGATGCAGAAACTGTAAACAATCCAAAAAAAACAGAAGGAAGTATCATTTTTAGTATATGCTGCAGTCTGTCAAATAAATACTTTTTACGCCACTATACATTTTAGAAAGTTACAATGTAACTGGGGTGCACAGCCGCACGGTGCGGAGGGTTCAAGTCCAGCTACCGCAGCCTCCCCATGTGGAGTTTGCATGGTCTCCCCGTGTTAGCGTGTGTTTCCTCCGCGCACTTCGGTTTCCCCCCACATTCTAAAAAAACATGCATGTCAGGTTGATTGCCCGGTATAAATTGTCTATAGGTGTGAATGAGCGAGTGAGTTGTCGGTCCCTGTGTGCCCTGCGACTGGCTCGCAACCAGTTGAGGGAGTCCCCTGCCCACTGCCCGGAGAGAGCTGGGTTGCGCTCCAGCACCCCCGCGACCCTACTGAGGATAAGCGGTGCAGATAATGGATGGATGGATAGATAATGTAACTGACCCGGGTTGACATTAATATTTGAGTCAAAATTATTTTTTGTTTTCACATCACACCAGAAACGTGGCATCTCAAGGATGGCAGGTAATTACAAAAATTAAAACCAAACTTTTCCTGAAAACAACAAGTTCAACACAAGAAATTCGAGAGCTGTCAATTGAGTTGAAATTCAATTGTTTGACTACACCGCCAAATAAACAAGCTTATTGCCTCCCACAAAACGGCAGCCACTTGAATTAAGCCCTGGACGAAATCTGAACACAATGCTGTTGTTATAGCAAGTTTTCTTAACAAAGCGGGGCGAAATTAACCAAGTTGGGTTTTTGTCATCAGCACTGTTGTTTGTTGGCACCCGGTCGCATGTTTCAAGGTTCTCTTCAACTACAAAAATAGGAAAAATAGAAACATGAAACAATTTTACACCATTGACTGTACCTTTGAACAATGGTTAGATGGCAGACAATCTTTGTCGTATTTGGCGATTATATCCTTCTTCAACTCGATCGTTTTTCTCGCTGGTTTCTTCTTTTTCTGCTTCTTATCGAACATTTTCTTGGGACCCATAATTATCGGTTAAAAAAAAGGGAATTAAACGTTTTACATGACAAATTCTCAACAAGCGTTGTCGGACTTACGATCTCTCTTGAAATGATGGGCTAGAGTAGCCAAGATGGACACTCATTTCGCTTGGTCACACGTTTGGCTGTGTTCGGCTGTGGTCAACTATGTTCGGGTTTCTTCAGGTGTGTTTGGGTTTCATTTTTCAGTTATTTGTTAGAGTTGTCCAAGTACTTGGGTATCACTGTACGTTGAAACAAGGTCAATGTAAGATCTTGGGCGCGGGCCCGAACCTGACCCAACCAGGAACTTCGTAAACTCCAAGCTGCAAAGTTCAGCTGAAACGCACAGTTCGGCACTGGAGTACTTTGTGCTTACTTTGGCGGCAAATTAAAGCTTTGGGTTTAATTTGGGCTCTTTTTTCAAATCAAGTTAATCCCTCAGGTTTGGGCGGGTTCGGCTTTATATAACTGCGACTCGGGTCAGGTTGCGCTGAAATTTTCAGGCCCGATCCTACCTCTAATTCGAAGCCATAAGTATAATATAGGACTTTGTTTTGTAAGTGTTGGCTAGCAAACACAACCAAGGTTTTGTCTCCCTTGGCGACACGACAGTCTCTTCATATCTTTATTTTATTGTTCTGATGCTGTGTTTACGATGTGCAATGTTTGTTGCCATTATTTTGACACCACAGTTGAGATCACGCCTAGCTAAATTAGTCATTAACAAAAAACTCAACAGCCTGCAGGAAAGTACTGTAACAGCTCTGACCTGCTGCTCCTCCCCTCAAATTATCTTACTTGAATTGTACTTGGAAGCTACATTTCAGTCAACCCTTTGCTGACATTCATTCCTGTTGTTATTGTTTAACCGCAACTTAGTTTTGGCAGCTGCATCTTACATTTGATAATTGCAGAGTACTTTGATTCAGGTATCTGCCAATTTTTTATTTTTTACTTTTCTTTCTTAAGTTATTATTGGCCTTTGTATGCTTGTTTCACTCACTAGCCACTCATTATGTTAGCCACTTGGTTGGAATCTATTTTCCACTGCTATTAGCTATTGTTATTTTTACCTGCTCCATGCAAAGAAAGCTTGTTTTAGTCTGAGTCTTTTAACGTCCCATTTAATAGTCCATTTCACACAGCATGTTTGGTGACAACCGATGTTGGGTGCAATACTGAAAAAAATGATTAGTTACAGTTACTGGTTACTTCATTTAAAAAGTGATTGCGTTAACCTCCAAATCACTGACACCCAAAAGTAACGCGATTCTTTGAAAGTACAGTAATCATCTAGTTACAAATTACCGAATCCTTCATAATTTTTGGCTCGTGCAATCATAAGACCTTGCAAACTATCACAGCTAAGACACTCCATATCCATTTAGTATTTTGTTTTCAAACCACTCCAAAACATTGTTTTTCCTCCAGGCATGGTGTATAGCAAAAAAATACCAAAATTGGTCTGTCATAAAATCAGTAACATGTGGCCCACTAGTAATGTTGACTGAAGCAAATAATAAATATGTACAAAAGAAAATCACCATATACCAGGTGATGGGAGTAGCCCTTTAGCAATCTTACCCTTGGCTTTCTGTAAAAATTTTAGCCGAATTGATATCCAGCATGGAGACTGTCAATTAAAAAAAGGAAAGTTAACTGTGAAGGCTGCCGCTTCCAAAACAAGTGGAAATTCGGATATTCGTTTTGCCGAAATCTTAAACAACTGCGTCCGCCTCATTTGCCAGGAGGCTGTGGCTGTTTTCAAAGAATGTAATATACAGAGGCACTGCCAGAAGAGAAATGCTGACTACGAAAAGCTAACTGGAAACTAACGCGTTGAAAATGTGAAGCAACTGGAAGCTGTTTTGATGGCACAGCAGAGCTTTTTCATGAGGCCCTGCAAGTCAAATGAAAATCCTACAAAGGCGAGCTACGAGGTTGCGACGCTGATTGGCAACCAGTGCAAACCTTTCACGGAGGGTGAATTCATCAAAGACTGGCTGAATAGTCAGCCCTCATCCATTTTTAGCTTACCAAATCCGGCCCGCTTTCTGAAAAGTTTAGACACCCCTGCTGTAACTGCATTTTGTAATCATTTGGAAATAAAATGTTATGACAAAAAATAATTACAACAAATTTAGGGATGCACCATACTTATCGGGCCGATATTCATCATACTGATAAAGGCAAGATATAACGTCACAGTTACCAGGCATATAGAGTAAAAACATGTCAAAATGCTTCAAAGCATTTATGCTCTCTCTCTCTCTCTCTCTCTCTCTCTCTCTCTCTCTCGCTCTCTCATTCGCTCTCTCACCCTTTCTCTCTTTCTCTCTATCTCTATCACTATCTATCACAGGGGTGGCGAACACGCGGCTCTAGAGCCGAACGCGGCTCTTGGCCAATTAGAATGCGTCTCTTTGCCTTGTCATATTTTCTATATATTGTGGCTCTTTGCCTCGTTTCATGTTTAGCTTTTTTCCCTCTTAAAGCCCACTTCAATCCATCACAGTTAATAACAAAAAATAAATAATATTTTGAAATTAATTTGGCAGATTTGTTGTTTTTATGCTGCTCCAGACACATAACTGTCTGCCAATCATCTGAGTAGGTTACGTCCAATGCCGGTCAATGCGTGGTGTGGCTCTTTGACTCTCACAGTTAAAAAATTCGTCTCAGTGTCGAACTTGTTCGCCCCCCCTGATCTATCATATAAATGATTCTTTATTTATTTTTTGTAAAATGAGAACAATAATTCAAGAAGAGAAAAGTTACCAATCGTATTGCAGTTTACTTTTTACGGTTTTGCTACTTCGCCAATTATCATCAGTTGCCCTGGCCCTTTTCTGCCTGCATCTGCCTGTGCGTCAGTAATGTTGTGGTCTATTTGTCAAACAGCTTGAAGAACCTACATTGCCTACACGCAAATCTTTTTCAATTTCCAGTTTTTCTAAAAGTCATGTTAATAAAACACTCTGGACCGACAAAAGCACCAAAAGGCGAAGTAGATGCTTTCCATTGCCAACAAAGTTGAACTTCTCCAAATGCTAAAAGAAGATAAAAGCATTTTTACGCCACATTATTTCCAAATAACGTCTGCTTGATGGTGAGAAAATATCATCTGACGTAAAATGAAAGTTTTGAAACATTCAGAATTAATTTATGATGATTTATCAAGTCTGCCAAAAAATGCATATTTTCAAACTAATAATGTAAGTGCATCTTGTGGGCCAAATTCAGATTTTTCAGATAACCAATCAACACTTATTCTTTTTTAAATTATAATTTGACAGTACATAAATTATTTGTTAAAAAAAAAGTTTATAAATTTTATAAAGTACAATACTTTTATTTTTTGTTTGAAATGTTCTTTTCACGCTACATTTTTGGTTTTCTGCTAGTGTCCTATATCATCTGAAATAAAGTAGATCATGTCTTTAATCAATACGTAGTGCAATATATCAGCAAAAAAAAAAATATATATAATCTGTCAGTACATAATAATAATAATAATAATAATAATAATTTCCTTTGTATTGTCATTCTTTGTAACAGTGTACACAGAACGAAATGTCGATACACCTGACCCGTTGTAGCGAGTCGATGCAGCCGCAGCCAACAGAGGGCGCCGCCATTATACCAATTAGGTATGTCTCGGCCGAGGCGCGAACCAGCGACCTCCCAGTCTCAAAGCGGGCACACTACCATCTAGGCTACTGAGCTGGTACATGAATAATTTGTAAAAAAAGAATGTAATTCTAATTGTTAAACAAATGCTTGAGCCTGTATATTGGGTTTGTTATTTGGTTTCAATATATAATCAAGTAATAAATAAACAAATAAAGGTTTCTACTTTGCGGGTTTTGGCAAACGAGGTATTACTGTAAAATTAATCAAATTAATAGTTTTCTGGATAAATGTAATTGCCTGAAACTATGGCAAATACAAACAATAAATCTCACAAACCCCCTGGAGTGCCTTTGTGTACCACCAGGGGTACACATACCCTTGTATGAGAACCCCTGGTCCAAACATCACGGCAATAGTTGCACAGCATTTGCCCCCTCTGCAGTTAGAACCCCACAAGTGCATTTGTGGTGACCCACAGGTAAATCCAAACAGGAAGGGAAATAACAAGCCCAGCATTCATCCATCTGTCTGCCACACGACAGGTACATCGCAAGTCAAATATACGACTGCCCCGTAAATCAGCACATCACGCTTTAAGCAGCCTGTCTTGTCTGAGTAATTAGTAGTATCACAGAGAGGCATTTTGATGTCCCAAAATACCTTTAGATCATTTTACTTTTGATTATAAGTCAATTTCCACCAAAAGCCTCACTGTGAAGCAGCCAAACGTTCCTGAAAACCGTACACATAAAATTGATTTAGTAGCCACTTAGAGAATCGATCATGCAGCCGAATCGTTTAATGTTTAAAGAAGGTTCTCCTGATTTGTGGCTGTTGAGATAGAGTTCATATTCCACATTTGATGAGATAGAGTTCAGATTCCACATTTAAAGATTAAAAAGATGACCTGGTGTTTTCATAACGGCCCTCGCCTGCCCATACCCCTTTTGCTGCAGGGCCGTGTTGCTATTGCGGATACTTTACGACGGGCAATTTAGCTTCAGCTGCTATCTTAGCCATCTTAGGAATGGCCACGCTTAGAATCAAGTGCAATAAACCAGAGTGGGAAGTAGAGAAAGGAAGGGGGTGGGAAAATAATAGAAGACAACAAGCTTGTCTGGACTCCCCCACATACCCCACCTGGGAAAAAGCCTGAGGGTGACGTTTGTCAGGGATTTTCTTACTTTTTTTATGCATGAAACATGCAAACTTTGAAAACCGTTAGAGAAGGAAATCATACTGCTCTCACATATAGCATCATACTTTCACACATGCACAACTAAAATTGCATACCAACACAGTCATACCGTGCTCAAACACTACTGTACTCTCTGACACACACTAATATACTGTCTCAACAGACTACCATACTCTCTTACTCATCCTATTATACATTCATACTCTTTCACCCATACATTATACTCATACACACACTACAATGCTTTCACACACATACTACTATACTCCCACTGTAAAACTAATATAGGCTCTCAGACACTATTATACTCTCTAACATACAAATATAGAAGACAATTCCCACCACCTCTTTAACCTCTTGCCCTCCAGTAGGCTGTACAGGTCCCTCAAAAGAAAGACAAACAGACGGCTTCTTCCTCAGAGCCATCAAAACCCCAAACAAACGCACAAAACTGTAAAAACATATCTTGCGACAATTTGGACTGTGTTCTCTTTTTGCAGCTGCTGGATTAAACAGAGAAAAAAAATACCATTGCGCGAACCTGTGAAAAAAGTATAGTGGAGACATTTGTTATCCCTGGAGAGGAATGGGCACCAGCAGGCTGTACTTGCCCAAGATACACCACAATAAATGGTGCCCCTATGACCCTAGTGGTTAAGGATCAAGGTGCGGCTGAGTGCACAACCTATACGTTATTGTCTTGCAGTAAGGGGGAAAAACAGTCTCTCAGTCTGTTAATGGTGTGTTTGAGAGTAAAGTAATATGTGTGAGAGTATAGTCATGTGTGTATGAGAGAATAGTAGTATGTATGAGAGTATAGTAGTATGTAGTATAGTTTTAGAGTAATGTAGAGTTTTTATGACTATGCCTGTATGAAAGTATAGTCGTTGTATGATTATGTAAGAGCAAGTATGATTTACTTCTCTAACAGCCTTTCATAGAACCATTTGGGTTCCTCACAGAGAAAGGGTTTACCTCCACCCAAAAAGAAAATGTGTGTGTGTCATGTTCAAACATTTACTCTTCCACAGCAGCCGGGCTTTGTTGAGTCTGCCGAGCTCCAGGAAATCTCCTGAGACGGCGAGACTGATTTACAACCTTCCTGAGACCCAGCTGAGAAATGGAAGCAGCGAGAGAGAAGGGGAAAAAGAGACGAGGAAGAGTAGAGGACGGATGGATAAAGTTAGAGAAAAATGATGAAATATGGCGGCGATGGAGCGGATCGCGATATCAATGGAATGCAACACGGGTTGCTATTTGCTGGCTGCCCTTCACCTCTGCTCACATGCTCCCTTTCCATCCTCGCTCTCTATTTATCCCGACGCAGAGCGCACATAGACACAGCACGCACAAAGAGAGGCTGTAAATCTGCCAATGGGCGCTGGAAGGATGGAGATACCCATGACAGGCCCAATGCTGTGTTTGGAGAGAATGCAGATGTACCTGCCTCCAGCACATCCTCTTGCCTCCCCTCCCTTTTGATCCACTCGCTCTCTCTCCAGAACCGTCTTATGTTCTTAACCTCTTTCACCTTCAGTTTGGCTCAGGTCGCAGCATCACTTCTTTCTAGCCCCACTTGGGAAAGACAACAAAGCTCGGCCAGAGCCTGTTAGCAAAGAAAGACGAGTTGTGTTACATCATTTGTGATTGTTTTGTACTAAATAATGAATCTTCTCAGTGATCGTGAGGGGCGGGGCTTTGTTTTGAGAGATTCAGTGATCTAACGTGCTACATTTTTAATCATTAATGGTGATTTATTCATTATTTTTAATAAACTTGACAAAATGGCCCTTTTTGAGAGGGAAAAAGGAGAGAGGGCTTGAGCACTACCTAGTGTGTATCTGTGCATGGTGCATGCAATCCAGTTGAGTAACTAAGCATTGTCTTACCTTTGGTAAACCATGATTTGCCAATGACCTGCCGCTCTCCAAAACTTTTTTTGTGATTTTACGTAAACACTTTCATTCATTTCTGTAACAATGCTAACATTTAAACACTATTTTGACTTGTAACCAATTACAAACTAGCATGTGACAAATGAAAAGAGTGGGGTATTTGGGGTAGGTAACAATATAGCTACAATATTTGTTTAATAACATTAATAATTATTATTATTATTTGTTATCATTATTATTGTCATCATTATGATCATATCTGTGGGACGGCGGCTGGATGCTTAGTGCGCAGCCCCACGGTGCAGAGGTTCAGGGTTCAAGTCCAGCTACCGCAGCCTCCCCATGTGGAGTTTGCATGTTCTCCCCGTGCTTGCCTGGGTTTCTTCCGGGCACACTTGTTTCCTTCCACATTCCAAAAACATGCATTTCAGGTTAATTGGCCGGTTCAAATTGTCCTTAGGTGTGAGTGAGTGAGTTGTCTGTCCCTGTGTGGCTGGCAACCAGGTTAGGGTGTCCCCTGCCCACTGCCCGAGGACAGGTGAGATGTGCTGCAGCACCCCCGCGACCTTATTGAGGATAAGCGGTGCAGATCATGGATGGATGATGATATCTGATAACTATATGCCTTAGTGGACACTCAAATAAGAAAAGTACACATCACTTAATTTCTAACTTGCAAGAAATACAGTAAAGTACCGTACAAAACCCTGAGAGTAAAAATTCCAACCTGCTCTAAAAGACCTTCCCTGGGCCCTTTTTTTATATTAAATCTACCAGGTTACAAAAAGTAGATTCACCCGAAAGAATCAAAGAACAAAAACATTCATTGTTGATAGTGACAATGGTGTCAACAATGCATATTGATGTTATTATTATTATTATTATATTACTCAAAATAAAGAACAACAGTGAGGAAAAATTGTCAAAATAAGGAACTGGCATCTTATGCAATCTCCTTTGCAGGTGTCCAATATTAAAATCAGAAATAAGCAGAATTAACGTATCAATATCGTTAAAAATGATAATCTTTGGAGATGAGTGAGTACTAATGCTCAGTACCTACAATGTTAAATGATACAAGTATTGCTTGGTAGTATTGGCCTTTTGCTAAGGAATAGAAAATGATTAAGTGCAAATAAGTTTAAATAAATAATATAGGGACTTACCCCTGCGACTGGCTGGCGACCAGTTCAGGGTATCCCCTGCCCAATGTCCAAAGTTAACTGGATGGGCTCCAGCACCCCCGAGACCCTAGTGAGGATAAGCAGCGCTGAAAATGGATGGATGGATGTAGGGATTTAAGGTATTTATTTTCCATATGAATGATTTATCTTTTTTAGAAAGTTATGCTAGTAATATCAGAACATGGTATTGAAACTATGACTACTTGTCAACAACACCATTCTGGCTTGTGTCATCATTGCATTCTCTTTTTTCATCTTTCTTGGGGTTTGGGTGGCGTTTGGACTTTACTTGAACAGGCCTTTTTGTACTTTCACCATTTTCTTGCTAAACTGATAAATATAAATAACAAAAAAATGTAGGGATGACCATAATGTCCTTCTCCAACACTACCCCCACTCCTCAGTCCTCTTACCTAATGTGTTCCGCTCTAAACAGCTTTGCTAAAAGATGGTTTAAAGCAGGCAGGCGCAGTGGGAAAAAAGGCATACGAGCTGCTTGAGCTCAGTTGGTAATTGTTGACACATACCTAATAGAAAAAGTATGTAACTTTACATTTTTTTAAGGACACCTCAAAATGCGAACTGCTAGGTTGCAGTAGATAATACGCACTGTACTTTAAAAGGACTGTTATGCCATCACAAAACAGAGGAAGATTGTTCCATGAAAAGAGAAGACTCTGATCATGATAATTGTGACAAATATAAGCCCGATCGGTCCGCATGCCTTCAGAATCTATGTGTAGTCTGTATTGATCACGGAGTGAAAATTCTAACAATCCGCCAGTGGGCTTACTTCACAGACAGAACCCAGGACACGAAAGAAACGCAAAAGAAAAAGGAAAAGTTTTGCTTTCATAGTAATTGTAATGTACGCCGGTAATGGCAGGTTGAGGTGTTGTTAAAAGCATCTTTGTTCACCTGACAGTGTTATAACTCCGGCTAGTGTTTGAATCCATCTGTGTAAACGGCGATTGGCCCCCGGACAAGAACACGGCAACAAACGCTCGCAAGCGTAGAAGCGGGCGGGACTGTGAGTAAACAGGCGCTGTGTAAACCGGTCCGGCCCGCCAAACCTGATTTACACCAAAGTAAACTCGGTAAGCCGAACATCTCAATGCGACACCTAAACACCTGACAGGCCTCTCGTAAATAAGTCGGTCCGGCTACGCCCACATAATTTACAATGCGGACATCTCCCAAGCCAGTGTTTCTCAAAAAGTGGGGCGAAGGGATAGTGTGTATTATTTGACCAGTAGATATCGCTGTATTCTGTCATGCAACTGGAAATGTTTGACAAAAAAACAAGAAACAATACAAACTACCCGACCATAAAGCACCATTTTTCTTTCTTTTTTTGCCCGGCCTTTCATCAGGTTTTTGTTTTTTGGGGTTATTATTATATTGTCCCCCTTTAGGTCAGGCTCATGTTACGTTAAATAAATGGAAATTTATCAACCCACAAGTTAAAAAAAACAAATCATTTTTTTACGATTCTGCTATTATTTAAATTAATATTATTAGTTTTTAATGAATGAAATGTTTTACCACTAAAAGGTACTCAGTAAGAAATTCTAATTCTTTTTTTTGGATCTTATTTTGTGTAGGATATTTGCAAAAAACAATATTTTGGGAATCAGATTTGTTTTGTTTTGATTACAAAAAAATAGTTTTGCCCAACGTCAGAAAATGAAAGAGAGAAAGAGAGAAAGAGAGAAAGAGAGAAAGAAAGAAAGAAAGAAAGAAAGAAAGAAAGAAAGAAAGAAAGAAAGAAAGAAAGAAAGAAAGAAAGAAAGAAAGAAAGAAAGAAAGAAAGAAAGAAAGAAAGAGAAAAAAAGAAAGAAAGAATACAAGAAATAAACAGTAAAGACATGTAAAAATAAAGAAACAAAATGTCAGAAATAAAATAGGGGGGAAAATCAAAGTTACCCATAGCGGCAAGATGGCGGGCAATTATGTTTTTTCCATGTAGGTGAGCCTCATTCCATCCTTCCATTTCCTGCACAGCTTATGCTCACTAGGGTTGCAGGGGTGCTGGAGCCCATACCAGCCAACTTCAGGCAGTGGGCAGGGGACATCCTGAACTGGGTGCCAGCCAGTAGTAGAGACAGAAGACTCACTCGCTCATTCACACCTAGGGACAATTTGGACCAGCCAATTAACCTGATATGCATGTAGGTGCCCGAAGGAAACTCATGCATGAGAAGAACATGCAAACTCTGCACAGGTTGGCTGCAATAGCTGGAACCAAACCCTGAATCTGCGCACCGTGGGGATTTGCGCTAACTACCCAGCTGTTGTTCCGCCGTAAGTGTTATTTTAAGATAAATATAAACTTCTTGACTTACAAATATTTATAAAACAATGCACATTTATAAAATAGTTTGTGTATTTTGCTAATTATACTAATCTTATTTTGTGTGGGGCAATGAAAAAACAATATTTGAGAACAGTGGAATGTTTATGTCCGAACTTTTTAGTGGAAAATACGATTTGGCCCAACCTCACCGAGATGCTAGCTCCAGCAGCACCCAAATCAGATGAGTTTGAGACCCCTGTTGTGAGGAAAAGACCAAAAGAACTGGGTTGAAAAGCATCTCGGATTTTGTGATGTGGCGTGTAGACTTAAACTGGATTGGAAATATGTTGTGTCTGTACAGCATTGTGTTGCAGTGTTCAGTGTTACTAAAAAAGGAATTAGTTTCAGTGACTAGTTACCTGATTTAAAAAGTGATTGTGTTACCTCCGGATTATTGACACCCAAAGGTATCGCTATACTCTGAAAGTGACTACTTAGTTACATATTACCGTATATACTCACATTGAAGCCACCCTTCAAAAATTGCATAAAAATAGCCACATAATAAAAGTGATAGAGGAAACCTGTATACCAACATGTGGAAGTGATGGCACCTTCATATTTCTTGGCCTGTGCAATATTAATTGCTTAGAAAATATCAGTCGAGACACTCCATATCTATTTTGTCTTTGGTGTTCTGTGTTCACATTTTCCATATTGCTTTCCTTATTCCTGTACAAATAACATCCACTCCCGACGACTGCCTACAATTTGCTACTGAATCCCTTATCTCTGTATTTCATTTCATAGTTGTAAATATGGCATGGATGTGAGTATATACAGTAGGACGAAAACAGAATACCAGTGGGAAGAAATCATGCGTCTGCGTACTCTGTGCTTGAGGCAGCTTCACTTTAACTGTATTAAGTGGTATCTTGTAGGTAGTTACAAACATTCCAACCGTACCCCGTGTGCTTAGGGTTGTGTTGCTGGTGGAATGAGGGGCATGTGTTACTTCACTCCCGGATAAGGAACCGCTAATAAGCAGCATGTATTGTAATTCATGTTCTGATTTTTTTTCAAGGCAAGTCAAGTCAAATTTATTTGTAAAGCCCTTAATCGCAAGATGTCTCAAAGGACTGCACAGGTAACAATTAAACCAACCCCTGATCTGAAACCATCATGCGGGCAACGAAAAACTCAAAACCTCTGCACGAGGAAAATTAAAAAAAATCTGTGAATTTAATTTTCTCTTTACCTCTGACAATTAAGGGAGACAGATGACTTATATTAAGCAGGTTGTAAACATAGGTGTCGCCATTGAAAAACAGCATGTACATATGCTAATTGCCAACTAAACAACACATTCAGCCACATGATGTGGGTAGAGTAGCCAAAAATGTTACTCAAGTAAAAGTACTCTTACTTTAGAATAATAATACTCAAGTAGAAGTAAAATTAGTCATCCAAATACTTACTTGAGTAAAAGTAGAAAAGTACTTGGTAAAAAAAGGACTCAAGTTGTCACGGGTGCCATGGCGTCCAATTGGCCCGCCCGTGTGGCGCCAGCTGTGGCTCGTTGACAGATTGGCTCTCCTTCTATTTAAGTTCAGTGTTCTCACTATCTGTTTGTCAGTCCGTCAATGAACCTCTGCCCTGCAAGACATGGGTTCTGACTCAGTCCTATTGCCTGTTGGTATTTCCTGTCCGGCATTGTTCCCCTTTATTTTGTCCTGTTTGATATTGGTTTCCAGTTTTGTTCCCGTCTATTTTTGTCCTGTTTATTATTCTCTCCAGCTTTCGTTCCCGTTTAGTTTGTCCCATTTAATTTCGACATCCTGTTTCTATATCAATCCTGTCCGTCCCGTCCTGTCCGGTATCAACCTCATCTGATATCATCATCTGCCATTTTTTGGTGTCGATCTCGTCGGTCTCTGGCTTCCTGTCTTTCCACGCCAGACTGCTGCCTAACGTGCATGACTCACCATTTCCCACAAAATAAAAGCTTGTGTGAGAATGTCACGCATCCGGTTCCGGTTCTTGACACAAGTACTGAGTAACCGTAGCAACGTCGATTTTTTTAAATTAACCAATCAGATTATCAAAGTCCATCCAATCAACCAAAAAAAAAAAAATTAATTTTAAAGTACATTAAAAATAATCCACGTAATTTAATGTGCTTTAATAAACAATACAATATAAATCAAATAAATAAATTAAGCACATGTAGCACCAAATAACACATTTATAGCCCCAATACTTAACAGGCTCTGCAAGCAGAGCAACAAGCTAGTCCATGAACACGAACAAAGGAGACATTGCATATTGTAGCTATGTTTGTAAGGGGGTCATGCTTTTGATATGAGGCCAGGGGTCCTCCTCCTCGTCTGTGTTTTTATAGTCGGTATTGTTAAGTGAAATTCTGTTTCATCTGTAAACAACTTTTCCTTGCTAAAGTTTAACACGGTCACGTGACGAGGCCGCTACGTTTGATTGGTTAAACAGGGTAGAGCCTGCCGGAGTTCTGTGTCTAAATAAATGTGCCTTAGCAAAGACAGACAGACGCTTACTAACATGGAGGGGATTTATTAAGTAACAAAGTAACGACTTTAATGTTGCCTAATATAGCGCGGTAAGAGTACCGTTTTTTTCTTTCACAAATGTACTCAAGTAAAAGTATAGGGATTTAAAATACTCCTATACGTACAAGATTTCCCAAAATTTACTCAAGTAAATGTAACGGAGTAAATGTACTCTGTTACTACCCACCTCTGTCAGCCACACATTCACACCAGAAGTGGCAGAGTAATGCAACATGATTGAGTAACAAAATGTTATCAATAACACATTACAGTACTTATTACAGAATGTGTTACTCCTAACACTGATTGTGTGTTTGTGTCATGGGCGAGCATGCATGGGAGAATGACCCTGGCCTGAGGCAATGCCTCACCTCGCCTCGCCTACCCATAGCCGGGCTCAGATCAAGGCCCACAGCCAGTTCCACTTCTCCGTCCGCCATAAATCCTCCCTGCCTTTGTCTGATCTCTCTTTCACTCGCTGAAACTTATCCTCTTCCATTAAGAGTGATGGATCAGCAGCTCTTAGGGCGTAAGAGACTGAGGTTACAGGTCCTTGAAGATAAAAAAATATATATCGGTACAAATGTGACGCTAATGTACACACAGGTGTACAGCCAACAGCACTTGAAAGGAAATGTCAAAGCAGATATTCTTTGAAGAAAAACAAAATATCATATCCACTTGAACAGAATTCTGCCTGTATTTAGTTTAATCACAAATGTTGTCAAAAAACTACAGTAGTTTTTGCAAAACTTGAGGGAACTGGAACTGGGATAACCTGTGTTTGTGCTCTCTCTGGTGGTGTTTTTTGGTCATGGCATCTGCACGCTTAAGATTCACCAAAGCGTATACTGTATAGAAACTATTCCCCTTTATACTTTCCTGTCAATCACTCACACAACCTATTATTTCTGTAATTACACATTTCTTGAAAGCTGTGATAATTTATGCATATTTGAATGCCTATGAGTGTTAGTCGGTTTGAAGTATCATGTAAACAAATATAGTAGAGCGTGTTGTTATTATTTTCAATGAATGGAGTTTGTTCAGGGGCGTTTAGTCCAACCGCAAAGTACTAATGATACTTGTTGGCAGGGGATGTAACAAAATATTCTTCACGTGTTACAACAGCCACCTCTGCTGTGTGGATTTAACTGCAGGTGGGTTTTTTTTCACTTAACAGATATCCTGCCGTGTTTTGAAGTATTTTGAGCGATACGGATAAGATGTGTAATTAAATTACCACAAAATGTAATGTGATTCCTTAAAGCAAAGGAGGGCGAACTTTTTATTTGGACCGGAAAACAAAAACGTTAAAATATATTGATAATATGTATCTAATTATTACAAAAAAAACATTCCAATTTTTTTCTCGTGTATTTACAAATGCAATAAAAACAGTTCTTCTTTTTGAATTTTTCAATGCATAGTATCAAATGTATTGCTTTTAAAAATGGGCATCGTTGGTTACTATGCTTTAATTCTGATTGTTTCAAAACCAGTTTGATCAAATGGTCTATTTATAGATCAAACATGAAATATCGAAAGTGCATATGGATGTCTGCATAAGTATTCATCAGGGCAAGTCAGAGCCTTCATGGGGCCCTAAGCAAAATTGTATTTGGGGCCCCTTATTACTCGATCATTTGCAAACCTAATAGAAGTCATTCCATGTTCTAAACCAGGGATGAGCTACTATTTAGAGTCGGGGGCCGCATTGGGTCCAAAAGTTTGGGCCAAAGGGCCTATATTGGAAAAAGATCAAATTTTTAAATTTGGAAATACATGAACATGCAGACATTTACATGGTATAGTTCTTTTGAACTAGATTAGTCTCATTAAATCTAAGCTAAATTATGTATAAGGTCCCTATTTTAAGCAAGTTTTCAAGCGTTACAGTAGTTGTACTTTTTAAAGGTACTTTTTTATTACTGTAGTTGGATTTTTGTTGAAGTTCAGTAGTTTTTTTGTAGTATTACTGTAGTTTTGTCTTTGTACTATTTCTGAAGTAGCTTCCCTGGCAGTTTTTCCCTTATGAACTTCTTAGTATTCCTGTCATATTTTTGTTGTATTACAATACTAAATTTTTGTTATATGTCTGTAGTATTTTTGCTGTATTACAGTACTTTAATGATTTTGGTGCTTTTGTAGAAATACTCTATTATATATTTTTTGTTTTTGTTTTGTACTATTCCTGTTATATTTTGTAGTATTTCTATTGTAGATGTTTTTATGTACATCTGTAGTATTTCTGTAGTTTTGTTTTTGGAGTATTTTTGTCGTATTTCCATTGTAGAATTTTTGTAGCATTGCTCTAGTTGCATTTTAGCAGTATTCCTGTTGTAATACTTCTGTAGTAGTATATCTGTAGTAATACTTTTCTGTTAGTGTTTTGAGTTACAATATTATGAAGTGGTATTTTTTATGTATTTCTGAAGCAGTATTTTAGTAATGTTTTTGTATTTTTTCTGTAGTATTCTCATAGTATTGTTTTTGTCATATTTATTTCGTATTTCCGTGATATTACAGTAATTTTGTTATTATAGTAATTCTGTGGTAATATTTCTGTAGTATTTTGTATCATAGTATTTTGTCGTATTTCTATACTATTTTTTTCTTTTCTAAATGAAAGCAAAGTGATATATATGGTCCCTGTTTTTAAGCACTATATGTGATATTTACTTTTGTAGTGATTTTGCAGTATTTCTGTTTTTGTTGTAGACACACGAAAGTGACAATAGGGACATAGTTGGCACCAAAGAAGTTAACCCTTCTTTGAGGCCCCCTAGTGGTCGGGGGCTCCAAGCAGCCGCTTAGTTCGCTTGTGCCTTGGGCCAGCTCTTCAACTAAACTTTTCTAAAGCTCAATTTCTCCTCATTGTAGTTTTTTGGCATGAATGAAATGTTTACAAAAAAGGCTAAAAAATGAGATTCGTCATTTTGAAATAGCAGCGATGACATGGACAAAATGGACACACCTTCGTTATCTTATGTATTGCCAAGGTATCAGATTGCAGTGTGTATTGGTCCAAATGGGGCTGAAATAATTGTCAAAATAATTCTTCATAATTGCCCAAAAGATTAAAACCTCGTGAAAAGGCTGGGCAAAAACAAATGAGTAGAAAAACGTTTGCTGTTTGGTCACTTTGAGTCTCCGAGGTTTTTATTATTTCCCGTGATTTATGGCAGTAGTCTACAACCTTTTCTGTACCAACAATAACAATAATTATGAGCTCTATTCCACTGTGTAATGACCACATTACTAAGGATGTGGTTGATATAGAAAAAGTAATTTGATTTTATCTCATCATTACACTATTTTTTACTCATTTTCGTAGTGCAATGGTTAGCACATTCGCCTATGAAATGAAATGATCTGCAATGCTTTTCAAGTCAATGACTTCCTAAAGCGTTTTACAATGTGCTTCACATCACCCAATAGCGGCCTTGTATTGCAGCCATGTAAGACGCTAACTTGCTTATTGGGGGTATTAGGGGTTCAGTGTCTTACCCAAGGACACTTCAACATGTAACACAGACAAGCCGGGATTCGAACTGAGATCCCTTGATCCCAAGACGAGCGCTCTACCTCCTGAGCTACTGCTGCCTAACAGGGGGAGGGATCTGTGCCACCAGGCTGTACTTGCTCAAGACACACCACAGGAAAGGGATCCAACCTACCAATTTTACAATGTTGTTTTGCTGCACTTTTTCCCATAATGCTCAATTACAACATCGTACAACGTGGCACTGTGATTAAAAAATACAGTGATGATCAGATAAACTCTAATGCTTTTTCCATTATCATCTACAATCTTAGTGGCCCGGTGGTTACGATTCAGTGTTTTCACGGCCGTGGTATCGATTCCCGTTGCTTCCATGCCGAGCATGTCAGCGATATTTGTCGACAGATTAATCATTGTTCAATTACGGTGATTATGCTGCCATAAATCTTCTTTACAACACATACACAAACTGAAGTGAACGCTGATCTAATTTTTGGAAGCCAATTTTGAGCTTATGAGGTAAAAAAAAACATGTATGTATACACCGTATAAGAAAATAATTAGGCGTATTGCCGGTCCACGGCCGGTGGTTGCCGACCACTGCTTTACATCACTTGTTTTTCGGCTGCACTCAACACAACAGCGACATCCAGTGGTCCCTTTAAGCGGAATTGGGTTTGTGGGATGGGAAAAAAAATATTTGTGAACCAAACCACAATGTTCTAAAGTTTTTATCGTTTCATCCCACAGAAGTGTCAATTATCGGATAAAGCTGCAAAAGAGGAAAGTGAGTTGTCAGTTGAATAAATCAAATGAGAACTTTAAAAAAAAGATTACTTTTGAAAACTAAATCTTAATAACTTTTTCTCATGTGTAAACAGTTTATCTATTTATTCACTACATGTGACATTTGAATCTACCGCTAACAAAACATTTGCACACAGTTCAATTGCACAAAAGCGTTTTTTTTTCCATCAGATAAATCCGAATCGAATTTTAGAAAAGATGTCGACTCCGACGGCGTTACATGCGGCTGCAGCTGCAGTTTATGTGAATGATGTTGCCCTCAGGTGGCGAGACAGGAACACAACAGTGAGTCAGTCTCAAGTCCATCAGCCACTTGAAAGATTCACTACTCGCGCTTTCATCTGCCTGCTTGTATAGCAGCCCATTTGTGTTTCAATGAATTGTGCGTTTGATTTAAGTCGTTGGTGTGTGCGGGAGCGTGTGTGCGGTACCCTGCGTGTTTGTGTGCGTGCGTGCCTGCGCAAGTTTTCCACTGGCAATCCACTGCGCATGCGCGCTGCACGAACCGGCTCATTCACGGGAATGTGTTGACCTACTGCGCCTGCGCGTTGCACGGCCGGACAGCAGAGGCACATAAAGCCTGCTAAATTGCACTCGGGTAATAAAATGGCAATAAAATGACAACAACAGTGCATTAATCCATCACCAGGGAGCGCTGAAGGCGGTGTAAAGTACTATAGATGGAAACACGAATGATTTCTGAGCTTTAGGCGCTTGGTGACTGTAATGCTCGTTCAGCGTGGCCGGTGGCGGTTAGAAGCAGTGGACAAATATTTAACAGTTAACACCAATATGCTTGAAAAAAAACAATGGCGACACTTAAAAGACTGCAATTTAACCTTAATAGTTCTACCTATTCTGCCCAAGACTTTATGTGTTTTTTTTAATATTCATCTGTGAAGAAAATTTACATCAACATTCTGCAACTTTGTGTTACCTTAAAGAGTAGAAGTTATAGAAAACGTCCGTGTCGGCAGCTGTTCTGAGAATGTTTACATGATCTGTCCCTTGGTAGCCTTGCAGAGACAGTCAGTAGCATACCTGTCAACCTGTACGGTTTTGCCGTTCAAAGTACGTTTTTTATTCATTTTAAGACGAGTACGACGTACAAGTAAATCTGTATGGAAAAACGCAAATTTGTCAATGATGGGTACCATCCGGTATAGACCGACTATCACGAAACAGCAAATCAATCAAGTCAAAGGAGTTCGCCGCGGAAGCCTCTATCTCTGTATCGTTTTGTTTTTTTTTCCGTTGCAAACGAAGCGAGCGGTTTGATGCTACAGTGCGCAAGCGTCTGCCGCCTGGGGATTTCCCATCATGCATCATTCTGGAAAAAAAAAATGGGGTACGATTATTTTGTACGGGAAAATACGACAGTTTGTACGGGCATTTAGCCGTGGAGGTTGACAGGTATGCAGTAGGGCCAAACAAACTACTTGCCTGCTTGACCCATTTCCAGCTTCACTAGTGAGAGATCTTTTTGGGATCTTGGGACTTTTAGTTTTAAATATTATGAGTATATTTATTTTCTCAGGTATTCTTCCAGTAGTCTTTAAGTCAAGTCACATTTATTTGTATAACCATTAATCACATAATGTCTCAAAGGACTGCACCGGTTACAATTACACCATCTCTTGATCTTAAACCAACATGCGGGCAAGGAAAAATTCAAAACTTCAGCTTGAGGAAAATAAAAAAAACTTGAGATGGGGCCCTCACAAGTGGTAATCCCCCTTCCAGGATGGCCAGGGTGCAATAGTTTTAGTATTGAGTAACAGTACACAAAACATAATGAACATCAATAAAAGAAAAAAAATAGGTTATATGTTGAAATTTGTCCAGAACGTACATGACAACAACAACTCAAGCCTATATAGTCCAAAATAGCCCCGGTCAGCAATGAAACCTCTAGCCTGTAAAATAGTCCAAAAAGTCCATGAGCGCAACAACGCAGCTATCCATCTCTGCTGGCTGATCGATGCAGACATTGACACTTGAGGTCCAGACGCTGGTCTGCTGACTAATTTCGAATCGTCCTTCTCCTTTGTATCATCATCAGCCAGGCAGTCGGAAAAAGACATGGAAAGAAAAGTATGAGGTGGGCATCAATCATAAGCATAATGTTATTATTATGTTATTACCAGCTTGTAATTATTAGAAGTATGGTTGAAATGAACACAGTCAACCACTAAAGCATAGTTTTTAAAGGCACTGATCTTGTCAATTATGTCTCATGCCAGTAAAAAAATCAAATTTCCTAGAAAATTACATTGACCCACCTCTGGTGAACTATTTTCAGAACCAGCCCGTGGGCTACTCTGGTCCTGACAGGGGGCCACCTGTGGGCACAATGTTGGAGTTCCCTGCATTACACAATACAACGACATCTGGTGGTTAAATAATACTATGTGTTCCTTCAAAGACCTACATCTGTTTTGAGTTGAAGTTACATGGGATAGAATTGTCAGAATTTTTACCAGCATACTGTACAATGATCGAAAAAAGTAATCGTATTGTGGCAAACATAAGTTGAAATGTAATTTTTTGATTTTGTGGCTCCCGTAAATGAAAGTTTTGATAAGAAGCGGTGATTTATATGGACAAAGGAAACCATAAACAGGAGGCGTTGGTAACTGGTCAGGGGGTGCTGGCAAGCTGGTAAGTGGGCCCCGTGGGTCAAGCTGTCATTTCCTGTTCCTCTGCCCCTTTACTCTCATTTCGCTCTCGTTCCAACGTGGGTCGCCTTCATCTATATCAAGTGCTTCCTGCCAGAATCCCCCACCCCCAATAGAAACCAGATGAGCCTCTCGGACTCTGGGTTGGCGCTCCTCATCATTGAGGCAGCACATCTGTCAAACATTTTCATGTAGCTGGTGTTCTCATTTTGCAATATTAAAAAAAAAAATTCTCCTGGCCTGATTATTTTGGCCGATTTACTACAACAACATGAACTCACCGTTTGAGATTTCAGCATGAAGTCGCACCAGCTGCCTTTGCTTGCGAAAACGCGCCATTTACTTTTGACACAGCGTGAGACATCGGCTCTGACAAAACACTTGAGGAGACACGCTTACCATTTCTGTGTAGAAGGAACCTCAGACTGTCGTCCTTGACTCCTCTGCATGTTTTGAATTGAATTAGGTGAGAACATGCTGCAGAGGAAAGGTTCAAAAAACAAATTATATGATCTGGCCAAAAAACTATGACAAAGCACGAATAGAACTGTTTTTTTCATTACAGAAGACATTATTGTGAGCTACTAAATCTGACAAGGAAAAAAAAAGAAAAAGTACTCCAATAACATTCTATAAGCCCTATATTAGTCTACTTTTCTGGTCTCAGCTCCTGGAGTCCCTATGGTACGCGGACTGGATATGACCAGCTTCCACAGTTGGTCTGGCCCCCTGAACAATACCAGAGTGCAATTTGTCTGCGTTTTTTTTAACCTAAAAAAATTCAAAATCTGGGTGTGCATTTTTGGTTATAATGGGAATTTCTTGTATGTATTTTTGTCTAGTATTCAAATCAATGATTCTTTTTTTACTGAATAAAAGTTTCTTTGCACCACTAGGAGGCACCAAATATTACACACTGTCCCGTTGACAATATCAAGTTGTTTGTGCTCACATTAGTCCAAACCAGGGCTAGGCAAACTACAGTTTGGCAGCCACATAAATCCCGCTGGGCTTTTAAATCCGTCCCGCCAAATAAAAATGCTTAAAACGATAATATTTATAAAATGGTTAAAAAGAAAAGTACAACTAATAAAAATGGACAATTTGGTGGTATTTCTGTCCATGGTTTTCCCTATAAAAATATATAGTTTTTCATTAAGATATAATGTGTACTGCTTTCAAAGCAAGGCCAACATTAAAATCACTAGCTACATATTTCAGTACTTGGTATCTTGTTTATCATCAAATTATTTCATTTATCGGGATAGTTATCAAATATCACGCATAATGAATTATTCTGAGCTAGCCTTATTGTATTTTCAGGGCATATTATTGAATTTAGTGCTTGAAAACGGGACATATGGAATTACTTTGCTTTAACTAAGAGTGTTTTAAAACCATGTTGATGAAATGGTCTATTAATAGGCAAATTTGAAAAATAGAATTGATCATGCACGTGTTGATGTGTGCCTTTTTACTAATTCAAAAATGCGTATTGTTACTGTTTTTCTAAAAATACATGACTTCATTTTTTGCATGAATGTAATGTTTACAATGAAAAAATGCAAAATGGCAAAAAGTTTTTTAAAAATGCCATGAAAAGGAGATTTATCTTTGGAAAATAGCAATTACCATATGAGAAACATTGAATAAGCCTCCATTATCTTTATTCCTCTTGTATCGCAGAGGTATGGGATTCAAGACTGTACTATATCTGCAGATACAAAAAAACGTATCCATTTAATTTCCCTTCCGGCCCTTGTGACGAATTTCTTAAAACGTTTGCCCACCCTTGGTCCAAACACCTCTCTTTTACAACCTTTCATGTAAAGAAGCAAAAACACCCATTTTTATCCATATCGCCAGACAACCATTTTGCCACTTTTTTGTTGAGTAAGGATAACTTAAGAGTTCGCAGGGCTCAGGCAACACTCAATCATTTTCACTCAAAAGAAAGATCCATAATTGCCCTCCTTCATATGGATTTAAAAAATGAATTCGGTGCTCAACAATAAACATTGTGGGGAAAACGTTTTTAAAACCCTCCCATGAAAATAAGCCAATTTTATCAGATTTATTACCTTATACATATAGGGTATTAGCTTTGTATTTTTCATTTAAAGTGGATTACAAAAAATTATGATCTTTCCCACCAGATAATTTTGTTTTACATTGAACTCTCTTCAACGCATGTAAGAAGAAGTCGTCTTAGAAGACAAATTTCCAAGACTTGGTCCACACGGCATTTATTTCAGTCCAGCAGTTGAGATGGAGGACGAAGTGTTTATACAGAAAGTGTTTGGACAAATGGCCACATATGTGATACAGAGCCTAAGTGTAATGCTCTGTATCATGAGTGTGCCCTCAGAAGTACGACACCTACCAGACATTCTACTAAAACAAGAATCCGCTATGAATCACTGCCCGCCTTTACTTCACTGAGTTTTATTAGAAATGTGTTTACTTCTAATCAGCGTAATGGACCACGCTGCAAGCACTCGAATACGTCTTTAACGTATATTTATATATACTTTAAATATATCCTGGTGATGACAGGCTCTGTATAAGGATGGCGGTTGTAATGTTGAAGTATAAAAGTTATTCAAGAACCTGCCAAGATCCTCTTTATCGTTTTTTGTGTTAAAGCCAGGCCATATTTAAAGTAATAGATTTGCTATGGAATGTGGCTTTATAAAGTATTTATCGAGGCCTTTATAAGCCACTAAAAGTCATAAGGTCTAGGTGACTGTTGTGGGGCTTCCAGAGCTCCAGTATCAATTATTACTATAGAATATCAAAAGTGCCAATGGAGAGTGTGGTGGGCTTCACCACTCTATAAACTTGTCCGCCTGATGGACCAGGCTGACAAATATTTTTCATGTGGTGATTAAAATATTACACGTGTAGGGTTTTACAATAAACAGATGTTCTTCTCGCCCTTTTAAGCCGCTGGATTTTTATTTCACTATGCTTTTGCCAGGCATATCAGACCGCAAGCGAGCATAACACAATGTGTAACATTAGAGAGTTTAAAACATGGTGTTATGTTCGAAGCAGGACAAAACATTGGTCAGCGAGGGGTCAAAGACGTCCGGCTAAGCGTCTGCCTCCAAACGTGTCTGGGCCGAATGCTAAAGGATTAACGCTCGGCACACATACGGCCACCCAGGTGAAACTCAAGACGACTTTTAACGGCTGAGGCCGCCAATAAGTAGGCGTCATAAATTTGGGGATGCGTGACGTCTGAGGCTCGCTTCCAGGAAGCGACGTCACGGTGGAGAAAAAGCGGAAGCTGGTCGGACGACCTTGCTTCAGAAGCCTTGTAAGGTACGGGAACAGGTTTGTTGGTAGCTGTGGCTTTGTGTAGTAACAGCCAGAAAACAGGTAGACCCTTGTGGTGTTAGACCCATATGCTACAAACTAAAGTGGGGGTCTTCAACCTTTTTCAAGCTAATTATTTTATTTTGCTCATTATAAGAATTATTTTCTACAAAGAATAGACAATAAAACTTAAAACAGGCTAAACAATCATCAACCTGCCAAAGTGAACGAACAAAGGCAAGACATCCAGACGCTCCCCTACTTACGACCATTCGACTTACGAAAAACGGTAGATACGAACATTTTCTATGGAATGTTGAAAAATATCTGGACATTGCTGTGAGTTAGATTTTGTACTGTGTGCATCTTTTGCCGAGTACAGGACAGTAGTGTAGTGATTTTTTCCGCCACTACCGAGGTGTGGCTCTGTGAGAGGTCATCCAGCGTCCACCTCAAAAAAGAAATCCGGCTTCCTCTCCCCAGTTCGCGTGTAAACATCCTATACTGTATCTCCAGCGCACTAAGAACGTTGATATTTTTATTGTTTAATATCTCGCTCATCCATTCAATCTGGTTGGTGTAAAGTGTAAAGAAGAGGCGAGCCGTTTCATTTGAAATGAAAGGGGAATATGGGAAAATGGTTGGATCATTTTTTTCGGGCACATTTTACCACGGAAAAGGAAGTCACCTAACTTTTAAATTTCATCTTCCAAAAGTGAGTTAAACTTAACTTTATAGAGAATATTATTTTTAGTAAAAAAATCATACAGGTTACTTACACAAGCCTTAAACATACTTATATAAACCTAAAACATACATTACATACTAAATATAGCACTGAAGCAACTTATGAACAAATTAAAAAAATCTCATCTCAATAGCGCAGCATCTCCAGTTCAGACTTTACAGTGAAGTGTCCAAACATTTGCTAGCATCTAAAGTGGCGGTCTCCAACATTTTTCAAGCTGAGAGCTACTTTTTCTTACTAATTAGCGCAAAGGGCACCTACTTCAATCTCATCTCATTAGCTGCACCGCTTATCCTCAGTAGGGCCGCGGGGGGGCTGGAGCCCATCCCAGCAATCATCGGGCAGTGGGCAGGGGACACCCTGAACTGGTTGACAGCCAATCACAGGGCACACAGGGACAGACAACTTGCTCACTCATTCACACCTAGGGACAATTTGGACAAGCCAATCCACCTGAAATGCATGTCTTTGGAATGTGGGAGGAAACCCACGCAAGCACAGGGAGAATATACAAACTCCGCACAGGAAGTCCGGTGGCTGGATTTGAACCCACACAGGACCCAAGACCTTAGAACTGTGCCGCACACGCGCTAACCACTGCGCCGCCATGCTTACTTATAAATAAATGAAAATTAAATGAATAAAAGTGTTATTACTATGTTGTTAGCAGGGGCGATTTTAGGTTCAGAGCCTTATGGATTCTGAGCACCCATAATGTCTGGCTGATTTTTTTATTTTTTTTCATTTCACTTAAAGTGATTTGGGATCATTCAACACTGTTCATGTCACGTTTGTGAACATCACATTACACTTTGTGGTTAGCAGGAACACTATTCTTACGCCATGTCCAGTTTTTAAGTATTTATTTCTAGCAGAGTACACTCACAGTCACTAACACTTACAGAAAAAGCATTGAACTTATCAGACAATGATGCATTCTATTCAACAACTTTATAATTCAACCCATTATATTTAGACCTCTTGGGTTGAATTATATGACCTTGGTCGGTCGGTCGGTCGGTCGGTGGGTGGGTGGGTGGGTGGATTGGTACGGGTGGGTGGGTCGGTCGCTCGGTCGCTCGCTCGGTCGCTCGCTCGATCGATCGATAGATAGATAGATAGATAATTCAACCCTACACTTTACAAATTGAGCTGTGTCGCTGGACATGGAGGGTTGCAAATATGTCAAAAACACAGCCAGGTGCTGGAGTCTGTTTTGACATGTGGTCCTTGGAAGCTTGTTTAGTTTTACAGTTTTGTTTTTTTTTTTTTTTAATTTTGCATTTTTCATCATACTTAGGTCTATATCGTTCTTTTTTATGGAAATGGAAGTTTTCTTATTTAATTCAAGATTTTGTTTTGACTTGGGCAGTATGGTAGGTGACTGATTAGCACGCCCACCTCACAGTATAAGGGCCCAGGGTTCAATTCCAACTGCTGACCTCCCTCTGCAGAGTTTGCATGTTCTCCCCGCGTCTAATTAAGTTTTGTCTGGGCACTCCAATTTTCTCCCACATTTCTAAAATATTACTGCATGCATCAGTGACTCCAAATTGTCCCTGTTGGAATGAATGCATGTTTGAATGGTTGAATGACAATGTTTATAATTTAAAATGAGTAAAATATCAGTATTTTTATTATTACATTGAACTTTCTTCTCTCATTTTGTAAACTCGGGTTTTGCTGCACATAAAGACTCTATGCACCTTTGTAAAATTTGAAATACTTTAGAAATTTTGTAGCAATTGTAGTAGTTTGAATTAAAAAAGAAAAAATAATAATCATTTTAGATCTGTTTTCCACTATTCCTTACTTGACTTATTCTGTAATTTATAAACACAGCATCGTAAGGCTACAGTTTATTTTTTCATTCATTCAGTCTTCCTCTAGTGGCAACGAGGCTTTATAGTGTGTGCTTTAAACGCACACCCTGCTGATTTAACATTCACCACCCCCAAGCGGAGGCCATTGTTTTGCATCATTTTTACTCCTAATTGCCAAGACTGAGGATGTTGAGCTTGTCTAATGGCCATTTCCAAACGCGCTGGAGCTCGTCTGACATGGAGCAGCAACAGCCTGAATCACAACCTTTAATTTGGCAGTAGGGGACAATGAGCTAATCTCACAGTAGACCACGTGCCTGCAATTTAAAACCAATCAGGAGGCCTTTGCGTTTTATAGGACTGACACTCGAGTTGTAAATAAGAGTTAAGTTTGGATCGCGCTATTGCTGTCTGCATCTGTGCACCTATGCTGAGGTCGTTTGAAGAGTTAACAGAACAATTCAGTGCAGGTTTCACATGCCAGTACAACATTTTTCTGATCTTTTGCTGCTTCCTTGCCAGTAATGAGGTGCAATTTTGCCAGAGAATGATTTCTCTATCGAAGACTAGATTTACCAACACTCATTGGAAGCAACGTCGTGGCTTTTACTAAAAGAAAAACAGGCGAAGCAAAAGTTACGGCGCTCGGATTTGTAATCCAATTATCTCCTACTGAATAAAACACCACTTAGATTTGCCGTGACTGTGCGACTGCTGCAGTAGACTTACTTAATACTCTCAATCTCTTTTTTTTCTTGTCCCTTTATCTTTCTGCAAATTAATTTATGGTCTAATTACTGGACAAACCTCTAGATATGAAGGAACACAAATCACTGCTCCTTACCAGTTGGCAGAAAAATGGCAGCAGATAATTGAAAATCTAGAAGTGGATCAATATTTAGAAGCCCAAGGTTACATGGAATGCGACATTACAATTAAGATGGAAATATGATACATTACATCGGCAGGAAAATTGGTTGCTGTCTTTTGATGTAGTGGCCCAGAATGTCCTTGCATTAGAAATTGAAACAATACACAGACTTTTGAACGCATATTTCTAGCACATGCTGCACACGGTCAGCTAGCTTGTAAAATATGTGCCGTGTCAGTCTCACATGCATGAGCACCTCCAGCCACATCTGCACGCTAAAACACACATGGGCAGGTCCCGGTGGTCTCTTGACGGGGTGCCAAAAAGAATCTCGAGCATTTACCTCCGCCCTGTTAAAAATGATATCGGCTCATAGAGGGCAAGCATTAGCATTTGCATTTTATTGGAAGCGCCGAGATTTAGAGCGGGGGATATATCAGCTCTGAGCAGGCAGAATTAGTTAACAATGCATTACCTGCCTTTTATGGCAGCCATAACTCTTCTCCACTGGTGGAGGGAAGAGATGAGGGGGTGGGGATGTCAGAGTGTTGGAGGTGTTGGAGGGGGAACAGAGCCAGGAGTGAGTTGGCCGTGGTGCAGCGGAGGGATGGGGAAAGGGGTGCAGGGGAGGCGGGCCAACCATTTGGAATGAACCAGCTTTGTGTCTGGCGCTTTACCCCACATTAAGCGTGATAGCTGCCCAAATTAGAGCATCACATAGCAATCACCTTCACACAGATCAGCCTGCCAGTCATCACCATTACGCTTTATATCAGCAAGCAGTGAGGAAAGGGACATATACACACAGCTGTGGACGGGATGAATTTGCATGACCGCAAGCCCGCTCATTGATACTCTCACAGCAGAAAACACTGACCGTGGTGTTCCCCTTTTAAACTCCAAACGATGCAGTGAGTCGGAATAAGGGCACAATTGTGTGCATTTTTTTTCAAAGACCCTCTCAAACATACTGTGTAAAACTGATTAAGCCCTCTGCAGCCATTCTCCACAGCTGCACAGTAGCTCCCCCAACACTCATTGGGTGTAATGTGCTGTTGCAAGAACCTCCTCTGCCACGGGCAATGCCCTGTGGAACTCATTTGCGCTGCACGTTGTGGGGAGTGTGTTTGAAGTGCAGGGACTTCCATGAAATCTAATACAGGACCAGAAGCCTTTGCACCAACGCCAATCTTCATGATGAATATAGCAAGGAGAATGTTGATGGCGGGGTCAATGAAGGATATTTTGAAACTGCACAAGACTGACCCTTAAAGCAGCGTTTGCAAAGTAATGTACCCCCTGTGGAATTTTTTTTTTGCCACATACTACAAAACGGCAGTCAGGAGTTTTTGTTTGGGATACCTCAGGGGTCTGTAATGTATGGTTCGAGAGCCAAATAGGGGCTCTTTTAAAAAGCACATCTGGCTCGGAGATAAAATGAGGGCCAACGTCGTCTTCTCCATGACTTTCCAATTGTAATGAATACAAAGGAAAGGTAACACAGTGAAACAATTGTTCGATCCAAAATATATAGGTCAAAGTTTCAACTACAATTTACACTGGTGGTGTTACACGAAGAGACCTAGTTTTGGCTGTATGTCTCTAAAGAATTATTTACACAGAACCTTATTTAACAATCTTTGTTCACTGTTGATAACCCACAGTACAAAGAGTAAACACCCAAAAACGCCAGCCAAGCACCCAAAACAATTTGATTGGGTGAGTGGTAGGGGTGGGAGGATCTTTGCACGCGTAGACTCTCTCACACTATCCTAAATACATCCGTATCCTCCTCGTTAGCAGTATTTTGTGAAATTTTTACAAAAGACCTGCGCTTGCACAGTGTTTTGAACCCATTACTTACATTAATAAAATGACAGTCAAAATGAGCCTCAATTATTTTAAGTAAGTGCTGAAGAGTGGTGCATTTGTTGATATGGGACAAATGCTCTGAGATTATTACTTCATCAATTTTATCAAATCATCAGATGTCACCCTGTAAAAGAAAAGGTGCTGAAAAATTAGCTTTTACCTGCAGAGTGGGTTTTGTTTAATTTTTTCCTAAAGTATAAGGCAATGCTATAATATTGGTATCGTTTGAAAGAGAAACGGTGTAATATATATCCACTGAATGTCACTGTTTTGTGTAATACAACTGGTAACGAGTGCTACAAAGCACAAGAAACAATACAAACTACAGAGAATCAAGTGACCAAACCGCACAATCTTTCTCATTTTTTTTAATCAGCCTTTCAGAGTTTTTATTTTGGGGATACCCTTAGCAGCAAGATGGCAAACACTCTTGTCAGTTATTTCGAGGGGAGCGTCATGTTATGTGAAATAAGTGCTAATTTTTGGACCTACAAGTATTTTATTGAAATGCATGTTTATTTTATAAATTATTTATTTTTGCTCACTAATTTGATATTTTCAATATTTTTCCCACTTGATGGTGCCAAATAATACACAATGTCCCTTTAAACAAAATAGAAATATTTGAGGAGTCTTAGGTGGCCCCAGGGACAATCCAGGACTCAGGTGTCTCACCCGGTTTTATTTTGATTAATTTAGGAACAAGAATTAACAATAACTAAAATGTAAAGATACTTTGTAATTGGAAATGCATACTTTAGTATTATTGCTTTACCTGTGTATGTTTTTGGAGTATTTCTGTGCCTCTAAGAAATTTAGAAAATGTGTGATGGGAGATGGAGACCGGAAGAAAAAAAAAAGGGGGGGGGGGGTTAATGCAGATGCAACCAATCCAGGTGTTCAATAAAAAGTTGACCAAAAACAAAGCTGGAAGCAGTTCTTGTGAGTCTTTTCAAGGGGGCTAAATAAATTTAGACGTTTCTGCCCGGTACCTTCAGCAAGTATATTTTTTTTACAAGAAAAGTAATTTTTTTTACTATATTTTGTTTTTTTCCCAACCACGATTCGTAATGGCGACATCGTGTTGGGCCAGGGAAGAAACGAAAAAGCAGCAGTCTAACCCTGTTGAGGTACAAACCACCCAATGATTGAGCAACATGAACAGTGCGTGTGAGTGGGTTTACACTTCATTACAACAGAATTCAATCTAAATGAGAGTACTTAGATATCCAGCACACAGATTAGATTTGTAGATTGTAGGACAATTTGGAGCTGTTGAACCATGAGATAAATTGAATTTCACGTGTCTTGAAAGACAAATTGGACTTAGAATAAAAAAGGATATGATGGTGAGATTGTTGAGGCTGTGATCAAAGTCATTTTACCTGAAGTTGCATTGAAAAGTAAGAGGAAAGCAGAACAGAGCTAATTTTAGACTTTTTGAGGCAAGTGCTTAAGACACATTTCAGAGAGAAAGATGTCACAAAAGTTCTTCATGCTTTTATTCAGTTTCTTGCGAAAAGTTAAACCCAGAAGGAAAATACACTCATTTTTACAAGTGTGGTTGCAGTGATCATTGGACAATAGGCTAAGTTGAAGAAAGACACCACAAATGTTTGCAGAATAAAAGTTAACAATGTCAACTCTATTGATATTAACCACCTACAATTTAGACACCTGACAAAGAAACAAAAAGAACAGAAAAGATGGTGTGAACTAAAAGTCTTGTTCTGTGCTATATTGCTGTTGTAGCAATCAATGCTTTTCGGGACACAGGTTCTCAAGTATAAATAGTCTACTTAAATTGGAAACAAGCCAACTTACCAAATGTTGTGATTCACCCAATTGAAGAATGTCTTTAATAAAAAATGCCGAACGTATTTGCTGCAAAGGGAACTCAGATTACACATGAGGGTAGGATAGGGATGTAGTTTAATCTCCCAGAAGATAAAAACAGTGACCTCTTTGTGCCATTTCTGATTAGCACTAAGGCACAAAACTAAGCCAATAATTTATTTCAATGTTACTGAGGAGATCGCAAAAATGAATATCTCAACAGAGCTCAAGCTAGCAAGTGTGTTGTCCGAGTAGCACTTGATGTTGGACATAGAAAATACAAAGCAGTTCTCTATGTGCTTAGCAAAGGTAAAAACGGAGCAGAACGTCAGATAGCAAGGTTGGAAAGAAGTGACATTGTCATAGCTAAACGTCAAATGGTCAAAGTATTTGGTGGACAAGTTAACAAGGACGGTATGCAATACTGGAACCAAATGAAAACACACTACAGCCATTTGGATTGCAAGTAAAGCTGCAACTAGTAAACATTCCAACAGAAGAAAGGAATCATTTCAGGTGCTGTTGAGAACAACACAGACCATGACATTAGACTCCAAAACCAAATTGTACTAGGAACATTAACTGTTGATGCGGTTCACGTTACAGGAGATTCTTCAACAGTATCACATGAAAACGACAGACTTGTGCTGGACAGGAATACACCAAATGAGACTGATGTTTCACCCAAAATGGAATTCAAACATAACGATGAATATTGGGATCGACCAGTTGGTCTTTCACACCTGAAAACTGAACAGCAGAAGGTCAAAATCATGTTGCAAGAGGAGAGTGATGTTTTTGCAAAAGATGAGTGGGACACAGGATGCATACCAGATGAAAATATAACTCAAAGATTGTGTTCCTGGAACAAAAACGTACAATGCAATCCTTCGTCATCTCTACCAAGCAGTCAAGAAAGATATCCAAGATCTTCTCAGTAGAGGACGGACAAAAAATAGAAAAAAAAATATGAACTCTTTACATTCATCACCAATCGTAATTGTAAGAGAAAAAATATTCAACAATGAGACTTTGTATAGATTATAAGAAGTTTAATAAAGACATCCTGATCGACATCCTAATCCAAGAAGACGGGCAATTCTTGAAGACCTTGGAGGAAACTCCTGGTTCACTATGCTTAAATCAAGGTGAAGCGCATCATTTAGGCTTCATCAATCCCGAAAGTTGAGCATGCACAACCTTCATCACACTGTGGGGTCCCATGGGTATAAATGGCTAAGGATTCCATTTGGCCTGGCCAACGTCCCAGCTGCTTTTCAGTGCTAAATGGATGGTTGCTTAGGAGACATAAGGGATGAGGTATGTGTACCCTACCTTGATGTTTTCACACTGATGCTTTAGAGGAAGGTCTTGGAGTAGTTTTGTTTAAACGTAAGGAAGATGCATTGAAAAGGATTGGATACTACAGTTCAGACACTCACTTTGACAAAGAAAACTTACAAGCTCCACCCAGGGAAGCTTTGAAGTAGGCTTTTACAGAGAACTTTCGTGAACCTCTTTTTCACGCTCCTTATTTCCCTGTATATAGATAGGGCAAGCCCCTGACGTATGTAAATGAAAGTGCGAAACTACATGCAGTTGGACATGGATAGGTTTTAGAATTAGCAGATTTGTTTCACTTTTGAGTATAGACCTGGCTCTGTCAATCGAGATGCTGATTTTCTATCCTGTCAACCAACAGAAAATGAAAAACTTATTGCAGAATGTACAATGGACTGTTACTCAGACATCCTCAGTGTTGTAGGACATGGACTCAATGCAGCTGAAGAAGGAAACTCCATGTGAAGATGTGTCACTTAGGGAGGAGAAAGAATAGAGTTTTTGGCTCAAAATGAATGAGGAGATTTAAAATTACATAACCAAAGTCAGACTTAAGCAAAAGGGACCAAACAAACAGAGACCCCAACTCCAATTCAAATATCACAATTACAGAACCTTTTTAACCCCTCTTTATTGACTATTTACACTTAAAAAGGAGTACATCTTGCTAAAAATGGACCAATAATCCAAATTTGCCCAAGCACACACTAGACTAAATAAATCTGGTACGGCTGCTGCTCAGATATTGTTTGATGACTTCATTCCAAGATTTGGATTCTATGCTGAAATTCACAGTGATCAGGGGGGAGAGTTTGAGAATGAATTTTTCAGGATGTTGCAAAGCTACAGTGGAATACAACAATCAAGAGCCACACCTAATCATCCTCATGCAAATCCAGGCAAGTGGTTAATCAAAACATTGCTTAATAAGCTTGGGACCTTGGAAGAAACCCATAAGCCAAATATGAAGGACTACTTGAACAAAGTTGTTAGTGTGTAAAACAACCTTTCACAACACGGCTGGATTTTCACCACTCTGTTTATTATTTGGAGTAAAGCAAATTTTGACAATTGATCTTTTGATTCTAAGAGAACTGTGAAAACCACAATCACGTGCAGGCTTTGATGAAAAATGTCAAAAATCAAAGCAAGAAGCATTTTCTATTCCTCGAAAAAACATGTGAAAAGCAGGCAACAAGAAACAACAATATTACAATCAGAGAGCTTTGAGCTGAACTCCACAACCTGATCATGTACGTATACAAAACCCTACTGAAAGAGGATCTGGCAAAAAAAAAAAAACGTGCATACAGCAAAAACAAAGTACATGCTGCCAAACAAAGAAAAGGAAACTACATTTAATGAATATAGAAGAGTAAAAGGAAGGAATAGAAAAAGTTCTTCACATAAATCTTTTACTACCCTGTGTTTATCTTCTTGTAGACTTGAGATTAACCAACCAAAAGAGAATCACAGTCAACCAAGACAAGAGACAAAACAGAAGACCATAAACCACACACAAGCCAATTCTGAAAGTTCTGAGGATGATGTTGGAATAGTCCAATAAAGAATACAGTAATCCTTCGCTCCAACACAATTTATTTTTCATGGTTTCGCTACTTTGCGCGTTGTCATTGTGGTATGTATTTTGATTGGCTAAAAAGTCTGAAGGTACAAAATGAATGACCAACAACGGCCAAGACGTTCGCCACAAACATAACCATCAACTACCTTGAGCTTGAACCCATCACAAAATTTAAATATCTTAGAGCCGTCGTATCAGAAGAGGGATCAGAACCATAAATCATGACCAGGATAGCTCAAACCACACTGCACTTGCCAGACCTAAACCCATCTGGAGGGACAAGAACATAGCAGTGAAATAAAATACACTCATGCGAGCGCTGGTTACTTCAATCTGCCTCTACGCTTGCGAGACATGGACTCTCACGGCAGGGCTGGAAAGGAAAATCCAGGCCATGGAGATGCGATGCTACAGGAAACTTCTAGGCATCGGTGACAAAATGCATGTGACAAACAAAACTGTGCCCAACACCATCAGAAGAGCACATTGGTCCCTACAAAGAACGTTTGTTAACTGTGCGTAGACTAAAACTGTACTGGTATGGTTAGGTCACAATATTATCAGGACTGGCCAAGATCGTTATCCAGGCTACAGTCTAAGGGGGCATGAGGAGAGGAAGACTGAAAAAGAACTGGGTAAACAACATCAAGGAACGAACTGGTTGCCAATTTTGCCACGAGCCGTCAGCAGTGGAGAAAGCTGTCCAGAGTTGCGTCCTCAGTGGTGCCCCGACGACACAGGTGGTTAAGGGATCCGTGAAACAAACAAAAAAACGGATGAGATTACAAAAAATAACCTTTTAAATATCTGGCCTTAAAATTAAAAAAAGAAAGGATGAAAAAAACGGTACTGTCTGGTCATTTTGAGTCTCTGTAGTTTGTATTCTTCCTTTTACCGCTCGTTTCCGGTTGCACTACTCCAACCTTTTAGAAGCCGAGAGCTACATTTGGTTAATAAATTACCACAAGTTTCACATGAATTTTTAAAATAAATTATGTCGTTACTAGAATTGGAATTGTTTTGTTTCTATGTTGTTACTATAGTTAATGATTGGAAGTAGGGTTTCTATTAGACTAGGTCAATCACTTTGAGCTTTTTTCAAGCCAGTTCGCGGGGTAACTCAAGTGTTTGAGGGCTACTTAGTGACCACGGACACCAAGTTGGAGAACCCCGCACTACACAATAGTTACTGGTGTATTACACACTATCGTTTTAATTAGCTTATTGTGGTATTTATGGTGAAGTGCATGAGCAAATCCTGCATGAATGTACAGCAACAATTTTGTTGGACATTTAACAGAAAGATGGAACCAGGTTCACATTGCTAAATTCAAACACTTTTTAAAGGACTTTCAAAGACAATTTTTTTCTAATTTCTCTAGTACTATTTAAAGAAGAAATCCGGTGTGGATCATGTATTTTACACAGCCACAAATATACTAGTTAATGCGATTATTGTGATTTTTAATCTTACGAGTACATTTATAGATCTTGAGTAAATCGTAAATAATGTGTAAATATTTTTGAGAGAAATCCCTCACCATATTAGGTGTTGGGTAACAATGACGATAACATGTAGCTTACATTTTCATTTGCAGGAAGTTCTTCCCGTTTGAATTTTTGACTGGTAAATCCTACCGTGATTTTTTGCATCGCCAATAACGGATACTTAATTTTTGCACTAATACACATTTCAAAGTTCCCTGTTAAGGTGTAGCATGCATCTGTCCTCTTCTTTAAACAGGCTTGATGAGAAACATGGCAAAGATGTCAAGCACTTCACCCAAAGTTCAAGCACTTTTCAATCCTAGGAAACATTTAATTTCAAGAATTTAAGAAACTTAAACACCCGTAGGGGACCCTGTGGTAAGAGCGGTTTTCCAATATTTATGTCCTATTCCCGAAATGTGACGTCATTATCTGTATGGAAAAACACTACAATAAGGATTAGTAGAGGAAATGATTATTCAAATTATATGGCGACTGAAAATGCTCAAGACAAATGACCCTTTCCTCATTCGGCAATAAGTTGCTAATGCTCGCTCTGTGATGCGACTCATGTAGCTGCTGAGCATGAGCAGTAGCCCTCCCCTGAGTGTCGCTGTAGCTTTCCAGACCGAAGCTACCATCCAGGCTTTGACAGCACCGTTCCAAGCTCCATAAAACAGCCTGCTGCTTCATCCTTTAGCCCGGCTTAATGGTCCCTGGGGTTGGAAATTTATTGGTGACCTTTGCATTATAGTTACAACATAACAGGCTTTTTGCTTGGGAAATTCCATCACTTTAGATGTAGCCGAGCAGCTCTTTGTATGCATGTGCGTGCTTAAAGGGCAGTAGAGGGGGAGAAGTCGTGGTGTTGTCAAAACGAAGGGTAGGCTATACTGGGTTAAAGGCAGTTGCAGATTAATTTTGCACATTATTACAATGTCCAACACCATTTTTAAGTTAGTTGGGGCAATGTTTTAATATTTGAAAAGAGCATTGCTTTTCACTCAATACGATGCTGTAAAAAATTAATAAGCCACAATAGTTGCATAATAACGAAGACATTTTTAAAATTATAGAAGCGATAATCGCATGTGAGGGTTTACATGTAGAATTGCTGAGGGTAAAGCAGCTCTCATTTGACTTTGTCCAACAACGACACCTGCTGGTGATGAGAGTGGATACAAGGAGAGTCCTGTTGAGGGCGCCAAATTGATACTGTATTAAATGAGGTTTTATTTGCACGTTTTGCTCATCTACTTGATCACGAAGTAAATTTGACATCACCACGATATTTTAAGAAAACATGTATTCACTGCATCGCGGTCCTGCAAACAACAATCTCCACAGGACTAATTTTATTGTGAGTGATTAAAATATAACACAACGCAAAGTCAACATTGAAACAATTTATTAAAGTATGTGGCAAATGTTTCACTTCATTGTAACATCACAAAAGGAACAACTCGTTTTTTGTTTAAAAAGTTTGCGATCGTCTTAAAAAAACAAAACAAAAAAAGTAGTCACAGAACTATTGTAGGCTTCATCACTAGGTAAAATAAAGCTGATTAAAAGCACGTTTGGCCCTAAACTCTAATTCGGAACACGACACCCACTTACACCTCATTCAAACCGACTACGGGATCGATGCGATGTGGTTTCATTCTAACAGCTGAGGGGCAAGAACCGTACAACTGTTATACTCCCTTCACTGTAGGCCGCCAAACCCTTGCGTGATTTCAATTGCTGCTTCGTGGTAACAAGCTGACTAAAACCTTTTCACTTTCATGCAGTCTGCACAAAAACCACACCGCATCGCCATCAGCCGCCAACTAGTAGTTAAAATAGTTTACTATTCCGAAAACAATTCATAAAGATAAAATTGACAGTAAGCGTTGAAGCTTTTTGCCAATTACATGAATCCTTATCACCAGAATACACCTCATCTGGTAACATTCTAGAGCGTCGAGGAAAAATGATCATTCAATAACATTAAATGATTTCAGCGCTAATATTTAAATGTGAAACCTGCAGATTTGCCGTCAGCAATGGTGCGAGTCTGAAATTAAGCCTTTGGAAACTTTTGGCCACAAGATGGCAGACTACGATCACTTTGACAGATGCTGCGGTTTCTCATTAGAATGAACCGTGAATGTGATTGATAACTTGTTACACATAAATTGGTCGAAAACAGAGCAGTGAGTCTTGCTGACCGTCTGTGTCCACTGTGAGTGTCTCTGGTGGGGTTTGTACAGAATATGGGATGTGTTTGGGGGGTAAAAATGTCTGAATCAAGGTTGTCCCTGCAGCAGAAAAGGTTTCCTTTCCTTTTGCGCCGACCAACCTACGCGCTTACTGCATCCTTCTCCTTCTTGTCCCCGTCTTCATGCCAGGTGAGACGCTCCTCATAGAAAGCGATGACAATTTGCGGGCACTTCAGATTGGCGTCCTTTGCAAGTACAAGATCGGCCTCATCGGAATCTTTCCTGCGGGACACAAACACGGTTGACCACTAACTCTACCTAGTCTCGATGCCTCCTAATAAGAAAACTACCTCTGCTCTCAAAGTCACAAAAGACTGGGAAACACTAACAACATTGGATCACTCCCTCAACTACTGTCACGTGCATGTGACTGAACACTCTGTACTGCGATATAGAACATGATTCAACATTTTGACATGAGTGAACGCCAAACTGTCAAATGAGAATCTTGTTACTTCAGTGATCAGCTGCCCCTTTTAAGTGTCTCTGTTCTAAGCTTACAAAAAAATGTTCAATTTTGCAGCAATCCAATCCCACAATTATTTACTTTAAGTCAGCATATTCATAAATGGTGTTATAAAAATTGTTACTTCTATAAGCAGCATTAAACCAGCCTTAACTAAAGAAAAAGACTCATAATTGAAAGCAATGCATACGGACAAAAATTTCATTCCGAGAACTTTTAAAGGGATTCTCATTTTTGACCACTAGTCACTGTATTGTGTCATGCAACTGAAAACAAATGCTACAAAGCACAAGGAATTTCACAAAGTACAGACACTCAAAGTACTGCATCATTTTCGGGATGTCGAAAAATACTTGGACATTGCTGCAAGTTAGATTTTGTAATGAGTGCAATTTTTTTCCAAGTACAGGACAGTACTGTGGTTCTTCTTTCCGCCGCTACCAGCGTGTGGCGCTGTGAGAGGTCATCCAGAAGTGAAAAAATCCGCCTCTTCTTCCTAGTTCGTGTGTAAACATTCTATGCTGTCTATGCTATCTCCTGTGCGCTGAGAACTTTGACATTTTTATTTTGTAATATCTCGTGCATCCATTCAATAAAGTTGGTGTAAAGTGTAAAGAGGCGAGACATCGCTTTTTAAACAAAAGTGGAATAAGAAAGCTTGATGCGGTTGAGAAAATGGTCGGAATGCTTTTTTTTGGCCAATTTTTAATAAAGAGGATGACCTCTTGAAGCGCATATTCCAAAAGTATAGTTAAACTCATCTTTATAAAGCATATTATTTTATGAAATGTTTATTTTTTTTAGTACAAAACAATACAGGATACTTCTACAAGCCTTAAACATAAAAAATATAGCAGTGAAGCAACTTACGAACAAATTCAATTTACTAACGATCGTAGGGAGGCGTATCTTGCATCATAATCCCAGAATTATAATTTTAAATAAAAAGCCTATCAATCAGCTCAGATTAATGGGACAGAGCCTGACCTTTTCAGACCAATATATATGTGAGGTGAGAGGAAAAAAAAAACAAAATAACATGCCCCTTGCACCCCCCCTTCCAAGAATTCAGTTTTAGGAATTGATAGATTCTGCAAAATTGACTAAATCTGGTCCAATTAACTGACTTATCAATAGCGCCACTTCAAAGTGGAGAAGGACACAAAAACATAAAAATAAAGTGTGTGTGTGTATATATATATATATATATATATATATATATATATATTGGATATTAGATAGTCATGTTTAAATAAACCAAGTGCCAAGACAATATAGAGGGTATTGGGCTGAGTATATAAACAACACGTACCATTTCATTAAGAACATCAAATCGCCACACGAGTCTGTTGCTCCAATGATTTTCTCTGGTTCAAGGCCTTTTTCAAAACCACGAGCCACTAAAATTTCATCCTGAAATAAATATATAAACACACACACCTAGTCACAAATGTGTGAATGTTCCATGTTCTCATTTCAAATCTAAAACTGAGCCAGTGTTGAATGTTACAATATTGATGCACTCATTACCTCCTTTTTCTTTTTAGGTTTGCTTCCACCCTCATCATCTTCATCATCTGAACTTTTCTTCTTTGAGCCACCAGTCTCTTTTGCACGACCTGAAGGGGCTGTACTGGGTTTGCTGGCTCCACTACTTGGAGTAGAAGGTCCACTTTTTTTGTAAGTTTTCATGAATTCTGAGATGAGCTCCGGGCAGTCCAGGTTCTTCTCTGGTTCCCACGTATTGTGCTTCCTAGAGAAAATTCAGAACGTATTAGATACAAAATCAGTAACAGCAGTCTTGTGATAAAAAATAAAAAATAATAAAAGATAAAAATGAAAAACTAAGCTTGGGCGCCGACAATTTAGTGTTACTGGAACTTACCAAACAATCCGCTCATTAAACATAAATGCAACTTAACAATTGTGCTTTACTACATGCCAAGAAATAGGCTCTCCCTTTCAAGACAATAAATACACATGAAGTTGCTTCTGATATTAGGACTTAATTATACATGCATCAATTACAATTTAACAACTCATTACTGGAATAATGGGCAGCTGAGTTATTAGCATGTCCGTGAGAGAGTTCTGAGTTCATTGGTTCAAATCCAGCAACCAGCCTTCCTGTGCGGGGTTTGCATGTTCTCCTTGTGTGTTCTTGGGTTTACTCTCGTATTCCAAAACCATGCATTTTGGGCTAATTGGCCGGTCCAAATTCTCCCAAGGTGTGAATGAGCGAGTGGATTTTCTGTCTCTGTGTGCTCTACAACCGGCTGACAACCACCTCGGGGTGTCCCCGCCCACGGGCCAAAGATGGCTGGGATACGCGGTGCAGATAATGGATGGATTACTAGAATTTTTTTTTTCATTGAAATTTAGAACAGTGTTGTTTTTCAACGATGGTGTCAGGGCACACTAGTGTGCCGTAACTGCTTTTGTGCTCCTCAGGAAGTTGCATCTTTGAAAAAAAAAGCATGCCATAACATCCATATTAGTAGCTGTCAAATGATTACTTTTATTTCTTTTTGCATACACTAGTTATCTTGTAGAGTAGTAGTACAGGGAATACATTTAATGACGAGAAGCTGTTTAAGATTGCAATCCAAAAACACTAAGATAAAATAAAGCAACATCCTAAACAGTTGATTTAAATCATTTTACTAAAAAAAAAAGGTAAGAATGGCAGATGATATTTGCTCACTGAGTGTTTTGTCCTAGGGGGAAAAAAGTAAAAATAAAGTAACATCCGAAATTACAATAAAATAATTTACCATAATGAATAAACCTCAACTCTGGTGGACACGTGATAAGAGGAAGTAATACTGTCAATTTAGGCAACATATAGCCAAAAAGAAAAGACTAAACTGGTGTCAGGAAATCATTTTTCAACATTTGACAAACTGCGGGCCTAAGGATTTTTCATGGAAAAAAGGTGTACCTAGTCCAAAAATGTTGGGGGAAATTTATTAGGGGCCAGTCGAATATTTACACAATTTTGTATTCGTGGGAGAAAATTTACATTAGACGAAATCTATCAAACAAGAAATAGGTGGACATCAGTTTATTTTAATTGATCTGAAGAGATACGAAGGAGAGACATTTGCCAAATACGCCCCCCTCCAATACACAAATATACTGGGTTTAATTCCATGAAGCAGTAAGCTGACAAAAAAAAATCAAAATAAAGCATCCGTTTCCAACATAGGAAGGGCACTAGCATTAACCACTCCTGATGTTAGTGTGTGGTTACTGTAAAACAACAAAGCTTACTCTGAATATCCTTTCCACTTGAGGAAGAACTCGACCCTGCCTTTCGTCACCCTCCTGTCCAGCACCTTCTCCACGACATATTCTTCTTCATCAGATGACGAAGATTCGTCTTGAGACTTTTTGCCCATTGCAAAGTCTGCCTGCAGAGACCTTTACACGACGTTCACTCGAAGATGCACTTCCTGAAATACAAATTTCAAATTGAAACATCAGGGAGTTCCTTTCGAACAAAAAAATACTGTGAGTACCATATAAAAGGCCCTGTGTATACTTTATTGAAGCCAACAAAGAAATTCATTGCTTTGTTTTCAGGTGCAGTTACATACGATCGTGTGAAAACAATTTGTATTAGCGATATAGACAAAGTGTGGTTGGGTCTCGTTCATAACAATAGTTAGAAAGAACAATTTGGAAATAAATACGCCAACTCTGCTCTAGGTAGCATTGCCATAACAACATGAACGTGATATCGCGTTTTCGGGTGAACCATTCCATCCAAACATCGAATAGATCGGCGGTGTTATGTAGAAGCTAAAGTAACGGTTTTATTATGTTTTTATGGAGTCTCAATTGCGTAAAGAAGTCCTTGCTACATCATATGTAGGTGGCTAGCTAATTAGTGTCCTGCTATTGAATGAACAGCCAAGCAAACGTGCTAGGGTAGTTAGCCTACTTGCTAGGCGCCGAGCTAACAAACAAAGCACCACGCGAAAAAAATCATTCGTCGCAACGGCGAACGTTGCTCTGATTTATAAGCGTTTGCTTACCTTGTGAACACGACGAGCATCCGTTTTGCCCGACAGTAAGGCCAAAGGTTTTTATTTGCAGGCGTGTGCCGCTAACTTAGCCTAATGCTCATAAAGGTGCCGTGCGCTTGCTTGCTTGACCAAGTACGTGAAAAGCGCGCCTTTGAGCTCACAATGGAGGAACCCGCCCCTCTCGTCTGCTTGTGACCCAAATTCGCCGACGGTTTTCATTTTCAACCAATTTTGATCGTTTATTTCAATAAACATAAACTGTGTGATTAATGCGTCCTTTAAGTGATGTGCTCTGCAAATACACTGATTATTGTAGATTCCCACCAAAGTGAGCAAGAATTGAAACAAGTTGTCCACAATCCAACCTGAATGCCCCAAGTCGACTAAATTGCAAAACAAATACATTTGACTATGTTTTGGAAAAGCATATAAAAAACGTTCCGGTGTGATTTGAGAATAAATTTATGTCTTCTTGTAATAAAGTGAGTTGGGTTGTCGGTCGTGAACAAATCGGCTTTATTGACCGACTCTTTAAAGTGACCGACGGGGGCTCCCTACTAATCAGGAGCTGGTACCCTTGAGGACGCCTTTGTTTCCATTTGTGATTGGTCAGTTTGAATTTTCCATAGATTATGTGTTTTATCACCCGCAAGCAAAGCAAGGGTGGTGATAATGTTTTGTTTCTATATATATCCATTATCTGCACTGCTTATCCTCAGTAGGGTCACAGGGGTGATGGAGTCCATCCCAGCCATCTTCGGCCAGTGGGCAGGGGACGACCTGAAATGGTTGCCAGTCTTTCTATCAAAAGTTATGATTTTTTTTTTAAGTAAATGCAGGCCAAATACTCTCTCTGGCCGCTAGCGGGCAGTGTTATGTTTGTACAACGTGGTGAGTTGGCTCAGGTGTAAAATGTATTCACTTAACTGTTAAAATAAACCAGTTAACCCATTCAATATATTTGTTATTAAATGTGTCATGTTTAGAATAAAACCCTTGTCATCCGTGATTGTGATACTCAAGTAACGTAGGCTGAAAAACAAAGCTAAACATTTGGATTTGACTTTCTCTTACTTGACTAGCTTTTCACTTTTTTTTCTTGTTGTATATTCCCTTGGTTGTAGCATGTACTTGCCCCATTTGGACATGACCCATAGCGTTGATGTTTCATGGGAGAATGCCGTACAAACTAAAGTGGGCTGCTGTTAATCACGAAGGACGAAGAAAACCAATGGTAAAGCAAAGAGACAAATCAAGCTAACTTTCAATTTCAAGGATTTACAAGCAGTTTACCCACAATTAAAGCATTTTTAATAATCCTTCAAAACACAACATTAAAATTAAAAAACACGGACCTGTATGAACCCTGTTGACTTATTTTTTCCTTATCTTTCTTTCTTTTCTTGATTCTTTTTTTCTTAGCCTTTTACTTTTATTTTCCATCCATCCATTTTCTGCACTGCTTGTCCCCATGATGGTTGCAGTGGTGCTGGAGTCCATCCCAGCCCTCTCTGGGCAGTGAACGGAGGACACCCTGAACCAGTTGCTAGCCAGTCGCAGGGCAACTTTTTTTTCACTATGTTTTTCAGTATTTTTTTCTTTATCTATTTGTCTTATTTATACCCCCTCCTTTTTGAAGTCCTTTCGTGCATACTGTTTGGGAGCCGAAAAAGACTGTTCTTTTCAAAGAGCCTAAACTGCCATCACGAACATTTTGCAAAAGCGTTAAGGAATTCGTTGTTGCTTGTCGGGTCAGGAAGACCACGCATATCTCTATTATGATTGGCTGTTACCAGTGAGTGACAGAATTTTACCCAATGACTACTTGCGTTTAAGTAACGTACGGACGCAGCGGGAACCTCAGACCAATAGCAGAGTCTCCGAGGTGGATCTCCTACTATTTATTCTACTGTTGAGCTGCAGCTTTAGCTTGGCTGACGCAGTTCATCATCAGTGTTATTCCAGTGTGGCGATTTAGTTTGTTTTACAAGCAGGATGTCGAAAGATGTGAGTACTTAAAGTATATCATGTGTACATCTGTAGTGAAAGCGTGTTTGTTGTCTTCCGTACCGGTGAAGTCTACTCGTTATAAATACGCTACAGGACCCGTAGCGCCGCCATTTTATATGCGCCTCGTGGTCTTTTGTTCTTAAACTAGGTATATCTGCAATGCCCTTCGAATCTGGATCCCTTATCTTATACTCCAAGTAGCAAAACGCACATATGTTGTTCTGCACCATGCCCTCTATGCGATTCTGGCCGAAATCTTCCGTCATTAATACGTTTAGTCAGCTGTTACCACGATGTAACGTAATGGCGGCGGTGTCGCACTCCCCCACCCGGCGCCCGAATTAAAGGCGTAATTTTGGCTTTTATTTGTAGTCACCTTCCAAATCATAAATCGTTAAATGACAACGTAACTACACTTCTTCACAACAAACGACTGTGCAGAAATAATTCACAAACGTGCCCAAAGTGAGTAGACTGAAGATGAAGCGCTCACCTCTTTCCTTTTTTCTTTGCAGTTTAAACATTAAATTAAACCTGAACCCACAAGAAAACCTGGAAAATGATCACATTTCAAGTGTATAACAGTTTAGTTAGTGAATCATATAACTTAATACCCAAATACTTTCTTGATTTTTTTTTTCTTAATTATCATGTAGAAAATGTAGAAATTATTTAAGTGTTAAGTGTTATTATTTTTTTTACAATTAACGCAGTTCGATGACTTTATTTGAAGATCATCCAAACTATTTCTTAAATTAAGACCTTTTTTGGTGGTGCAACGACTTTTCATTGCTGTGCGACAATATTGGCAGTTGTGGATCCCCCCCGGGGATGATTTTATCAATTTCGCGATTGCTAGATGCTGCACGGATAACCTTAAAAGCCTTCTGATACATTTAGAGGAAAGATCGGACCTAAAAAAATCTGTGCAGACGCGGTCCGTGGGCACTGAAACCCAAACAGTCTGACAAATTTAAGTGATTTGAGGGGTTCTGTTCCCCTTGGGGGAGGGGCGCGTTTATCCAAGCACGCCGCTGAGACTGCGGGGTGCTCGGCCAAGCGCGCGACGGAATCCAATGCGTCGATCCTCTGCGAAGAAAAATGATAGACGCGTGCGATGTGTGGATACATTTGTTTAAGTCAGCGAGTGAGAAACCTGGCCCGGACCCAAGCTAAAGATTCACATTTTAGGCCCGACTCGAATTTGGTTTCGGGTTTGGGCTTATGATCTTCCTGAGTGCATGTTGTAAATCCCTGATTGATAATGCTGTGTGTTGTCCGTCTAACGGCCTCTTTGTTTTATGCAGATTCCACACGAACCTGAGCAGTTTCGCAAGCTCTTCATCGGAGGGCTAAGTTTCGAGACAACAGACGAAAGTTTGCGAGCCCATTTTGAACAATGGGGTAGTCTTACTGATTGTGTGGTGGGTGTTTTGACTTGGCATCATTTGTTTGTTATTTTACAGGTGTACTGTTCCAGGGCTGCAACTAATCAGTGTGTTAATAACCGACTAGTTACCTATTGTTGATGCGATTAGTCGAATAACCCAATAATTGTTGTATAGCTGTAGTTTGAAGTTCATTTGATCTTGTGGCAAATGATAATGAACATAAGAAATTGGTACAATAAAATACACATGTTATTGAACATGCTAAAGATTTGTACAAAAATGTAAGTTTGCGATCTGTAAACATAGATCCATAGTTAAGCCTGTCCATTTTTAGGGACAAACGTATACACACATTATAAACAAGTAAACTTAGACTAATGAACTAACCATTTTCAACGGTTTTTCACGTTATAATTACTGACATTTCTGACGAATTGCCATAATCCGCAAGATTTTCTTCGCAAGTTTTCTATTTAATTGTTGTATCCAGGCTAAAATCCTCCCATAGGTTATTGGCCTTGATGGTATTTTAAGTTGATGGTAACACCGCCATTTCTGTATGTTCATGTTCCTGCTCGAGATGGACGTTATTGTACATGAGTGACTCTGCAGACATTATTGTTTCCGAGATTGCTCAGATAATTGGGCGGGGGGAAACATTTTTTGCGACAATAGTCAACAATAGAATTCATTGCTATTGATTCTGTCAATGATTTTTGTCACGGTTGGCTGATCGTTGCAGCCCCAACTCTTATCATTGTTCTCCCTGCCCAGGTCATGAGGGATTCCAATAATAGACGTTCTAGGGGTTTTGGCTTTGTCACCTACTCATCAATACAGGAGGTTGATGCTGCAATGGCAGCCCGCCCTCATAAGGTGGATGGAAGAGTGGTTGAACCTAAGCGTGCCGTCTCCAGAGAGGTAAGATACTTGCAACAAGATACAGCGTGGTAGTTTTAAGTGGGTATTTGGATTAAATCAAGCCACCACTCCCTTCGCAGGAGTCTAATCTACCAGGTGCTCATATAACCGTAAAGAAAATATTTGTTGGTGGTATTAAGGAAGACACTGAAGAGCAGCACTTGAGCGATTATTTCCAGCAATATGGCAAGATTGACGCAATTGAAATCATGATGGATCGAAATTCTGGAAAGAAGAGAGGTTTTGGTTTTGTGACTTTTGATGACCATGATCCAGTCGACAGGATTGTCAGTAAGTATATGGTAGTCTCAAGCCTTAAATCTCAATTGTATAGTTGTAACTCAATTTTTTATTTTATTTTTTTAGTTCAAAAATATCACACTATCAACTCTCACAATTGCGAAGTGCGCAAGGCCCTTCCGCGACAAGACATGCAGCCTTCTGGGATGAGAGGTGGAGGTACTCACTGCTTCCCTTATAGACATCGATTGTGTATATGGCACTTTGCTAATTTTGGGTTCTCGTGCTTAACAGGGTATTCGGGAGGCCGTAGTGTTGGGGGTGGAGGCGGCGGAGGCGGAAGACCTTATGACTATGACCGAGGTTTTAACCAAGGTGAGTTCGGAATACACTTGTGTGCACGCTGTGTTGTCAGTGTTTTTTATTCACGTATCTCATTTCCAGGCAGCAGAGGTCGCTATAACGACAACCATTATAACGGCAATGATTATGGTAAGCATGGTGGATTTTTGTTGTCACTATTGGACACATCTTTTGACCGCTGTTCTAAAATTGCACCTTTTTATAGGTCATGGTGGAGGCGGTCATGGTGGAGGCCATGGAGGCGGTTATGGTGGAAGCCATGGAGGCAGCCATGGTGGTGGTCATGGTGGTGGTCATGGTGGAGGCCATGGTGGCTATAACAGTGGGGGGAACCGTGGGTATGGGTACAACCAAGGAGGTGGCGGTGGAGGCTACAGTGGAAGTAGCTATGACAATGGATACAGTAAGAATCTCTACATGTAGCACTAACACATCTTGACTTGGAAATAATTTATGTTAATTTCAGGCAGCGGTGGCGGCTACAACATGGGTCACTACGATTCACAGTCCTCAAACTTTGGACCAATGAAGAGCTTCGGTGGTGGCGGCGGTGGTGGTGGCGGCGGTGGCAGTGGTGGTAGGAGCTATGGTAAGTTGTTGGGCAAATTCTGTCTTTTATCTTGCCATTTAGAGACTTGATAGATACATATATTGTGTTGAAGGTGGCTATGGGGGAGGCTCAAATGGTGGCTACGGACGTCAAGGTCGATTCTAAAGTGAAGTGGTGAGTAGCTCATTCCAAGACTACTAGCTTTCCCTGTTTAACAGGGATGTGTTGAGTTCTTGTATCCAATTAATGAGAGAGAAGGAAAACAAATATCTGCATCATAGGTCATAAAGCCAGCGGACAGTTAACGATGTTGTTCCGTATTGTCCAACAGGGCTGAGTACTTAAGAGAGGAAGTGACAGCAGGAGGAGAGGAAGTGACAGGTCAGCTGCAGGTGTACCCTCATATCTGCTCAGCCAAACATGTGGCAGGTTGTTGCTGCAAGCGAGTTATACTAGGTTAACAAAACATTGAGGGTGTTTAAGATTCTTGTGTTTTTAATTTTTTCAAAAAAAAAATTTTGGGGGGAAAGCAAGCATTCCAAGAGGGTCTATGTAGATACTTTGTCTCTAATCTGGTTTTATTTGTAACTGCATCAACATTCAGCTGAAATAAACAAACTTTCAGTCTTTTTATGAAGTCTCGTTAGCCTCATTTAGTTATGTCTTGAAGTTGGATGGCTTAAGAAATACTTTGAAGAAAAAAAACTTTTAAAGACCCGAACAAACACCGCAATGTGCAGTAGGCCTCTTCCGGTTGAGGGATGACAGATGCTGGTCAAAAAGAACTGGTGGTGCTACACAAATCAACTGGTTGATGCTAGCTTACATGCAGTCTTTTGAGGCTAGCCATGGAAGCCAGCTGAGGGAGAGCAGTAGCAATCATCGCCAGGATCATTGAAGCAGGGGACAGTGAGAACAGAAGCCTGAGGTGCAGGCTAGCCAGGCATCAGCTACCAAAGGCATAAATGCTGTGTAGGTAAGACCGGACTTCTCAACTACTGAAAGTAAACTTTTATCATTTCGCTGTGGTAGCAGATGTGTGGCACAGTAATCATTTTAATGGTTTTGATAGATGTTGGTAAATGGGCAACTTTAAATTTTTGTCAGTGTGGCTAATTTTAAGGGTTTGATCGACTGTATTTTTTGTTCCAGGTGTTCGAGAAGTGAGCTTTCAGCCCCAGTGGACTTGATTGATTACTGGCAATGGATAGATCAGGTACTGCAAGTGCCTAGCTGTTCCAAAAAGCTGCTTAAATAGTTACTCCAAATCAGGGGTTTCCAACGTGGTGCTCTCTGGCTCAAAACGGTTGGCAACCCCTGCTCTAGACCGTACAATAATTTGATTATAAAGAAAAATCCTGTTTTTACGCCCCCACCATAAAATTTTCAGTGGGTAATATTTGACCATGAAAACCATTGCCGCAAACAAACATGATGGCGCCTAAGGTATTGACTCCACTTGATAATAGAAATATGAATTTCAAATCAATGTTTTGGGTTTTTGCTCAAGGTTTTTTTGTCACACTAGGAGGCACAAAATATTACACACCGTCCCTTTAAGAAAAAAATGAACAAGCACTAATTGTGGCCTTTTGTTTAATTTTTGTCCTTTTTGTGTTTCTTACAGAATTCTGGAGACTGGCCTTTAGAAAACGTTGTTTATATTTATTTTTGTAAGATTTCTATTTTTTTATATTGAATAAAGGTGTTTTTAAAAAGCGACTTTTCTGTTTGCTGGACATGAAAAAACTTTGGAAATTCATATTTCCATACTTCTCATCCAGTGATGAGTCTAAATGGACATACTGCCTTCGCAAAAACGTGCAAAGAAATTGCCTGCAGATCCTTGGAAAAGGCATCAAATTCATTGTTCTAAAAATTGGGCCTTAATTGGCATTAAAATGTCAAATTCAATTTTAAAAAGGCTTAAAATCTGAACTCATTGAGCAGATTTATATTTGTCTGAACTGAAAGCATTTGGCAACATTTGTTGATTCTTTTTTTTTTTTTTCAATTAATCAATTTACTTGTTTGACAACACCATGTCCACAATAAAGAGATTATCAAAATCGTGATGGGATTTTAGTCAGGTTTTTCAGAAGTATTTACTTGGCACCATGGAAAAGAAATTGAAGGGGCGGTCCAATGAACGATTTTCACCGTGGCAATAAATATTCTTTGTTTTTATTTTCTAACCTGGTCTTACATTTGATTTCATAATGCATATAAGAAGTCTTGAACACAACATGCCTAAAGCAGTAGGAACCCTGAGATATAGTCATTGTATTCAATATGTGTGCAAGTTAAAATTTTATTCAAAAGGTTTTAAAGAGAACCATTGCTATAGTGTAATTCTTCCTGAGTTCTTGTGCCCCAACAATGTGACTTGGTGTTCAGACTCAAGTCTTGCATCATTAAGAGGCAGCTATTCCTTCTTTTGCATAATTGCATGAGGTGCCAAATACGTTTCTCCGTCTGCCATAAGCTGCAAGTAGTACTCATCTACTGAATATGATTGTCCAGTTTCATCTCTTAGGTGAGAGAGAACCTCCTGGTATAGTTCAGTGAGGCGGCACTTGATGAATGACAAACTGTGCTGAAATTCACATCTTTGCTGCACCAGGTCTTCTCTTTGAGCCTGTAGCTGGCCCAACTCACTTTCGAGATGAATGATGCTGTCCAATTTGCGCTTGCGGCAGTTCTGAGCCGCAACTTTGTTCTTTCCTCTACGTCTTATGTCCTTTATCAGGGCCGATTGCGCTTCAGTCAGGGTGTACTGCGTCAGAAGCTCGTTGAAGTCGTCCACTGGCAGATTAATGATATTCTCCATTGGGAAGGGGATTTTTAGAGCTAAGGCCCGCCTCTCATCTTTGCTCATTTGGGTCTGGGCTCTTCCTTGAGGTTTTGTGTGCAGCATGTGTTGCCAGCTCCCTCTGCTGGCTAACTCAGTGTTAATATTACCTGCAGTCCCTTTGGCTGACTGAATATTTGGTGCGTTGAATTGCGAATGTCCAATGTGCAGTTGTCCTGGAGAGTATGATGTCTGTGCACTCGTCTGCAGGTTTGAGTAAGCCCGACTTTCGTACGCTGTCTGGTATTGTGTTGTACATTCAACCGTGCTTTTTGGTTCCCCATCATGGTATGCAATAGACATGTCCGTATCGTTGTAATATGATACACAAGTGGCAACATTTTCTGGGGAGGCCAAAGGTGTACTGGACCCCAAAGAGAGGCCAGAATCCGACTCCAGTTCATCAGCTGAGTGACAAAAACAACTTTGGCCGAATGTTGCCCAAATGTGATTATCTGTGGTCTCGGGAAGGCTTTTATTGACCTTTCTTTTGCTTTGACTGGAAGAGCTTAACTGTTCTGTGAGGGTCACAAGCGAGTGGTGGGTTTGCAATGGCCCGGATGCCAATCTTTGGTGGAGTTGTGGTCCTGTGTACCTATAGAGAGATTCTGCGTTGGAGCCAGGATGATGAAGGGCAATTGCCTCTTCAGAATAACCTCCGTCATACAAGTCCGTAGCGCCGACCTCGAACTGAGCTGGTTCGGAGTGGCATTGGGTGGCCTCATATGCACTCATAGAAACCATTGGTTGAATGCCTTGGTATTGTGCTGTTTCACACATGCTTTCACCAGATGTCTCCAAGCCCTGTAATAATAGAACAGCACAGTGGCTAAGAGTTACATAGTATTGGGCAACATTTGAAATTGTGTTCATGGAATGAAATACAATATTAATCAGGAAATCTTATACATTACAAATCTCAGAATAGGAATAATTCACATAAACATCACTTAAAAATTGTCATCCTTCTAGAGTTCGACCCCAAACTTGTATTATATTGTACAGTAATCCCTCACTGTATAACAGTTCATATAAATAAATACATTTTCGGACTAACATCAGTTGGAAGAATGACATTTTATAGGAAAACTCCAAAGTGTTGAGAAAACGTAAACTGTTTTTAGTAAATCTATTATCACAAGTCAAAACCTAAAGCAGATTGAATCCACAGAAACTAGATTCAAGTTGAGGTTGGAACACAAAGTCTTGGACAGTAATACTTCCCTGTATCGCAGTTTACTTTCCGCAGTTTTACTACTCTGCATTTTATCCAGCATTGTGTTTTGCATTCAGATTGGCTAAACAATCTCGCCAACATTTTTCTGCCTGTGTCCACTTGTGCGTCAGTAACATAAACCAGCTTGAAGAACATGACGTACGTACAAGTCTTTTTCAATTTCAAGTTTCTCTGAAAGCCGTGTCAACAGAACGCTCTGGACCGACAAAAGAACCTGCGACTGGGCCCAAAACGCAAAGGAAGATGCTTTCTATCGCAAACTAGTTCTCTACATACTAACTAAAATAAGGTTTAATAATTTTTACGCCACTTTTTTTATTCAAACATGTCCATATTATGGCGACAAGATATAGTCTGATGTAAAAAAGTGAGAGTGTCCTGAATAAATAGTACGACATAGAAGCAAGATTGTATTTAAAATTATAAACAAAGTTTATTTGTTAAAAAAAAGGTAATAAAGAACAGTATTTTTATTTGTTTGGAATGATTTTTACGGCATTACATTTTAATTTGCAGGAAGTTTTTTCCTATGACAATCTACCACCGGGAAACCCTACCTTAATTTTTTGCAAGGCCCAAAATAGATCTCCAGAATTGATCTGAAATCATTGGACTAATAAACATTTCATAGTGCCCTGTTTAGGTGTAGCATGCTCCTAAACGTTGACTCCACATGATATCAAAACAATACTGTCATGATTCACCTGTGCCCGCTCATTTGGCGCCAACTGCTGCGGGTTCTGATTGGCTCTCTGCCCCTACTAAAACCCAGTCCTGTCAATCCCCTGTTGTCAGTCCGTCTGCGACCCTGTGTGTATACAAGGCAAGCCTTTTTCGACCCTGACTCCCGCCTGTCCTGTTTTTGCTCCTGTTTGTCTCCGGCTTCGACATGTTTTGATCCCGAACACGTCTGCTCTCCCGTCCCGGCTTACGACTCGTTTCCGACCCCGACCACGCTTTGCTCTCCAAATCCCGGCTACCAACCAGTTTTTCCGTCCCTGACACCGCCATCGCTCGCTACGGAAGATCCACTTCCGTGTTCGGATCACAGAGCCACTTGATTCCCGCGTCCAGCGAACACCGGATCGTGGGCGCAGCCCTTCCACTTTATTTCAATAAAACTTGTGGTAAACGTCACGCAATTGGGTCCTGTTTCCGTTCTGGTCCTGACAAATGCCATCTGAAGTAAAAAGTTGTCGTGTCCTGACTCAATAAAGCAATATAGCAGCAATATTCTATTTAAAATATAATTTAACAGTATAGATTTTTTTTTTAAAGTTGTGTTTATTATGTACTGTACTTTTGTTTGTTATACAAATGCTTGAATCTGTAAATAAGGTTTGTTCTTTGATTTCAATGTATAATAGAGTACTTGATAAATAAATAAAGGTTTCTACTTTGGGGTTTGGACTATTGAGGGTCGTTTACAGATTGAAACCCCTCGAAACGAAGGATTTCGCAATAGAGTTCGTACGTGTGCTTTAAATCCTTGATTTTTAATGTTGTGTTTTCAAGGACTGATATGTGCTTGGATTTTGGGTGTATCGTTTGTAAATGCTTGAAATTGTTGCCATTTTTCTCATAAGTCTGTTTAAAAATGACGCAGATACTGCTCTCTGGTGGCTTCGCTTTGCCATTGCATTTCTTTTTTCCTATTAATTCACAGCAGCTGGCATTAGTTTGTCATTTTCCTATGAAGCGTAATGGCGCCCTGCGAGCAGGAGCATGCTACACCTAAACAGGGCACTATGAAATGTTTATTAGTCCAATGATTTCAGATCAATTCTGGAGATCTATTTTGGGCCTTGCAAAAAATTAAGGTAGGGTTTCCCGGTGGTAGATTGTCAGGAAAAAACGTCCTGCAAATTAAAATGTAAGCTTCATACTGTATTACTGTCATTTTAACCTCAAAAAGGAATATATTCTCAATTTACTAAAGATCTATCATATGTCTTAATAAATGCATATTCTAAAAACCGCACATGTAAATTGCTGATTGATTTGCGGCTCTGAAAAATAATGATTCACACCGGATTTTTTCTTTTAATTCTACCAGGAATATTGGCTTATAAGTGCTTGAATTTGACCTTGAAAAAAATGTACAAACCATGTGTATAATTGGGTGTGAGTGTATATATATATATATATATATATATATATATATATATATATATATATATATATATATATATATATATATATACTGTATATATATCCCAAAATCCCCGTTGCAAATTGTTCCAAATTGTTATGGTTCTTCTTTCAACTGGGGAAAGTTTAAAAATAGTCGATAACATATTTTTGCTATATTTCAATTTGATTTTTATCAGAAAAACAACTTTTAAATATGGCAAAAAATAAACAAATGTCTTTTAAAATTGGCAAAATCATCCATCAATGGGTAAAGATTGTATTTCTCAGTGCAGCTTTAGTAAAAAAAAAAAAAAAGTGTAATTTTTGTAAACACAAAATTCAGTCAATGACATTACATACAAGTCAAGTCGAAGTTCGATTTTTACCTTTTTCACATGTTTGCCTAACTGAATCTTTTGGAATTCCATATTCAACCAAACTTCGACTTGACATTACACACATATATAATAACACAATTATTTTTGCAGTCGACTTCTGTTCTTCACATTTTGCCACGGGAAACGACAGCTAACATCCCTTTTTTAAGCATACCACCAAAATCTTAATAGTTCATCCTGAAACTTGACATTGAATTGAATTACTAAGCTCATACGAAGTGTATTAATAGCATCAATAATAAAGAAACCCCTTTAATTCCTAACAATGCAGACAAAGGTTTCCTGTGATTAACTGTTACCTGCAACTCTGTTATAGCCATTAATTCCTGCCAGGCTGCATCCATCTCGGAGTGCTGCGATCCATGAGATTTGTCACCAAATAAATTGACCGTTGCTCCTCCCCACACCCTGCTTGTGGTGCAGGCTAATACCTTGAAAAAGAGTAAAATTCGCTGTGAGCAGAGTGCCATGCATGCTTAGCTGTAAAAATAAAAAATGCTTTGACAAAACCAACCTCACAGGTTCTCCGTGGCGGGAGCGAGTAGTTGCTTGTTGAACACATTTGGGACAGGCTCTCATTGCTGAAGTTTAACCCTGTCAAAATTCAGTCAGCATTAAAAATCCAGATATAAACTTGTTTGCTTCGAATAGAATACTAGGACATTGATAAACAAATATAAGTATGATCTCTGAATAATAACAAATATCAGAGTCTTTGTGGCTAAACCACTCTCTTTTCAATTTTGCAAAACCTTTTTTGGGCCATATTAAGGTTCCTGAACGTTTGACTCCTCCCATCAGCTGTGCCAACCAGTGATAAGACAATCTGCAGGGAAACAGCATATTCTGCCTGGCCGACTGAGGTCTGATAGAAGACTGGCTGCATTTTTTTGGGACCTTAGCAGTTTTCTTACCATTATTTCAATTTTATATATGGATTAGTTGTTTCGAAGATTTGCATTGTTTTGATGGACTGCACTATATTTGTGATGAGGTTTTATTACCAGACGACTAGTTCAATTTTTACCTTTTTTTCACATTTTTGCCTAACAGAATCTTTTGGAATTCCATATTCAACCAAAAAAGACTTAATTGAAAGGCTTTATGTAATAAATCAAATAGTTGTTATTGACCACTTGACCAGCGGTTAAATAACTGCACAACTTATGTTTTAAATATATCGGAATCGAGGTAAAACTATAAAATGCAAATTGGCTCTTAAAAGTAAACTTATAAGATTTAGTATTGCATTGACATGACTTTAGTGTAAACAATTTATGCAAAGGTGGCTATGAATGAACATGCATTGTATATGCACAAAGTCTGATCAATTAAGACATTTCCTATTAAGTTCAAAAGTTATTTAAATGACTACCGAATGCACAATATACGAAATATGAATCAACATACCTGAGCAACATTCTTGACATGCGTGTCTTCACCTAGCAAAAATGTCAGATGATCAGTGCCAGTTTGCTCTGGACTCTCGGGCTGCTCCAAAATTGTGACTCCTCAAGGCGGTATGTCCTCGCCCAACTGCTTGCCTCTTTGCTTAGTGATGTATTGTGTCGCTAGCTTAAGTGGGACGTCTCTGAGCACTCAAACGCAACGTTACCATAAAGTGGTTCATGCAACCTTAATAGCACACTTACACCCTAACCTCCAAATTTCCCCCTTGCCCTCATGGCAGACCACAAACCAACAGTCTGGTGTGAGCCATGTCAATGATTCAGTCACTTTGCACTCAACAGAGCGTTACAAATCCATTTCCATATGCACACAATTTGGGTCCCATTAATAGAACGATACAGTAAAAGAAAACAAAAATAAGATTGAAGAACTACTTCATTTCAAAGCTTCCCAAACAAAAGTTGGGGCTTCTGTGAGGAGGAATACCTGGGGTCAGAAAAATAAAATGTATACCTACCAACAGGAAGAGTGCCTTTGGAATTACAAATAGTGTTATTTTAGGTTTACCCAACTCCTGTTCCAATAAGGAGGTTGATAGTATCCAAAACACCTATAATTATATAAACACAAATTAACTAATGTGTTTGAATTTTTAGAATGTAAAAATGTTTTGGAAAAAAAACACCTGCAATTCAAGAAATAGATAGATAGATAGATAGATAGATAGATAGATAGATAGATACTTTATTCATCCCCGAAGGGAAATTCACATTTCCAGCAGCATCCCTTCGCTGAGAACAATACAATAATAAAGCAAAAAGAATACAATATACAAATACCCAGTGTGACGTGCAAATGCCCACTGTAGCGTGTTATATAGAATAACTAAATAGTGCTACACAGAATACATATTGCAATAAGATTCGGTAATATGCAATGTAGGTGGTGTGGTTTACTGTGGGCTTTTACTCTACCAGGTAGAGTTAAAGAGCCTCATGGCATGAGGAAGAAAAGATCTCTTCAGTCTGTCCGTAATACAAGACAGTGACAGCAGTCTGTTGCTGAAACTGCTCTTCTGTCTGGAGATAATGCTGTGTAGTGGATGCGATGGATTGTCCATGATTGACCGCAGCTTTTCCAGTGCCCGTCTCTCAGCTACTGTTGTTAGGCTGTCCATCTCTTTGCCCACAACAGAGCTCGCTTTCCTTGCCAGTTTATTGAGACGAGAGGCATCCTTCTTCTTGACGCTGCCTCCCCAACACGCTGTCGCATAACCCCTTGAAATCTCAAGACAAAAGTAAAGAATGATAGGATAACGTTTGACTCAGTTCAGAGTTGGACCAAAAAATGGAAGGAAAAACACGAGTGCAATTAAAATATTTGTATATACTTCTTTGCTTCATCCATTTTTAGATGTCCAGGGTACAGTTCCAGCACAAATAAGAGACAATAGGTTAAAGTGATGTCAGTTAAGTGGCAAGTCCTTAGTGCCCAAAATACAACTTATATAAAACCCTTTGCCCAGCTTCTCACAGTCTCTCTTGGCTCTAGTTAGGATTTTTGCATGTTAAATAAACACTACATGGCTGGAGTTTCTTGGATACACTCTTGGTTCGTCCAAAAACTGGTTTCGTATTTCCATGATGCGATCCGTGGAGCAAGTTGACTTAAAGTTGTGAATTGTGAACGTGGCTTAGCAGTATCGAGCTGATCCAAAACAATGCCAGCAGAAATCTTCCACAAATCTTTCAGTCAAAATAAGTGGCATCTTTGTCATGTTTGTCATTGAAACCGACAAGGATTGTACAAGAGCGTCTGCAGGTATGCGATTGCAGTGGCAGTGGTCATGTTGTGCCGTACAGTAAAACTGCTGGCCAGCCGCTACTTTAGCAAGAGTGCAAAATCGTCATTTAGTGTCTCCAGTTTAGAAAACTGGGACCAAACCCAGCTGGAGGCAAATTATTCAAGCAATTCAACAATAATTTTTCATGCAACATGAGCAAAGAGATCACAACATCATCATTACACATAGGGAAATGAAAAGTCCGGGTGATCGTCTTTTGCGGAAAGAGGTCAGACGTTGCCAATTGTATTTGGTGGGTTCTTTGTTTGTACAGGTAAAAAAACTAATTTTCTATAGCTCTTTAGAAAACAGTTAAAATTGCAAAAAGTTGATGGGAAACATCAGTCAAAATTGAGACTTATGCCTCACACTAAATGAGTTAAGCAAGGGTGGGATTGAGCCACAGTAGATTATAAATGTAATGCATGGCCCGAGACAGGTAAAAAGGACTGCATTGTTCCTCTACCTGGGACACCAAGCATCAAGATAGAGGGAGAGATGGAAATGGAGGCCAGTGATTCTTTCTGGAGTCTAAACTAGGGGTGTCCAAATATTTACCTTGGAGAGCCAGATTCAGGGAAATAAAATGATGGAAAAGCTACACTAAATTTGTAAGCAAAAGTAAATGTCAAGAAATCACATATGATTCAGAATTCATAATGATACTGTTAAATTATATTATATCAATAGCTTTCTACATAGCAGTCAGGTAAGTTTAAAATCAACCCAACCAATTTCCTGACAAGGATGTGTTGTATGGGCACCAACTGGTCTAAACATAGCATTTTGATGAACATTAAGAACAAATATAAAAATTTAAAACCAAAATCCAATTGTTTTCATCCATCTCTAAGGGTGGCCATTTTAATAGTAAGTATTGATTAGCAATTACGTGGCATTCACTCAAGCTTCTGAAAACAACTAATCACAGTTCACCTGCTGTATGTACCACAGTTGTATTATGTTTTAAACTAAACACTGGGCAACATCAACAAATGACCACGCCCCAGAGATTGATAAAAACTTTACATCTTAACTAATATACAAACACAAAAACACATACTTAGATCAGTAGAGGCCATTACAATATTATTTGGGGGAATACTTTGGTTCAACCTCGACTGACTGAATTAATGACACATTATAGTAATTGTAATGCAGCAAAGTAATCCTTATTTTAGCCAAGTGTACCTGAAATTTGATTGTCTTTTTTCTGTAACCGTAACGGAACACAATTACATGTTTTTGTATCCTGATTACGAAGCGGCCGTTACATGTATTCTGTTACTGCCCAACCTTGCAAGCTAGACTGAAAATGAATGATGGACTAGAGATTCTTTTTTATCTCAATGAGATCTTCGGTGCACACTGGATGAGTTGTTAGCACGTCAGCCCCCCTGTGCACAGGTCCTGAGTTCAATTCCAGCAATTGGCCTTGCTTTTGTGGAGTTTGCAGTTTTCCCAATGCTTGCACATTACAAAAAGGCAGGATAGTTGGCGGGTCAAAATTGTCCTGAAGTATTGATGAACGTGTGAATGGGTGTCTGTTTTTGAATGCCCTGTGACTGGTTGGCAGTGAGTTCAAGGTCTCTCCTGCCCACTACCCGAAGATGGCTGGGATGGGCTCCTGTTAGTGAGGATAAGCAGCGCAGAAAATGGATGGATATTATGATCGACCTGTATTTGTTACTAGATTGAATATTATAATTTGGGTGATTTTTTTCACAACTTATTCTGACAGTCTTTAACTATTTTTTTTTCTTAAAAAAAAACAAAACAATTTAGTGTTTACCCTGGAGTGTCATGTCTATTCTCCTTGCATACATTGTTTCACCACATTGATATAAATGACAATAAAGATAATTATATTTTATTATTTATATTTAAATGGGCTTTTTTGCAGTTTACTTATGCAGCATGTATGCATGAAAAAGAAATCCAAGCCCAGTTTCAAATGTTAAAATGGGAAATATATATATATATATATATATATATATATATATATTAGTACTGAAGTCAAAATGAAAGTTTTGATACAAAATTTAACATTTGTTTGTTTTTTGTGGTTCTTAATTTCGTTTTCTTTTTTTAATCATTAAGTTCAGTCTTTACACTCTCATAATGGCTTCATGCATACACATAGCATTAAAAAATGACAAAATTAAAAAAAACTTTTGCTTCAAAAGTGCCTTCTCCTTAAAATGAAGCTAAACATAATTTAGTGCATTTGCATATTGGTACTTATTTTTTAATGGAAAATAATTTTTTAAAAAAAATCTCAAAAGGAATGGGAGATATTGTTTCTTTGAATTAGAGTGAAGAAAATACTGAGGTCCTCGAAGTTCTAAGATGCTGGCAGTCTATAGAGTCATGAAAGGTGAACATCTACCAGGAATGAAAGAAGGGACTTCCCAAGTACTTCCAGCAAGGACTTCCCAGCTTTCCTAGCAGCAAGCCCCTGACTCAACCACAAGCACCACAAGCAGCCAACACAAGCATGTCATTAGAGCGGCCGCAACGTTTTTGGATACGGACACAGCTCCCAGGTCGACACCCACGCTTCTTTTCTTGTTTGTTTGCTTCAATTAATTTGGGGTTTTTGTATTTCTTGTTTGCCGTTTTAGACTTTTATTCCCCATTAAAATGCTGACAACAACATGTTTTTAGCAGCAGTTGCGTGGATGAAAAACACTAAACTGTCATACAAACAGACGTGGGTAAAATAACTGTTACTTCAGAATATCTATACATCCATTTTTTTGCACCGCTTATCCTGAGTAGGGTCGCAGGGGTTGCTGGAGCCCATCCCAGCTATATCCAGGCCGTGGGCAGGGGCCACCCTGAACAGGTTGCCAGCCAGTCACAGGGCACAACTTCCTCTGTAGGGGCAAACACCATCAGATCGTCGAGGTAACATAATAGGCTCATGAAATTCTGATCACCGAATATCGACATCATCATCCTCATAAATGTTGCGGACACAATGTTAAGACCATGTGCCTTTTGTACCGCAAGGTCATTTTCATTCAAAACAAATGTCAGGAAAAGGCAAATTTTTTCTGCTTGTTAGAAATAAAATATAAAGCAGAATACTGTTTTGTCAAATGGAGGAGTATATCAAACATAACTTCCCTTTTAAAAGGAGCCTTTCTGTTATATTTCTGAGAATATTTGTCACGCATGATTTTCACACTTAGCCACTCGACCAGCAGAAAATTAGGAACCTTCACATCCAGTAAATTTTCTATCAATGTGTTTCGATCAAGACAATGGTTTGCAGCTATGGATTTTGTAATTATTTATCTGATTGTTGGTTGAGCTATTGTATCTACAAATGCATCACAGAGTTCTTTGGATTTTGTCTGTTTACTTGCTATGGAAATTAAACTTGCAATGTTACATTCTAGTTTTGGGGGGAATTGAACACACAATGCAAAATAGATCAATTTGGAAAATGTAAACTGATGAGTACCCTATATGTCATGGTCTCCAACATGGTGCCCCCTAAGGACAGCTGATGTGCCAGCAGACCTGCTCAGAAAATAGCTCACCAGTGCTGTGTCATTTTGATCTGTTTGTAAAATTGTTTTTTTAGTGGTTGACCAAGTGAGTCTATTTAACCCTATTTCCCATAATTGACCTGACAATAACAGAGTAACAACATAGTAATAACATGGTAAGTTTTTACTTTAGGAATGCATATCAAACTGGATGCTCGGTACGCTAATTAGTGTTGGGCACGTTACTTTAAAAAAAAAGTAATCAGTTATACTTACTCACTGCTTCTTCCAAACAGTAACGGAGTCAGTAACTGAATTACTCTATAGTAAAAGTTACTAGTTACGAGGGAAATTAATTATTTCTGTCACTTTAAAACAAGTTGTTTTATGTCAAAGAATTTGAACTTTTCTGAGCAGTATTTGAGTCAGTTGAATAGAGAAGGACAAACATGTATTGGTGTTATATAAGCATGTATTATTTAATGCACCTCACCAGCTTTATCCTACACTTAAAGTGTAACAAATTTCTCCATCCATCCATCATCTGCACTCTTTATCCTCAGTAGGGTCGCGCAGTTGCTGGAGCCCATCCCAGCTATCTACGGGCAATGGGCAGGGGACACCCTGAACCGGTTGCCAGCCAGTCGCAGGGCACACAGAGACAGACAATTCACTCGCTCATTCACACCTAGGGACAATTTGGACTGGCCAAATAACCTGACATGCATATTTTTGGGGGAATGTAGGAGGAAACCGATTTGCCCCGTTGAAACCCACGCAAGCACGGGGAGAACATGCAAACTCCACACAGGAAGGTTCGATCTCATGACCTCAAAACTGTGCTGCACACGTGCTAACCACTGTGCTGCCGTGCTGCCGCAATAAATACAAACATTAAACAATATAATAAAACAACAATCAGCATTAAACATTAAAGTTTAATCAATTAAATGAAATTTTTTTTTAAAAAGAAATTACAAAAATACAAACATCAAAAAGGGGAAAAAGGAGCTAAATAAGAAAAAGTAATAAAAACATTTCTATATAAACACATTAACACTAAAAACACAGGAAATACAATTAAAATATTTATATATCTGAAAAAAGAAAAGCACGTTTTATCTATTTATTTTTTTGTGCTCATCAAATTTAAAGTCATCAACACATTATCCCCCAAAACTGCAAATTGATAAATCATAAGACTAAAAAGGCGTCTCGGAGGAAACCAGCTAATAATTGGTGGGGAGATGGCTTCCTTCGTTCACTTCCACAGACATGTTAAGTTCGCAAACGACATGAGTCACACATTCGCCTTTTCTTTCGGTACATTAATAAATACTGTATTTGTGATCTCTATACAACTGTATGGCAGTTGCTATTTTGAATGGTGACATGATCTGAAAAGAAGAGACCTAAACAACTCAGAGCAGAGCGTAATATTCAAAGTAACACACCGCTTTTGACCGGCAGTAAAGGTAACTGCATTGTCATGGTGGAATTTTTTTCTGTTAGATTATCCCGACACTGAAAATAATGATGCCGTTTCGTAACTGCGTTATTCATAACAGCGTCATTCCAAATCTGGTGCTAATTAATATCAAAAAGTAGCTGTCATCTTGAAAAATGTTGGAGACCGCTGCTTATATCACTTGTAATGCATACACATCCCTGTTGAATGCACTCAGCACTAGGTGTGCTAGAACTCGTCCCCCAACAAAAATGCCCTTTTATAAAGTTATTTTTATTCTGGATTTTTGTTACTTACCAGTTTACTGTGGTCAACGTTGGCTGAAATGGTATTTAAGAAAAAAAAGTGGCAACGTTCACAATTGTGCAATGTCTACATTTTTTGTGGTGATTTTTTTACATCAAAGAAAACAAGGGAAACAAAAGAAAGGACTGGGAATTCCCTAGTGTGGAAAACTGCTGACGCTCAAATGGTTCCATGCTGTCCTTTCTAAACTATAGTTTTGTACAGGCACGATGCAGGAAACAAACAGTTGTTGTGGTTGCACTGACTCCAAATGCAAACTTCTATCAGAAGTAAAAGTAAAATATTGAAAGACAAAATAAAGATCAATCACAATCAGCATTTGTGGATATTAGAATTGTTTATTCATGCAAACTAAAATACAAAAAGAAAATACACATTTTCACTCCCTCTATTTTTTTCCACCTGACTCCTAAAACGTTAATGCAAGGATTTGACACACATGATAACCTCCCTATAATCTTGTTTCATACATTCGGGCCCCGATGTTGGGGAATGCTCTGCCCCCTGAGATTCGATATGAAACCTCAGTGGAACTGTAAATCTAAGCTTAAAACACACTTCTATTCTATAGCTAATGAGTTACCTAGATTTCCTGTTGATGATATCTATGTTATATTTGTTATTGCAACATCCATTAAAGCCTGGTCATCCTGGAAGGCGGATTACCTCATGTGCGGTCTCTTCTCAAGGTTTCTTCATTTTCCACATGTTGAGGTTTTTGAGTTTTTCCCTGCCCTCATGCATGTTTTTGATCAGGGGCTGGTGTAATAATAGTCTGTCATTTGCAATAATCTGTGGTCTGTGCAGCCCTTTAAGACTCCTTGTGATTAAGGGCTATACAAATAAACGACTTGACTGGACATTATGTATGAATCATTGGCATTATTTTGATAAAAACTGAACTCTGTTTTATCTCAGTTTTCGATTAATATTATTCCCTTTAATATTTCATGTTGTTGAATGTCAAAGTGACATTGTGAGTCATTTAGGGCTCCCTTGTGGTAAAATATCTTCATTCAAGGAAAAAAAAAAACTGATTTGAATAATAAGCAAAACACATAAAAAATCATACCTTGTGCATTTGTTAAAATGCTCATAGCCTCGTGAAGACCAGTAGTTAAAATTGGTTTTCTGTAATGGACATTTCTAAACCTTAATATCCCCCACCCTGTGCATCCAAGTAACTCATTTTGAGCTTGAAAGAGATAATTTAGTGCTTTCTAATGAGACCAAATTTGTAGTGGTGGGGCTTTGTTACCTTGACTTCACCATAAAAGAAAATGGCTTTACTCAGTGCAAGCACTTTTTATTGGACGAGGAAAAGTATTATAGTTTTTACCAAACACATTTTCTCTTAAAATGCATTTGGCGTTTTATTTATAATACTCTAATGAACACATTTAAGTGTTGGTTGAGGCATTTTAAATGGAGTGTTCGCAATTTGAAAATTGTCCACTTCCTGACGCCTTCTTCTGGCTGAAATAATTGCAACCTCTGTCAAGCTACCTGTGCGCTGCGTGCAAATAATTTTCTGTTTTGGACAGACTTGAGTAAACTCCCCATTTTTAAATCATTTTCAGGGTTTGGGTTGGCATTTACGCTTTATTTAAAACGGTTCGTTTACTTTCACAATGTTCAGCCTAGAATAAAAAAACAAGCACGAGCGGGAAATCACTCTTCACTCCTTACCTACAGCCTAATGCACTCTGTGGCCAGAATGCTTATGATAATAGAAAAGCACTCTGACAAAAATATATATAAAAGCACTTTGAACTCAGTTGGGCATTGTTAACACATACTTAGTACAGATATTTAATTTAACTTTTTAAGGTCACCTCTAAATACGAACCCACCTTTGTGTGTAATTGATTCTAGTATTCAAGTGTTTAAAAATTGTCCCCCGTGGTGGACTTTTGAAGTTATTTTATTGCCAAACATTCAAAATGTGTTAGGCCTCGAATAGTAGAGTAAAAATGGTGGAGAAATCCTGGACCAGAAATCAGTTTTACAAATTGAGAAACTCCATCGTCAACGACCTTGATGTTTCAGATGAAGAAAAGAAAAAGATCTCTCATGAAAATTCAGGCCCCTCTTGAGCAAAGTAAGGCAAGGATGGCTGAGTCTGCCAAGAATAGGAACATTTTGCAATGACAAGCAAATGGTTTCTTTTACTGGTCAATGCCCATAGCGTCAGCATGTACAGAGTAAACCAGAACCCAACTGGACTGAAGGCATTGGTCTTACCAACTTATTTACTGTTGGATTTTGTGGTATACACCAAGGCAAGACAACTTTCACAGCTACAGGAGGAAAGGGCATCGGGAAACAAGCTGTTCTTCAATTGACTATCTGTTCCCCAGTGCACCAATCTGTTTGACAGGTGCTTTACAGCAACTAGCCTCCTTAACTCTATGATGAGAAAATGACTTACAAAAACTGGAACCCTCACGAATTAAAGGGTTCCAAACAACTGCAAGACCATAGGCAATAAGTTCTGAAAAATAAAGAGGATCATCAGAGATTGTGGTGTCACAAAGCACACCTGGACTTGCAGTAATCAAAATTTTTGGGCAACAAGCCAGTGGTTGAGTTTCTACAGGATGGGCTCTCACTAGAAATTCACCTAGCAATCACCAGGTGTGAGTGGAAAGCAGAGCCTAGGAAGAAGTGACCAAAAAAGGCAAGGGAAAGCGAGAGGGGAGAGAGAAAAAGAGAAAACCAAACCTGACAGCCAGACTGTAACATATAGAGTAACATCAAGTGTCTGGGGAAGAAACCACAGAAGCTCCCTGACTTCAATTGGTCCTTAGTGAAGAGTTAATTGCTTTAGCTCAAGCAGAACGTGCAGCAAGTGACAGCCTAGATGACTTCACTCACACAAAACAAAAATGGAAACTATAGCCAATTACAGCTTTGAGACGCTATGGTGCTGAACATATTCCAGAGATGGTGGACAAAACATATGCACCAAGGTGTCGCCAATCTCGCTGCAGCAGTAAAACACTTTATGTGCTCCAATTGCAAGATTTGTGTTTGTGTTTCAAAGAAATGGATTTGCTTTTCAAGTATTAGATGATTATCAGATTCAGCACAATTGGGATCTTATTCATAAACAATTAGGTAAATAAATATGTAGGTGATGATGGTGAAAACACACAAAAAAAACTAAATAACTGGGGATACCATCACACAGATATACATCTTAAAAAGAACACAAAACAGATATGTCCTGCACATTTTATAGTTAGGGCAGACAAGCGGGAGCTTGAAGCTGGAGGAATCTGGCTCAAGCTTCCAGTCCTTGTCTTTTTAATGCACAGAACAGGACACTTAGCAATGGTTGGTTATGCTGCCTGGGGGCTGGACCCCCTATAGCAGCAGATCCAAAGATCCTTGTATGATGGACAACACAGACCACAAAACAACCAGTTTTTGTCATGAACACCCATAAGAATCATTGTTATTATGATATATATCCTTATTATATTATGCTGAAAATGTATGGAAACAGCAGTGATGATAATGATGACCGTGAGAATAGTGATGGTGATGATAATGATGATGATGAAGTGACCATGCATCCACCGAAGCAATGTAAATATGTATATACGTGAGGTGTTTGTTACATGTAAGTACACAAGAGTTTAAAACTGAATTATTAAGGAAGTCTGGGGGTAGGATAAAATAAGCATATGCTTCTTCCTGTTTCTTTTCGGACATATACGTTAACATTGTTTTTTTACTTGTTGTTTTATTTTGTTTGATATAAATTTTCATTCATTCATTCATTCAAGTACCAAATAAGCATAATGGAAGGAAAAGTGAAACAAAAGAAAATAAATGATGGACCGTTATATTTATGTTGAATAATTTGTCAAGTTGACTTTTTGATATTTTTTGTTGGACTATTTTACAATGAAGTTCTGTTTTCCCTGTTTACATGGGTCTGATGTCCACTGTAGAAGTCACATTATAGCTTAAAAACGAAAATTGAAATTTTCAAAAAATATTTTTGCCGAATTCCAATTTCTACACATAGATTAAGGAATTTCAAAATAAATGTGATTGGACAACATGTTTCTGGTATTCAAGAGTGTAGGTAGAGAAATGTATATGTATTTGATATAACATGTGGCTCACCTAGAGGTAGCTGACACGATTGGTCGGAATCTTGCTGCTGCATGTAACAACGAAAGTCTTGTGAATGTCTGTGCAAAAAAAATTTAAGAAAAATGGTCCAGTTTATTCATTTTAAGTCTCTATAGTTTGTATTCTTCCTTGTGCTTTGTAGCGCTTTTTGGTTGCACTACACAATTCAGCGGCTTCGAGTGATCAAATATTACTCAGTGTCCGTTTAAGAATGAATTTCTCCTTATTGCACGTTTGTGAGATGATTATAATCCAATATAAACCTTCTCTAATGGACAAGTCGATTGTGTTTCATCTTTGTATTCCTAAAAGTGCAAGCTTCCCAATTTAAAGCTCTAATTTATTTTCCAAATTAACCTAGGTGGCTAAAAACAAAATAAAAAAGATCAATTCATTTCTGAACTTGGCTGTAGGGTATTGAAAAATATATAATCTACAAAAAAGCACATTTTGTCCTCTAACACAGAAAGTAGAACACAAGTGGCTAGGTAAGTGAAATACATGAGGGATGCTTGTCTGCAAAGATGAAGAGGGAGGGTAGGGAAAGAATTATGTTGGTTACCGGAACCTCTGCTTAACACTGATAAAATGAATACTTGAGCAGAAGGAAGAGAACTAACAAGCTTGTGGTTATAGTCAGCATACATCACAGTGAAAAAAAACAATCGATAGTATATACACAACAAATACATAATACCTTGCAGTTGAGATCCTTGACTGAACCCACAACATTGTTCACTCATTTTCAAGATCCCAGCTAGCAATATTTAACTCTTTGTGTTTTTTTATCATACAAGTTTGAATTTGAAAATTAACGTTTAACCGAATAAACTTCTTAAACTATCCTAGTTGCCCACATTGTTGTTATGAATTCAAATACTTTATGGGCCCATAAAACGTACAACAATGCAGTTGCCTTTATCTTGATATACAATTATGTATTTTTTTAAACTCTTGATTTGAAAATGTCTTTTAGTCTGGGCAAACTGTTATGTCATTTATGGACCAAGATACAGGGAAAACCCCATTGGCCTGGTTTCCCCAATGCTTCCCAGAAGCGGGAGGTAGGATAATTGGAGTTGGTTGAATGTAGGAGGATACTGGAAAAAACAGTGAGGGATGAGTACACCAGTACGAGGAAACCAACGTGATCAACATGCAAACATTCACAAAAATATTTGTCATTGTCCTCTTTAAAGACGGTACTGTCCCATTTTATATATATAAAAAAAATAATGGCATGGTCTAAGGCAGGCATAGCAAGCTCAGTTTGGTTAGGCAGATGGATCCAGACTTTATGTTCCCAGGAGGCCCGGATGAGTAAAAAAAATGTCAACGTCAAGCTTAATATCTTTGTTTTTCAGTACTATGCTTTATCATTCAGCCACCATTTGTAGCCTACGCTACAAATTATATTAAATGACACGAGATATTTAATAACCACAACACATTTTTTTCAGAAACAATGGGGAAAAATGATTTGCAAGTTTTACATTGAATGTGTCACAATTTGTTTATTTTAACAGTTGAGTAAATGCAGCTTTACATCTCGACCAACTCACCACACTCAAACTCAAGTGGGTGTTTTGCAAACAAATATTCTTGCCTTAGTTGTTAGAATGATTTGAAATGCAGAACAAAGAAATACAAATATAAAGGTATTTTGATATTTACTATTATAAGTATAGATGGAGGCTGGTATTTTGCAGCTCTGAATATATATATATATATATATATATATATATATATATATATATATATATATATATATATATATATATATATATATATATATATATATATATATTTTTTTTTTTTTTTTTTTTTTTTTCATTATGCCTCTTTTAACATTTTGTGTTGCCTATCCCCGCTCATTACCGACGCCAAATCTTTGCTGCACTAATGCAGATGCCATTTCCTAACAAACATGGACTAATTTTACCATCAAAACTTATTTTTCAATTAAGGTTTGTTCATAAACACATAAACCTATACGACCTGAAGTTAATATTACTATTATTATTTTAATAATATTGAATATTCCCTTGTGTTAGATCCCCACTCTGTTAGGACCAAACTGGGTGGATTTTTCTTCCAAGGTAATCTAGCTGTAGCTCTTTAGATGATTAACTTTTAGCTAGATAACTTTAGACCGAATAACAAATCTTTAATAAGTAAATCTAATATTTTTTGTTTAAACACTCAATAAATATTTTCCATAATCTACAATAACAGGGTAGACATTTAAGAGTGTCTTGTGCAAATATAACACATTTAAACTAAAATAAAAAGAAAGGAGACAGTAAACGTTGAAGCTTACCTTTTTCTACAGTTGAACTCTTGCCAAAATCAAATTATGTCACTTTCTCCAAACGGCCTTTAGAGATTTGTAGATATGGGGGGCAATTGAGCACATTCTAACAGGGTGGAACATTGTTCAAGGTTAATTGATTGCAAACACTTAAAGTGAATAATTGAAGTACTTTTTACATACATTTGGCAGATTTTAGAGAAAAATCAGGGTAATCGAAAGATGCAGACATGAAATGCTGCTACAGAGAATCACCCAATTAATACATTTCATCGAAATTAAGAGGGGCTTCATAACATGAGGAGGCCTGCAGTTGATTTTATTCGATTTTTGTCAAGTCACATTTATTTGTATAGCCCTTAACCACAAAAAGTCTCAAATAACTGCAACCAACCCCATTACAATACCACCTGATCTGAAACCTACATGAGGGCAAGGAAAACCTCAGCATGAGGAAAATTAAGAAACCATGAGAGAAACCACATATGAGGTCATCCCCCTTCTGCAGAGCATGAACACATGAGTAGATGAGTAAACGCGATTATGGTAACAAATTATAACATGGAATTCAAAATTGAGATCTCCTTTTATTATTTAATGTCTCTGTTCATAGTATGTTTATATTGTTGCCGAATTTATTGTAATATTCTACGAGTAGTCACCTTTTCATGTTTTTTGACATGTGGCGGATTCAAGTTTTTTCTTTAACAAAAATTTATTTCATTTTTTGGCCTTTTCCAAAGGCCAGGTTCTTTTATTTTAATTTACCAATTGCTCAATTCCTTGGAATATTGCAAATCTTGGTGATCTGAGTGGCGAGCTACCCTAGACCAAGATTCCAAAAGTGCTTGCAAATATTTCTTTGTAATGGATCAAAATAATGCATTATGAAATGTATATATATATATATATATATATATATATATATATATATATATATATATATATATATATATATATATATATATATATATATATATATATATATATATTGACAGGGAACTACTTTTTCCTTTCCCATGTGCGTTGTGGAAGCAGTTCTGTTTAAGCTTTTAACAAGAATATTCTGCACACAAATGAACAGCAAGTCAAGTCAAGTCATGTTTATTTGTATAGCCCTTAATCACAAAGAGTCTCAAAGGGCTGCACAGATCAAAGACTATTGCAAACTATTATTACAGACTATTATGACACCATCCCCTGATATTGTCAACAGAAAATATAGGTTATTCATATGCTATAGGATAGAAGTGTGTTTTAAGCTTAGATTTGAACATTTCCACTGAGGTTGCAGATCGAATCTCAGGGGAAAGAGCATTCCACAAGTTGTTTCATTCAAACATGCATTGTTTAAAAGGCAGAGAATCGCCTTTACAGGACTGTCTCAGAAAATTAGAATATTGTGATAAAGTTCTTTATTTTCTGTAATGCAATTAAAAAAACAAAAATGTCATACATTCTGGATTCATTACACATCAACTGAACTATTTCAAGCCTTTTATTATTTTAATATTGCTGAATTTGGCTTACAGCTTAAGAAAACTCAAAAATCCTATCTCAAAATATTAGAATATCATGAAAAAGTATACAAGTAGGCTATTCAACTAATCACCTGAATCATCTAATTAACTCGAAACACCTTGCGAGGGTTTCCTGAGCCTTAAAAACACTCAGCTTGGTTCAGTAAACTAAATCACAAGTATGGGGAACACTGCTGATCTGACTGCTGTCCAGAAGACCATCATTGATACCCTCCATTAGGAGGGTAAGACACAAAAAGAAATTTCTCAAAGAGCAGGCTGTTCACAGAGTGCAGTTTCAAAGCATATCCACAAAAAGTCTGTTGGAAGGGAAAAATGTGGCCGGAAACGCTGCACAACCAAGAGAGATGACCGCAGCCTTAACAAAATTGTGAAGAAGAGCCGCTTCCAGAATTTGGGGGAGCTTCAAAGACAGTGGGCTGAAGCTGGAGTCCAGGTATCAAAAGCCACAGTTCACAGACGTGTCCGGGAAATGGGCTACAATAGCCATATTCCCATGGTCAAGCCACTTCTGAATTCAAGACAACGGAAGAAGCGTCTGACTTGGGCTATGGAGAAGAAGCACTGGACAGTTGCAGAGTGGTCCAAAGTCCTCTTTTCAGACGAAAGCAAGTTTTGCATTTCATTTGGAAGTCAAGGCGCCAGAGTCTGGAGAAAGGCTGGAGAGGAGCAAAATCCAAGTTGCTTGAAATCCAGTGTGAAGTTCCCACAGTCAGCAATGGTTTGGGGAGCCATGTCAGCTGCTGGTGTTGGTCCACTGTGTTTCATCAAGTCCAGAGTAAATGCAACTGTGTACCAAGAGATTTTAGAGCACTACATGCTTCCATCTGCTGAAAATCTCTATGGAGATGAGGATTTCATTTTCCAGCATGATCTGGCACTTGCCCACAGTGCCAAAACCACTAGTAACTGGTGCACTGACCATGGCATCACTGTCCTTGATTGGCCTGCTAATTCCCCTGACCTGAACCCCATCGAGAATTTGTGAGGTATAGTTAGGAAGAAGATGAAAGACACCAGACCTACAAATTCAAATGAGCTGAAGGCCGCTATCGAAGCATCCTGGCCATCAATAACACCTCAGCAATGCCACAGGCTGATTGCCTCCATGCCACGCCGGATTGATGCAGTAATCCGTGCAAAAGGATTCCCAACCAAGTACTGAGTGCATCAATGGACATTTTCAAATGTTTGATTTAGTTTTGCTGTTATAAAATTATTTTTTTACTTGGTAAGTAAGTATTCTAATATTTTGAGATAGGATTTTTGAGTTTTTTTCAGCTGTAAGCCAAAATCAGCAATATTCAAATAATAAAAGGCTTGAAATAGTTCAGTTGATGTGTAATGAATCCAGAATTTATGACATTTTTGTTTTTTTTGATTGCATTACAGAAAATAAAGAACTTTATCACAATATTCTAATTTTCTGAGACAGTCCTGTATACTAAGAGGGTGGGTTATGACAAAAACAAAACTTTGGAAGTAGTCAAATACTCCCTACTTACCCCTTCCCATTTTAAGAGTTTTTATTTGCCCTCATGTAGGTTTTAGATCAGGGGATGGTGTATTAATGGTTTGTAGTCTGCACACCCCATTGAGACTTCTTGTGATTAAGGGCTATACAAATAAATATGACATGACTTGACTTAACATACAAAAGAATTGAGGTTACAGCGCCGCGACAGGAACAAGGGAGCAATTGAGCCCTTCTTTGCAGCTAAATATTTTTTTACAAAAATAAAATAAAATTTGTCTTTATTAGAAAAGTCCCAAATTTTTTTGGAAAGAAGTTTACTATAAATTGCTTTGGGTATATTCGCCAGCGTGGAAGACTTCCTGTTTCCGGGTTTGTTGGGTGACGTGTCACGTGGGATCCGTCCAGTCCTCTCGACACCTTTCGAAGGGTTTTAAGAGCAAGAAAAAAGATGGATACTCCTATATTGGTAAAACGGCTTTACGTGTCTTAGTAAAAAATCGTAGATTCGTAAACAAGAAATGTAATGTTATTACCAGCGTTGGGATGATAACCAGTCGATAGTGTTAAAGGAATAATCGCTGAAAGTTGTAGGCTAATTCGCTAGCCTCGGTAAGGTTTAGCTTGTGTGTAGAGACGTGCTGATGTGGAAGTGGGAGTAACTACAACAAATGCAAGAGCCACAACTCTTCATGGATCGGTTTGAATTATTAACTCTTTATTTTTTGCCATTGTATTCTGTTTTATGTGGTATAGTTTTCACGTACTTGTATCTAATTTGTAGAAGTGTATGGAGGACCGCTCCTGCCATACTTATAAGTAAACAAATACCTACAATAATATGCCATGTACTTACATGCATCACGTAATACCAAAATATGACTATAACACTGTATTCACTTATTTATGCATTATGTCATTCATTTTAGGATTTTGTCATGCATTTTGTCGTGTAATTTGTCTCCACAAAATGTTATTAAAACGAGGGGCCGGGTCAAATTGTCTGATCTACGAGTGCACCAATAAATTGCTATGGCCAAAAACTGTTTGACCGCTCCTCGTGTGAATAACATTTTTTTGTGACAAATACACGACACAATTAAAGACCAAATAAATACTGAAATGACAAAATGCATAAATCTACAAATAGATTGCTTTAATGTAATATATTTTGCTCTTACACAATTTATTTACGTGATCATTTATTTATTCGTCATATATTTGTAGGTATTTTTATTTATTTAAACATGTATTTCTACATATGACAGGATCAGTCCTCCATAGAGGTGACACGACCGTCTGGTGTTGAAATGTCAATTTATTGAGAATGTATTGTGTGTAATTTGAACAGGAACCATCTTTGTACACAGTGAAGGCAATTCTCATACTGGACAATGACGGAGACCGACTTTATGCCAAGGTATAGTGTTCGGATGATTATTTATTATTCTCAAAATTGACAGTTGTGGCGCTTGTTCATTAATGCCCCCAAATGACATTTATCTGCAGTATTATGATGACACGTACCCTACAGTAAAGGAGCAGAAAGCTTTCGAGAAGAACATATTCAACAAAACACATAGGACAGACAGTAAGTAATGCTATATTATTTTTAATAGAAAATTAAAACATTTGTTTTGCCCAATTGGATGTTTAATATAGATATTTGTTATTTGTGTTACTAGGTGAGATAGCTTTACTGGAAGGGCTCACTGTTGTCTACAAAAGTAACATTGACCTCTTCTTTTATGTGATTGGAAGTTCGCATGAAAATGAGGTAAACGTTTAAGTCAAGTTTATTTGTATAGCCCTTAATCACAAAGAGTCTCAAAGGGCTGCACAGACCACATATTATTGCATACCACAGACTATTATTACACCATCCCCTGATCTAAAACCTACATGAGGGCAAGGAAAAACTCAAAAACCTCAACATGAGGAAAATGAAGAAACCTTGTGAAGGGACCGCACATGAGGTAATCCCCATTCCAGGAGGACCAGGATGCAATGGATGTTGCAATGACAAATAATACACAGATATTGCCAACAAGAAATATCGGTCAATCATAAGCTACAGAATAGAAGTGTGTTTTAAGCAGTTCCACTGAGGTTGCTGATCGAATCTCTGGGGGAAGAGCATTCCACACTACTGGGGCCCCAATGTAGAACGCTCTCAAACCTGCGGATCTCTTCTTGGCTCTTGGGATCTCTAGTAGACCAGCGTTTTCAGAGCGAAAGCTGCCTCAACATTCACATAAAGACATTTTTTGACGTGAAACCACACCTGTCAACTTACACATTTTCCCTGTATTTTATTCATTTTTTTGATCATTTGAAATTGTGAATGGGAAAAATAAATACGTTTATGTATGATAAGCAACACTAAAATTACTGTGAGTGGGGATAGAATTAAGAAAAATGCTGAAATACCTTTTGTGTTGTTTACTTGGAAAATTATCTTGTTTGCACATTTATTTTTCTTTTTATTTATATAGTCTGTCTTTCTGTGAGTAAGTAGTTGCTGTGTTGTGTTTGTAAAGTTTTTCCTCTAATAAGGATAAATGTAATCAATAATAAGGGAAGGAATTTGCTGAGGTTGACCTTTATGTGAAACCAAAGATATCAGTTGAACTGCATTGTTTTACAGGCATCTGTTATTCTTGACGCTCCACTTAAAAAAAATCAGGAACACTTGGAGTAATACATTTGTCTTTGCCTTTTTCAACAGTTAATGCTTATGGCTGTCTTAAACTGCCTTTTTGATTCCCTCAGTCAGATGTTAAGGTACACGAAACGTTTTTAATTTTAAATTTCATTTTCAATAAATATTTTAGCAAAAACGTGTTTTATTCCTAATTCCTGAAATCACAGGAAAAATGTGGAGCGCAGAGCTTTGCTTGATAACATGGAGGGACTCTTCCTGGCTGTGGATGAAATCGTTGATGGAGGGTAAATTAATTCTGAGCAACATAATATAACTTTTGTGGCTCTACTAAAGACATTATTTTGGTTTTAAGCTTGTCTTTTTGCTCTCTACTGCAGGGTGATCCTTGAGAGCGACCCTCAGCTGGTTGTTCACCGTGTGGCCCTAAGAGTAAGTTCCAACCCACTGCCTTTTTTGCCTTATTAAAACACGTGTAGTAAGGATAATCTCACTCGAAACACATACTGTTTTTCTTTTACTCTTCTAGGGTGATGATGTACCTTTGACTGAGCAGACTGTGACCCAGGTTCGTACCTCTATATTTGCATCGCATTACATTTTTACAATGGTACTCCATAACAGTCTTTCTCAACTGGTGGATCGGGACCCAAGTGTGTGGCAGACCTGTTTTCAATGTTTTGCAGCCCTTTTGCCTTAGCAAAAAAATTCAAAGAGGGGAAAATACTGTGTCATTTCAACTCCTCGGCAGCAGATGGTAATAATTCCCTGCAAATGCGAGTTGACACCTGCCATTTCACTCACCAAAAAAAGACCCAATGAAGTTTGTTTACACATGTTGAGCATGGCCAAATGCAGATACAGCGTGGAATACATGCGATATGGATGTTGTTATCGGTAAGACAAAGCCACAAAAGTGAAGTATTTTGGATTGAATTAATAATGAAGATAAATGAGTATTAAAGGGAATGTTATTATTATTTTTTGTTTGTTTTTGGTGATCATTCCTCTTTTTTTTTCGCTATCCATCTACCCTGGTCATATCCCTCGAGAGGGGTGACCGACAGCAAGACAAACACATACAAAAACAAAGAAAATAAAAAAGGGAAAAGGTAGCAAAAACCACCCACAAAAATTTTGGACCATGGCCAACCCAAATGCCCCAAAACCCAAACAAGTTAAGCATTTCTTCCCCCAAGTGGTCATGCTTTCGTCCCTTCAGATGAAACAGGACACAAGAAAGCGGCCATGTCACTCGGGTCAGGGTGACACAACACACTCTTTTGTTCAACAGCAGGGCACGACAGCTTTCACTGGTTTACCCCTGTGGCATCATACAGGTGCCCTTCCCATCCCTTGGAACACATCTAAACATCCCACTATCCTTTTACACCTCTCCACTCATTCCTATCACCATAAATTGTTTGGGATGTGAATATATTCTTCTATCTGGTTTAAACTACACAATCCTTTCATTTGATACATTTTCTTAATTTATGTCGCGGCTTGTAATTAGGGCTGGATGGTGGGTCCTGAAGTCAGACCAGTTGAAAACCACTGTTTTATAATCCATATTCAATTGTTTAATCTGGTGCCTATTTGCTAATGCTGGTTTAAGTTTTTGTTTGCCACCACAAAACACAACAAAACATCTTTTTCGGACTGGCGCTGAGGAATGAACCCAATATTTAAAATAAGATGACCATTTGTGTTTGGCATGCTTATGTTAATGACGTTTGTTAAAAAAAAGCCTTCTCCCTGCCAGGTCCTTCAGTCTGCCAAAGAACAGATCAAATGGTCGCTTCTGCGGTAGTCAGGACAGAGATACCACCGCACTGCTCGCTCATCACGACACTGACTCCACATCCTCTCCTTTGTCCGCCAATTGTCGCCGTGAGCTGGCACATCCATTCACAGATCACCCAACTTTTCCTTCCTCTCTTTTTTTTAAGTAATCCTGTCAAGCAGTGCTCTTCTGTGTTGAATGTCAGGGTGAGATAGGGTGTGCATTCCCTTATCTGTCATGATGAAAACTAGGGTATATCTCGGTGTTCCCTAATGAATTGTCATTGCTGGTGACAATGTGCCACGCCTGCCCTTTGCTTAAATTCATTGGTTGATCATAAAATATCGTTATTACTGTTATTGTTATTTTATCATGCCTACTGTCATCAGCAGACGATAACAATAAATATTTTTTGATGCAGTAAAATATTAGTGTCACGCTGTGTGTTTGTCATAAGCCAGATTTCCTATTTTAATTTATGAGCTGTTCACCTTGTTTGGCCCTACCAGATCTCCATCCAGAGGCTTTAGTCTCTCCAGTTGATATGAGCAAGAGCGCCATCTGCAGGTCTCTTGGTCTGACTGCAGTTTCTGTGGATGCATTTGTTCTATTGAGTCTAAATGGATTCATTCCTCATCTTCTGCTACTATGCGTCATAAATAGTATGTGTCCATGAAAGGCCCACCTTCACACTCAATTCAGATTCCAATGCAATTGACAACAATGAAAATATATAGAAATAAGCACATCATGAATTCAAGTCATGAATACAGGAGCACATAAATTAAACCACTGTGCATCTCCCCGGATGCTATCAACATACTTAATACACACTGAAATCTTGCGGTTTATACTAAATTTACATACTTTTAGTCTGCAGTTCAGGAATTACTGCAGTTCTTTTGAATCACAATCTGTTTCCCCAGAAGAGGGTGACAAAGTAAAGCGAATGGAAGGGCTAAATAAAAATGTAAGCTAAAAGCTAAGGACCGTCCTGATTGAATATTGAAAATTTTTTAAAATGACGCATATAGTGAACCTAGTAGAATCCAATGAAAAGCCAGTATATTCAATTCCATTGCCATCATATAAATTAAGCAATGTTTTCTTAGGGCTCTATCGGTCATTTTTAATTTTCCACTGGCAGTAATTACTAATTTCCTTGATCTAAACATCTCCGTTATATTAACGATAAATAAAAGAAGCTGTCCCTGTGTGCCCTGCGATTGGCTGGCAACCAGTTCAGGGTGTCCCCTGTCCACTGCCCGGAGATGGCTGGGATGGGCTCCAGCCCCCCCGCGACCCTAACAAGGATAAGCGGTACGGCTAATGAGATGAGATGAGAAAAGAAGCCTGTATTATTCATGCATCATCAAGGGCCTAAACTTTATATTTCAGCAAATTGGGCTAAAATCTATTCAAAGAAAAAAGAATACAATATTTTTGATCATTCACAGAACGATAATAAAATGGAAGTATAAGAAGTAATGTACAGTAGTGTGAAAACAAACAAAGATTCTGGTGTATGATAGGCTAATGAATCTAGATCTTCTCAAGGGGCGAAGAAACCCTTCTCATAAGGCCGGATGTGGTCCGCGGACCTTGACTGACTATAGTACCTGAGAAATAGTGGACATATTTGAACATGTTCTTTAACACAAAGGTCCCCTAATGGCCATTAAAAATATTTCCTTTTTTAGCAATGTGGGAAAGATAGCTCATTTACGTTTATTTTGAGGGTTCGCATCTTTGATTACTTGCCAAGCGGCCCAATATGGGATTTTGCGTTAGCCGTTAGCATAGCTTCCAAAGTGTGTTGCAATGTGTTATTGCAGAAATTTTGTTGCTCATTTAATATAATTTATGTGCAATGTTACAAAGACAACCAACCTAAGTTGCACATGACAACAAAGTGTTTTTTTAATTATGATTATTATTATACTGAAGGAAAAGTATATACCTATGTTTGCCAACTTTGGGCCTTTTCAACCAAAAATTTGGAGGACCCCTGCCTTAACCTAAACAAAACAGGAAATATGTAAAAAAAACATACGCAAATGGTCAAGTGACCCAACCAAAAGCATCCTAAAAACATGATTGACTATGTTTGACTGCTACAAGCAATAAATGTAAGGGATAAAACTTTACGGCCCAAGGGGGGAAAAGCACCTCTTTCAGTGAGTTAAAAGGATCAAATAAAGTTGGTATTCCCCATCTCTGAAATTGTATACCCTTGATTGAACCTAATTGCCTGGACCTGTTTGGATGTCAGAATACATTGTTCACTTAATATCTTTCTCTCATGTCTGGGAGGCAGAATCATGTTACACTCGGAAGTTTTTCAAGGAAAGAGACATGCTGGCGTTTCCCTTGTTCCTAAAGTAATAAATCTGAAACACATTCAAAGAAAAGTGCTAAAGTGTTTTGCAGGAAGACTTTATACTACAAACAATTACTGAATTGCACCACAGAGTGTTATTGTATGAAAACCAAAGGCTTTAATGTCTTCACCAAAATGTCCACTAGGGGACAGTGACACGTTAATTAAAACCTAACATGGTCTATCATTTTCCACATGGAGAAAAGGTTCGTAGGACTTTTCATTGCCATCTCTGGACCCTCACAATAAAGTCACTATGTTGACTTTAAAGTGAAATATTTGAGAAGACATTCTAAAAAAAAAAAAAAACAACCACAACCGGACTCAATTCATTCAAAGCCATCATGACTGTGTAATCAAAGATCATAAAATTTAATTTTTTATCATTATCATGTTTATTTTAGAAACTGACCGTTCTAACGACTATTCTTACTCTAAACAGAGAATTCTGATAGTAAATTGTAATCAAAATAATCATCTAAAAACAAGACTTTTGATGGTCTTAATAGGATATGAACCCTAAAGCAAAGTCAATTTAAGTCCTTCTATCTCTTAAGGCATAATAATTTTTCTACTTGCCTCCTATAGAAGATCACAACAAAGTTTCTCAGGGCCCTGGCAAAAAACAATAACAGATAAGTTTTTTTCTGAAAGTGGGCATTTTTTTCTGAGGAAGCACAGGGTGGTAGGTCAGTGGCTACATTAGCTCAGAGGGAAGAAAGGGCAGCTTTTGGCATTTTCGTATCAACATTTTCCCAACAGGCTTACAAAAAGAAACTCAAAACGTTTTTTTTGTGAAAAGTATGTTTTTTTCCCCCAAAAATTAGAATAAAATAAAATAACTCAACAGATTGTGCTATCATAGACATAAATACCTAAAAAGTTACAAGAAATATAACTTTTAAACTGCAGCTCTCAGAAAAGCCCTGTTAAGCAACGTTGACACCAGTAAATGATCCATCCATTCTCCACACTTTTTATCCTCAGTAGGGTCACAGGGGTGCTGGAGCACATCCCAGCTATATTCGGGCAGTGGGCAGGGGACACCCTAAACTGGTTGCCATCCAGTCATTCATACAAACCTAGGGACAATTTAAACTGTCTGATTAGCCTGAAATGCATGTTTTTGGAATGTTGGAGGAAACCCTAGTGCCCAGAGGAAACCCACGAAAGCATGGGGAGAACATGCAAACTCCACACAGGAAGGTTGGTAGCTGGATTTGATCCCATGACCTCAGAACTGTGCTGCGGACGCGCTAACCACTCAACCACCCTGCTAGTAATTTATCTATACAATAATAATAATAATAATGAAAACAACTACAACACCAGTCAAACTTTTCTGAAGGGCACTTTTTATGAGAGAGGGGATGGGCAGGAACTCTAGAACCAGCAAGTTTATATCTGTGTACACCCACAATCCTACCTTGAGCCATAATCGACTATGATGTACTTTTTCCTTGACAATAGTCAAAGTGTCTTATTAAAACAACTAAGTGCAAAAATATCACAATGTTTTTTCGTAGCAGAACATATTCGTGTTGTAAACATGAGAGAACAATGACTCGATGTGGGCTTTAAAGGGACATTGTATATTATGTAGCCCCTCCTCGTTGTAAAAATACTTTATTCATAACAGGGAAGGCAAATTTGCTTTCAGTAATAAGCAAAAATACATAAATACATCAAAAACACATAATACAACATGCAACATCAACGTGGATTTTTTAATATCTAAAGGTACAGTTTTATTGAATCATTCATTTATGTAACTTATTTTAAATAATTTATTTTTCATTTTTTGAAAGAACCTTACCATTTTTTATCTATCTAGTTATTCATTGATTTGAATACAGAAAACCTTTGAATGTGGACACAAAAATATACAAAAGGCAAAGTCAAAGAGCCTTTACGCCTTTCATATGTTACTAAAGAAAATCACGTTACGTCATTGCCACAAATTTTGTTTTTCAAGAAAAATAGGACCGCTACAAGTGATGAAATGGGCATTATATAATAATAATATAATAATAATAATAATTTCCTTTGTATTGTCATTCTTTGTAAGAACGAAATGTCGATACACCTGACCCGTTACCAGCTCAGTAGCCTAGATGGTAGGGCGCCCGCTTTGAGACTGGGAGGTCGCTGGTTCGCGCCTCGGCCGAGTCATACCTAAGACTTATAACATTGGTAAAATGGCGGCGCCCTCTGTTGGCTGCGGCTACATGATGTGAATATGAACAAAAAAGGCCTATCGGTGCTCCAAATTTTGGAATGAAAAAGTTTCTACCCATCCATTAAGGATCCGGTCAGTATTGTCACACACATGCCCCGTCAATGCTCAGGTTCGGCTCATCTCTAAAAAGCAGGATGATGATGAAGGGGCTGTATTTAGATAAGGATGCTTCTCTTGTATTGGTAACCATGGAAACCAATATTATCTATTTTATGTGGGGGAGCTAACCCCTACCCAAAAAACAGCCTAAAGAGGGATGGCCACTGCCAGGCTGCACTTGCCCAAGACACAGCACAGAGTGTTTCCTCGACGACCCAGGCGGTTAAGGGATCTGTGAACCTAAGAAATGTGTATTTATTTAAACAATATGAGGCTCACTTATAGGGAGCCAAGATGATTGTCCACCATTTTGATGCTCTGGACACCCCCAAAAACCATGTGAATGGATGTGAAAAAAATAAATAAAGGTTTTGCTACTTCAAAGATCTTCATCATGCATTGTGTTCTGCATTCTGATTGGCCAAACAGTCATCCTGCCCCTTTTCTGCATTGCGGTCTGGGTTGTACAAAACCGCTCAACAAACCCACGTTATGTATGCGCCATTATGTAAAAAAATGCTCTGGACCGTCATAAGCAACAAAATACAGAGAAAGGTGCTTTCTATTGCCAACAAAGTTGAACTTCTTGACCCGCTAAATTTGCTCTGGAGCTACATGGGGCGGCAGTGGCTCAGGAGGTAGAGCGCTCGTCTTGGGATCAAGAGATCGCAGTTTGAATCCCGGCTCCTCTGTGTTACATGTTGAAGTGTCCTTGGGTAAGACACTGAACCCCTAATACCCTCAATATGCAGGTTAGCGCTTTACATGGCTGCACGGCCGCTATTGGGAAATGTGAAGCACACATTAGGAAGTCTTGACTTGAAAAGCGCTATATAAATGCAGATCATTTCATTTCATTTCATATGTGTCTCTGAGGCGCTTCCTCGTCGTTCCCTGGTGTTAAAAATGTTTGATAATGGAAAAATGTATTGTTTCTGTAAATAAAAAACAGCACATTCTTAACGTTTTACAATGACTATAAATAAATACAGTATGTGCTTTCTTCCTTGTAAAGCTTTCCTAAGGCTTTGGATTTTTTTGTTTGTTTTTTTTGTCCGAAAATAACGTTCAACATTTTTGGTTGCCAATTGGAAAGTAAGCGTAGTTTGAGAAAAGCATGCACATTATGGCGACAAAGTATCACGTGAAGTAAAGTGGACAGTGTCAAGTCAAGTCAAGTCAAGTCATTTTTATTTGTATAGCCCTAAATCACGAAGAGTCTCAAAGGGCTTCACAGATTATTACACTATATTACACAGACTATTTTTCGGCCGACGAGAAGAGTAGGTTATTAATATGCTATGGAGTAGAAGTGAGTTTTAAGCTTAGATTTAAACATTTCCACTGAGGTTGCAGATCGGATCTCAGGGGGAAGAGCATTCCACAGCACCGGTGCCCGGATGGAGAACGCTCTCGAACCAGCAGAACACTTGGTTGGGGAAGATTTTTTTTTTTTTTTGCAAAATTGTAATTTGACTGTAGAGGAATTATTTGTAAAAATGACATTTATAAAACATAGTACTTGAGGGGATGGTGTCATAATAGTCTAGTTTGCAATAGTCTTTGATCTGTGCAGCCCTTTGAGACTCTTGTGATTAAGGGCTATACAACTAAACATGAATTGACTTGACTTGACTTGTCAACAAAAACTCAAGTCTGTTAACTGGGTTTTTCTTTGGTTTCAATGTATATAAGAGTAACTGGGTATACAACGACCAACTCAATAGATAAGGGTTTCAACTTTGGTGGTTTTGAAAATCACAAAAGCGTTTTGGAATGCTACCCTAACGGAAGACGGGGGAAAACTGTGTTTGGCATTGCTAAATTATTTCAGTGTTGTAATTCCACAGAGAACCAATGTCCCAGACACCCTCCCAAGGCTTGCTTTTTTTTGCAGCGCGGAAATAAGCAGTCAATGAAAGTCTTATCGGCTCTGACCTGCGAGGCTTATTACCTCCTTGGCTTGCCTCCAGTCTGCTTCAAAACCTTGAATGAAAGCCTCTTTATGAGCTGCAATGAAAGCATGAATGGACGCAATGTTACTACTACATGCTAAGTGTATTAATGGATAGCCGCGCGACAGGCAAGCTAATTATCCTAAATGGACTCCATTATCGCGACGGTTTACTGTTATCACACCAGTTTGACAGCAAAACGAGGACAACTCGTGTGAGGACGGCGACACGAAGGTTAGAAGGACAGTAAATGTGATTAGATGAAATCCTGGCCCTAAAAGTCTACCGAGGCCCGCCCTTCTCCTTTTGCCTCATCTTGATTAGCCTCGTGGTGAGCTTGGTGACTTGCGTCCATTCCCTAATTACAGTTGCACTGTCGTAAAAAAAAAAAACCTGGGGAAAAAACATTTCGCAACACCGAGGCTTGAAACGCTGTACATAACCACGCACTAAACGTGTCAGAGGCAAGATCCTCGCACATGATCGATGCGTACAGTGGAAGAGTCACTCTCTTTCTTTTGTGTCTGCGTGAGTGAGTGTACTGTGAGAATAAGTCGATAAATTATCATCCTGGGTGAGTTTAGAGTCTTTATGTCACAGTCAACGTGGCCTCACACCCGTCCAATGGTGAAGGGGAACAACGCAGAGGGAAAGCAACAACACAATTTTAAGATCTGGCGCGGTAAATCGATTCCAACTAGCTCCATTATATTGTGTAAGCAGGACAAAGAGCAAGACCCCTGTGATATTTAATGGCGTTACGTATTAAAATTAACAAGGGTATTTTATGCGCCGACATTTCTGTCCTGTAGGTAACACTAACGTCCACATACGGTTATTAACGCGAGATATGACTAAATAGGGTGAAAAAAGTCAGGAATATAAAGCAAACGTATTAAAAAAAAGAGGAGGTCATTAAAGGTTATATGAAAGCACACGTGCATGTGTGGAGGGGAGGGGGGCTGATACCAGCGGGCCAGCATGCAGAAACTCTGCAGACTGACGTGCTTTATGGTCCCCGCTGGCCTCTCTGGGTCTCTTTATGGATTCCCATAGAACGGAGAATCACGGCTAGTCCTGAAAAAGCCGGCCAAAAACAACACCTTCAGCGCTGCACTCTTGCCTGCCTCCGCCATAATTCAGCAAGCTGTTTATGCTCTTGCCGGATAAAAAAGGAAAAAGAGCGTTCATTGTAATGACAAAAATGACTGTAAATTTTGATGCTAATGTTTATTTTTTGTTGACGTCGGATAAAACTGTCAGCGTGAGTGCGGTTGGTTTATTGGACGTCGTTACAGGTTGGAGAGGGGGAAAAATTGCAGGCTTTGTAAGTTACATTCATCCTCCTATCCCCTTTTGGACTGGAATAGCATTGCTTTAGCGAGATCAGTTTACTTGATGCCTGTAAGATTTACGACATGGAAATATCCATCTTTGATGGGAAAATTGAAGTGGTCCAATCCGGCTGATATTCGGCGTGATGCGTTCCCCCTCTATTTTCCGTTTTTCCCATCGCATCCCGCATGCTTGAGAAGAAGGGGCAGGGATTTATCCTGCGTGCAAAAGCACTCAACGCTAGAGCTGTTTTCGAGCAAGAGGAATCTTCAAGCCTCGCTTCCCAGGTTGGCAGGCGGTCACGAATACATCTGGAATGGACCTTGCCCCTCCTGACCTTCCCCTCCCCCGCTTCTTTCGTCCACACCGCAGGATATGATCCTGATGGTGCTGTGTCACGACAGCCTCCTGTGTTACTGCCGTTATCAAACAGTCAACACTTTTTGAACGTTGATGATGCAAAACAGTACTAAAGAACGACAATCAGTCATTTTCATTGAAGGTAGTCAACGCATAACACACACGCACAGATACCATTGTGGCCGTAAATCTTTACGAGGATTTCCCGAGTCAGTCAATCCCCCCTTCTTGTTTAGTCTCGTTGTACGCAAAGAAAAATCCCCTACGAGCCCTTTCTGTTTGCACTAACGTCTGCATGTATTCTTTGTAAAATAAGCTAAAGTGTGTAAAGGGGAACAGCTATGTGGCATACCTCTGCCCCCCTTTTACCCCTCCTTCAGTCATCTGCTCACTTTCTCCCCCTCACCTCCTCCCTCCCCGTGGATTCCCCAACCACACCACAACACTGTTAACAGAGACGGCCCTGACAGATTTACTACCATCGTCTTTCCATTGGCCGCCAGCATGACAGCCGTGATTTAGGGCCCCTCTCTCATTGGCCAAAAACCGACAGCTTAATTTATGGCCGTGCTGAGATTTGATGCCTCCTGCCTTTGAAGTGAGTTACAGCTCAGTGGCTTATAGGACAGAGAAACGGTGTCAGGTTGCAATCGTAAAGTCTTATCCCTGAAGGGAGGCGCTACTCTGGCATAATACCTTTGACGTCATGAGGGGCGCAGGAGAAAGAACAGAAAAATGTGAGATGGGTTTAGATAAAGAGAGGCGCTCCAAATAAAAAAATACTCCTGTCAATTTCAGCCCAAATTCTCTATATCAGGGGTCGACAACCACTCTGTCGGGGACCGGTACCGGGTTGTGGGTCGTTTGGTACCGGGCCTAACACAAATGGGAAAAAAGCCTTATTTTTTTTATTAAACCGTATTTATTCATGCATACCTGCATTTTCTTTCACCCCAAAAACTCACATTTCAGGGGGCATATTATACAGAGGTTTTATAGTACGGTAGCACTGGTTTCATGCACTTTTTGGACACATTTCAACAAGTTACCTAGTGTTCTCTTTTATTGATGTTTACTATGTTTGTGTACTGTAACTCAATGCTATATCTATTCCACCCTGGTCATCCTAGAAGGGGGATTACCACATGTGAGGCCCCTTCTGAAGGTTTTTTTTTCTCCTCACGCTGAGGTTTTGAGTTTTTCCTTGCCCGCTTGTTGGTTTAAGATCAGGCAATGGTGTAATTGTAATCCTGTGCCATCTCTGAGACATTTTTGTGATTAAGGGCTATATGAATAAATGTGACTTGACTTGATTTGTTTTGATCAGTGATTTATCAGTCAACAAACATCCCTGACCTTATTTTCTCAGCATTGGCTGCAGCAGGAATCGAACGCTGGAGAATTTTACAGGCTCGAGGTGTTGATGCTGTCATGCACTTTCTGGACAAATTTCAACATATTGTTTTCTTTTATTGATGTTCACTATGTTTTGTGTACTGTTATCCAATGCTGTATCTATTGCACCAGGGTCATCCTCAAAAAGGGATTACCACTTGTGAGGCCCCTTCTCAAGGTTTCTTTTTTCCTCACGCTGAGAATTTGAGTTTTTCTTGCCCACATGTTGGTTTAAGATCAGAGAATGGTGTAATTGTAGATCCTGTGCTATACATATACACATACATGTGAGTTGACTTGACGTAAAAGCACTGAAGCCTAACCATTAAGCCACAAAGTTTTGCAGATGACAAATGAAAATCATTAGGTTTGATCTCATCATCACACTGTTTTTACTGTGCAACTATGTAACGGAGCATTATGGGAAACAGTTCAACCTAAACAACATAGTACAGCATCGTACTGTGAGTAAAAATAGTGTGATGATGAGATTAAATCTAATGCATTTTCTTATGTCATCTAGTAGTCTAGAAAGTACACAGTGGATTTGGTCGAATTATACTATAGCTGTTATTATTTTCATTATTATTATATTTATAATTGCTAATGTCATCATTGGGAAAATAAAGAATAAAGACCTTAAACTGGTCCGTGGCACAGAAAACATTGGCCACTACTGCTTTGCATTTCATCCAATTTAAGACACACATGTTTTTAGTTTATTTTTTTTCAGGTGCAATACAATCTTCTGGCTGCCTCACCAGAACCTTGATCCATGGACATTTCTATTGGGTAAATAGCAGCTGCCCGCTGGGTGAAATCATGCAGCATTCCCTTTGGATATTACCTCCTTCGCTTTGCTACTTCACATTAGCCGTTAAGGTCTGCTGTTCCGGTATACTGCCTTGCGAAGACAGATTTAAAAAATGATAACACTTTTGTGCAAACTAGGTGTCCATTTCTGGCCCTAAAGGTACAATAATAATAAATAAAACCCCTTAATAGACCTTTTTTGGGACTCGGAGGTCAGCGGCACGTTGTTCTTAAACAGTAAATGGCGGAACTTTTTGATCGGAGCAGCACTTTTCAGGCAAAAATGCCGATCACAAGAGATTGGAGTTCTTTCAAATTGCCATGTTCCTTTCCTGAGAGTGAACCATTGTTTGATATAATTGAATTCAGTTGACCTGAAGGAAGACATGCCTCAATGGAATACAACTTTTTTTTTTTTCAAAAAATTATTTTTTTAACTTTACTACCCAGCATTCAGCTTGTAAAGTGGACAAGTTATTCATTAATCCCAAGGTTTTAACTTAAGAAGTAGGCAAAGCTGTGTGCATAGGGTTCTGCGGATCAATTTAAGTATCCATGACATAGATGCTATCATTATCGTTTTCATATTGATATCCAAGTACTTGTATTGATCCTTTACTTTTTTTTATTTGGGGTTCTGGCTTCTGATTAAATTAGTTCGTTTTTTTTTTCATAAATACCCATTCACAAAAGTTATTTTCAAATCATTAGTTTTAGAGTGATTAGTTTAAAATACAGTACGATTTGGTGATACTGGAAATACTTGGTATTGGTATTAATAGCTGCAATACTGGGATCATTTGGCAGTATTATTTACTAATACCAATATGTCAGTTACAGCCCAGCTCAAATTATATGCCTCTATGGCAGGTGTGGGTAAACTACGGCCACGGGCCACATGTGGTCCATCAGGCTTTTTAATCCGGCATGCAAATTGTTAAAGATATGATGATAAGTTTAAAAATGGTTAAGAAAAGGAACCCCACTTTTTTTTAATATAGTGCCATTCCCCAGTGTCCCCAACATTCAAATAGCTAGCTAAATTGTTCTTTACATGGTAATTTTATAGGGTGTTTTTCTTATCTATATATCTCAGAAGTGTTTCTATGCTATTGTATTGCATATGGAATTTTCAACTGCATATTATCACGATTAGTGCTTAAAAAAGGACACAATTTATATATATATATATATATATATATATATATATATATATATATATATATATATATATATATATATACAGGGTTGGGTAGGGTTACTTTAACTTGATTACTATCAATTACTTTTGGATTACTCCAATATCAAATATGCTAATAAAAGACAAAATAAACTAAATATGAATACAATTATGACTCACAACACGTGGTAAGCTCTCTCTCCTGGCTTTGATCTCTTTGATCTCCGGCAAAACTAACATAAAATGCGACAGAAACAAAATGAAAATAAATCCAAACCGCTTGCCAACATCATTCTTGCCTTCCATGTATTCCGTTACTCCCCAAGCCTGCACAAAATTTAGTAATTTTATTCATATTTAGTTTATTTTGTCTTTTATTAGCATATTTGGTATTGGAGTAATCAAAAAGTAATTGAAAGTTATCCAGTTAAAGTAACCCTACCCAACCCTGTATGTATATATATATATATATATATATATAAACCGTCCATCTAGATTTCTGTGTTTATCGCTGCTGTTCTAAAAAAATGTTTTTCTCAATTATTGTTTTTTACATGAATGGAATGTTTACAAAACAGTCCAAAAATTGAGATATGCCTTTTTGAAATGAAAGCAGCGATAAGAAAAAAATTAGATATGCCTAGATGAACTTCTCATGTATTGCTAAGGTATTGGATTGCAGACTGTATTGTTGGATTCTGCCAATAGTTTTAACCCAATATGTCCCGTGAATCAAAAAGTATATCACCTGAATTGATCCAGGACCAAGTCGTACCGCAATGTTTTAACATGTGATCAGAATCGTAAGTTAAAATCCACAACATACGTGCAGGTGGTCGTTTCGATATTTGATTGACAGTTAAGGAGGGCGTGGCTGGCGTCTGTGCATTGAGTGGATCGGCCCACGGCGCTTTCATCAATCATATTGTTAACAAGACTTCTTTGTGGCGTGACAATTTGTTTTCTCTCAGAGCGACTTCAAATAAAACGCACATGCAATGAAACGGCTCGTGACCTCTGTAAAATAGAGTTTTGACCCATGGATAATAATCGGAACCAATAACATCGAAAGTAACATAGTTAGTAACAAGGAATTCTTGCCTCGGTTCATTCAATTTTTCTTGATTAAATATCTTTCACTTCAACTTATCTACAGAGGTAATCGCACAAGTTTGATAAACCAGTTTCTGCCCAAAAAAAGGAAAGCGAGCCAAACCTGTTAAAATAAACTGGAAGTTGACGTAAAGCTGAGGTATGTGAATAAAGCACAACGGGCCTCTGTTGTAAAGTGACTTTTATAAGGTTGATAGAGGCGCATTATTTTCCATTCCTGTTATGTGGGAGTGGTGCTGAACTTTATTCAAGAAGGTTAATATTTTAGTCAATATGCTCAGTTAAAGGTGATTCTGGTGAGTTCTTAAAAAATTGAAACGACCTTCAAAAGTTGGGTGCATCGTTTTAAGAGTACCTAAAAAGTGGAATAAATTAAATATTTTGTCTATTAATTATGTGTTAGCAATGCCCGACTGAGTTAAAAGAGCCCTAATGCACAGCAAAAGTCTGCTTTTATCCTACTTTTAGCAGTGCTGTTTGGGCGAAACACATCGGGTGAAAGGTCAGGGAAGAGGTGGTGACGGCATGCTAGTTTTTTTTTTTTTGGTACCACTAGAAGGCACTAAATTATACGCTCCGTCCCTTTAAAGAAGTCAACTCTAAGTATTCCTGATTGTCTTGTCTTCTTCACTCGACACCAAGTGTGAATATGGCCTTTGGAGGTCTGATTTTTAATTCAGATACCATTAATGCAATAATAATCAAAAAGCCACATTTGGGTGGATGCCAAGGACGTTGGTTTGCAAAGGGACAAGAGGGACATACCGAAAAATTGTCTCTGCCAACGTTCAAAGAACCTTATTTGGACATAATGACTTCAGTTATATGGAATAGCATAGAATAGAATAGAATAGAATAGAATAGAATAGAATAGAATAGAATCTGTCTGTATTGTAATTGATAACAACGTAGTGAACATTGTCTGCAACGAGACTAGACATGGCACACCAGGATAAACCAAATAAACAGATGATAAAGACTTGAAAGACGAGGTTAAACGAATGTCAGGATTAATAGGCAAAACAATTTACAAAGTAGTGTTTGGAGACTGGCCCAAGTTGTAAGTGCCATTTTCTTTCATAATCACCGTGTAATGAAAAGTAGGGCAATAACATTCAGCAGTAAAAAATATGAAGACCAATTTTCTATATGACACCCACTTTTAAATACTACTGGCAATATTTATATTTTTCACCGTCTTGCACATTTGTTTAGAATGGTGATTGCCCGTGTGCCTGTTAGTCCTTGTTATAGGTGATTAAGATGGTTGTCCCAAACAGAACAGAATAGACCCAGCTATTATTAAGTGAATTAATTTAATTCCAAATGCTCAGGTAAAACATTCTTATGAGAACTGCAAGTCACACTTCTTGCCAATTCAATCACGTGATTATGCCTGTGATGTCATCACTCTGTTTCGCAACATAAAACCTTTTTTTTGTCCTTTTTTCAGCCTTTATTCATAAATTATTTTAAAAAATGTCATAAAAAGCTCGAATGTTATAACGCAATGTCCAAATTCTGTGCAAAAGTTATCAAACCTTTGTAAATGATGGCCTGAAAAAGATATTTCTTTGTATATTTAAAGGGACAGTGAATATCATTTGATCAATAAATGTCGCTCTAATGGTAAATGAGTGCTAAAAAGCACAAGAAAGAAGATTGGCCAGCTTTCACAAGATTTTCGTTCTTTGGGTACCTGTTGCAGCAAGACGGCAGACAAAAAGGTCCCCTCTCTTTAGGTGAGGCTCATGTTATGTAAAAGATGTAAATTTCTTGACCAATGAGGATTTTTAAAAGTGCATGTTCAAAGAATAGAATAAAGTGTTTTTGCTTATTATTTAAATCAATACGAATTAGTGATCAGCAAGCTAGCATCAAGTCCAGCCATCCAGTGATTTTTTTTCTCATTTTCAGAATGGAACGTTACCTATCTATAAATGTTTTTATTCAAATGGAGCAGAGCATAGACTTTATTGATGAGTTGAAGTAAGACAATAAAACTATTTTTTCCCTATGCTTCAGTTGAAAAATTTGTTTTCTCGCTCTGCCAATCAAATGATGAATACGTTTTAGGTTGATTTATTCTTAAATCCGATTTTGCCTCACCAGACACGGACATCATCACACGTCACTAGTTTCCTCGAAAGTAAGAATATTTGGCTCAATTGTTGCACCCCTGCAGGCCAGATGGCGCCGATCCGAAGTCGCTGGTATGGGTTTTATACATGCAATATCTGGGCCAAATGTTTTTGCTTTCTGGGTTAGCAACATCCTTATAGTCTCATCTCATCTCATTAGCTGCACCGCTTATCCTCAGTAGGATAGCGGGGGTGCTGGAGCCCATCCCAGCAATCATCGGGCAGTGGGCAGGGGACACCCTGAACTGGTCGCCAGCCAATTGCAGGGCACACAGGGACAGACAACTCGCTCGCTCATTTACACCTAGGGACAATTTGGACCGGCCAATCCACCTGAAATGTATGTCTTTGGAATGTGGGAGGAAACCGGAGGGCCCGGAGGAAACCCACGCAAGCACGGGGAGAACATACAAACTCCGCACAGGAAGTCCGGTAGCTGGATTTGAACCCACACAGGAGGTTCCCAAGACCTTAGAACTGTGCCGCACACGCGCTGACTAGTTTCATATGTAATTCCAGTCAAACGCTCAATTGATCTCCTTATACACTTTTGAGCAAACAACTTACAGATGCTGCCCTACTTACGAACGAGAAAGGTTCCGGACGATCGTTCGTGAGTGAAATTTGTTCGTAAGTTGCTTCGGTGCTATATTTTTTTATGGAATGTATGTTTAAGGATTGTATAAGTAACCTGTTTTGTTTTGAAACTGAAAAATAAACCATAATAAAATAAAATGCTCTATAACGTTACAAAGCAGGCTGAATAATAAAGCATAGTACTGAAAAACAAAGCTACACATTAGGCGTTGACATTCTGTGGTCTGTGAAGCACTTTGAGACTCCCTGTGATTAAGGGCTAAACAAATAAACATGACTTGACTTTAAAGATAAAGTTTAACTTACTATTGGAAGAGTTCGGCGACTTCCTCCTCTGTGGTAAAAAGTGGACGAAAAACCATTATCTCAACCGCATCAAGCTTTCTTATTCCACTTTCATTTCAAAATAAACGTCTGGCTTCTTCTTTATAATTTTACAATAACCATATTGAATGGATGGATGATATATTGAACAGTAAAAATGTCAAAGTTCTTAGCATGCTAGAGATACACTGCAGTGTGTATACAGTACACACGGACTAAAGTAGAAGTCTTATTTCTTCTTCGGGGTGGATTCTGGGTGACCTTTCACAGTGCCACCACCCGCTGGTGGCGGCGGAAAGTAGCACTACAGTAATTTCCTGTACTCGGAAAAAGGTGTACACAATACAAAATCCAATTTACAGTAATGTCCGGATATTTTTCGACATTCTGGAAAAATTGTTCGCATCTACCGTTTTGCGTAAGTCAAATGGTCGTAAGTAGGGGATCTGTATTCTGTAGCATAGTTGAGAAAACAGACTTGAGTAATATATATATATATATATATATATATATATATATATATATATATATATATATATATATATATAAAATGTTCCTAAAACTTATTTTCACTAGACTGTCTTTAAACCTCAGGTGTGTATCAAATGCAACCCCTGTAGTCGTAGGGCATACTTGAATCATTCAGACACTCTATTGATTTGAATAATAATCAAAAACATATATAAAATCATATGAAAAAGTAATGTTGTTCTTAATATGTTTAATGTTAGTTTTGCAAAGTTAGCATGTCCTTGGTGTTCTGGCTATTTACCGTCTACAGCTGGATCCTGCATGCGATTGTGTCTGTCGTTTTCTGCCTGTAAACTACTACTTTGCTCTTGCAAGGTTTTACTAGCCTGTTTTTACTTGTTTCTCCTCCTAGCCATATTTGTTAGCTTCATTTCTGCACCGTACAATAAGTCAAGTCATTTTCATTTGTATGGCCCATAAACACAAGGACTTTCAAAGGACTGCACAGAACACATTATTGCAAACTCCAGACCGTTATTACACCATCCCCTGATCTAAAACCTACATGAGGGCAAGGAAAACCTCAAAAGCCTCAACATAAGGAAAATAAAGAAACCTTGCGAAGGGACTGCAAAAACTGGTAATCCAGGATGACCAGGCTGCAATAAATGTTGCAATAACAAATAATACACAGATATTGTCAACATGAAATATAGGTAATTCCTAAGTTATAGAATAGAAGTGTGTTTCAAGCCTTTATTTAAACACTTCTACTGAGGTTGCAGATCGAATCTCAGAGGGCAGAGCATTCCACGGCACCGGGGGCCTGCTACCCCACGTTGCTCTTAACAGCACTTTGCTGTAGAGAGCTTGCTGAGTATTTATCCGTCCCTCACTTTCCACAGATTGTCATGCAAGATAATGTTGCTAAGTTTCCTTTAAGGGACAGTGTGTATTATTTAAAACTGGATGTCAAACAAACCATTTCACAGTTTGTTTCCCAGCCTTTTTGACATTTTGGGGTACCTGTAACAGCAAGATGCCAGACAAATATGTCAGCTTCCTTGAGGTGTGGCTGATGTTATGTAAAAGAAGTGCTCATTTCTCAACCAAGTACTTAAAAAAACAATTATACTTCATGCATTTTTGCTTATCATTGAAAAGGACAGTGTGTATTATTTAGGGCCTGCTAGGGGTGAAAAAAATTGTTTAAAAACCCCAAAACATTACAGACTTTTTAAATATACTCCAGCGTCAAATAATTTGTTTTTTTTTCTACATAACATGAGGCTCATTTAAAAGGAGCTAACAGGATTGTCCAACATCTTACTGCTATGGGTACCCAAACAAAACAAAAAGCTTGTGAAAGGCTTAGCTAAAAAATAATGTGATTTAGTCACCTTGAGTCTCCGGAGGTTGTATTCTCCCTTGTGCTTTTTAGCACTTGTTTTTGGTTCCAGGGCACAATAAAGCAACATCTAGTGGTCAAATAATACACTCTGTCCCAGTTTAAATCAACATAGTTTTCATTAATATGAAGTTTTTTAACCTCTAGGAGGCACTAAACAGGATCCAGCCACTTGAAAAATTCTGGTTTGCTATTGCAAAATTTTACTGGCTTCTTTAGTTTCTTATCCTGCTGGTTGCTACATTTAGGACACTTGAATGTGGCCTATTTCAGCGCTGAATAACTCCAGCTAACCGTTTTCTTTTTTTTTGTTTTTGTTTCTTTAGCATCGGGTCGATTTTGCTCGCGCTATTTTTATTTGTTGCCTGCAGGGATTTACTTTTCACTTCCCGCAATTCACCAAAATGCTTTTTTTCTCAGACAAAAGTTTGATTGTTTTGTGAATTTTGTAAAGTGGAATACTTTTGGGCTTCGTCAGCGTGATTGTTTGAATCACACAGCTACTTTGAAGAATAACTTTTTAAAAAACTACTTTTTTACTGAAACGATGTGGGAACAGCAACGCCAGTGTTTAAATCAACATCTGTTCAAATGTGACTTTATTTTTTCAGCTGAGTTGTGTGAAGACTCCCTATAAATCAACTGTCTCTTGACCTCACTTGTCCCGCCCTCATTCCAGTGTGCTCACTGTGCTGAGAGTCTGTAGGCTCCCCCATTCTGGTTAGTGCAGGCACCAGGGGTGGGCAGATTGATACCATTTTTGATATTATCGATACTGAGCGAGTACTTGGATCCGATCGATACTACAGACGCTGCCCTGCTTACGTACGAGATAGGTTACGGGCAATCGTTTGTAAGTTGAATTTGTTCGTAAGTTGCCTTGGTGCTATAGTTTGTATGTTTGTATGTATTTATCTAGGTATGTTTAAGGCTTGTATAAGTAACCTGTATTGTTTTGGACTAAAAAAAAACATTTCATAAGATAATATGCTTTATAAAAGATAAATAAAGTGAAGTTTAACTTACCTTTGGAAGATGAGCTTCAACAGTTCAACAGCGACGTCCTCCTCCGTTTTAAAAAGTGGCAGAAAAAAAGCGATCCAACCATTTTCTCAACCGCATCAAGCTTCCATATTCCAGTTTTATTTTAAATGAAACGGCTCACCTCTTCTTTAAGCTTTACACCAACCATATTGAATGGATGCACGAGATATCAAACAATAAAAATGTGCCAGAGATATAGTGCTGTGTGTTTGCACACGAACTAGGGAGTAGAAGCCGGATTTTTTCTTCTTCGGGGTGGATGCTGGGTGACCTCTCACAGCGCCACACACCAGTAGTGGCGGAAAAAAGCACTACAGTAATGTCCTGTACTCGTAAAAAGGTGCACATAATACAAAATCTAACTTACAGCAATATCCATGTATTTTTCGACATCCCAATTTTTTTTGTATCTCCAGTTTTTCGTAAGTCGAATGGTCATAAGTAGGGGAGCGTCTGAATTGTTCTGGGGTCGATATTTCACCCCTCCACTAAGTTCCTCAAAGTGCAGCTTCTACTGTATATGTAGCTAGTGCAGTTCTCTCTCTCACCCAGTGCCCTCGGCCGATCTAAGTTTATACCTGTTTGTGTGACTGACGGACACACTTTTAGCTCATCTCCCCACCTGGCCTGCTGCTGCATCCTGTCTGCCAGCCAGACGAGAGAGCCAAGGCTGCTTAAGCACCTGCAACAGAAGCTAAATATGATAGAGGCGATAAAAAGCACAACACAGTGTGGGTTTTTTTCAATACCACGTGTCATTTATGTGGTAAAGTGCATATCAAAGCGGCGCTGCCGCGAGCGGCTGCCTTTTCCAGCAGCTGCCCTATTGTTTTATTGTCTGCTCCTATCTTCGGCGTTTTTTCTTCCCGTTTTGACAACTACACTATGGATTACTTCTGTCCTATGGACATGGGTTTTAGCGCACAAAAAATGCGTGTATTCAAGGAATTTCAAATCCTTGCCCTGAAGAATTCTCGTGCCGGCGTGATGAAGGGGCCTATCGTGGAAGAGGAGCCGGAGCTAGCGAAGCGGCTAGCGGCGTTATAATTCTTCGGTACCATCCGTAAGCATGGTAAATGCGAACTCACGACCAAATAAGATCATCGAGTGCTGGTGGAAAACATCGAAGCGCACAGGGAGCGCAGTTGCTGTGTTTTTGCGGAAACGTGGCTTACGTTTAGCATTCCGGACGCTAACGTGTAGCCACCCGGAGCTACCCGGAGCAATCCGGCTTCAACGCCGCTAAACAGAGACACGAAAGCTGGGGGGAATCGGAGAGGAGGCGGACTTGCTAACACGAGGTGGTGTATCCCTGGATTTTCACATAGAAAAGTTTTCCGTCTGCCGCAGGGATGTCGAACTTTTGGACTGGCGTGACGTCATCCATTCCGCTACAAGCACCCCTAGGGCATCATGTTCATCTGTTAATAAACAACGGGGTAGACTGCTGGAAGTGTGAATTTCCCTACGGGGATGAATAAAGTATCTATCTATCTATCTATCTATCTATCTATCTAAAGTGGTCCGCTACTATGGTAAATTGACCTAAACATATGAAAATTTTTACCCTACAGAGAACAACAAGCTGCAACCAAAAGTGTAAAAATGTTACTGTTCCTGAACAAAAACCTGTAAATCCGTTGTCACTATGGCAACAGAGCCATAGGGGCTTGTTTGTTACAATGCTGATTTTATTGTTTGACTTTTGCTCAGTAGTAGAAGTATTTTATTTGATCATACCGTAAAAGGTTTTTGGATTGTATTGTTTACACTATGTGAACATTCAAAATATTGTACAATGGAAGGTATAGTTGACATTGTTATATGAGTAATCTCTTTACATTGTTGCTCTTTCATTCGACTCTCTTGGATTTTGCTCTGAAATAGAAATTTTTCTATTGGTTGTTTTATTCTGTTAAGGTGGACTTGTGTTTATTAAAAAAAGAAAAAAAGAAACATTTTAGGTCCTAAAACTTTGTGCCGTGTTCATCAGAAATATAAACTAACTCAAGAAGGAGGGGTCAATTATTCATTGATTATGACATTTCCAATTAAAAAGATATACGTATTGGATCAGTGCAATGGATATTATTATTTTTCTTGACTTGGATCAGATTGATACTAAAATCCCCAGTATCGCCAACCTCTAACAGACACATAGAGGCAACCCCCCCATTTTAAACTCCCTCTCTCTTTCTCTCTCCCCTTCCCTCCCCCACATTCCCCTCCCTGTCCATTCGTCCAACTGCAGAACTCGTGTCTCTTGCAGATGAATAATGACAAACCATCCTGCACCGACTGCGAGGCAATTTTATTTTTTTTAATTCCATGAATGGAATATACCTCAACAGTCAGATCTTAAGCCAATACAGCATGTTTTTCACTTACTTTAGAAAAATGTTAAGACAGCAAAAGCCACTACCCAGCAGCAGGTCAGAGTGACAGAAGTGAGATCCAAGCAAAGCATTGTAGACGTTGGAAAAAGACATTTGGTGATGCGCTTTACCCTGGAAATTATTAAATTGACTGTTTTCCATATAAGTTTTGAATGTCATGGTTATTTATCTTTCCAAAAATATTCAGCCTGGCAAAATGAAGCATGCTATAAAGAGAACTTGTTAAAAATGAGAGGGAAAGAAAGTAAATTAATTCAGAACAATCTTCCGATACAAAAACTTTCCTTGAGTTCAGATATTATTTTCCGTATTCTAGAGATTTTTTTCCTGCAGCGCCAATAAGAGGGTCGTTATAATAGTAAAAATAGGGAAATAACATTGAGAAAAAGAAAAGAAATGCACCAACATTGATCATGGTTAAAAAAAAAATACTTGTTTTTTTTGGTGCTAATCCCTGTAGAAAAATAAAACCGGTGAATTAAGGTGGCCAAAAATGAAAGGTAAAAGCACAAAGAAAACCATTAGTGACAGTCTGAAAAGTATGTCCGTGATCTCTTTTTGAATTTTATCAAATGGTAAATAAAATAATAAAATAAAACAACATTCATGCTACCGACACTGCACCAGTGGCTCACGTTAGCTAGTTTGCGTTGCTAATGCTAGCTTAGCATTGACCAGCCTTGCTATTTTGATATGACTGTTTATCACAACAACAAGCTTTGATACATGTATAAATGGTATTTGAATTAGTAGTTAGGACATTAGAGAGTCAAGCTCATGCTGCGATTAGGCTAAATGAAACTATGTTCAGTTAACAGAGCAATCTCCCGCTTGAACAGCTCCTAAAAGTGAATGTGACCCAAAAGGATTTCCAAAAATGTCCCGTTGTACGGGCCCTTCCAAGTCTAAAAAACACAAAATGTGTTTGTTAGATATGAGTTAAAGGTGGGGAGCATTGTTTAAGGCAGGGGTGTCAGATAGGTGGTCCGCGGGCCGGATCAAGACCGCCAAGGAATTGAATCTGGCCCGCGAGAGGAAAGAGCAAGAGAAAAACGAGCTGCAGGTTGCAATATGTCCAAAGCCAGGTGCCTCTCACAAAGACACTGTAGTTGTACTTCTCGCGTTCTCTCTTTTTCTCTTTCTTAATTCCTCTTTGACTCTTCCTCTCTCTGTGTCTTCATACCTTTGTTCACTCTCTCTTCCTTTTTTCACTTTCTTTATCTTTTCTCTCTCTCTCTTTTGCTTTCTGCTTCTCTCTTTCTCTCCTCTTTTTCTCCTTCTCTCTTTCTATTTCTCTTTGGACTTCTCTCTTTCTCAGTCTTTCTTTCCCCCTCTCTCACTATTTCTATTTTCTCCCTTTTCTTTCTCACTTTCCCTCTTTTCTCTTTCTCTTATTTCTTTCTCCTCAATCTACTATTTTGGCCCCCAAGAGAATTTTTGTTCTATTGTGTGGCCCCTGAGTTAAAATGAGGTTAAGGTTTCCATAAAAAGTTATACGTAGGATATTTTTGCTTTTATGTACGTGTTAACAATGCCCAATCTAGTTCAAAGAGGCCCAATACATTTTTTTTTTACACCGCGCCTATCTGCTTTTATCTTACTTTTAGCAAAACTGTTCAGGGCGAAACAGTTTAGGTAGGAGGAATATAAGGAGTCCTGGAGGGGGATGGAGAGTGACTTCATAATCATCCCGTTTTTGTCACGGACTAGGGCAGGAAACAGAAGTTAGAATTCACTCGCGTAACGTACTCACAATTTATTGGGGAGAGAAGGAATGCGCGCACACTCGATCCGGGGATCGATGGTCACAGAAGTGGATTGAAATCCAAACAAAAGAGTAGTAAAAATCAAACAAATCAGGCCAAAAAATTAAACAGGATCACGCAGGCTAATTCACAGGGCTAGGCGTTTCACAGAGTTTAACAGAAGTCTTTGCAGAAGTTTCACATAAGTATCACAGACGCTCAGACAACTAACGGCTCAATGGACCGTGTACAGTCAACGCGTCCCAGCCAGTGTCCATGGGCGGGACCAACTGGGTGCCATGGCAACCATGACAGGTTTTTTTCCATTTTTTGTGTAGTGTGAAAATGGTGAAAGTAAGAAAAGGCCTGATTCAAGTACAGTCCAAACACCAAGAAAGATGGAAAAAAGGTTCATTCAAGCATATTCTAAGAAATGCACATACCTGCACACATAATGAACTTGACAGGGGGTGCAATGATAACACAAGCTCGGAGATTGCGTCAGCAAGTAGAATAGTTTCAAATTCTGTACAGCTCCTTTAAGCTATGTACTCTTATCATTCTTTTGAAATGGCTTTTTTCAGATGGATTCCATAACGTTACTCTGACTTAAACTAATGGCCAGTCATGGTTCCATTTTAAGAAGAAGGAGAACTGTAACTAGACTGAGCACTGGACAGTATTGATATCGTCATCATTTGATAAAATGGCTGCAACCAATGTTACATATAAACAGGAAGGTTTTCTTAACTCTTATCAACATTGCCAGTTGCATGTTTTTGTATACAGTGGCTAAAAGGTTCTTTAAGGGGGTTGTTCTTTTCTCATACGTGAGGGCATTTATTAAAAGCAAAATAAAGTGAAAACAATAATGACATTTCACGGTTTCGATACCTAACAGATTTGTTTCTTTAGTTTGTTTTTGTTTCAGTGCATAATAAAGTATTTCATTTTATAATAATTGTGAAATAAAATAAAGGTTTCTCTTCACAGATTTTGCCTATCACAGTTTCATTATGGAACCTAACCCCCGCTATATACAAGGGATTACTGTATTGTAAAATCCATTGGAAGGGGGGACATTATTACAAATGTGGGTGGAGAAAGAGAAGGAAAGAAAGAGAGAGAGCAAAATAAGCAAAAATCAAAAAGAAAGAAAAAGAAAGGAGAGAGAGAGAGAGAGAAAGAAAGAGAGAGAAAATTAAGAGAAATAATTAGAAACTGAAATTAAGAGAGAGAAAATGTGCTGTCCCTCCTCAAGGTTTTTTCGTTTTCCTCATGTTGAGGGTTTTGAGTTTTTCCTTGCCCTCATGTAGGTTTTTGATCAGGGTATGGTGTAATAATAGTCTGTAGTTTGCAATAATCTGTGGTCTGTGCAGCCATTTGAGACTCCTTGTGATTAAGGGCGTCACAAATAAACATGACTTGACTTGACTCGACCATTCCACCAGCAGAATATTAATAAAAATGCTGTATGCAGAAAATACGAGGCTCAACATATTTATAGGAAATCCTTTGGGTTGACTTCAACTTTAAAATAGAAATATACTCAACCAATTTCATGACATTTAATGGAATGGGCCATAATCAATAATGGTTTACCTGCTTTCGAAATCATTTTTATAAAATTGTTGGGTTTCTTTTCCCATGAAGCGCACTGTCTGTATTATTTTGAACCTCCTAGTGGTAAGAAACATTAATTGAAAAAAATTAATATCGATTTAAATAATAAGCAAAAAGACATGACCACTTTTATAAACGGGCAGTTTTTTAAATGCCTGTGGGTCGAGAAATTTGCATTTATTTAACACAAACATAAGCTTCGCCTCAAGGGAGCTGGCATTGTTGTCTGCCATCTTGCCACGACAAGAATAGAAAATAAATGGTGCATTTTGCCGACACTAAACCTCTGAGTAAACCGTCTACCACTAACACTAACCCCTAAACCTTCTTACTAGTGCTAGCACCCGTTTTCGGTTGCTCTACACCAGGGGTGTCCAAAGGTTGCGCCCGTGGCACCAAGGTGCCCCCTAAGGACAACTGAAGGGCCCACAGACCTCTTCTGAAAATAACTCACCAGTGCTGGGGATTGGTTATTTTCTAGTCACTAGTGGTGAGTTTTGTAGTGGCGTTAAATATTATATTTCTTCAATACTGAAACTTGTTAAAAACACACCAAGCTCAAAGGTTTCCCACAAATCTCTGTAAAAAAATATGACCTGGTCTATTTTTCATTGAAAATTCTTCACTCCTTATCTACTTTACTCCGTTTGGATAATTACATTTTGGCTAATAAGGGTGTTAGTACTGACCAGAGACCGCTGTTGGAAAAAAAAAATTGCTTTCTTCTACGCTGATCCAAACAGCACCACTCTACCCCCTAGTGGACAATCGGTGAATAGTATCTTATTAAAAATACGAATTTCATGTTGTTTGTGCTTTAATCCACTTTTAAATTATCCTGCAGGCCTGATTGAACCTCCTTGGGGCCGGTTACGGACCATGGGCCATATGTTTGACCCCCCTGTTCTAGTGAATTATTTTTTTGGGGGTGGTTCGCTGACTGTGTTTCCTCATGTTGAGGTTTTTGAGTTTTTCCTTGCCTTCGTGTTGTTTCCAGATTAGGGGATGGTGTAATAATATAGTCTGAAATAATAGTCTGTGCAACAACCTGTGCAGCCCTTTGAGACTCTTTGTGATTAAGTGCTACACAAATAAAAATGACTTGACTAACCATATTTCCAATAACTTACCCTTTTGATAACATAGTAACAGTATAGTAATGAAATAATAGTTATTTGGGTGGCATTAGCTCAGCAGGTAGGGCGCTCATCTTGGGATCAAGAGGCCACAAGTTCGATTCCCGGCTCCTCCGTGTTATATGTCGAAGTGTCCCTGGGCAAGACAATGAATCCCTAATGCCCCCGATAAGCAGGTAGGCGCCTTGCATTGCTGACTCCCTATTGGTGTATGAGTGTGTGTGTGTGAATGGGTAAGTGTAAAGCACTTTGGGAGGTCTTAATTGACTTAAAAAGCGCAATATAAATGCAGACCATTTACCATTTATTTTAGAAATACTTATCTGAGTAGATGCCCTTTGCGCTAATTAGTAACTAAAAGTAGCTCTGAGCTTAAAAACGATTGGAAACCCCAGCTCTACATTATACAACAACATCTGGTGTTCAAATAATCAGGGTTGGGTAGGGTTACTTTAACTTGATTACTTTCAATTACTTTTGGATTACTCCAATACCAAATATGCTAATAAAAGACAAAAGAAACAAATTATGAATAAAATTACCAAATTTTGTGCAGGCTTGGGGAGTAACGGAATCCATGGAACGGCAAAAATGCTGTTTGGATTTATTTTCATTTTGTTTCTGTCGCATTTTATGTTAGTTTTGCCGGAGATCAAAGAGATCAAAGCCAGGAGAGAAAGTTTACCACGTGTTGTGAGTCATCATTTTATTCATATTTTGTTTCGTTTGTCTTTTATTAGCATATTTGGTATTGGAGTAATCCAAAAGTAATTGAAAGTAATCAAGTTAAAGTAGCCCTACCCAACCCTGCAAATAATACACCCATTATCTCTTTAGGATATAATAAAAATAACCTTTGTTAGTATCAATGGGTAAAGTGTGCCTCCTATGCTTTCCCCCCAATGAACTCATTTCTGGAAATGACTTAAAAGGACATGTTGCCTTAATATTGTACCAGTGAATATCTTGGGATGTGAGCCCCAAGTTAACCGCATAAATAATTCATCACTGAATAATAACGTCGAGTATTAGAGAATATTGCAATATTTGGGAATCATTAATAAGTAATACATTCACACTCTTTATGCGAAGGCTTTGACAAGAATTGATGAAAAATCTCCCAGGCAGTTTAATATTACTGAGGATTATGAATGTCGAACTGCTTCGTATTAAAATGCATGCGAGCTCCAGATGGACTCACATCCGCCAATTTCATCAGGAGTGTGGAAAAGGGTTGATGTGTGGCAATGCTGTTTCATTTGCATGATTGCTGAAGGATGTGTGCACCATGGAGTAAAAAGTAGGGGCAAATTTGAGTGATAAGCAGAATTGCAGCCACAACGGGGGCTTAAATATCATGACTAATTAACACGGAAGGGTGAACTGTCACCAGCTTGATGGATACCCGCTCCACGCGCAAATTCAGTGATAAATCAAAGCTTGCCATGAAAAGGTTGTCCAGCTCCTGGGGCGATGGAGATACGACAGTCGCGTGTTCGTGAGCCGTACTGTGGTGCCGCGTTCCAATATTTCCGCGAACATTCGTGATACGCACGGCCAGAGAAAGCCCTATCGACTCCACTCAGTTGAGATTTACTCGCCCAGGGTGGAATTTCTTTTTGAAGGAGCCATTTTTCACGCTTGGGACAGGCGAGGTGAGCAGATAGAGGGCCGGCTATCAGTCTCCCCTAGCCTGCACACGACGCAGCACTCGTACATTTTACCGATGGACTGACTCCATGATCGCTCTGTCCGGGGAAGATGATTTGGAACCTGGGTAATTTCTGCACTTTGTGTATGAAGATAGAGTGTTATATCCTCCTTTCTGATCTCCTCCCAATCTCCCTCACTTTAAGAGGAGCATTGTTAAGTGCCGGGGGCCTGTGGGTGCTGTAAATCAGACCGGCGGAGGGGGGAGCTGTCTCTCATTGGGGGTTGGGGATGCAGACATCCAGCAGCCTTTGGGGCTGATCTCATGCTGTCTAACCTAATGCTTTAATTAAAAAACTGGTCAAAGCGTAGGGGAAGGTGCCGAAGGCTAAGGGGTGAGCGGAAGGCCTAAGCGGTGAGAAGGGGGTGTTTCCCCCCCTTCCTTTTGAGGAATCAGATTTCAGCTTCAGCCCATGATTAGCAAATTGGATTTCTGTGACCCAATCTTCTAGAATTGTTATCATGTCAACTATGTGGAAGTAGTGATCCTCCTGATACTCTGCCTGGCCCTCTTTTCTGACGTCTTCGAGATCCTCTTCCACCCAGGGAACAAAAAAAAAATCTGAAAAGACACTACCCTCTTGTGGTAAAAGTGGGCATGGCTTTTCTTATTATGAACGAGGATAAACGTACCTGTACGACACATGATCTGTACCAAGGACATAAGTTTGATCTTGGCAATGGTAGGGACATAGTGAATAGTTTTAAGTGATTGCATACGATTGATTTCTAAATGTTCCTTTTCAAAGCGAGTTTTATGTTTTTGTTTATTTTACCCAAAGAGGCTTCACTTCAATTTAGCTTCTTTTAGTTTAAGCGTTATTTTTTTTACAGTGGTTTTAGAGCAAGACTCTCTCTGCAGGCCTAAACATATCTGACTCAGGCAATGTTAATTATACGTTGTCCATGAATACTTATTAAATAATTCCAAATCCTCTGTCAGCTTCTTTTCATTGCTTTCCACCGCTTACATATATCTACTTTGATATTCAAGCATTTAATCAATTAAATTTCAGTAATCACTTGTTGCCAGGGTCGAAAGTCAACCTGGAGGCCTTCGCCGTTAGTTTAGCAGGCCCTGTCGCATGAAATAAGTTACGATAAAGCAGTTGGTTTAGCCAATCATATTTCCAGTTGACAGCCCAAGGCCTTCTAGATGGCGATAAGTTTCACAAACTATGATTCGTAAGGGGGTGATAACAGCAGTATCGAAACAAAAAAAGTTAAGGAAAAAAATAAAACCATGTCCACTGCTTCTGTCAAATGGACATTTCCAGCCCTTTAAAAAAAACCTTGCCAGAAATAAGACAGGACAGGCTAGACAATATATAATTACTTTTTGATGGAACTAAAACGTATGATAAATTCAATTTTTGTGGAGTAAAATGTGGCTATATTCCTAAAGAACATTGCATGAGACACACACACTCACTTTAGATTCATTACATACAACTGTAATAGTAGTGGAAGCCTTTTATTGTTTTAATATTAATGATATTGGCCAAAGTAGTGAAGAAAAACCAAAAGTACCTATCGCAAATAATTATCATATTTTAGCTGACCAATAAAAAAAATTTTTTAGTAAAAAAAAAAAAAAAAAATCAACATTCAAATACTTATGTTCAGTTATGCACTTAATACTTGATCTGGTCACCTCTTCTGGTTGTTCAGCGTTTTCTGCAAAAACATTAATTCGCAAAGACTTCTCACCGAGGTGCTGCGATACAGCACTTTGGGAACGGTCTATTCACTCAGAAATGTACTTTTGTGTCCTACCCTCTTCCTAGAGGGTGTCAATGGTGGCCTACTGGACTGTCTTTTTGGGTAAAGAACCAGGTTAGGAGTTTTTAAAAGCCTCAGGGATCATTTGCAGTTAACTCGTTGACTCAGGTGATTAGGTCAGTAGCTCGTTTTTCATGATATGCTAATTTTTTGATAGGAATTTTGGGTTTTCATGAGCTGTATGCCAAAAATCATTATTAAAACAATCAAAGACCTGAAGTATTTCAGTTGATGCCCAATTAATCTAAAATACATGAAAGATTTTATTACATTTTGGAAAGTAATGAACTTTATCACAATATGCTATTTTTTGTAGAAGGATCCCTTAACCACTAGGATCGTAGGGGCACCTTTTCCTTTGATGTGTCTTGGGCAAGTACTGCCTGGTGGTGCCCATCCCTCTCCAGGCCAACATATGTATCCACCTGGTCTCGTACCGGGGACCTTTCGCGTATCAGGCAAATGTACCAACCACTGCACAACAAAAAGGCTGTGTACACACAATAACTTGAAAAAAAAACATCTCCTGGATGAAACTCGAACGCATCATCAGTGATGTTCCTGGGTTCATTGTTGGGTCTCATATCAGACACTCTTGCCCAGGTAACCCAGCTGAGGTTGATAACACCTCCACTTGTGCCCTAGTAGCAGCTCATGGATTTGCCTTTATGAGGCTTAGCTACCTAATGGCTTTTTCTGCAGTTTCGCGAGTAGAAACGATGGCTTTCTTCTTGGCTTCTCCCCTCACACCTAACAGGACCTTTGCAGTAGGATCCTCCAGGAAAACCTCTGCAGCTGACCCCATTGGCTCAAAGACAATTTTATAACCTCTGCCCCCTCCACCAGCCTCTGGTACTTTGCACATTTCCTAGGGTCTCACAAAATTATATGGAAAACACAGCAATTAAAATGAATATTTGAACTCAAGGAACTCAGGGCCATCTCATATCATTAGCCTTTCTTTATCTGCAACGGCAGAAAACTAAGGGGCAAGGGAGTTTGTGAGGGTGTCAGATAGAACTCGTACGGACAAATATAATGTTCCAGTACAGAAGTAATTGCTTAAATCCAGTTTTCAAATACTGTACCATACACACAGGGGGGTATCAAGAAGATTCTAAATGGCTTAAAACTAGAGACTAAATGAAATTGTACTGTCCTTTTAAACACAAAGTAGAGATGGGGGCAATCACCAACAAGAGCTACGACTCAACTGTTGGACAAATAAGACAAAACACAACTTGATCAAGATCTATAAGAAGTTTACTAACTGTTATATAATGATAAAGTAGAAAAAAAAGTGGAGGACTAAATGCATACTTGTATTTGATATGAGCTGTAGGATTTGAACCACTTTGTTGAAATGAGTTAATATCATTGTAACAATTCCTTTATTTTTTTTTACAGATTAAAATGTACATTTGATTTTGGGGATTTACAACACAAAAAAAAACCTACATTATCATACGGATAGCTAATCACTAATGCAACTTAATGAGTCTTTTGTAATGGAAAATGTTACACAACAAACCGTGTTTATGTCGACTAATCCAAAGGTCCAAATGCAGACACAGGGTTTGAATTCTGGCCTCAGCAGGACAATCAGACATTCTGCCTGACACTGAGCAGCTGGCCGATAATTTCAAAAACACCTTGAGGGCATCCCACGGCAGCGGCACCGTTCGAGTCCTCCCGTGTGATAAAATCCTTATTGCCATCAGATTGCGATTTGAGAGTCTTGATGACAAAATTGAGAATTTGTCTTTCCCCTTTGATGTCAACGACAAACACAAAAAGATAAAAAGGTAGAAAAAATAATAATCCATGACCGAACTAGTTTACGATTTCGTTATCTAGATACGTGATGTAAAATGCGAGGTCGCAGATCAACGAGAGTGAGCCAATAGCTGCCCGTTTGGTCTTTTTGGGCGATTGGAGGTTTCAGACGGTCAGGCGACTGCTGGAAGACTGTAAGGGGCTCCAGGAAGCCGTGTGGCCCGACGTGCTCTGGGAGTACGCTGACGAGGAGCGACTGTCGCAACATTGGTTGTCGTCTTTGCTGTTGCCGGCCGTGCACAAGCGCCGGTGCCTCAGCAGCCTGTCCGTTCGAGAGAAGGTCTGTGGGCCGAGTGGAGAAGATAGTATGGTTGTTTTCTCTTTATGACCATGTAAAACCGTCAATACAAGACACAAGAGAACGCAACTTTGTCTTGTACATCAGCTGGAGAAGTTCAGAACCTATATTTAATATGACTTAAGTGTTAAATGTTAAGAAATATGTTGGTTCTTTTTTTTGTGTGATTCAAGTAACTTTGACCAGGATTGGGATTTTATGAATTATTGAGTATCTGACAAGCATAATAGCACGGCCCTGCCAGGGCTCGGCGTTGCCAGGCACTGTACTTGGGCGATATTGTTAGGGCCATGGTTTATTGCAAAAAAGCTAGGGAGCGTGCAGCTCTAGAGCCGCGTGTACACAAAAGCAGACGTTTATCGATTTTGTTGGTATTTATTGGGTTGCCTTGACACGAAAGCTAGCTAACGACACTCCCAAAGCCCTAAACTACGAACGTGTAAAATTTCACAAAAGTCTTTTCAGTCGTTCTGGAGCCTCACGCACAGACAATATAGGAGTAGATAGAAGTTAAGATCAGATAGAAGTTAAGATTGGATGGATTAGATTGTTCAAGCATCTGAGTAACGGTCTGAAAAGAGTGGTATCAAACATCTCTTTGTACATTGTCACCTTGTTACAATCCAGCTCTTGTGGAATCACTTTTTCCCTCAAATATTTTCATTTTATCAACGCTACACAACAAGTTGGTAGTTGAGGAATGCCATTGTAACTTTAAAATTTGTCAAAGCAGCTATAATTTATTCTAAAAATGGCATTTGATGTCAGAAGAATTTAGACTTCCAATGTTGGGGATTTACGTGTAACTAATTCCCGATATGAAAATGATAAAACACAATCACAAAAATATCAATATAATACCCACTTCACATAAATTCACTCATTGTGTGCCTACCATAATTTACGCACTAAAAGGCACACCAAATTATTAGGCTCACCCCAAAAAAACAGTCTTTTGTCAACTATTTTTTTATAAATAAGGCGCACGGAAGTAAGCGCTACCTGGTTCATTTGCATGTAAAATTTACTCTCAGTGTATATTGGTGTGATGATCGAACAATTGAAAAAAATCGCTGAAGGCGAAACCTATCCACCAGACCACTAGTGACACAGATGGCCAACGAATAGTCGTTCCATTTTACCTGAATATCGCACTATTTTTACTCACGCTGCCAGAAACAAATGTTAGAGAATAAATAAACCAGAAAGTCGCCCTGAAAGATATAGATAAGCACAAAACGGCACGGCAAGGTAAACAATTCTTTAGTGTAGCTGCTGATGAATCAGACTCTGCGTTTATTTGTATCTTTCGGAACGACTTTGTTTGTCCATTCTTAAACATTCATTTCTGTTACAGTGAGTAATAATAGTGTGATAATGAGATAAAATTGAATGCCTTTTAATATGTGATCTCTATCATTGGACTAGCACTAAATGCCGCATACAGATGAAGCATTTAATTTAATTTTCTTTTTGAGAATCTGACTAACCTGGTTACAACGATCGCACTGGTAGGGCTTTTCGCCGCTGTGCACCCTCTTGTGCCGATCCAGGTGGTACCGCTGGATGAAGCGCATTTCGCAGCTGTCGCAGGCGTAAGGCTTTTCCCCTGTAGACACCACAAGGCAGGTTTACTATTTTAACAAATGTATATTTAGCGAAAGCCACGACTGAACTTCTGTTCAATGGTGTAAAAAAAAAAAAGTAAAAACTGCAAGACACACGCTAGACCAGGGCTCTCCAATGTGGTGCCCGCAGCCAACATGTAAGTCCCCTAAGAACACCCGAGTAGCCGGCAGACAGGTTCGGAAAATAGCTCACCAGTGAGGGGTCATTGTTTTTCTTCAGGAAATTTGATTTCAAACTAGCATGATGTTTTAATGGTTGACTGGGGCTATTTGAACTCAACTTCAAATCATTACAACCTGGTAACAACATAGTAACAATATGATAAGCTGTAATTTTAGAAATGCATACCAAACTGCTGGCCCTTTATGCCAATTTGTAACACAAAGTAGCTCTTAGCTTCAAACAAGTTAGAGACCCTGCACTACACAAAATAACAAAATGATCTTACATGATTTAGCCTCAGCAACAAATGGATAATACTACAACAGTGATGAATTTAAACCATGTGGATGCATATGTGACTTATTCATAGTCAAAATATGACTTGTTGACATGAAAATGTTTATGTAATGGAGTCATTAAAGTATTTTTAAAGATTTATAACATAAGAGCTATTCGCCTTAGAATAACTAATGTAATTGCATGCTAAAGATACAATACAATCTTCTTATGTCCTTTCAAGTCCTCTCAATAAGGACATAGGCACGGTAATATGAACATTGTCAAATGTAAAATATGTGCAGCGGCTCAATAACCACCCAAACATTTTTTTCTTGATTTCAGTTTTGTCCCCTTACCCGTGTGTGTCAAAATATGTCGCTTGAGGTGGTAGCTGCTCCGAAAAGCTCCATAGCAGTGGTCGCAAATAAAGTTCTTCTGGACTTTCAGTGAACTGTCATCGTCCATATCAAGCCGTTGCAATAAAGGCTAACAAGAGTGACAAAATGGGCACAGATTAATTTTCCATATTATGGATGCACGCTGCGGAGTATGTTACGTACCCGCACTTCTTCTTTAACTTTGGAAGATTTTTTGTGCTTTTTTTTGGTGTGCATACTCCCGTGGCTCCCGTGCATGTTCTTCCCATCCAATATTCTCGAGGTGTGATAATCGCCCTCCTTTTGGATCAGCTTGGAGGGAAAAATAAATGAACAAATAACATTCGATTAACACTGACATTGGAACAGGTGTGATCTGTTGTGGATAATATATGGATCTTTGATAAATATTTGTGGGATTGCCTTATGTTATTTTTCTTGAATATTTGGTTTATTTTCCTTATAAACCATACCATTAAAAACACCAAGGAGAAAAACTCAAGGGAGCGACAAACTCACCCTACAAAAAATATATCAAATATGGTATGGTCCACTGAAATTCAACTTTCTAATTTGTGGCGTGTAAAATATTTAAAATGGTATTTGAAAGAAATGACACCTTTAATTAATCTTTGTGCAACTGTCATGCTCAGTTCCTTGCACTTCTCCTCAGCCCCCCAGGAGAACTTTTCCGGAAACACACCGCAGATGCAAAATAGGCGGTGTGAATAGTAGTCTATCAGATTCTATACGGTGCCCCAAATCTGTTACGTAGTAAGTTTGAAAAAGGCATTGAGGTTGATGGCAAGGGCAACATCAAATACCCTAAAACTGTACAAGAGGTGAAAGCCGATTATCAACGCGTGACAAGGATCATCTCTGATCAAGATTTTTCTATTCAACAAAAAGAATGGATTTTTCCCTAGAAGTGAGCGATAGGAATAAAAATACAAGTTAAAAAATTTTTTTAAAAAAAAATCAACATCTCCACTTTGGGATTTTTAAAAAACGTTTCTTAAATAGGAACTAGCTACTTTCTGACCATTTCGCTAAATTGTTGACATAAAGAAAATAAAAAGATATATTAAGCCAACTTAACCTTCTAATGGGGTTTGAATTGAATAGTGTAATCCTGCAAATTTGTGACAAATGTGGATGGAGTTTCAACTAAAACCCCAAATTGAATGAAAGCACAATACAGTGCTACTACTTTCTACACTACAGCACACACCGCCTTCAATCTACCAAGAGGGCTCCTTTTATTTGCTGAGCCCCCTCTAGGATATAATGATAATATTAGTGATAATTTATTGCATCTTATGTGCCGTTCTTGTATGCAATTAGTGAAGCATTTTTACAATATTAAGTTGTCATTATGATTCCACATTGTCCATTAATGATTTTGAACCACACCTTATTTACAAAAACAAAACTTGCAGTTTACTTGACTATCTCGACTATAGTTAGAGCCATTTAGCGACCCATTGGCACTAACCAAATACTGTATAGACTTCCGGATCCTGACTCCAAATGTGTGTGCATAACCAAAGAGCAGTTAAAAACTGGACATTTAGTAGCTCCACTTAAACAAGGAAAAAGGTGATCATGTGTTGGTGTTGACTTAATTGTTGAAGAAATTACATAATTTGTTTGAAAGTGTAATGTGTGTGTGTGGGTAAGCATGACGGCCATTGGCGATACAAGCCACAGTTCACAGTTATATTCATATCGAAGATTAAATAAAACAAAAACTACAACAGAATCCAAATAAAAGGAAATCTGATCAATAAAAAGTTTTAAGGAAACGCAGGAATAAATAAATGAGCTAATGATCATATTTAAGACATTAATGATATAATATTGTCATATCGTCCACTCCTACACCATTTTTTACAGTATACTGTTCATTAGAATGAAATGTTTCAAATGTTTTAATCAGAGAATGGTTTTGCTCACCAGTGGTGGACAGCTCCCCCTGGACACGTGTCCCCCGTGATTGTTGGTGTGGTGACCGTGGTGACCGTGGTGGCTGTGGTGGGAGTGACTGTGGTGGCTTTCGGAGGTTGCTCGGTGTCCGTGACCCATCGATGACATCATCTTCTTTTGACCTGGAATGTTGTTGGCTTGCATCAGGGCCATGCTAGACAGGACGGCCTCGCATCCCAGCAAGCTGGCCTGGCAACACAGACAGCGACGTCAGTCCAGCCAGTGAGACTCGGTGGGAACAAATTCAAAGGGCAATGGATGTAAGGATGGGCAAAAGAGGCCTTTTCGACTGGGGACACGGAATAATTTGGATTTTGCAGATGAAAAGACTTCCACTGACCCATTTCATGTGGTCTCGAACAGAGTTGTTTGAATGGTGTGTCATCGTCGCACTTTTGAATTTGTGTATGTTTTGGGGGTGTGGGCTGGTTGGGAGACAAAGATGACCTCAGTTAGTGTGAGGGCTAACAGAGGGGAGAGAACCAAGCCCACCCAAATCACGGAGGCCAAGGCCTGAAAGTAGAGGATGAAAAAAAAAAAATAAAGCTACATTCTCCAGTCAGGTTTGACTCGTTGTGGCTATCTACTTTCGCTTTGCAAGCGCACCAACTCAGGATGCAGGGTTTTGGTCTAACTAAAATGTTTGATTACAAGACGAAAGAGCCCCAATGGTTTGATGCACATTCAACATATGGAGGGTGGGAGAAAACACAACAGCAAATAAAACAACATCATGACATACATTTTCATACAGCAATGAGCCAGCCTGCAAATGATAATAGTTGATAAATATGTCTGATAATTTGCTGCTTAATCTTCAACTGTTTTCCCCCCTTAATTCCTCTTTGCTTAAAGAGTGACATCATTAGCTTTGTAGAAATAATTACTTCATAAGAATTTAGGTACAGGGTTTTTCCTGGCCAAATTAAACCACCTTTTAAGAACTTTCAAAGCCACTTTTGACTGTACATATTTGATTTTTAATCTTGCGTGAGCAAGATTAAAGAAAAATAATTCATAGATCTTAACTAAATAGCAATTAATGTAATAGTAATGGGTAAGACTGCTGTCCAGTAGGCCACCATTTTTTTTAAATCTCTCTGCATATATGTGTTGGGTAAAAATGACAGAAATATGTAGCTTACATTTTAGTTGCAGTAAGTCATCACCAAAATATTTTACCACTGGGAAAAGCTACTTTAATTTTTACACGCTCCATAATAAATGTCCAAAATTGATACAAAACCCTTGCACTAATACACATTCCCGCTTAGGTGTAGCGTGCACCTGTCCTCTTGGGCACGAGCCGTTGGGGGACGACGACGGAAAAAGCCGTACAAACTAATGCCAACTGCAGTTAACTATGAGGGAAGAAGAAATGCTTAGAAGAAGTGGCCATAGGAGGCAGTGTCTGTCGTTTTTAAGCAGACTTGTTGAGAACCATATCAACAATTTCTAACATTAACAAGCACTTCACCCAAAATTCAAACACTTCCTAATCATTGAAAAGAAACTATTAAAATGGCACTTACACTTGAAACTGATTTATAATTTATAAACACAACCAACACCCACATGAGTGCTGAAAAAAATGTTGGTTTTAAGAGATTTTTCAAATCATTAATTTGAGTATACAGTAGAAAGTTTTTCCCCCAATGTGGGCAAAATGTCAAAGATAAATTATCTTCTATATTTGGGGACGGTATTACAATTAGGGCAGCAACTGATTATTTTAACAATCGATGAATCGGTCAATTATTCTAACGATTAATCGATGAATCGGATTTTAAAAAGACACATTTTTAATTTCATCCTATATTCAAATATTGAAGTTTTGGACAGATAGAACAATGGTGCACAAAACAATGTAATATTCTATTTTTCTTTTTTAAACAAATAACAAAAATGCATAAAAGGCTACCCCTTGTGTTGAGCTAAACACATCATGATAATTATTTTTATTTTTACCTTATATATTTTATAAATATATTTTCATCTATTTTTCTCTGTATTTCTGCAGCACGTTCTGCTCCCTTGTTAACCTAGTATGGACAATTCATCCCATCCACTACACAGCATTATATCCAGACAGAAGAGCAGCTTCAGCGACAGACTGCTGTCACTGTCTTGCACCACGGACAGACTGAAGAGATCTTTTCTTCCTCATGCCATGAGGCTCTTTAACTCCACCCGGCGGAGTAAAGGCCCACATTAAACCAAACCCCCTACATTTCATATAACCGTACTTTTATTGCAGTGTGTATTTTATGTAGCACTATTTAAATACTCTATACAACATGCTACAGTGGTTATTAGCACGTCACATTGGGTATTTGTATATTGTATTCCTTTTGCTTTATTATTGTATTGTTCTAAGCGAAGGGATGCTGCTGGAAATGTGAATTTCCCTGCGGGGATGAATAAAGTATCTATCTATCTAGTAGTGTTTGACTCTTTCATGCTTTTTTGCATTGATTAACGTGCTTCGTGGCTTGTAAATTGAGCAAAACGACGAATCGATGAGGTAATTAGTTGTCAATACTTTTAATAATAGATTTTATAGATTCATTGTTGCAGCCCTAATTACAATGTTTAAACTGTATGGATTTGGAGAATTTCTAACCCAAAAGACAAACTCTTAAGCGATACATGGACAGACATTTCAGACTATAACCTTGCTTACATGTGATTAGGGCACCGATCTCACGAGATCACCGGTTGGTTGGTTGGAACCCTCAACAAATAAGGTCGTAGGGGCACCATTTCATGTGATCTGTCTCAAGCAAGTACACCCCGCTGGCACCCATCCCTCTCTAGGACAACATACATATCCACTCACCTGTTACAGGCGAATGTGCTAACCACTGCGCTACGAAAACACTACTGTTCCCAAATATGAAAGTGGTCTAAATGTTGACACTTTGTTCACAGCTCAAGTTGATTCAAAAAGTCAATTATCTGATCCTCGAATTTGATTCGTAGACCACGTTTTCTGATATGTTGCGCTCCTACTTAATGACTATAAGGATTTTCATTGGGTTATTTTATGCGAAACTACTTTATATAATGATTAAAAAGGCTATAACGATTTGTAGAGATTTTCTTTTTTGTTTAGACAAGATTTGGAAAGGTGAGGTGTGCAGAGAATGTTAAAAAATGAGACGGCCGAGTCAGACAATCCAAGAGAATGAGATTGACCCTAATTATTAAACGGGTTCACCCCTTATTAATTTGATAATGCATCTCTAGCAATAAATATTTGGGCTTGACTTATCGGGGCAACATTTTGAATTTGAAATTTGAGCGAAAATGAATTATTATGCGATGAAACTTAGGCAATAAAAGGTCAGCTTTTGCAATAATTGTTTAAATCTGCATTCATACAAAAGCATTTGGATTAAATTACTAAAATAGCTTTAATGCTTACTGTAGTCCTTGTATTCCTTTAAAAATAGCAAACACAAATCAGTTTTGCAGTCAGAGTGTAAAAAAGGATGAAACAAAACCAGTGTGCTTAAACTAGATTTAAACATATGTATTATTAGACCAGATTGATCCAAAATGAGCAACTAAAACAGATCTGCGTGTTTTGAACACGCACTTCTCAAAACCCAAACAGGTAAAGAAGGGGTTTATCCAGGAGAGGGCTCTCTCCTACTCCAATTCACCAGATTTTTTTCACAAAGACACAGATTCCTATTAATCTTAATGCAGCAATGTCAAGTCAAAAGTGTTGTCACTAGTCTAAAAGTCCATTGCAATCAGGATCTACTCCCGATTCTACATTGAGTGAAACGTGCTTCGCAGATACAAATGCTAATATTAACAGGCAGCATCTTCTAAATGCGAAATGCCTTGAGCATAATTTGCCCAGCGAATTTAAAGACCCTCTTTGTTTTTGTTGTAGTGTAGGTTTCATTTGTATACGAAAAACGATTGTAATGAAGCAAGCATTGCACATTTACAGTTACAAGTTGGCTAGTTAGCAACTTACCAGAAAACAGGTTGGCGTTCATAAATACCCTAACGTATATATAAAAAAAGAGACCCTTCTGGGTCGTCGGTTCTTGTTTTAATGGTTGGTAATTATGAAAGCGGGACGGGAAATGATGGATTCCGCACTAATAGAGGCGAAAAGGCTAGCTAGCATACTAGCTAGTTGTTCGGTTTGGAGGGGGAACTCTTGCAGGACGCAGACCCCCACCCTCCCCCAACAAAACAACGACAGCCAGCCAGGCGCATATAAGCCATCAGGCTGGGCGTGCAGGCGCAGAGCCAAGCACAAAATACAATTCGGACGCGGGCTGCTTTCTAATCCTCATAAATCCGAAAAATAGCCCACCGATAAAACTGATGTTTAAATACAAGTGTTTTATGCCCCGGGCGGAGTTACTTACCTTAAAGTTGTTACAGTTCAGTGGATTATTAGTTGATTTCCATTTTTTTCCTCAGTTTACAAACACTGACAGGAAATGCACCCGGAAGTGTTCCCTTAGGAGCGTTCCAATTGGTCCAGGCATAGTCACGTGACTGGTGTTCGGCAACCTAAGCGCTAGGGCATGTTTCGAAGGGAAAATTGATATAAGGCACACAAATTTTTGCATAAAATGTGTCGCTTGATACGTATCCCTGTACATCAAACATTTTGGATTATTTCAAATTGCTTATGCTGTGTAACAGTTATAGTACAACGCCGTCGCAGATTGCCTGATCTGTTGCGGTGATCTACAACCGAGGTTCTCATCTGCCCTGACTCAAGGACCCACAATTCCGATCCAATGACAAGTTGCGACATAGCTCATAAAAAAATTCAATTTCTCAAATCTATCGAATAAAATGATTGTGTAACTCAAACCAGGGATAATAGAATATATTCTCTTTTTTTCAAAAAACACAATGAACCACAAAACCAAAACAACTTCAACTTAATTTATCTTAATGCAGCAATGTCAAGTAAGTGACCCCTAAAACTGCTTCTAAATAGCCACATACTAAAGAAGTTCATACCCAAATTATTACAAAATTGTGGACCCATACAACAAAAATTAGCTGATTGTCTAGATAATACAAATCAATAAACTGGTAAAAAGCTAGAAATAAAATGTTTTTAAACCATTTAAGGTTCCCGATTGAGCCCGGGTGGAGACATTTGTTGGCCTGGAGAGGGATATGAGCCACCAGGCTGTACTTGCCCAAGACACGCCACAGGAAATGGTGCTCCTTCAATCCTAGTAGTTAAGGGATACACCCACCCATTCACTGTATCTTCAAGCAGCGATTCAATAACAGACACTCACTCGTACAACATTTTCATATTTCGCAATCATTTCCTTCTTTGGCTTGTTTTCACTGTTTTTCACTTCTCCTTCACCTTATTACTAACTATCTTGGGAGCCATTATTATTGGCAGAAATAGGAAATAAAACAAACAAAATCACAATAAAATGAGATGTCGGTCACTCTCAAGCACAATTAGGATGAAACCAGTTGACTGAAACGGGAGAGGAGATCAAGCAGGGCATTACTGCCATGTACGGTGAACTTGACCCTCTATTTTCTCTTCTTGGCATTATTTTGTCAGGGCAAAGGCTCACGATCCACTGAAAACGGGTCAACTACCCGTTTTTGTGTCCCGACCCACCAGTTGAGAAACACTGTTCTACATAGTCTGTCTTGTTTCAAGTAAGTAGTTGTGTGTTGTGTTTGTAGGGATTTTTGACACTTAATAGGGGGAATTGCAATTGTTAATAAAGGGAGCAATTGGCGGAAGTGAACAGGTATGATAATGATACAGTACTGTATATATTAAGATTAAGAGCAAAACAAAAAAAGTTGCCGACACGGCCTTTTATATTTTAGGGAGAAACACAACAGGGATAAAACACAACCACGTTTTAATGCCAGGCTAAAATGACACTGCATTTTATAGGGAGATTACAAGGATTCATCGGTTTTATTTTAAGAATAAGAAATAAAGAATGAAAAAAAGCAAGCAAACAAGCAAGAAAACAAACAAGCAAACAAACGAAAAAAATGAATGAATAAATATCAAATTTTCGAACAAGTTACTATTCAGTACAATGTCAGAAAAATAAAACAATAACGACCATTGTTTTTGCTATTTAAAATAAGATATATGTATCTTTCCAAAATACCAATGGATCTGCGTAGTTTCTTTTTAGGTTGTGGTTTTATTCAGAATGTGGACGAATAACCGATTTGACAACTCCTGTCCTGTATTTTTAGGATTCGCTCTAAGGTATTTGACGACATCTAGTGGCCATTAATAAACCGACACATTAATTATCACAAGTATCTTCTAACACTAAAGCAAGCAATGAAAAAAGTTCTAAAAGAAAGCAGGCACGCATATACAATTATTTCTTTCGATTCGGCATCAATGTGTCCCACTGGGTGACTGGTTGGTATGTCTGCTTCAACGTTTAGTCCTTTGTTGAATTCCATTGATCATGCTCCCTGTGAGATTTTGCATGTTCTCCCTATGACTGATTGGGGTTTCTCCTAACATTTAGTGTGTTTTTTTAACGAGTGAAGTTTTTTTGATCAATTGGAGACACTAAATATGACACGCTGTCCCTTTAGGTGCAGATTACGGATTCGTTTAATACTGATTGATTGATTTTCATATTAAATTGTGAAATATTATTTTCAGTTCTAACTTGGATAGAAAAAATAAGTACAGTACAGCGAAATGTTTTTTTTTTATCAACACTTTTTTTGTGGCTTAACCTCACCCAGACTTCAGCTCCAAGTCAATTGAGTTTGAGACTCTGTCTTCATTTTACTGTCTTTAAGTGAGATGGTAAGGGGATCCAGCACCCCTACGATCGTTGTGATAAGCGGTTGGAAAGTGAATTAATTCCGTTATTAAGTCATTAATTGGTTTTAATTAGGGTAATTATTTTTTTAAGTTTGTTTATTTTTTGCTTGACCTGAATATATATATATATATATATATATATATATATATATATATATATATATATATATATATATATATATATATATATATATATATATATATATATATATATATATATATATATATATATATATATATATATATATATATACATATATATATAGGCAGGGATGGTTGTCCTTAAGTGCCATATAAATAAGATTGAATAGATATCTTTTTAATTACCATGAATAGGTTTCTGACTCTCAAAAGAAGATGTGTCCTATTAATTTAGTGGCTCTAGTTACTGATAGTTATAATTTTGGGCTATAACCGTGAAAGCACAATTGTGTTGTTATTATCGATACTATATTAAGCCGAAGCCACACTCCCAGCAAACAAATTAATGAATAAAAAAATAAAGAGCATAGCCCTAAAAACCGACCCTGTTTACTCTGGCTCAGTGCTGCAAAATGAGAAATCAATACCTTATTCTTTGTTGGATATTTGCCTAGTTTGAAATGAAAATCCTTGCAAATCCATTTTATCCACACACACACACACACACACACACACACACACACACACACACACACACACACACACACACACACACACACACACACACACACACACACACACACACACACACACACACACACACACACACTTTGCGTGACTGAATGTGTGTGGTCGCTGACTTAATAAACCAATGTTCACAGCAGCTTGAGCGAGAGGAAAGAACAATTTATATGTATATTTGTTACTTTTCAGTTGAGAGGGATTTAATACGAGTGTTGTAACACAGATATTTCTTCTACACTCTACTGGCTTTCTCATATTGTAGGTTTGAGCATGTAATAAGCAACTGCGTTTCAATGCAGCCGATGACGCTCCCTGGAGAAAAGCTAGAGGAACCCTTAACCTGAAAAATTGTCTGTCATTCCTCTCAATATTTTTTCCTGACATGGTTTCTCAATCTTTTTACATTGTTCACAGGTTTTGTGTGTGTTGAAAGGCAGAAAATGGGTTTTCTTTTCATTTCATTCGTTAGTTCATTTTGTCATCGACAAAGCATGGTATGCAGCTTATGTTGAGCATATAACGTTCAGCAAATACTATTATACAATCAAATACTTTAAAATAAAATGTTCTGACAATACTGCCACATTTACCTTTGAAGTAATTTATTTAATACACTAGTGGCCCCCTAGAGCCTTTTCAACAAACCACCAGTAGAATGACCGGCAACGGCAAGCAGGGCAGCAGCAAAACCCCTTCATTTTGAAATAGTTTAAGCCTCACTTTCCTTGCAGCAAATGCACTTAAAGTCAAGTCAAGTCATGTTATTTTGTATAGCTCTTAATCACAAGGAGTCTCAAAGGGCTGCACAGACCACAGTTTATTGCAAACCACAGACTATTATTACACCATCCCCTGATCTAAAACCTACACAAGGGCAAGGAAAAACTAAAAAAAAACTCAAAAACTCAACATGAGGTAAATAAAGAAACCTTGAGAAGGGACCACACATGAGGTTATCCCCCTTCCAGGATGACAAGGCTGCAACGCATGTTGCAATAACAACTAATACACATATATTGTCAACGTAAAATATAGGCCATTCATAAGCTATAGAATAGCAGCGTGTTTTATGCCTAGATTTAAACAGTTCCACTGAGGTTGTGGATCGAATTTCAGGGGAAAGGGCATTCCACAACATCGGGGCCTGAATGGAGAACGCTCTCAAACCTGCAGTTCTCTTCTTGGCTCTTGGGATCACCAGTAGACCAGCATTTTCAGAGCGAAGGCTCCGGACCGGAAAATAGGGGGAAATTAAATCTGAAAGATATGAGGGAGCAAGTCCATGCATGATTTTTTATAATACCGACAGAACCTTAAAATCACATCTTAAGCTAACAGGGAGCCAATGCAGGTTAGCTAAAATCGGGGGTAATGTGATCAAACTTTCTTGTCTTGGATAAAAGCCTCACTGCAGTACTTTGTACCAGCTGCTGGTTGTTGATTTTAGACTTTTGGGGACCGGAGAGTAGTACATTGTAGTAATCGAAACGGGAGGTAACAAACGCATGAATTATAATCTCCGCATCGGATGCACCAATTGTTTTATGAAACAATAACCTGTGAGATATTTGTTCATAAATGCTTATTTGTGCAAACATATTTAGGATGTCCTTGTGACATTTTAGACTTTGGTCTGTTTATTATGAGTTAAAGCTTAGGAAAGCTTCTCTCATCGATGACAGCAACAGCAAAAGTTGCAGGTATTTTAAGGGCTACAAAAATGGGATGGATCTCTGATTTGCTTCTCCTGTAGAAAACTAAATCCATCATGTTGGCCATTTTAGCAATTACATACTAAACTCATTACTGCAAGGGCTGTATTGACAGAAAGACAGCGAACGTGCTCGTGATCGGTCTTTAAGAAAACGAGGGATTGACTGTAAGGAATGCACGTACTCCTGTCAACCGCTAGGGAGAGCGCTTATCCTTCTGAAATTGAATTTTTCACTGTCACACAAAGAGTGTTTTACCTAATCTGCAGTACACTCAGAAAACCCTAGGCTTTGCTCAACTCTCATGACACAAGACATGTGATGATCTGACGGAAGAATAAATATTTACGTTGGTATTTCTGTTTAAATAAATGCCTTTGTGGACCTTAGCAACTTGGTTGCTAAAATATAAATCATAATCACACAACATAAACAAATTAAATGGAAATTAAAAATTACAGGCTAAATTCTTTAAAATAAATGGCAGATGTTCTGACACATTTACCTTCAAAGTCTCATCTCATCTCATTAGCTACACCGCTTATTCTCAGTAGGATCGCGGGGGTGCTGGAGCCCATCCCAGCAATCATCGGGCAGTGGGCAGGGGACACCCTGAACTGGTTGCCAGCCAATCGCAGGGCACACGGGGACAGACAACTCACTCGCTCATTCACACCTAAGGACAATTTGGACCGGCCAATTTACGTGAAATGCACGGCGGCGCAGTGGTTAGCGCATGTGCGGCGCAGTTCATGTCATGGGAACCTGCTGCGTGGGTTCAAATCCAGCTCCAGACTTCCTATGCGGAGTTTGTATGTTCTCACCGTGCTTGCGTGGGTTTCCTCCGGGCACTCCAGTTTCCTCCCACATTACAAAAACATACTTTTAAAGTAATTTCTTTAATCCACTAGACCAAGATACCTAGATAGAATACAAGTTACTTTACTAGTTACATCAAAAAATGCTCACAACCAAGTTCTACATAAAATCTAAGCCCAAAACTCCTCCAACCCCCCCAAGCCCAGTTCCCCAGACCCCTGTTACCCAACCACCTGCACCTACACTTGGAGAAAAAGAACTCGTATGTCAGGATTTTATTTATAGACTACTCATTTGCGCTTAATACCATCATACCTTCTAAATTATATGTGAAATTACGTGATGACCTCAGTTTTCCCGTTTCGATTTGTAATTGGATTTTGGATTTTCTGCTCGAATGTCATCAAGTTGTGAAAATTGGTGATCATACCTTGAATGATCTCGTTCTAAACACCGGTACCCCACAAGGATGTGTTTTATCACCTTGTCTTTATTCCATATTTACATATGATTGCAAATCCATTGATGATAACAATCTAGTTGTTAAATTTGCTGACGACACTACTGTTTCTGGTTACATTATGAACAATGTTGAGAGCGCATACAGACGGCAGGTGGATAACATCGTTGAATGGTGCAATCGAAATGATTTGATATTGAATTTGGACAAAGCCAAAGAAATTATTATTGACTTTGGGACGAAAAACAAAAACCAGAAGGAATTTTTACTTATCAATGGTAAAAGAGTCAAGCAGGTGGAACATTTCAAACTTCTCGGGACTTTTATTTCAGAAGATCTAAGCTGGGCACTGAACTCAGAGAAAATTCTAACGAAGGCACGCCAAAGAACTTTCTTCCTAAGGAAGTTGAACTCCTACGATGTTCATCAGGAAATCCTAGTTAATTCATATCGTGCGATTATTGAAAGTGTTTTAGCAAATTCTATTATTGTTTGGTTTGGTCGAATCACAAAGAAAGATCTGTCGAAGTTCAATTCTGTAATCCGCACAGCGGAAAAGATTGTGGCCACCGGTTTGCCACCCCTGGAATCTATATATAATGATAGCGTTTTGAAACGTACCTCAAATATTCTTAAGGATGAGAGTCATCCTGGTAATGATCATTTTCATCTATTACGGAGCGGTAGACGCTTGAGGTCATTCAGGGGTACTTAAAGATTTACAAACAGTTTTTACCCAAGTGCTGTCCGAATCTTTAATAATTGTAAATTGTAATTTCAGTTTTTCGTTTTATATTCTGAATGTTGAATGTTGTTAAATTTTTAAATTCTTACTTGAGCCGAGACAATGAGACAATTTCCGATGATTTTTATGTGAAGATTATTGGTTGATTAAACTATAAACATTAAAAACATTACATTCATTTTACTTAAAAAAAAAGTTTAACCATTAGACATTTGCCATGGTTGTGTTAGGAAAAGCAGATCACATCAAAAGCTCACTTTTGGAATTTCTAATTGTACAATTTGTACATGGTTGAAAATAGAAGAAGTAAACATATATCTAGACTATAATGTAAATTCTGTTTTGTATGCATTTGTGTGTGTGTTTGTATGTCTGCATTTCTATAGCACTTTTCAAGTCAATGAAGATCTCCCAAAGCGCTTTACAATGTGCTTCGCACTTTTCACACAGAGGAGCCGGGAATGACCTGCGCCCTCTTAATCACAAGACGGGCACTCTACCTCCTGAGCTAATGCCGCCCGTGTGGCTTATAAGCTCCGAAACGGCAAAACCGATTTTCGTGAATATTTACATAGTCATACGTTAGGCCTTTTGGGAGTGTCTTTAGCTAGGTTTCGTGTCAAGGCACCCCCAACAAATACGTTCAAATCAAATGCCTGGCAACGCCCGGCCTGGCATTGCTGGGCCATTATGCTTGTATTGCCCAAACTATTTGCCTATATGAGCAGTCAAAGTATTCATCACATTGCAAGAAACTCAACATTTCTAACCTGTGCTGACAACTAACATGTTGCCATTCGCAGACCCCCAACAGTCAATACGTATATTCAAAGTTATAAATACAAAAGGATCCAAGTATTGTGACCCGTACTGTTTAGAAATAATATGCATGACTAATCCATTAGTTAATGTAAGAAGAGTTTCATATTGCAAATTCTGGTGCAGTTGTTTGCACATGATTATCCATTTCGGAATGCACATGGAGCTCTACATTTCACAATGTCTCTTAACACTGGACTGGAGCCCGCAGCCCACAGATTGACCCCCTTGGCTGTGAAAATGAAATATTATGCAATGGTGGCCTACCTCAGGTCATTAAGTATGCTCTCAGTCAGCAAAAACGGGCATATCTGAGTGTACTGAGGAACTAGGGCGCCGTGGTTACTTCAGTCATGATAACTACACACTAATTAAAAAGCCATTTGTGCAGTGGAAGACCAATTGAAGGCCTAATTTCTGATAAGGCCCGCAGTTCCCACAGCAGGAAACCCACCTAGGTAGTATTTATTAAATGTTAATGGGGACTGTAATTAATATCCAGAGCAGATTAAGAGGCAACCGGATATTATTCACATTTACAAGGAGTGGGGCAGAACGTGACAGAGCCTAGCGAGACGAGCCCATAATAGACAGTGACCTGAAAAACATACATTTAAATGCTTAATTGAGCCCAATTACGGTATGTTTTATCTTCATGTAGTACGGTATTAATTATAAAGTGCACTGAATCACTTTAAAACGTTTATTCGCTTATGTAGATAAACTGTTCGCTAATATGACAGGTTTCTTTGCAATCTATTGCACTGACAATAGTCCCAGTATTGGTTGGATTAAGTCCAGTGATTTTTAACCTTTTTTGAGCCAAAGCACATTTCTATCATTGAAAAAAATCCTGCGGGACACCACCAGTCAGTGCCATTGCATTCTTGGTAAAAGTCAGTCCAAATGAAAGATTTCGCTTTCGCTAGACTGCACAGGCACAAAAATGGTATAATTTCCCACTGAACAGTACAAACTTAATATCTAATTTAGACTGTAATATCAAACGTACAGCCGGTAAAATGGATTGGGCCCGCCAACAAATGTACCGTAAATTCCGGACTATAAGGCACACCTGACTATAAGCCGCATCCACCGCATTTCGGGAGGAAAACCGACTTTTGTACATACACAAGCCACACCAGTATATTAGCCGCGTGCGCCCACAATTAACAATTTATGATTTTGAATAAACTATTCTGTTGACAGGGGGATTTTTTATAAGATTATTGATATATATTCTTTATCAGCCGTCCACTACCTATTATTAGTCAAATCATGATATATTTCTAAACCAATAGGCCGAGAAGCTTGCTCCAAGTCAAGGAACTGAGTCAAGGTCCTGGCCAAAGGGCCAAGAAACTATCGGTACTATTGCATTGTTCCTGGTAGTACTGCAGGACCGGGCCGATGGGTGGAGTGAACAGAGCAAGCTACTTATTATTTGATGCAGACCTGCAGAGTCGGGGTACCCGTTGAAAGTAATCCAAGGAAAAAAAGTAAGGGTAAGGGTGGGAAAAATATATATCCACTATTGTCTCCTGCGTTCACAAACACTCACCTTTACCCGTCCCCAGTTCCTATCAGCCCGCGTTTGCACAGCCCCTTCTTTCTTATTCGCTCATGAAAATCAGCATAAGTGTCTCAAATAAATACAAATAAATACATTACAGAAATATACAGTTACAAATACATATTATACATGGTTACACATATTTACAAAGAAAGACGAGAGTTTTCAAAGCTTTAATAATAATAATATAACTTTCGTCCCAAACCGTGCCTTTGAAAGGTACCAACATGCTACTATCAACACGCACGCAGCGTATCAAACGCATCTGTTAAAGAAGCATGCCGTAATTGTTAAATCCACGGTATACCGTCCTCAACTTCCCCTCTATAACTATCGCTATAAAAGGCGTCTCCTCGCCATCTGAAAGAACCTTTGTCATATAGACATTTTTTGCATAATCTAAGGAGTTGAAGTCTTCCTCGTCATAAGCGGTTGTTGGAAAAATTACATAAATTGGCCGCTTCACCGGATAAGCCGCAGGGCTGAACATTTGAGAAAAAAGTAGCGGCTTATAGTCCGGAATTTACGGTAAACAGGACTGTGAGGCAACTTTTAGAGCGACACAAGAGCCACGTCAGACAATAACAAACACCCAGCTTACAGAGTAAGTCCGGCCAAAGGGGACGTTTAAAATATTGGCAATGCCCTTCACAGGGGTGTGTGTTTAAGTCCACAGAATGGCGTGAGCAGTGCGTCAGAAGCAATAATTTGGCTCTGCATAGAAACCAGGGCTATGTTCTGGCATGGAAAGAAGAGACATGTCCCAATCAATTTTGAGCAATTATTGTTTTGGTCCCCACCAAAATTATGTGAGCACTTTAGATATGCTAGTCCCCACCAATGCCAAGAACAAACCTACGTATTTGATGGAAACCCACAAGAATTAGATTAACTATACTTTCTTAAACTCAGTTTATGTCACAGATTGCAAATGAGCAGTTCCAGAAAATGGCAAATATCACCCAACCGCCAAACTTCTAAGCCAAAGAACAAACATGCCCAAGACTTGTGGTGTGAGGAGACATGCCGCTTTAGGACAGTTAGGAAAATTAAGTTACAGTATGACCTGACACATTTTGTCCCAAAACAGTGAAAGTCAAAAACTCTGCCAAAAAGCGATGGAAAGAAGAACAGCAGTGATCTTTACTTGACAGTTTACAGCAAGAAGCACCCAATTCTGTGACAAGTGAGCTGACAGCACATCATTCATGTGCGTGATACAATGGAATCATCCCTTTTTATATGTTGATTTGCTGTTTTTGCAGTAGTGCCGGTATGATAACACATCAGTTTGGATCTAAACCTCGCAAGAATATATAAGCAGCATTGGACAAATAGGCTCATGCCACGCATGCAGCTCCAATCTAGAGCTTAAAATGTACATTCTGGTGCGGAGGCCAGCACTGCTGGCAAACTGGTGATGGACGCCTGTTAAGGATGAACAGTGACATTTCTTCGAACGTTTAAACTAACTCTGCATGGCAAGTGAAATGCATAGTCTTTCTCCATGTTTCTAATGGTATAGCAGACTGACTGAGAACACCAAATACATATTTGCTATGTTAAGAATATTTTTTCCTCAGGATCATCTGATAAAGAAGATTGGGCAATGAATATCAGTATTGTATGCGCAAACAATTTTTGAGTGTAAGAAAACAGTATTTCACATTGATTTTAAGTATGTTTGATGATGCCTACACATTCCTCTTGTTCCCCCTCTTTTTCATTTTTAGTTGTGATTGCTTCAGCAAGGCACAACTACATTGCCCTGTGCTTACAGCACTTGGCAATGTAGTTGTGCCTAGCTCTAGAAACTATTGGTGACGAGTTGGGCTGTCTGCAATGGGTTGGGCTGGCGCAGCCAGCCCAAAAATTAGCGCAAGCTAGCTGTAAACACTGTGGGCAATGCCTAAAAATTTTGAGAATGGCTATATTGTAACAACTTCATATTTACAAATTATGCTAATGGGTTTATGTTAATTTGTTATGCTAATGGATACATACTAAAAAGTGATGCTAACGGCTAAATGCTAACTTCTTTATGCTAAAAAATTTTGGTAATGGAAATATTTTAACGACTTCATATTTACAGTTTATGATAATGGGTACATGTTGATGAGTTATGCTAATGGGTACATGTTAAAAAGTGATGCTAACGGCTAAATGCTAACTTTTTCATGCTAAATTTTTTTGGTAATGGCAATATTGTTACGACTTCATATTTACAAATTATGCTAATGGCCTCATGTTAATGAGTTATGCTAATGGGTAGATGCTAAAAAGTGATGCTAACGGCTAAATGCTAACTTCTCTATGCTAAAAAATTTTGGTAATGGAAATATTTTAACGACTTCATATTTACAATTTATGATAATGGGAACATGTTGATTAGTTATGCTAATGGGTACATGCTAAAAACTGATGCTATCAGCTAAATGCTAACTGCTTCATGTTAAATTTTTTTGGTAATAATAATAATAATAATAATAATTTCCTTTGTCGGAGTCCCCCCACAGAACCAAGTTAAAAATTACAAATACGTCTCTCTGAGTTGAAAACTTTATGCTAACTCATAATGCTAACAACTCAACGCTACCGGTTCTCTACCAACATCTGCCAGATCAATCACAACTCTTACAATTGCTGCGGGAATTGTCTAGTTCTTTTTGTTTTCCTTTTCCTCGTTTTGTTATAAAAATATAATTTCCTAAAATTAACTTAAAGCAGAAACACCCTTATCTTATTTGTAACATTGAAATAGGGTCAGTATTCATTCTTTTTGTTATACATCCACTCTTTCATACGTTTGCCCATTTATCCATCCATGCATCACCTGCAGGGTTTATTTTCGTAGTATTTGTTAAAAAACATCCCCAGAAAGTTCAAAGCACTGGCAGCAGACATTTATGTTGAGGGCTAATAATTCCGTTGTATTACCTTGCAAACAACGCAACAAATGTGTCAATAAGAGCTAGAGACCTTTGTAGTAAATACAGTATAGAAGGGAGCCTATATATCCCACTGCAGAGCATGAAATGTGTATGTGTGTCTTGAGCTTTTAATGAGAAATAAAAGGTCAAATATTGTATTTTTCCTTAGCTGGTTAGTTAGATGCCTGCACCTGAGGGTATATCTGTGTACCAGTATTAATAGTAGTCAAAATAATCCATACATCAGTTGGGCCCAGCAGACAAAGCATTAGGTTCAAACTCGACTGCAGCGGTCCTCAAGAGCAAAGATGGATGAGCCTGGCTGGAGGGTGCATTACAGAAAATATGTGTATAAGCAGGAGAGTGAGAACGCAAGGCGAGCAAATCAGCAAGAAATGTCTGCTGAATGGCGCTTAGATCAATACTAATAACCACACACAGAGAATGACTTCCTCTCATCTCTAATATTTCACACAGAGAGGAGAGAGATGAGAGTGTGCATTGAGTGGAGGGAAGCACCGGAGGAGCAAGCTTGCTAAATGAAATATGAACCAAGGGAAAATGAGCGTGAGGTGCAAATTCGTCTGTTTCGCAATCCTGGTTGTCTAATGCTTTCGCGCTCACTTTCTCTTTGTTTAATAAGGTTGGCAGAAACAGGGAAACAGAGAGACCCATTTGAGAGACCACTTTATCAGAATGACCCCCCCCTTTGTTCCTAGCCCAGACACATCTGAAAAAGCTTACTCTTAAAGTGCTATAATATTTACAGAGAATTTGATTGCTTTAAAAGCATCTCCCAATAAAAGCCCACTGAACGTGTTTGCCCTAATGTTCTGTAATTTCATTTTTTTTTGGTAACAAATTTATAGAAGAAAGGGAAATGGCTGACCAGGGTGTGTATGTCAAGTACAGAAGATTTAATTTCATTCCAAAGCCGCATTGTCATCTGCCCATTCAGATTCATGAAGGAGTTCAGTATAAAGGAAACTTAACCCCCAACCATTTGAATTTATTTTAAAAAGTTATACTTTAAGATATTATATGTCCAGAGATTTTTACGGTTAATGGGGACGAGATCCACCCACAAACAGTGAAAACTCGCGAAGTAGCGTCACAACTTTATAAAAGCCCCCAATGGGCCAACTTACCTCGAGATGACATTATTATTGACTGAGAGTTTAGGACTAACGAAACGACAACTATAGATCAACAAATAATAACACACAACACGTAATTGCAGTAGAATGAATGGTTTTACTGACCATACAAAATTCAAACGAAATTGGAGGGCCTCTCCTTTTAGTGAAAGAAAGCATATTAGAGAAATGCGGGCTAATGCAATATCAGCGGGTGTCCTCGAATTGAGCCTAGTATTCACAATTATTCAAATACAAGAGTCCCAAATCTAGCGGTCTCCCACGAGTTGTAGCTCCAGGTCATCTGTTTCATGTGTAATGGATCCGGCATTGCTGAAATACAGGCTCTGTAGCTCGATAGCTTGTGAGGGTTGCTACACAGCAGCCGGACCAGCAGTACGGCTCTTGCCTTTTCCCTGACACCGTCTCAGTCATTTCTCCAACCCAATAATATTCCACAGAGCTGGTGATCACCATTTCTTTGCGCTTTTCTTGATTTTTAAAATCTGATTTATCGATGAATTTATTTTCAATGTAACGGGCCGCTAAAATCTAGTGGTCGCTATGCTTCACAGTTTGTTTTGGAGGCTGTGTTCACAGTCGCGCAAACAGATAGTCACACCCACGCAACAAAGAGTGCCTTCCCTAAATCGGTCTCTGCTGTCTGCCATCAGAACACAATGCAAGATACAATTATATCAATGACAATGTAGACAATTCATTTGAAAATCCTCAAAGGAGTGAAACAACGATAACCGAAGCGCGAAGTAGCCAGGGGTCTCTGTATTTCTTTTTTATTCCTAGCATTTTAGGGCTTCATAAAATCAGGCTTTAACAATTATATAGAATGTGAAGAATTATAAAGCTCCTTTATGAGTCTATAATTTATCCGTGAAGTTGCAGCATAACACATGCCCACAGAAAATCCAATAACTTTCAAGTGATTTTGTAACCTGACAAATATTAGCATGCTTTTATAGATGATAAAGAGTGCAGTTGTGTGTTTATGTCAGGGGTGTCCAAACTTTTCAAAAGGGAGCCATATTTGGTAAGCTGAAAATGCGTGAGGGCTGACCATCCAGCCTGACATTCTTTAAATTGTCTTGAATACATTCACCCTCGGTCAAAGGTTTGCAGTGCTTGGCGCAATCAAGGCAAGTCCATTCTAGAACCAAGGAGGAAGTGACCAAAAAAGGCAAGTTCAAGCGGAAGGAGGAGAGAGAGAAAAATTAAACCAGGCAGCCGGACTGTGACAGTCCCATGAAAAAACACTCCTCTGCTGTTAAAACAGCTTCCAGTTCTTTCCCATTTTCACAGCATTTGTTTCCAGTTAGCTTTTTGTAGTCAGCATGATTTATCTGGCCGTGCCCTTTTGATATTTTATTCTTTGAAAAAAGCCACAATCTTTTGGCAAATGAGGGAGATGCAATTGTTTCAAATTTCGGTGAGACAATAGTCTAATTTAAACTTGTCCTGAAAGCGACAGCCCTCACTGTCAACTGTCATTTTTTTATTCACAGTCGCCATGTTGGAATAGGGGTGGGCTAAATAGGTAGATAAAGGGCTACTGCCGTCAACATTACTGGTGGGCTACAATTTCTGGCAATGGTTGCGGGCCAGTAAAAATTTGATCACGGGCTATAACTGTCCCCCAAGACAGACTTTGGCATGCCTGGTTTATATTTTTTGTCTACATGTGTTACTGCATTGCTTTCCTTGTCCCTTAAGAAAAACGGTACTGTATTTACTCACAGCAAGACAGACATGTGGTATAAAGACAAAGAAGGTTTGTGTAAACAAGTTTATTTTATCCAACAAATAAAAAACACAATTATTTCAGTATCTATTTAAGTTCTTCCCCACTTTCAGTAAATTCAGTGTTGCTTACTATACATAGTAGTGTATTTAAAAAAGAATCCTTTACAAAAATTGCAAAACGGCATACACAATTTGCAATGATCGAAAAACGTGTAATTAAGAGGAAAATGTATAAGTTGACAGGTATGGTTATGTGTCAATTTTATGCTAACATAAAGTACCTGCATGTTTTAACATTTCACGTTTAGTTTTACAATGATCTTGGAGAGGTAATTAAAATTATTTTTTGGATCACTTTCTATGTTATACCTGATGGCTACTTGCTGTGAAAAAATGATGACAATACAAAACAAAAATCACTTTGATCAATTGCACTCTTTGACACTACAAAAGAATCCAGTGATTAATTTGTTTAAAGATCATCAAGCCTGTCCAAGGTTTTTTATAAAGGTAATCCAGCAAAATTCTTGCTGCAATATGTATGCCATTACAATACACAATGTGACTGCTCAGCAACCACTCTGCCGATTATTAGCCTGACATCCACACATTTTTTTCTAGAAACTGTTGGCACATGTAAACACAGTGCTTTTTGACAGTGCTGTCTTCCGATTGCCAAAATTTCAAAAAAACACCAAAAGAAGCTCAAACCAACTTTCACTTGCAGTTCCCGGTCTTTGGAGTGTTACACATGAGTGTTTTGGTTAGCAGACTTGTTTTACCACGCAGATGGCGAAAGGTTGTCATGTGCCTTCACATGCTTGTAGCGCCAGATTCCACAAAAGTGTTTTCCCTAACTGGTCATTATTGAAAGAGCAGATGGGCATCTAAATTTCTGCTTCCAATTCATTTCTTACTACCGCAGCCAGGACATATTGTCGGTTATTTTAATGTGTTGTCTTAGTTTTTAATTATTTGTCTTTCATTAAAAACAACCATGTAGATGCCTAAGTCTTTGCCTGAAAAATCTATGTAGCAGTTACTTCAAGAATGCTTTGGTCAATAGAGATCATGTCCTTTTCATGCAAGAAATGAATAAAAGTTATCTATATTTGTCTCTCTTCGTCCATTATCATGGCACCCAAATCCAAATGTTACTGACATACTGACGCTCCCCTACTTACGTCTTACGAAAAACGGTAGATACTATCATTTTTCGAAAAAAATCCGGAGTTAAATTTTGTATTGTGTGCACCTTTTTCCGAGTAGAGGACAGGACTGGAGTGCTTCTTTCCGCCGCATGGCACTGAGAGGTCACCCAGCATCCACCCCAAAAAAGAGATCCGGCTTCTACTTCCTAGTTCGTGTGTAAACATACTTCGTGTGCTGTATCTCTAGCGCGCGAAAAACGTTGACATTTTTATTGTTTGATATCTCGTGCTTCTATTCAAATGGTTGGTGTAAAGAAGAGGTGAGCCGTTTCTTTTGAAATGAAAGTGGAATAAGAAAGCTTGAGGTTGTTGAAAAATGTTTGGATCACCTTTTTCGCCCACTTTATACCACTGAGGAGGAAGTAGCCTAACTCTTGAAGCCCCTCTTCCACAAGTTAAACTTCACTTTATTTATTTTTATAGAGCATATTATTTTATTAAATGTTTATTTACTTATACAAGCCTTAAACATACTTATAAAAACCCTAGGCATACAAAACATAACACTGAAGCAACTAAATAGAGCCTGTATCGAGGTCTGTCTCGTTTTTCCTCATGTCACGTGACCGAAGGAAAACGAGGCCCCATATTTAGCGCTCACCTGACTGACTCGCTTTGTGATTCGCGCCCAATAAATAGGCTCCAAAAACCCAGGAGGAGTCCCCGGCATGACCGTCTGACGTGAGTTTTGGATCCTTGCTGCGTTACTTCAACTACTTGAGAATGAAGCCACCCACAAAGCAAAGGACTTCATCAGTTTGGGAGCATTTTGAACAGATATCTCCCAACAAGGTATAAACAGACATGTATAATTAAGCACAGCTTAGTTCTGTATACACACACAAAGTGTGTGTGTCATACAAAATATCATACAAAAATTATAATTATTTATACAATATGTAGGTACAAATGTCACAGATTTTATTCCTCAATCACCATCAATTAAAGGCACTATTCCCATTATATGTGTGTCTCAGTTACACAAGCACATCAAGTTACTCAACATACAACTGACAAATATTCGGACAATATTTAATGGACAAAACTAATATTATTTTGTGCACACATTTGTTTCATGGTTTGTTGCCTGTTAACCACATAACATCTGCATTACATCAAAGGACCAACAGATGTCAGCACTAGTAAATGAGCATTTGGCAAAGCAATTGGCCCAAAAGACGCGATACATTTACGGAGCTTCATCCTGCTATCACTATTTCTTACTAAAAAATACCCAATTCTGTCAAGGACCTGCTCAGGGTGGCGCGAAATCACAAGATAAAGCAAGGAAATAGGCAACAAAGGGTCGTTTATTCGTTCAGTACACAGGAAAGAAAATCCAGGCAACAGTATCTTGATCACCAGAGGCAGTTGTCGAGGTCCAGGGGCAGGCAATGTACTGGTGATCCAGCAAACTGGCAATGGCAATGGCAAAATTCATGGTCAAGAAAGCAGACAAGGGTTCAGTACACTCATACCAAGACAAGGCATAGACAAAAATATCGTAAATTCCGGACAAGAAGCCACTAGTTTTTTTTTGTTTCATTTTAAATACTGTGGCTTCAATTACGGTGTGCCTATTCTCTTAATTTTTCTAGGCGGAATCGAGGATAACGGCGAGCTGCTCTTTTCCACAACACACACAACACGCGGTCTAATACAAAACCCTGTGGTGACATCTGGAAATATTTATGACATCCTTTTTAGTCCATGTTTTTAACCATCATTATTCATATAATACACAACAGGAGTAACGCAGGATTTTTGACAGTACTTTATTGAATATTTACCAACCCAAGACGGATTGTTGAGGCAAAAGCTTAAAAACATTTGAGACAAAGTGTTATTCTATTGTTTTGTTTGCATCATTAATGAAGTATTTGATCTCATTTAATAGGGCTAGTGAGAATTCCCAATTGATTTTTCATGATGAGCAAAATTGTTCTGAGCGTTCTAACGAGACAGATTTAGCTGTTATCAGCACAACCTTCAACAAGATGCATGTGCTGATCAATAGTGTTCTCTTACCAATAGATCTTCTCTTGGGCTATCTTCAAATGATACTGCTGCTTATTAAGAAACAATGATATACATATCACCATCGACCTGTCTTTATAAATTATTCAACTCTGGGATTTTGGTGCTCTGACAGCAAACTATACAATATCTTTTGTTTTAGCTTACTGTCTACTTACCTTATGTGTCTTTGGTCTGAAGAAGGTAGCATTAAAAAGTATACTTTGGTCATTATCAAGAAGTCTTGTGTAGACAAAAATATTTCCACCCTGAGTGATTTCTGTGTTTTTGTTGATGTCAAGACGAATTTCCTAGTAGGAAAAAAAAGAACTCCTCTTCATCATGCGGTTGACATGTTGTCATCCAACAGAGGGAGACGACACCCAACATGTGCGGATCAGCAAAATCTCATATGGTGAGGCTTTAAACAAGAAATCCTCGGAGGCAGGTATCAGCTTTCAAGAAAAACCTGAAGTGGATTTTGCGACAAAATGTGAAAAAAGAGCTGAAATACCGAACCTCGGTCAAAATCAAATTAATTTGTTACACACATTTCAGGCAAAAAACTGCCCCTCAGTGTGCTGTATGAATTAATTAAGCATAAAACAAGACAATAAAATCCCCCCTCCCCTCCTGAGAGTTTGTGCAACATTGTTCTCGTTCATTAAAGAGACACTGCAATATTTGACCACAAGGTATCACTGTGTTGTGTTGTGCAACCGAAAACGATTGCTTCAAAGCACAAGAAAAATTGCAAACTACATAGACTCAATGTGACAAAACAGCAGTTTTTTCTGCTCATTAGTTTTTGCAACCTATCAAGTTTTGGGCGGTTTTTGGAGGATACCCTTAGCAGCAAGATGGCAGGCATCATGCCAGCTCTCTTTTGGTAAGCCGTACGTGATGTAAAATGAATACACATTTCTTGATCTACGAATATATTAGCAATAAACGTTTGTTTGAGAATTTATGTATTGTTTTTTCCTAATGCACTGTATTAGGTTTCTTGAACTCGGAGGCGCTAAATGACGCACACTGTCCTTTTAAATTAGGGGTCAGGGACCTATGGCTTGCAAGCCAGATATGGCTCTTTTTATGAGTTCATCTGGCTAAAACATGAATATGACCCAAATCTTTTATGTGTTGTTCTAGTTTTAACTTATGCAAAGCCGAAGCAACACTAGACAAGAGAAGGTTGGGTCCAGAATATATTCTGCACAAACTGAACTATGGTTTACAGTCACGTTGTTAGACCAAGAGATCCTGTTTTATCTGTATGTCTCTACGGTGTCCTGTTTATGGAAGCTCTTCAAACAATGTACATATGTTCACATTTAAGAAACTTGATGATGAAAACTTACAGAGCAAACTGTAAACACCCATAAACACCAGCCAAGCACCCAGAGCGCTAGGGGTTGGTGAATCTCTGCACACTCTGACGCTCACCTCTTTCACCAAGCGCACTCTGCGCAGAAGGTAAATACATCTATTTACTTCCCTTTTGCCGTTTCTTTTCACATTTTTACAAAAAAAAATTAATCTTTTGAAATTATTAATTACAAAAATAAAATTCTGGTCGAAATAAGCCTTAACGAACTTCAGTGACTACCGGTGGGAGACGAATATGAGTGGTATATTTTTTGACATGGGACACAGGCTCTGACATTGTCATTGTTTTATAATTTTCATTATATCATTTAACGTTGCAAATGTAATGCTCTGAAGAATTAGCTTCTGTCTAGAGAGTGGATATCATGGTTTTGCAAAATTTTGTCTTAATAAAACACCAAACTATTTTCCTTTATGGCTCTTTCTGTCAAAAACGTTCCACACACCTGCATTGAATAACATTGTAAAATCCCCTTAATACACCACCATACCACATGGTGGAGCCTCTTTGTTGTGACAATGATTACACTTCTTCTAACGCATTTCCGCTCTTCAGCTATGGACGTGAGCAGCGACGTGTAGACGTCTACTGACTTTTCATAAACGTACCAAATTGTGTCAGATTTCCACTTCTTTAAAGCAAGGACTCTGTTTACCACTTAAACACACATACAAAGATGGAAAAAATTCAGCTAAGGACAGTTTTGTCTAATCGCATATTCTATTAAGATTATTTATTAGGTCTTGCGATTTATTTTCTATAAGATGCTTCTATGTAGCTGTCGCTCATTTGGCAATGAGCATGATATCAGGGATAAAACTTTTATTTATGGCATATTTCAACATGCCTTTGAGCATACTTTTGTGAATTGTTTCTACCTGTGTTCTTTTCCCGATGAAATTACTGTAATGTGGTTAACCAAATGTTATCACCAGCTGTTGAAATTCAGGCTTTGCCAAACAGCAATATAGAACTTTTACATTCTTTAACTATTCTCCCCAAAATATATTTGGTCTGTGGACCAGCAGTGACTTATTAACATCATAACTCAGCTAGGCAGGGCAACTAATCACCGAGACCTCAAATAGGCCAACCACAAGGGATGATGGATGAATGCTGAGTGTGTGTTTATGTTTTGGTGCTAATGTGTAAGCACTGTTGGAGCAAATTAGTGTTGAGTCACGTGTTCCTTTTAAGTGGGATTTCTACTAATCAGTCGTAGCGATTGCGTTTCTTTAATTAATGAGGCCGGTGATGAGAACTGGATCGTAAATTGTCAAGGTTGTGGGCAACCTCTGTGTGTATTTTATGGCTACATTGACCAAACATTGGTTTATTGAAATATGTCTAGGGCTGCAGCCATCTATCCATCCATTATCTGCACCACTTATCCTCAGTAGGGTCGCGGGGGTGCTGGAGCCCATCCCAGCTATCTTCGGGCAGTGGGCAGGGGGACACCCTGAACAGGTTGCCAGTCAGTCGCAGGGCACAGAGAGACAGACAACTCACTCCCTCATTCACACCTCGGGACAATTTGGACCGGCCAATTAACCTGACATGCATGTTTTTGAAATGTGGGAGGAAACCGGGGTGCCCAAAATAAACCCACGCAAGCACGGGGAGAGCATGCAAACTCCACACAGGAAGGTTCAATCTCATGACCTCAGAACTGTGCCGCACACGCGCTAACCACTGCGCTGCCGTGCTGTCTAGGGCTGCAATTATCCATATTTTTATGAATTGATTGGTTGCCTTCTCTTCATTCAAATATTGACATATTCGACAGGAGAATCGTGCTCAAAGCAACCAAACATTCTATAATATAAAACAAGGGCGTCAAACTCAGGAGCCACATGGTAGGAAAAAAATCAAAAACATCAACAAATGAATACTTATTTAGTATTATTATTTACCACCAGCTCGGTGGCCTTGGGGGTATGGCGCCCGCCCCGAGACTGGGAGGTTGTGGTTCAAGCCTCAGCCGAGTCATACCTAAGACTTAAAACATTGGTACCCTTTGCCTCCCTGCTTGGCGTTCAGCATTGGGGGTTGGAATTGGGGGGTTTGGTCACCAACACCTCAGTTGGGTTGAGCGAGGGGGCTGGGAATCCCCTCCTCTGAATCAATCTCCCAAAAAGAGTCAGAAATGACTCTAGCCACCTCCCACTAGGGGGATATGGCTGTGGTATATATATATATTATTTACTTGTGGAAATGCCATGCTTTCCAGTGATATTAGGTTGTAGTGTATGTACCTGGCTTCCCATTAAGATGTGTGTCACTTTTAATACCAATACATTACTATATATTGTACAATTTGTCATTATCTGCTGAATTAAATGACAATTTACAGTTTGCTACTTTTTTAATCACAAGTGTTTATGTGTACAAATATATAGTAGCGAAACTGTCCTCTGTTTAAATTGAAATAAGAAATTGTACGCCCTAAACATATAATGACATTAAAAAAGGTACAAGCTAAGCAAAACATTAAAGGGATTAACTCCCCTGAGGACAGGCATAGGGACGTCTTTGGTCGCCATCATGTAGCCACCCGCAGCCCAGCGATGCGGCAAGGGGCCAGCCGACCCCCTGGCCCCTCCCCTGCCTCAGCCCCATCACACCCTCATCTTGCCTACTCCCTCATGCGAACAACAAACAAACATAGAACACACATATTTTTACTTTTTGGCACTCAGGGACAATTCTTTAGAAAACATATTTATATATTATGGCACTGAATGAGTTAATAATAAAAGAACATTTGCATGGACTAACAAATATTTGGATCAGCCTTTGGACATGTTCACTGCTTGTTTCTGCTTTGCATTATCATTAAAACTGATGAAAGAAACGTAACGTCACCGTCAGTTGAAAATGATTGTGGGCATATTCTGAACCTGTCTCCTTTGTTTCCCGCCAATCCCATTGTGAGTGCCGAGATCCAGCGGAAGAGAGGAAGAGACAAACTGAATTAGTGTTCTTTTCATCATCCATGACCGGCGAGCCATCTGATAACCTTGATCTCATTAGGAAGACTAATAGTGATATCCTCCCTCCCCTCTTCCCTGCTTTACTCACATTTAGTACTCACAGCCCATTTCAATCATAGGGAACATTTGTGTTTCTTAGTGCTTCCTATTTCCATTATTTCTTGTACTGTTAAAGTTTGTATCGAAGTTATTTGATAAAAAATAAACACTGTTGGGTTGTTTTTATCATAATTTTAAAGTAACCCAATAGGGAAGGGTTTGCTTATTCAATGATGATGGGTTTTCTAAGCAAAACATATCAGTATCGGATCTATATTGATTTACACTACCGTTTATTTACTTTGATTGGATTAATATAAAAGAATCCCAGTATCCACCACCCCTAGTTAATAGAAGTTGAATTCTAGCTGGCCAAAGTTTTTGTCAGGTTCTAAACGAATTCAGAGACTTTTGAGTTACAAACAAACTTGTTTATTAAAGAAAGGCAAGCACAACGGACGAGGCAAAAGCACTCATAGATTGGCATATAATGAATTCCACGGACTGGAGGGTGAGCGCCCTTCCCATAACGTTTCATGGATTCTGATTAGAGGATAGAATAATCCACGTGCACGTAAGAGTATTCTGATTGGTTTGGACAGGAATCACATATTTAAATGCAGTGTATAATGTCGGTCGCTAGATGGCGTGCGGGTATAATACATGAGCAATAGTGATAGTGAACTTTGTAAACACAATGCGTCTCTGTGAGAATAAAGGCAAGCTTTCGAGTAGCTTGAAATGTGGGAGTCAAGCTCTCCCAAAATCAAAACTTTGTAAGGTGAATGGAAAGTGGGAGGAAAAGCCATCTTTTGACCTTGGAGGTGCTTGCCTCTGAACACCAAGTGAAATCGTAAAACCACACACTTATTGAGCACTATAGAAATATAAACGTATAAAGATATAAGAAGAGTATAAATGTATATTTTGGATATAAGAGTGTATAACATTTTACAAAAGGCACATTTAGACCATAATTTAGCTTACATGATTTAGCTGTAACTTTTTGAGGGCGTCATATTTGTTTTCTGCAGCTCTTTCTTTATATTTTTTTAAAATAATATTGCTGTCTAATTACACAAATACATTTAGAATGCAAAAAACTTCACATGATCATTTGTCGCCATCATGTAGATGTTATGTTGAACTGCATTTACTTTCCAGTCGACCCAAAATGTTGAAAGAGCCTTATTGGACCCAAAATAATAATAATAATATGCCCGGATCTGCAAATAAAGAAACACTTTATATAAGCTTCATAAGGAAGGACACTCATAATGTATCCATCTAAATTCATTTGAAAATGTTGCTCTTTCACAGAAACCAAATATTTTTCCATTATCATTTTTTTTTTAAAGCCAGGGAGCTACGAGTGATCGCCAAAAAGCTATATGTGGCTCCAGAGCAAGTTTAGCGTGTCGAAAAGTTCAACTTTGTTGGTGGTTAGAAAGCATCTTCTTCTGTCTTTATACCCCCTCCTGGCAATGCTTTTGTCAGTCTAGATCGTTTTGTTGAGATGATAGGGTTTACTTTTAGAGAAACTTGAAATTTAAAAAAGATTTTAAAAAACATAATATAGGTTCGTCTAGCTGTTTTACGTATGTGTTCAACTCCAGGGTTGGGTAGGGTTACTTTAACTTGATTACTTTCAATTACTTTTGGATTACTCCAATAGCAAATATGCTAATAAAAGACAAAATAAACTAAATATGAATAAAATGATGACTCACAACACGTGGTAAGCTTTCTCTCCTGGCTTTGATCTCTTTGATCTCCGGCAAAACTAACATAAAATGCGACAGAAACAAAATGAAAATAAATCCAAACAGCTTGCCAACATCATTTTTGCCATTCCATGTGTTCCGTTACTCCCCAAGCCTGCACAAAATTTAGTAATTTTATTCACATTTAGTTTCTTTTGTCTTTTATTAGCATATTTGGTATGGAGTGATCCAAAAGTAATTGAAAGTAATCAAGTTAAAGTAACCCTACCCAACCCTGTTCAACTCAGACCCCAACGTCACTGACACACAGGCAGATACAAGCAAAAAAAGGGGGTGAAGACTTTTTAGCCAATCAGAATGCGGAACACAATGCACAAAGAAAATTTGAGGAGCGAAACTGCAATAAGTAACTGTGGTACAGCAAGAGATAAGTGTATTCATAATAGTCACCAACGTTTACGTTAAAATGTTGAGTGTTACTATGTCTGCTTTTCTTTCTGGAGCTTATTGTATTTGATATTATACATTTTAGCATCTCTGCATGTCAATTTTTAAGACGGACCAGGTCAGGCTTCTCTCTTGTCGTTTTTTTTTCTATGTGGAGCATCTGCACAGCATGCACACATCCATCTTTGTTTTCTGCAGCTCTTTCTGGCTATTATTCATTCATCTTTTCAACCATGTTTTTGTCTAATATCACAAGCATCTTTGCATGATTTATATCTTACAAGTACCCGTATTTATTCCTCATTCTTTTTTGTCCTTGATTCAGCTTGAAAAATACAACACTCATGGATAAAGACGAGGAAGAGTGAACCCTATTTGGATTATTGGTTTCCTCTATGGTCCTGCTGTGAGTAATGACCACCACTTTTAATGGAGGTCTTACCAGTGTCCTGCTATTAATTAAAGCTTGATTGGAAGAATAAATTAATCTAGCTGTTGCCCGCCCAATCAATAACCCATATGAGGGCTCCATTAAGTACGACGGCCAAGTACTGGGCATGTGATGAGTGTGTAGAAAGAATTAGGCGAGTCGAACGGACAGAGAAGATTAAGAGTGATTTTCTTGCCAGTCAAAAAAAAAAAAACAACTTCATCAAGTCATTTGAGGAATGCAAGCATGTGTGCTTGCAGCAATCCACCCAGGCGAAATGGCACATTGGTTGATGCAATTTTTACCAGGTTCTTAATTGTGGATAGTGAAAGGCAGTTGAATATAAAAATGAAAAGAAAGAGGTATTTTGTGACCTACAGCAGGCCAAACCTGTTGTCAGGATCCCACATGCCACCATCCCCTCAGAGGGCCAACAAGAAAGACTGACTGAATCACTCATCTTATTGCCATCACCTGCACCTGACGCCCACCAGGGACCCACTATATATTGCCAGAAGCAAAAACTGCTGCCAAGCCTGGACTTCCGTGTGTACCTGTATTCTGGTTCCTGGTTTCCACAGTCGAATGGACGTTTTGGACTCTGCCAAGCTGTGAGTTATTATTGTCTCTTCCAGCCTTTTCCCAGACTGTGTTGCTTTCTGGTTCTCTCCCCTATCCCATGTGCGGAACACCTTTTATTGCTCCTGTTTGTCCCAAATCAATTTCTCACCTTGCTCTTTTGTCAACTCGTCCCGTGAACATTCCCCCTGTGCGGTGAAAACGGCATTTGTTGTGACACTCAATGTACAAGGCCTTGGATGGACTAATTAAAACATTAAAAAGTCCTGCCCTATTGGCAGGACATGTTGTGAATTTCTAGATTAAAAAAACTAAACAATTACTATGTTTTTAACTATTTTTTTTGGTAAAAATAATATTTGAACTCATGAAATGAAAGAAAAATAATTCTTAATACATTTTTGCCATCTGCCATGTACGAAAACATTGCTTATTTTGTTATAATTTGGTGAGACAGACACACAGGCTGAGCAACAAGAGTTTATTGGGGGGCAAAAGGAAATAAAAAAAGGCGCTCCGCTTATGGGATGAGGGAAAATTGGCAACAGCAAACACAGTCCGGTAAAAACCTACAGCCGGCAGGATCAAAATGCACTGTTCGGAAATCGCTCATTGCTGTCAAAGTTCAGGGAGTCCAGATTAGATCTACAGCGTGCACCATGGAGCCGTAATGCAGACGGTAATGGAAATCCAGGCACATAAACAGCAAGCAACGATTTGTGAGCTTCTGCTGTGGGCACAGTCCTTAAATGCTAAGTTTCTTAATAAAGTCAGGTGTGGGCAAAGAACAATCGGTGTGTGGTACAATCGGTCCGCATCCTCTGAAGAATGGTTGGGTTCAGGATCTTCACAATTTAATGTATTATTTATCTAATTTAATTAAAGAAATCAGTTAAAAATAGCAACAACAAAACAAAAAAAAACTAAAAAAAAGGATCCAACTATGAAAAAGAATACTTAGGATAATCAAAGTTGACTCATTTGGCAGATGACATGGATATTTTTGTAATTTTTTGTAACAAAATATGTTTTAAACATTGAAATAAAAAAATAATAAACATTTACTTTTTTCTGTTGAATGGATCCAATTTATTTTGTAATAATTGGGTCAAAGTGCTACAATACTTCCTGCAACTCTTTTTTGTATGCAACAAAGAATGATCAACAATATAGCAGTACTCACGTAACCTGTATCAGTCTTTTCAGGCCTTCGCGTCATTATTGTATTATTCTCATGAATACAACACAATTATTTTAGTTAAAATAATTTATATGTCTCATCTTATCCGCTTATCCTCAGTAGGGTCGCGGGGGTGCTGGAGCCCATCCCAGCAATCATCGGGCAGTGGGCAGGGGACACCCTGAACTGATTGCCAGCCAATCACAGGGCACACAGGGACAGACAACTCGCTCGCTCATTCACACCTAGGGACAATTTGGACCGGCCAATCCACCTGAAATGCATGTCTTTGGAATGTGGGAGGAAACCGGAGTGCCCGGAGGAAACCCACGTAAACACGGGGAGAACATACAAACTCCGCACAGTAAGTCCGGTAGCTGGATTTGAACCCACACAGGAGGCTCCCAAGACCTTAGAACTGTGCCGCATATGCGCTAACCACTGCGCCGCCGTGCTGCCCTCTTGATGATGTACCAGGAACTATTTTCGTAGTGTGCTCAGTGTCAAGTCACGTTTATTTGTATAACCCTTAACCACAAGGAGTCTTAAAGGGCTGCACAGACCACAAATCGTTGCAAACTACTGACTTTTATTACACACTATCTCCTGATCTAAAACCTACATGAGGGCAAGGAAAAACTAAAAAACCTCAACATATTAGCTAGGTCATACCGAGCTCAGCAAAAAGTAAATTGAAACACAGTGAGGGATGACCGCAAGCGTAAACAGATTTCATGACTGCAAGAATGGAACCAGACTTATGTTGCTCTAAAGAAAAGGGTTGTAAATCTTTACGTGTTGAAAAGTTGAATACACTCGACACCCATTTTTAGCCTGACCTTTGCAACTGTTAGTTTACGCTGATCAAAACTAAAAAAAGCTTGAAAATTTTGATTAAAAGTCACCATGGTCTCAAAGTAAGTGTCAAAAAGCGAACATTGCTCTCCCTCTGCCTTTCTTGCTTTGCATTGTAGCATTTCTTCAGACAGGAATATCTTTGCACTATGAGCAGTTTAATGTATTTTAAAATACTGCTTGCTGTCTCCCACTTCAATTGACAGACCAGGTGAGAAATAGATTCATGATCACAATTAATAATGCAGGCTGTGGTTCATGATTTCCGCCTGCTAGGCGAGGAGTGTCACAGCATCCCCACTAAAGAGCCTCCCAAACCGGCACTGGGCGTTTAATAATATCACAGTTAGAGAAGCCATTTGTTCTCATTTAAGCAGCAAGTCTCATTTGCTTCAATTGAAGAGCTTTCCCCCTCACCAATCCTGCCCAGACTACAGGGATTGTCTGGCAAACGAAGGATGGAAATAGTAATATTTCTACTATCTCCTCCTGAAGAACAAGAGAGGCTGAGCTGGAATGTGGCAATAAAATATAAGAGGAGAATATATTTAGGACATTATGTGAAACGGATTTAATCAGTTCCACTCCCACAGAGCATGTTATATCCGTGCCTGCCTATGGCAGAGGAGTCATTTGTGCTTCATTCCGAGTTGGCTTTCAGTAGTTAGCGTACTTTTGTGCGAATAAGTTAGTTGTGCTTGAGAAGTTAAAGTGCTGCTGGCAAAACGGATGAGGGCAAGGCAGGATTTTGTGCAAGTCAATGATTTGTCCAAGGAAAGCATATAGATTGCACAAAATTGATTGATATGTGAGCATTCCTTTTTCTATCTGACTTTATGTTTACTGCTTGTCAATACCCATTTCCTGATATGTTAAAATGAAATCATTCGAGTACATGACGTGATCTATTCTAATGAAACCACTCAGCACAATTTTAAATAAAAGCTTTTAAAAATGATCGAAAGGGAGAAAGAGCAACTAATTGATTGATCCAAAATTTTGCTCCATTACGCGAAAATCTGTGCACTCAATAATTCATAATCACCTTGCTAGAACTTAAAATTAAGACGAATCAATTATTTTCGAAATCCACGAACCAGCGCTACTTGAAAAGATTATAAAGGCCTGTAATTGTCAACATGGGTAAACCTCAGCCACGAGAGACACAATGTGGGATAAATGCAAGGGGACCAGATCCACTGATCTGTGTGAAGGAATGAACAAATGGGGCCATATATCAAGAGATTTTGAGTGAAAATCTCCTTCCATCAGCAAGGGCATTGAAGATGAGACGTTACTGGGTCTTTCAGCATGACAATGATCCCAAACACACAGCCAGGGCAACAAAGGAGTAGCTTTGTGAGGAACAATTCTAGGTCCTGGGATGGCCGAGCCCAGTGATTTTCAACCACTGTGCCGCGGCACACTAGTGTGCCGTGAGAAATTGTCAGGTGTGCCGTGAGAAATTATCCAATCTCATCTCATCTCATTAGCTACACCGCTTATCCTCAGTAGGGTCGCGGGGGTGCTGGAGCCCATCCCAGCAATCATCGGGCAGTGGGCAGGGGACACCCTGAACTGGTTGCCGGCCAATTATCCAATGTCATTTTTTGAAATTTAAAATTTTATAAAACATTTTGGAATCATTTTCTGCAAATACTATGTCATTGTCAAGTGTCTGTGCTGTAAAAACTGGGGGTATTACAAATTATATTGTAATTAAACATACTGTTCAGTGTCATTTTTGGTTAGTGGTGTGCCCATGTTAATAATTACAGGCCTCTCTAATAAAGTTGGAGAATTTTCACAATTGGTGGTTGACCAAATAATTATATATATATATATATATATATATATATATATATATATATAATATACAACATATATTATTTTGTTTAGCAATCAGTGTGTGTTAAAAAGGTGAACAAATCAGCATGTCTTGCTAAAATGTTCCCTTTTCACAGGTGAATGCATTTGAGTGAGTTTTTTATTAGAATGCAAAAAACTGACAGTAGACTCACTTATTGAGACACGGCTCATTTGATACAATGAACACGGTATGTATTTCTGGATTTTTCAGCAGAACCATATTTGAGCCATTAGTTAAAATTTGACCACTGTAAGCTTCTTCTTGCGGTGCACACAAGCATAATGGAATCTGACAGAAGCAAACTGGGCTGTCTTTATCTATCCGTCCAAGTTGCTCATCAAAGAAGTCCAACCATGCATAGTTCAGACTTTTTTTGGAATGGGATCATGCAGTGACCTTTAGCAGGTGCTCAAAATGAAAAGGGGCATATGTTTAACTGCAATGTCAACAAAGTTTTCCTTTTACTCACTTTGAAGAGTGGCTCCACTTTTTGTTAAAAGGGGCTGATGGAGACCGTTTTGTATTGGGGATGTCATCTGCAGGGGTTTGCAACTAAAGATCGAATAGTGCATCGTCGCGGTTACCTGAAAAGAACAAACCGATGTGGTCCAACCTCACCCAGACCCTAGTTTTCGGGGCCCCTGAAGTAAATCGAGTTTGAAATCCCTGCTTTTATTTTTTCAAAGTAAGGTGTACAACAAGGTTTCAATTTCCATGTACTGTAAATGTTTGGGCTCTTAAACAAAAGTAGTTGTTTCCGAGAACGGTTTTAAACAACAGTTAGGGTTTCCATGTCAGGTTTTATTGTAGGTTTTAGGACATCGTCCGATCCTAGAGAGAGCTCGCAACTTTCGGACATCCCCAAAAGAGCCCAAAGAGGCATTCTTTGGCCCCTGAAATGATCTTAATTCATTACTGTAATTAGAGTATATACAGTATATAGTATATTGTTGTATATTTGTTTTTATAGAATTTTATTTGTCCTTGCACTTTATTTTATTGCTGTTTAGTGACTGATAGAAAATTGCATGTGTCTTTCTTTGAAGTGATTTTATCCTGTCTGAATAGTACTGGCTTCTTTCATTTAATGTTATTATATTGGTGATTTTTATATCAAGGAAAATTGTCTATTGTGACGGTTAAAAAATGAAAGTTTACTGACAGAGCCATGACAAAATATTGCTTTATCTATCTGATCATATTAGATTGTATTTGTTAGCTTTTCAGTATCCTTAATTAGTGGTTTAAGATCAGGTAATTGTGTAATTTTGTAACTGTAATCCTGTGCAGTCCTTTGAGACATTTTTGTGATTAAGGGCTATATAAATAAATTTGACTTGACTTGACTAGACTATCTGCGTCATTTAAAAAATATCAACGTTAAAACAGCCCTTCTGTCAGCTTGCAGACAAAAACATTCATACATTCACTTTGCTTGCGGGTGATAATAATTGGCTATGAACTTCAATGTTACCGTACAATGATATTCATTAACACCTGTATTGCATTCTCCTTAAGATAAGTTATGTGGTTTTCAAGGCAAATACAACACTTGTTTTTAATTAAATAATGAACCAAATGATGACACTGTTTTGAAAACCTTTTGTATTGGGCTTTTCGTATCTCATGCACATTATTAGGATTACTAATCCCATTCACTTAAAGTAAACTGGGAGATGCCAAAGTGCATTCGCCACCCAAACATGTGGTCCGTCATCTCTCTCCAACAACGACCCTAAGAGTGCATGTCAAAATCGGACATGGGCGACCCTTAATCATCTAGCTGCAGCAAATTAATTACTACAATCATCTACCCACAGCAAATTAATTATCACAATCAATCAACACAAATTAAACCAGTCCCTAAAATAGCCATGCAGTCAACCAGCAATCAGCCCTCCTGGCCTTCCCCCCCTTGTGTGAGAAAAACATTCTGAAATACACGCCTGAGACCAACATGGGCATTGGTGAAGCCAGCATGACAAGTATAATTTTGTTGCTTATTTTGCCTTTTTGTAGCAGTGCTAAAGCCTTGATTGTGATTACAAATAAACATCTGTTTGTGATTATGTTAGGAATCTTTTCTGTGATCTAGGTTTTTCACACTTGCTTAATTTTTGGGGTGTTGAAAAAAGGTGAAATAACTTTAATTCATCAGAAAAGACAAAAGCAACTCTACAGAAGAATATACCATTATATGCATGAGAAATTTGAATTGATTACTGACCCCAACCTATTCCAAGTGGTAGCCGTTTTATCTAAAATAACACAAGGTAACTCGAGCTAGATATGTTATCTGCAATCAGTTGATTGCTCAGAAAATGACTGTACATAAAGATCCCTTTCGAAATGATCATTTTCTAAAAATATTTCACTTTTAAAACACTGATTTTGTAACCTTGCAATTGCAGCCATTATGTCGTTCTTGTTTACTATTGGCCCAGGTAAGAGTAGAAAAAGCAATCAAGGTTTTTTTTATTAAGCTAAAATTTGGTCCACTGGAAATTTATAAAGTTGTTTTCAGTGTTCTAAATCCTTTCAAACAGTTCTTTGAAAAAAAAATATTTCACTGAATGGACACCAGTTCTCTAATCAAATCCATGTTAGCTATTAGAAGTTAGTACCAAGAAATGAAGAAACTTAACAAAGATTGCCCCGCATGTGAAACAAGAGTTTTATGGTGGTGAAGTCTGGGGTTAGGGTTGGTAATATTCAAAACCGAAGGTCCCAAGATCAAAAACAACTCTTTCACCAGTAAGCCAGGAAATGGGTCAAGGAGGCAAGTAGTCAGTTTGGAATACCAGAATTTCAGCTGAAATACGCAAGACAAAGGAACAAAACAATTCAACAGGTAAAACGTTCACTCACAATCACTGAACCCAACACATTCGCAGAGGACAAGAGTGAGCAACTGGAAACCCCAAAGCTTGTTTTCTTAACTCCGATTACCCCTCTATCCAGGTCCACAGTTCAACTGCAAAACCCAGATGCACAATGACATCTCGACTGATGTTGAGGAGTGATGAAGCTTTCTGGAACACACATCCACTTCAGGGTCATTGCAGATGTCTCTACCTATCCCAGTGGACTATGCTTTGGACTGGGCGAAAAAGACACACACACAAAAAGAATCAATCATTAAGTCACAAAACGGCTACAAGAAGCACTACATCAGTGAAGGGGGCAAACTCATGGGTTGCCATTGATTTGAAAAAAAAAAAAAAAAAAAAAAAAAAAAACAATTGCAGAGAGGCTGGAGAAAAAAAAACAGTTGATTGGTGTATTTAATGTTTTGTATATTCTGATGCAGGGTAGGAAATCTGTTTATACAGAAAAAAGCATATAAAGAAAAATGTAGCCAGCTATTGGAATGTTAGCTAATAACGCAATGAAAAATATAGTTTTTATTAGGGTGCACAAAAGGACACAGGCTAAGAAATCCAATTGGGTGCAATCGTATTTCCTTAAACAAAGTCTTCAATCTAAAGTAACAATTGGAAGGTCATTGCCACAAATGTTCGTTGTTTGAATAATGCTAGTCAGCGTACACAGCTACAGTTTGGAGTGACGCGTGGCTATGACGACATCCATTGGATGCATTTAAAATTGCAGATCATTGTTTGAGAAGAAGCGACTCGTTTTTTTTCCCCTATTGTCAGGTGGCCTGGATTAAATACGTTGTTGGGCCTGTTACGGCCTGTGGGCCGTAGTTTGGCGACCCTGTCACATCAGTCTTAATTGAATTGTTACAAAGTGTGAAATGAGACAGGCTCATAATTGCAAACATGTGCAATGTTTAAATAAAACTTTCACTGCAAAGTGTAGTGTGAAAACCATCAGTTTTCCTAGTTTCTCACCCAACTCGCCCCCCTGCCTCCTGTCGGTTGACGCGTCTCGATTCTGTTCCTGTCACTCTATGGGTTTTTGTCACTCCTCCCTCCTCCGCTGTCTCTGCCCTTTCAGTTCTTCCACTCCAGGCTACGCTCAACTCGCGGAAACTGAGCAGACACCGTTCGGTTCCTGGGGGACTCAACTTCTGCCAGATTGGGTGACATCCCGATGGCGCCGACAAGGCAGGATGGACACAAATGCACACACGCAGACACTCGGTATGCATATTTGTGGTGCCGATTACAGAGAGTAGTTCATTGTGTGTGTCTTTCCCTCGATGGCCTTTAGCCCCCAACAGGGCATGCTCGGATACTACGGTGTGATTGGTCTCAAGCTGCCTTGACAGGAAATCCATTTGCCTGTGCGGGCATGTGTCCCTGTGTGGTACGTGTTGCTCAATGTGTGGGTAAGGCGCGAGTACGGATGACAGTTAAATTGAATGCCAGTGCCAACAAGGCCACGAGATCAAAACGAGAGAGATGAGTGCCGTGCTGCAGTGAGACGCCAGAGCCATTAAGCCATAGACAGGTGCGTGTGTGCGTTTTTGTGTGCAAAACTGATGGACTTTTAATCTGGTCCCTGATGAGGAGTCATTGACATCAGTGGGAGGAGAAAGGAGAGGGGATGGGTAAACAATGTCCTCTACATAGTGATATCAAAAAGAATTGAGACTCTCTGCTGGTCTATATGTGTAGAGGTCGCTTTTCATTATTTTTTTTTTTACTGCACGTTAAAGGTGGAGTGTGTCGTTTGACGTGTCCTGACAAAGTTGAAAGTTATATATTCTCATCTCATCTCATTAGCTACACCGCTTATCCTCAGTAGGGTCGCGGGGGTGCTGGAGCCCATCCCAGCAATCATCGGGCAGTTATATATTTTCTTTGTTAAATATGTGTCATTCTACAAAGCCACAGTGGAGAGCATACTGGCATACGGCGTCCTTGGTTTGGTATGGTGGGAGAAGGCAGCTGGCAGGAAAAACATACAGGGGGTAATCAACACATCCTAGAAGCTCATCGGTTGTCTCTACCCAGTTTAGAAAATACTCATGGCTTACGATACCAAAACAGAGCCAGCAACATCATAAATGACTCTTCCCACCCAGGCAACCAACTTTTTGACTTGTTACCCTCTAGTAGAAGCTACAGGTCCCTTAAAACAAGGACAAACAGGCTCAGAGACATCGTCTTCCCCACGGCCATTACCATTTCAAAGGAGCGCACAAAACTGTGAAAACCTAAATCCTATTTTGTTGCTGCTAAATGTGCTAAATGTGTACCTATTTTTATTCTACTATTCTTTCTCTATTATCATAACTTAGTCTCCATACACTACGACGTAAATATGTTTTCCTATTTATCCTGAAGGTCTTTTCTCTTTTTTATCTTTCAAGTCTTTATTACATGTTTACCCTGAAGTGCTATGTCTGATCTCGTTGCATATATGGTTTCACCACATTCATATCAGTGGCATTAAAGACATCCATTATTTATCAGCAGAGCTTCTCCTTAGTAGGGTCGCGGGAGTGCTGGAGCCCATCCCATCCCAGCCATCTTCGGGCAGTGGGCACTGGATATCCTAAACTGGTTGCCAGCCAGACACAGGGCAATGTATACTGTATGTATATACATATATATATATATATTTTTTTTTTTTACAATATTATAAGTGATATTTAACATAAATAAAATAATGCGAACAATGACTCCCTCCACCTAATTTGAATAGGTCTTTATCGAATTGTTATACTCTGTCGTCAATTTTCTAAACTGTTTATCGTATTCTTAAAAATACATAATTATATACTCATAAATATTGGATTTAATAAAATCACATAAATTAATTAAAATGAAATTAAATTAAACTAATCTGTGTGATCAATAGAGATAATATTAGTGATCTGCAATCTCTTAGCAAATAAAGCTACTACAGCCCAGATTTGAAAGGATATGAAAGAGAATTTTAATTGAATTCTGGAATGTACAGAAATGGTCCCGGGGTCCTCAACTTGCCCTTCTCTGTATCTGCAATATATCTCCTACCTCGTAAAATATGTCCTTGCAAAAAAAGGCTGTTAAAGCAAGTCTTTTATATATTTTTGTCACATACATTGAGAGCGGATGGCACACCAACTATCTGGTTAGCACGTCTGCCTCACAATTCAGAGTCCTGGGTTCAATTCCAGCAACCAACCTCCCTGTGTGGAGTTTGCGTGTTCTGAGTCGGTTTTTATCCGGTCACTCCAATTTCCCAAAACATTACAAAAGCATGCATGGCGGTCGATAGAACAGTCAAGAAAACTTTCCCTTAGAATGAGTGTGTGAATGAATGGTTGTTTGTCTCGGTGTGCCCTGCGATATTGTAGCAACCAGCAGAGGATGTTCCCTTTCGCACTGCCTGAAGTCAATTAGAATGGGTTATATTTTTAGCGCTGAAAAATCAATATAATGTAATTGGTTGTAAAAAAGCTGATACTTGATGAAGAATATATCAAAACATTGTTTTTTTTTTTTATACTTCCCATAAAGCACAGACTGGAAATCATACTTGCTTCCTTGCAAACCTTCTTAAACTTCCTCACACATTTTTTAGAATGATAAACATTTATTTATAATACTAGCATGTAATACAAAATAAATGCAGACCCATTAGAAAAACATTTTAACTTCTGCCTTCAGATCATAAATGTCATGATTTGCCAATTACCACCAATTGCGCTCACTCGTCAGCCACAGCTGCCAGCCATTCCCTAATTAGTCCTCCTCCTATTTGAACACGTCATTCTCGTTTTTTCCATGTCAGTCCGTCAGCAAACCTCCGCCCAAGCAAGGCAAGCATTTTTGACTCTGGCTCCCGTCCTGTCCCCGACCTGTTCCTGTTTCCTGCCCGTCTATCCCTGGCTTCGGTTACCTGACTGTCCCGATCTTCGACCACGCTCCTTCATTCACGAGGGCTTCCTGTTCCTCCTGCCCAGCGAGCGCCGGATTGCTGTTTTGTTTCCCCCCTCGCCTGACTTCCTCGATTCCCAGATAAAGCATTGTGTGAAACGTTACGCATTTGGGTCCACTGCCTGTTCCTGTTGTGACAATAAATGGTAACACTCAAGACACTTTACTCATTTTCTTTTGTTAATTTATAATTTGGAATGTCAGTTTCTTTGTTAATATTGCATTCCAAAACTGTTATTTGCTTGCAAATTTCTCGAGGAACCACCGAACAGCTGCATGTCAATGACTACTTCACCATTTAATGTATGCAAACATGCACAAGAACCAGTTCGTCACAATGCAATGCAGGATGCGCAGAGTGTGCATTTGAGGCACCAGAAGTATGCATCCAATCAGATTCCACTGTTAAATGCCTTTGAGTAGCGTTATGTTGCTTTATATAATACAAAGATATACTGTAATGTTTGTATCAATTCATCATTGATCTGAAATTGCTCTTACCTGTTATCAGGGTTGGGTAGGGTTACTTTAACTTGATTACTTTCAATTACTTTTGGATTACTCCAATACCAAATATGCTAATAAAAGACAAAAGAAACTAAATATGAATAAAATTACTAAATTTTGTGCAGGCTTGGGAGTAACGGAATACATGGAACAGCAAAAATAATGTTGGCAAACTGTTTGGATTTATTTCCATTTTGTTTCTGTCGCATTTTATGTTAGTTTTGCTGGGGATCAAAGAGATCAAAACCAGGAGAGAAAGCTTACCACGTGTTGTGAGTCATAATTGTATTCATATTTAGTTTATTTTGTCTTTTATTAGCATATTTGGTATTGGAATAATCCAAAAGTAATTGAAAGTAATCAAGTTAAAGTAACCCTACCCAACCATGCCTGTTATGACATCCAGTAGTTTTTTACACGAGGACCGTTTACCTGTGGCGAGCCGTGGATTTTACAACTAATCCTTCAGCTCCATACTGATGTGTCGTTCGCAAACGAATAAGCTCTATGAGGAAGTAAAATTTATTAGTGAGAATACCAGTGGGGGATACTGTCATTTTACACCAAGACCCCCAGCGCCTGTCTTTTGTAACAAAATCCAAGTTGATCAACACTGTATAAACGCAAGAAATATGACAGATGGCTAATTTAAATTAAAAAAGTCAGCGGGAAATCTCGGCCAGACTCGAACGTAATTATTGACACTTTAGGACTGGCCGGACAAAATTGGGATCAGGGATGCTTTGGTTCGGCCCTGAGATCTTGCCTCTCAGCTGAAAGTGGCAGACAAAACCATTTCTCACTTGCGAAAGGCTTGCACGTTCCGGATGTGTCCAACCTTTTGCTATTAATTCAAAACCACGGTATTATTACCTTGCTTAATGGCTGTTGGCGCACTCGCCCTCTAGCCACTAGCCAGTCATAGCTTGTGAAACCGGTGACTCTAGCTTCCTCTTAGATGCCAAATTAGGAACTGATTGGCTAAAACAACTGCCTTCTCTTTGTTGTTTCTCATGCGCTCCAAAATAATATGAGGCGTGCTGGCGTGGACAGGTGTTTACTTTTGTACTTTCATAGGAAACGTCTCACCTCATCGTTTTTGGTTGGTCTTTCCACGTTGCTGATCGCCGAAGTTTTTCTGAGGTCTGGTTTTACTCCTATGCTTACATCTCCCACAAAGCTAAGCTTTTTCACTGCAAACTTACAATTTGTCATGTTAGGGTTGAGGTTCACCTCTCTTGTCTTTTCAAGCACTTGTCTCAGTCTTTTGGAATGTTCTTCTTCAGTTGAATCCCATACCATGAGGCCATGCATCATTGTTTCAACTCCAGGTATGAGCTCAAAGATCATGTGAATGGTTTTGTAATAAATTTCTGGTGCTGACGAGATACCATATTGCAAACAAAGAAACCTGTGCCTACCCTTTGGTGTTTTGAAGGTACACAATCGGGAACTTTTTTCATCTAGAAGCCAGACAATGCATGTAATTTACTGAAATATTTGGCTCCTGCAAATTTGACATAATTTCTTCTCTGGTAGGTAACTTGTAATGTTCTCGCATGATTGCCATCTGTTTTGAAGTGCAAAAGGAATTTTCCTGCAAGGATGCACAACAGGTTTCACACTTTCATACACACATATTTCATGTAGTCCAGGTAAACATCCAAATCCTTTAAAGCAGTCCTTAAACCCTTTCATGTGTAAGTCTCGAACATTTTCAGTATCTGATGATGTCACTACAAACACTATTTTGACCAGACTTAGCTTTTTGCACGCTGCAAGTTCCAGGATTGGTTGTACAGTACATGCACAATCACTGGCTGTGCTCTTATCTGGTGATCTTTTTGCATAAAGGCCACAAAGCATCCACCTTTGACAGGAACTCTTACCCCGGTGTATCAACTCACTTTGTTTTTAACAGGAACATTTTGCTCTTTATTTTCAGCTTCTTTTAGTTCTTCTAAATGTATAAGGTTCACCTGTCTGCCTGTATCCATCTTCAATTTTATAGTGGTATTGTTCACTCAAATGGGTGGAAGCCATTCCTCTTTTTTATTGGGCTAGCTTGCAAAACACCAACATATCACTATTTTTCATCCTCTTCTTCAACTATGTGAACTCTCTGTCTCTATGCAATTTTGCAACGTTTCGCATGGTGATTGAATTTTCCACAGCTATAACAACATTCTTGGTATGCGGGACCACATTTTGGCTTGTGGCTGCCTCCACAATTGCTGCATTAAACTCTATAGATTTTTTTTTCATCTTTATGTATGGAAATTTTTTTTTTTGACTCTTTACAACATGCACTTGCATTTCATCTCTTCACAACTCTTTTGCTTGTGCTTTAGTTGTTTCCGAAGCTTTACACATATTACCACATTTCTCAAAGCAAGTTCTGATTCTTTAATCAATCTTTCTATGAGTGTATTATCCGTTGTACCACGAACAATCCTATCGCCACTAATGAGTTTATCAAAGTGCCAGATTCACAAGTTTTGCGCAGTGTGCAACTAGGCTAAGTACTGTCGAATCGTACTCCTTGCTGCTGGTAACATTTTGCTTGGGAATAAAGTATTCCTCAAACCTTGTCATCAGCTGTGTCAGAGTCAAGTCTGCCTCATCCGGTCGAAAATGGTTAAATCTCAAAAGCATCTTCTTCTATGACATGTAAAAGCATTTGGGCTCCCAGTTTTTCATCATTCTCTCCTGTTCCACTTGCTACTAAATAGATTGTAAATCTCATCTTAAAACACACCAAGTTATCAGTAGGATTTCCACTCAATGGCATGCATCTATGTGGACTCAGTTTATCCATGACAGTATGTTGAGGTAAGTGACAGTACAATGTTGTTGCTTATTCTCTAACTCAAGTTTAAGATTTTTCTTTTTATTTCATCTTGTCTTGCGTCCTCCATGCACTTTACTGCTTCTCATAGACAAACTACGCTAGCAATTTAGTAATGTCATGAGTATGAATAATGTTTCTCAAGTGACAAACACTCTTCTTACTCTCGTCCTTGCTTATATGGCTCTTCCGCAGCAAACCTTTTCGGGGCTTTCACGTTCACATTTGACACCATGAGTTGTTTCTCATGTATTGAGACGAGGCGTGTTGGGGTGGACAGGTGTTTTACTTTCGTGCCAAATTCAGGTAAACCTTACCATTCAACTGTGACCTGTAGGGGACGCTCGCACATCCTCCATAGAAATGTTCTGATGTTATTAGTTACATAAATAACATCACACTCTCCAAGACTGATTTCCGAGGTCAGGGGCAGCAATTCTCATTCTGCAGGCCCCCTGGCAGATATCCTAGCCTAGCAACAACTAATAGCTGACATGTGATTGGTAAAATGCTTAAATATAAAAACACACATCTGGAAGCAGCGCAACCGGGGAAGCTTACAGACAATTTGGATTTATTAAGTATTGATAGAAAAAACATTATCAACATCATGATTCAGCTATTTTCTGGGCCAACAGAGAAGGCCTTGCAGGGCCCTCGTAGTTCACCACTGTTATCTACATAGTTCAAAGTGAGTTTCGTTCGCATTTTTTTCCCCAAATCTTCCGTCAAAGGCAATTCATTTGTTCGTGTCTTTTGTTGGTGGTGTTGGAATGCCCAAGGTTACCCACACTACTGTTGAGCTGAACCTCTGTTATGATATCACTGTTTGAAGTTTTCAAAGTCGGGGTGCAACAGGCGAGCATAAGTGGCAAGAACAGGAAAGGGCCGTTTTTTGTGCACAGAGACATGATCACACAAAAAATAATTAGATTAAAAAGCAAGGAACCAAAACAGCATTTTATTAAACCATACTCAACCTAATGAAGCGAAAGAATAATATGTCAGTATTCATCATTATGTTGATATGTAATGAGTTCATTTGTAGCTTTGTTGCTTTTAAGATTTGTGGCTTTGAGGACATTTTGTGGGATGTTTTTTTCATTTTTAGTCAATCGGGGATCTGTCAAATAAGACTTATGACTCCAAGAGCCAAGAAGAAATCCGCCGGCTCGAGAGTGCTCTCCATTCTGTCCCTTCCATAGCTTATGATTGAGGTCTACCCAAAACTGTAGTTTTTGTGTCTTTTCCTGCTATATAGGTTTTGCACAACGCACGCATTCTAAGTAGAGGTAAGATCAGACCTAAAAAAATCCAGCCCGACCCGACCCGCGGGTATAAAAGCTCGAACCAGAGAGAGCCCGAATTATTTACTTGATTTGAGTGACTGAGCTCGAAGTGAACCCAAACTTTTACATTTTATTTATTTATTTATGCTGTCTCTGTCAACAATATCTTACCTCTAATTCTGAGTCAGTGGACCAGCTCCTGGACATGATGCATGCTATCAGTTTGTGCCTAATGCATCAAGCTGAATGAGATGGGAACCTTCTTCGCTGCTGTCTTGGACTTTTTACAGAAATGATAGCTTCTGGTCAGGTTTATTGTTGATGATGGCTATGTTTTGTCTATTGGTGCTCATGCAACATACATTGCAGCCTGCTCTAACCCCCTTTGGGTTACCTCTTGTGCGGCCCCTTCTCAAGACTTCTTAGTTTTATCCATGCTTTTTTTTTTCGTAATATTTTTCCCCTTACCTTCATACAGGTTTGAGATCAGTGGATGTTGTATCTTCTATGATTATTGCCTAATGAGCTCTTTGAGAGTCTTTGTGAGTCTTGTCATGATTTATCCAAATCCTTTTTTTACAGTGACTTGTTCCATGCATCTCTATAAGTATGAGTTCAGCATTAAGGCTTTTTTGTGTTTGTTGAATGTCATAATGTAAGGGTTCTGAATTTTAGTAAATGTATTAAATTGAGAAATGTACTATATAGAGTAAAATAACATACATGTAAAGCATGTAAAAATGTATAAAACATGTCAAAAAATATTTTAATAAAGTACAAACTACAACACCCGCTCCCCAGAAAATAATTGAAGACATTTGAAAAGAAAAAATGTACAAATTACATTTTTTTACTCCAAGGCATGGCAAAAAAATTGATAAGCCCATTTCTCAATAATATATTATTTCAAAGCGATGATAGCAAATGACCCAATTATTTTCATTGCACCTGCGTGCTAACTGCCTGTGGGCTGACACTCTAAAAGGGTTCATTTGCAGCAATGAAGTTACACAACGTACATATTGCCAGTACAGGATCAGAGTCGTTGATGCTTCATTCAAGGAGGGGCACTCACAGACGCTTGCATTAGCTCACAATGATTGGAATAAATTGTCATTTGCTCAATAAACATTTGATAGTTGTAATGGGTTGTTTCTTGAACCTTAGAATTATTCTAATGATACATGCCGTCAATCTGAGTAGCAATACACTTCAATACACCCTCCGTCTGACTTTAGGCGTTTGCAAAAGGGCAAAGCTACAGTAGCCGCTGTGTGGCGGATAGATCTGTCATGTGGTAAATTTGTGGGCGAGGCTCTCGCCTATTAGAGAGTATTAGCCTGTGGCTGATGTATGGTGTCTTGTCAGGGATATGAGGTTTAGATAGGCCGCAGTCCGGGTTAGATAGGGTTTGTGTAATGGAATCCACCCGCCCATCACATGCTGGAGGGACGCGGTGGGTGTGTTTAATTCAATTGCTTCCATCCACACTTCGCATTGGTCTGTGGATTGTAGATAAAGGATGGAGTCCTTCGTAGGGCAATGAAGCAAGCTAATCTATCAGTCCATCCAAATTCTGTTTTCTTCCTGATCGTTTGTGGTGGAGTGCAGCATGATCCCTATCATACATTAACATTAAACAATATTGAAGGCCCCTACGGAATTGATAACTGTATATCAAGACATCGAAGCAGAGTTCTAGATTATCAAAGTACTGTAGTCTTGGACCTTAGAGTTACTTCAGAAAGGAGCTTCTGCAAATTTTTAGGGTTTGTGCACCCTATTTATTTAAAGCCAAATTTTCCAATTTCTCCAGTGCTATTAAAAGAAAATTATCTAGTGTGAATCATGTGTCTTGCAGAGCCACAAATAGCCTATATCTGTGATTTACATATGCAGTTTTTATTCTTGCATGTGCATTTATCAAGTCATATGATTTTTAGATCTTGAGTAAATCGTGAATGGATTAGTTTTTGAGACAATTTCCTCACCATAAAAGGTGTTGGGTAAAAATGACTGTACTATGTAGCTTATATTTTCATTTACATGTTCTTCCCATACTAATATCCCACATGGAAACGCTACCTTGATTTTTTGCATGGCCTATATTAAATGTCGTTAATTGATACATCATCCCTGCATCAATAAACATTCATAATGCCCTGTTTAGGTGTAGCATGCACCTGTCCTATTTGTGGGAGACTTTTGGGGGGTGATGATGCGTCATCAGACATTGCCACACAAACTAATGACACCTGAACTTATTCACGAGGATAGACAAAATGCAATGGCAAAACGGAGCCACCAAAGAGCAGAATTGCAGTTGATTTCAACCAGACTTTATTAGAAACATGGCAACAATTTAGACAGATAGATAAATACTTTATTCATCACATAGAGAAACTAACATTTCCAGCAGTATCCTTGTGTTAAAAAATAAAATAAGAGATATAGAATAGAAAAATACCCAATATAACATGTAGAATAAAGAGCATTTAAATAATGTAAAATAGGGTAAAATATGCAAATGTGGGGTTGGTGTTTATTGTGGGCTTTTACTCCCGCGGGTGGAGTGTAAGAGCCTCATGGCATGAGGGAGAAATTATCTCCTCAGTTTGTCCGTGGAACAAGACTGTGACAGCAGTCTGTCGCTGAAGCTGCTCTTCTTTCTGGAGATGATGCTGTGTAGTGGATGTAGTGAATTATCCATGATTGACAGCAGCTTGTTCAGTGCCCGTCTCTCAGCTACAGTTGTCAGGCTGTCCAGCTCTGTGCCCACAACAGAGCCCGCCTTCCTTACCAGTTTATTCAGACGAGAGGCATCCTTCTTATTAGTTCTGCCTCCCCAACACACTGCCGCATAGAAGAAGGCGCTTGCCACAACAGTTTGATAGAACATCTGCAGGATGTTTTTGCAGATGAAAGACGCCAGTCCTCTGAGGAAGTACAGTCGGCTTTCTTCTTGCCTGCACAGAGCTTCTCTGTTGGCAGTCCAATCCAGTTTATTGTCCAGCTGCACACCCAGGTACTTGTATTTGTCTTGACAAACTCTACACAATCTTCTTTGATGGTTACAGGTTCCGGATGAGGTCTAACCCTCCTGAGGTCCCCCACCATCTCCCTGGTCTTGGTGGTGTTCAGGTGCAGGTGGTTAGCATCGCTCCATTGGACAAAGTCCTAGATCAATTTCCTGTACTCCTCCTCCTGCCCACTTCCAAAAAATCCCGCAATAGCAGTGTCGTCACCAAACTTCTGCACGTGGCAGGACTCAGAATTGTTCTGAAAGTCCGACGTATACAGGGTGAACAGGACCGGAGAGAGCACCGTCTCCTGTGGCGCTCACATGCTGCTGACCACAGTGTCAGATGTACAACCCCCCTGTCTCACATACAGGGGTCTGCCTGTCGGGTAGTCCGTAATCCATGCCACAAGGTGTGAGCCTACTTCCATCTAGGGTCGCAGCCTCCTCAGCTCTCCACACACCTGGGCTGCAGTGATATTGAGTCGGGGGATATACTCCTCCATGCTGGTGTCTAGAAGGGGAGGAACAGCTGAAGTAGAGAGGTGAGAACAAGTGGGGGTGGTCAAACCTGTTAAAGTTGTTCAACTGGTTAACCCTCCCCGCCTAGTGCTGCAGCTGGTGATAATTTTCATCCCTTCCCACACCTTCTTTATGATGTTGTTCTGCAGCTTTTTCTCCAACATCCTCCTGTACTGCTCCTTCGCTTCCCAGAGCTGGACTCTGAGCTCCCTCGGCACTCATTTTAGCTCCTGCTGATCGCCGTCTTTAAAAGCCCTCTTCTTCTGGTTCAGAAGGCACTTGATGCTGCTCATTATCCAGGGCTTGTTGGCAAAGCAGCGTACAGTTCTTACAGGAACAACAGTGTCCATACAGAAGTTAGTGTAGTCAGTAGTGCAGTTGCCCCTCCCCTGTTGAACCCTTGCAGGACATCCCAGTCCATAGACTCAAAGCAGTCTCTCAGAGCCTGCTCTGCCTCAGTAGACCACTTCCTGAATGACTTTTGGTTTGTAGTGAGGTTGAAGCAGAATAAGGTTATGGTCTGATTTCCCCAGTGTAGGCAGTGGAGTAGCACTGTATGCGTCCTTAATGCTTGCATACAACAGGTCAATAGTCCCATTACCCCTGGTGTTGCGGTCCACGTACTGGAAGAAAGAAGGTAGTGTTGTGTCCAGAGTCACAGGATTGAAGTCCCCAGAGATTAACAGGATGGCCTCGGGGTGCTTACAATAATTTACAAGAACTTCTCCATAAATTAAAGCACATATTCAGTCCTTGAAAACACAACACTAAAATTCAAGCATTTTCAAGGTTTTAAAGCACCCGTATAAAACTTGTATGTTTATTCCAGTTTGAGGACAGTAAATATAAAATTACTTGAATAAACTCGGATGTTGATAACCTTAAGCTAACAACCACTATAAAAAACAATAGCAACAAAAAAGAAAAATATTTCAATATTGATCTACCACTTCAAAACTGCATTGTATGCATAAGGAAATGATTAGTTTGTTTTACATAGGATATTTGGGTGTACTTGAGTAGAATTTTTACTTTGTGTTTGTCTGTTTGGAATGCCATCACTTAACAAGAATGCTGATGGGGCCGATGTACTTTGAAAAACGTCATACCATAGAAATGATAACGTTCTAATAGCAGGATTGAACTAGTAAAGAACTGTAATTTTCTACAGTGTACACAATACAACTAATTTCCTGATATTCAGTATAATATTCTAAGCACATAATGACTATTTTGTATAACGGACGACAGCACCTTAGTGGATCACTGGTATGAGTAAAATCCAGAAACAGCAGAGGGTCAATCGCAATATCACAGCAACAGGAATAAGCCACACCCTTAAATGCTATTTTCCTTGAAGTAAGGCTTCGTATCAACCCACTGCCGATGCCTAAGGTTGTCTATCCTTCAAAAAGTGTTGAATGGCAGGAAAGCAGCTCTAAAAAAACCCTCAAATAAACAACTTAAAAGACTGAGGTGCAACTCATGTCAGCAGATGCGTAATGATGCTGTTTGCTTGCAGCAAGCTGTGGGCCACAGGTTAAAACCAAAATGTAGTTTTACTCAGCAAACAAGAAAAATAACTCAGTGTATTACTGCAGGCATTCACAAGGAGGCCACGTGCCCCAGGGATGTGCAATAAATCGTTCTCCAGCTAAATCTGAAAAAGAACGTCTTGCTTATGAATGAAATTTGTACTTTTTTAAGAACCTCAACCTTCATAATTGCTTCGTCTCTTTTGCATATTGTTATTCTATGTTCTCAAAGTCGATTGATATAGGAACATGTCCTATGTCTTATTGTCATATTGATCTGTGCCATTGCTCTGCACTCCTCAGCCGTAAATATTCCCACGATACGCCACGGTCCTGTGGTTGACCTCTATCTTTCATTGTGTTCTACCTCATCCTCCTTACAGTATGTTGATTTTATTCTTATCCCTACCACTCCCCGTGCTCCCTTTGCATTGCACCTTCTTTCTGCTCTGGAAAACAAAAACACAGTGATGCCTAACATTAATTTGTTTCACGGTTTGTATTTCAATTCCTATGTTTACTGTTGTCTTTGATGAAATTATTAATAGTAACTATATTTCAGATTTAGTTGTTATTTTCCTTCCTTTCAGATGCAAAGATGATTTATTTATAGTTTAGTGGACCTTCTACAAAAGGAGAGAAAACATTAATGAATTTGAACTTGAAAGTAGGACAGGAGAGGACTGTCCTCACGACGCGCGGATAAGAAAATTCCAACCTGTTCTTTTTATTAAATTTCCTAGGTTACAAATAACAGCTCAGCCCAGAGTGGTGTCGAAATGAAAGAACACCAACAAGATATGCTCATGTAAACAGCGCATATCAGTCACAAAAACAGTGAGCCAAAATAAAGAACAACTGTGTGCAATAATAATATAAATAACAAAAAACCCTGGCCTCCTCGGCAAACTTCTTTGTTGGTATACCATGATAAAAACGGAAAAATTACAAATCTAAACTAACATTAAATAAATTTGCAAACTGGGTAACAGGAAAAAGTACTAGCTTGTCTTGATTCTGCTTACCAAGCAACTTGGACACTCAACAAATATGACAACTTGTAAAAGGATGAAGCATAAACACTGCATTGTCTTGGGGTTTTCCCATGAAAGTCACTTTTCCAAAATTGCAACTCTAAAATTTTGTAGTTTTACATCAAGCCCAAACAAATATCCTAAAAAGTATTATTGAGGAATAAGTTGAATGCATAGAAGCTGGACTGGACACTTTTTAAAACTAAATTTGCACTAGGAGAAAGCACAGAACAAAATTAGACCATTTGGAAAACAAAAATACAAAAACTTAATTCCATATATTTTTATTATTTATATATTTTGGGACTCTAGAAAAAACAAAAAACAAAACCAGAACATATCCATTCACATGAAACATGTGAAACGACAACCACGACTGCATTTAGTCCTACAATCTCCCTGTTATCAATAAACTATTGTATGCCACAAAGTGTATTTAGACATAAAAAACTCAAGGTGAGGGTAGATAAAAAGATTTCACATAGGACCATGCACAGTACATGATTATTCTTTTTCCAGAACATTATCTGACAGCACTTGAGCACCAATTGCACTGCAATAGGCAAGCAAGTGGACTGACGCAGACAGTTGTTCTGAGTGGATCAGGTCCATTAACTCCATGATTTTGGGGTTGTACCACAACCAAGAGAAATCCTTAAAGAAGAGGAATGTCATCCAAGATGTTGATATACTGCGACATAAAGAAATAAGCAATGGATGCAGGCCAAGCAGAGCCTAATATGATAAAGGGCAATCGCAGAGAATGTAGAGTCCTGGGTAGCTTTGGACGTAATCACAGGCAACACTTTACTTTGACGTTGTGAAGCTGTCTCCAATCTGCGTTAATTATGCCAAATGAGGTTAAAACACAGCACAATTTAAAGCATATTATCCGAGTGTAACCTTAGCGATGTGAAAAAAACATCCGGGTCTCGTCTCAGGGTTCTGTAAGTGCGCCGCATATGCCACTCATGATTGAAACCATTTGGCTTCGAGATAGTCACCCAGCAATTGACTTGTGGGCCAATTATACCACTTTCCTTTCAGAGGCCGTTAATGTGGGTGTCACGTAACCTGCAAAGAGTTGTTGAATTGGGGTAGGTGTATGATGCAGCTTGGAGTCTTGGATAGCCCATGGACATGAATGTAGGGTTTAGCTTTGACACATCAATTTTGAATCGCCTGATTTTGTGGTTCTTTGCCCTTAAAGAACATGTCCATTTCGCTTTGCAAACTCGACTGACCTTTTAAATTTAATTCATCCCTTTAACTAGACAGAAATGAACCACACTACCAGCCTAAAGCATGGATTTTTATACCTAATTCACACCACAGGTTGCTAGTCTGGATAAAGAGACAATTTTAACACGTGGACACACACATTTCCTTTAGAAGCGCTCAGCACTGTTTTGAGGAACAAATGGCATTCATAAAGAGCCCATATGTGGGAGGACAGACTATTGCATTTCTTTTGTTTTCCCTCTCGCAGGCGAGCACATGCCAATTGTGCAAGTGTTAAAAACGAGAGTGGGTGTTTGAATGTCATGTCCCAACATTGCATCACTGTTCTTTTCGACCCAAGTTAAGCTATCTCTGATTGACCGCATGCTACGGAAGCTTATCGCAATAATTCGTTAATGTCTCAGTCAATGTGATGACAATTTCATTCCATGTTGCATTGTGAAAGGAAGGAGGGGTTGTCTTTGAAAACCTCTAGGCACACTTTAAATTAAAGGCTTACAAAAGGCAGATGCTAACAAACCAAACAAGAACAAAGTGGTGCCACTTTGCGGCAAGGATTAGTAACACTAACTTTTACAAGACCATTCAAATGAACCCCTAGGTTCACTTCTATGTATTTACTGAAAAATGTGTCTATAACCTGTATTTCACTAATGTTCTTGTTTTTTTTCACCCCCCTAAAAAAATAATAAGCAAAATGAGTATGGTTATTTGGTTATAGCAGAGGCCGATTATTTCGCTAATTTATATTATTTTGGGGGAATATTCATGAAACCATTTCTCAAAATAATTTTGAAAATAAGAAATAATTTGATATGACCCCCAAAAATGTCTGCAGGACATGAATCCTTAAGAAAACATTTTTTTGTTGTAATTTCTATAAGGGCTGGGAACCGATTAAAATAAATAAACTAATTAATCTCAGTTTTGAAATGAATTAATCATGATTAATTTATTAAATCCAGACTTTACAAATGACAGTAAATATGAAATAATATGCATAGAAAAATGAGATTACATTTATTGTGCCAAATGGTGTAGGTGTCAGGACCAGAACGAAGACAGGACCCACTTGCGTTGAGTTTCTCACAAGTTTTATTGGAAGAAAGAGAAAGGGTTGCGGCCACGATCCGGTGATTGCTGGATGCGGGAAACAGGTCGCTCTGAACGCGGAAGTGGATGTTCCGTGTCGAGCGATCGCAGTGTCGGGAACGGAAAACGGGTCAGTAGCCGGGACAGGAGAGCAAAGACGTGGCCGGGGTCGTAAGAGAGTCGTAAGCCAAGAAAGGAGAGTAGACGTGGTCGGGGAGAAAAAGGTCGAAAGCCGGGACGGGAGAGTAGACATGGTCAGGATCAAAAACGTGTTGAAGCCAGTAATCATTACAGTTGTCCTATACCAAGGACAGTAAACGTGCATACAGACTAATGACAAAGAGAGCTTTCATAACAAAGATTCATTTACTTTACGTCAAGACTGTTGAACTGTGAATTTGCTGTAAAGCTGTCCTAAATATTTTAAGTAAAAAATATGTACCAAGAAAAGGAAAAGTGCACAAAACTTGTGGTGTCAAAAACAAATCTTTCATAAACAAAATATTTAAGTTCCTTATGTAAACATTGTTGAACACCCGTCTCTTGCACCGAACTGATCCAAATTTGTTTTATGAGGTCTGCTGTCTGACTGTCCCACCACACCGGGGTGCTTGGCTTTCGAGTGATACATCAGGGAAGAAGTGTTCCGATGGTAGTTAAAGTCAGCTTTGCAAAGCAAACATATCACTTAGCCTTGTCGATCTCCCCATCGGGCAATGTTTCAAAGCGAAAAGGTTAGCTTTAACGTGTTTCCTTTCTCTTTTCCATTGCTAGCATGCTACGCCGCGTTAGCCTTAGGAAACAAAAGTGACTTCTTCGTTTGTTGGAACAGTGAGGCTTGACACCCGGGGGCGTGCCCAGGGAGGAATTTTAAACGTTGCGTTAATATATTTTCACGCGTTGAATTGAAAATTATAACGCAAATTGTTGACGCGACGTTTTTCCCAGCTCTAATTTTTGTACTATTTTTTTTTTAAATCTTCCAGAAACTGTTTACAGCATGTAGCTATGTGCTTGCTCCTTGAATGTCTTTACCTTTTTATGGTTTAATAAGTGATGAAGTACATTATGGTGTGTGGCACCTCTGAGGACTTCTGGCAGTTTAATAGCGCAGGCCTTCTTTGGATCAAATTACTCGGAGTATGGTTGTCGTCGTAAAATATGTTTTTGTTTTGGTCCATCCAAAGTTTATTTATTTTTCTTGAGTCTGACCAAAAATTTGAAAGTCCCTGGGAGAGATGTTGGACTTTTTCATACGATTTCCAAAAGGTGTCAAACGTGGTTAGGAAATAATATATAATACTAAGAAGAAACTGGTGTTATCAGTAAGATATCAGTATTCATATGAGGTAAAAAGGTGAACTGTATAACGCCAGTAATTTAGATTTTCTGTATTGTTAACTTTTGAACCTTGAACCCTGTGCACTCTGCTCTCAATTTAATTCGTTTCTGCATTGGCTTCCATGTTTTCATTTGGTGTTCACATCATGATTGATGTGGGAACAATTAGGCGCTGAGGAGTTATGAAAGGTGCACAATATGTTGACATTGATCGTCAGTATTCTCAAATGGCCAATGTGACTTTTTGTTGGAATAGGTATAATGTAGACTAAAGCGCTTCTTGGAATTGCAAAACTTGTTTTGAGTTTTGCTTGAAAGGATCTCTTGCTGACAAGCGTCGATTTATCCGTAATATGTCATATGAGTTTGTTCTGGACAAAACCGTGCTAAAGTATTCTCTCCAAAATAACAATTTCTTATCAAATACACTAAGATGATTTCTTTCAAAGTTAAAAAGCAATGTTTTGGCGCGAGCATGATCGAGATAAATGATTATATTCAACGACATCCGCTTTTGGTGATTGATGATTAATATGGTGAAAATAATTTATGGTCCTTTTGTTGCGGCAATCAGCTTCAATTTCCTGTAGTGCTTCAGACACAAACACTCACTGGTGTGTACACGCAGACACAATTTATTTTCAGACAGCTCATATTTATCTCCACATCAATACGCAACCCCCACAAAGCGTGCTTCAAATATGTAGCCGACACCTGAGGCAGAAACTCTCAGGTAAACAGCATGCACGGACTCGCACATGCAGACGCTTGGCACTCCACTAGTTTGTAATTCATCAATTTTTGTAGTTCATCGATGCACCGTAAGTTGATGTTTGAGTTGCAGCAAATTCTGGAAGGACAACATTTAGAGCAGTCCTTATAGCAGGGTCCAATGCAAGCAAATTCATAGCTGGGAATGTGAAGTAGAAATGTCTACTTTTGGCTTGGTAGTCTCTGGCCAAGTAAAAAAAGAATAAAAAACAACACCTGTTTTAATCTAAATCATTCTGAATGAATAATCAGAATACTGTATTTTGTCCACACCAAGTAATTCTTTAGCACAAGTTGCGCTAGGGCAACAATGCACATTTGGAATGTGGGAAAAAATATAAATAAGGAGTATAGTATTATTTTTTGCATCTTACATAACAATGCAACATAGTACTCCAAAAAGACTATGAATACGTCTGCACAGAAGACAGCGACACTAGTCTTTAGTGTAGAACACAATCCAGGTAGGCGATCCAATCCAAGTAAATACAGGGTAGTAATCGATGAAATGAAATGAAATGATCTGCATTTATATAGCGCTTTTCAAGTCAAGACTTCCCAAAGCGCTTTACAGTGTGCTTCACATTTCCCAATAGCGGCCATGCAGCCATGTAAGGCGCTAACCTGCTTATTGGGGGTATTAGGGGTTCAGTGTCTTACCCAAGGACACTTCGACATGTAACACGGAGGAGCCGGGATTCGAACTGCGATCTCTTGATCCCAAAACGAGCACTCTACTTCCTGAGCCACTGCCCATACCGAATATTTTTGCGTGGAAATGTTATAAATAGATAATTAGATGGATGGATGTACAGTGATGAATGATCGTTGAATAATTAACACACCCCTTAGTTACGTTATAATTACGATAAACATGGCGCAAATTTTTTAGGCAATAAACACTTTTGATTTTCTAATCAACAATTAAATGGCAAACTAACAGTATAGAGAATAAATACAATTATTTCTACTACAAGTGTTACAGAACAAAAGTCAAGAGAGACAAACCAAGAAAAAAAAGCATCGACGTAACAAAAATACAAATAATTTATAACAATGTCAAAAAGACAACGAAAATATCTATTTTGAAAACAAGGAAGAAAACGTTTTGGCTCTGTTGTCATAGTCACAATGAATACACGGGTTATTGTTCAGAAACAGTAACATAATTACTTTTTTGGTTGCAGCTCATTGCTCTCAGTAGGGTGGACTTTTTTCATGTGCTTGAGTAAATCTTTGTCACAGTAGCAGACCACTTTAGAAGCACATTGTGCTTCCTGTCTGCCTCTGTCATTTTTAGATTCTGGTCGGGGTGGGCGAATCTATCTGGCTGTGTCACGAACCAGGACGGGAAACAGGGATAGAGAACCCAACCGCGTGACATACTCAGTTTATTATTAGTTATTATTTATTGGAATGCACGCACACTCGATCGATGGTTGCGGACGTGGAATGAAATCCGAACAAAAGAGTTGTCAAAAATCAAACAGATGAGGCCAAAAATAATACAGGATCAAACATAGGCAAATTTACAGAACTAGGCATTTCACACAGGGTTTAACAGGAGTCTTGCAGAAGTTTCACAGACGCTCTGACAACCAGGCAACTCGCGAGACCGCGTATAAGTAGTCCGGCAGCAATCTGTCAATGCGTTTCAGCTGGTGTCAGAGGGCGGGGCCAATTTGGGCGCCGTGGCAACCGTGAGAGAACCTGGCGCCACACGGCGAGGACCAATGGAGCGCCATGGCAATCATGACAGGCTGCTCTTTTTCTCTCATGCTGTCTCCTCTGCCTAGCAGTCGGAATTTAGCAAGCTAGCTAATAGTTGGGTAGAGGAAGGGGCAAAAAGTGTGCCTGTCAGTCATTCACTCGGGCACAGACTAATTGAGTAGCAGAGGGCGCTGGTCGAGTGAGAAGGAGGTTTGTTCTCTGCACAGTGAAGCAGCACTTTGATGAAATAGGCGAAGGAGCAAAGTATCGATCCCAGAACATTAGTCTTGACGATCCTAGAACACAATGCTTGTATTCTGCAAAGAAGGTACAGTAATTTCTGTTTTAGCAATGAACAAAATTCAATCGTTTGAGGTATGCTCGACAAATAGAAATGCTTAATATTGTTTGCTTTGCATACACTCATTGTGACAAAAGCTGTGTTAGAAAAAATGTGTATAATGGGGACTACAGTATGGCAGCCTTCAGTATATCTAGCAGGGATTAATCCCATCTATATAGTGCCCCAGAGTGTAAAGAATTAGACTGGAAAATAAATATATTTAACAAGGAAATGATGGCCTTTTGCATAGCTACTGTCTTCCTTCTAATTCCTTTCAATTTGCAAGGAATCTTGGTACTTTTAGTAGTTAAGGTAATTCGCTGAAAAAGTCCCACTTGATTGTTAGGATTTCTGTGACTCAAATACATCACGTCGGCAAAAAAATGCTTTGTGTAAACATAAAGGCACATACACATCAATATATTTCAAGTCTGTGCTTTTGGAGTGGAACCCAATAAAAAATTCAAATACGCTGACGCTTGCGGTGAAGAAACAAGCTTTTGGAGCCAGGCGACTACCTCATTGAGCGTAGTTGTTTAGCGTGAAGTGTCATGAATCACATGCTTTTTATTGGCTGGATGAAATTAGAGGCATGCATTTATCCTTCAAGTATTGCACTTTGGAAATGCATGTGTGAAAAGTCTTTGTATTTTGATAGTAGCATTCTTTCAAGAACCAAATTATAGAAACACATGTTAAAACAGTTGTTAAGACCAAGTCTAGCAAACTTTAAAGATTGTGCGAAAAAACAAACAAATCATGTAAAGTGATTTGTCCTGCCTTATCTGTTTAAAAGGTAATTGTGTTTTCTGTCAGGCTTTTTAATTGATGCTCTTTTGAGAAAATGGCCGAACTGGCTTGTAAATCTTTAGTGTACTATGGACAGTGCCTGGAATAACGCCGTTATGAATAATGCTCTTACGTAATGGCGTTATTTTTCCAGTAACGGTGTGATCTACCCAATTATTTTTTACAATGCAGTTACTGTTTCTGAAGGTCAAAAGGGGTTTGTACTTTGAATAAATTGAAGGAACAGCCGATTGACTTTCCTGTATGTTCGAGATTATCGCCTGTAGAAGCCAAAATGAATGTTATTCTTGTTTTGTACATTGGGTGGCACACTTTAATTTGGTGGTGTATAGAGGTAGTAACACAGTAGTTACTGTGCTACTTGTTATGCTTGTAAACCATGAGCGAGAAGCAGAAATGACGCAGTAATGGAAAGAGGAAATGGCACATCTTCTACTGTTAAACCAAGGATGACATTTTGGGGGTATTTAGTGATTTGGAGTTAAACTTATAGTTTGGTAAGCATCTTCCTATAATAGAGTGTCATCTGAATGGTATAACTATGGTGCCAAAGTTTGTGTTACGCCGCCTAACTTCAGCACCACTGACTTTGGATTCATGTTGGTAAATAACTCTTTATCCAATTTGTGGCAGTCGTTCCATTATCCAGTTCATTGTGTTATGTATACGTAAAAACATGAGCAAGCAATACTAAACAGTTTTTGGATGAATTTACATACATTACTCATTAATACTGCAGTAAACCGGCAAGACAAAATCCAAAAATGCAAAGACACTAACAAAATACATTGCTGTGCCTGAAATTACTTCAAGATTTTTGATAAGGGGTCCATTTGGGACTAACAAAACATCTGAACTGCTGTGTGGAGTCAAACACATTTCTGCTCTGTATCAACTAAGATGTTTCCAAACATTAATTTATTTTCCAATCGCTTACCTTCACAAGGGTCATGGTATTGCTTGCGCCCATCCCATGTGACGTCAGGCAGGGGATCTTTAGTGCTGTCTGGCAGCCTATTTCAGTCAAAGAAGGTGGAAAATGTACCAAGTACTCATTTGTAAGGACAATTCAGAACCACCAATCAACCTGCTTGTTTTGCATGTTTTTAGGACCTACTTGGAGAAAAAAACCCACTCAAGTGAGGGAAAAAGATGCGAACTCCACTCAGGGAGGCATAAAGCTGGAATGGAACCCAGCACAATTGAACTGAGAGTCAGACACGCTAATCACTGTTCCACCTGGTGTCCAAACACTTGGAATTAAATTTCTTCATCTACCAAAAATGAGTCACCCCCCCTTTTTTTTTAGAACAGCTACGCCGATTTTAGCTAAGCTGCATTGGCTCCCTGGTAGCTTAAGATGTGATTTCAAGGTTCTTTTGGTATTATACAAAATCATACATGGACTTGCTCCCTCATATCTTTCAGATTTGATTTCCCCCTATGTTCCAGCCCGGAGCCTTTGTTCTGAAAGGGCTGGTCTACTGGTGATCCCAAGAGCCAAAAAGAGTTCCGCAGGTTCGAGAGCGTTCTCCATTCGGGCACCGGTGCTGTGGAATGCTCTTCCCCCTGAGATGCTATCTGCAACCTCAGTGGAAATGTTTAAATCTAAGCTTAAAACACACTTCTACTCTATAGCATATGAATAACCTATATTTTTTGTTGACAATATCTCTATTATTTGTAATTACAACATCCATTGGAGCCTGGTAATCCTGAAAGGGGGATTACCACATGTGCGGTCCCTTCTCAAGGTTTCTTCATTTTCCTCATGTTGAGGTTTATGAGTTTTTCCTTGACCTCATGTTGGTTTCAGATCAGGGGATGGTGTAATAATAGTCTGAAATAATAGTCTGAAATAATAGTCTGTGCAATAACCTGTGCAGCCCTTTGTGACTCTTTGTGATTAAGGGCTATACAAATAAAAATGACTTGACAAAGCTGCTCTAAAAGGCAAAACTCTTACTGCACACAGAGAAAGAATCAAGTGGTCCCTCTCAAGTCTTTAATGGCCAAGATGAACACCCTTTACAAATGTCTTGACCTTTAACTTCAAGATTGAACATGTACTGTAGAAGAGGTCTAAAAAACTGCTCAGGAATATCCTCGGCGACTGGTCTTTTGTTGAAGAGGATTCATTAATACATCTCTCTTGAAGCGAAGAAGCTAAACAACCCAACATATTACCATGCATTATGTAAAGTATTGATTTTTTTCTGCATTGAAATGGTGAAGCAGGGGGGAAGACATTTCATGATAAAATGGTAAAAAGATGTATATTTCAGGCTCCAAGCTTGTCACTGAAGTGACAGTGGACTTCAGTTGCCTTAACGATATTTACGCATGTACGCACGCAATCTTAAGTCAGTCTACTTGAATTCTAGTGACAGGAGGCTGCAACCTTTTGAAAACCATCTTTAAAACGATTTAATTAAAACGTCTCCCACAATTATAGCGCAATTTGGATGCTGTTAACCTTCACACCTTCTATGAGTATACTGTCAAATGTTTTTGCAAGTCATCATTTGCTCTTCTTTGTCACTTTCACTGACTATGCCCCTCTCTCACTTGTGGGCAACTGAGCCAAGTAATCAACTGTTGTACATGAACTGTTTTCAGAGCTCACCCCCAAAAAATATCCACTATTGGTGGGAAAAAAAATCTTCTGACATGTTTTAATTGGCTGTTTTTTAAAAAAATGTTAATTATTTCTATATATTCGTCCTTTAACATATTACACTTCATTCAGTTTACCATCCCAGTCAAATTAAATTAGATTAACTACCAATTTCTTTGTTAATATTTAATTCACTACCTCCTTTTAAAATGGCTGCTCATTTTTTTTGCTGAGAAAGAAAACAAATTAATATGTGGTGCCATTTTTATGCGACGCTACGCCCTGCTAACAAATCCCCTTGTCCCACCTCAGCATCAAAAACCACAGCAGGGATGAATTGAGTTGGGAGGAAATGTGATTTTGCAAACATGCCTATGATCATGTACCGACATTTGCCAGGTCACTTTTAATTTTTTTTTTGCACTGCAGAACATTTTTTCGTCATGTGTCAAAAACAATGAGGTCTTCTCCACCTGTTGCAACCAAAACATAGTCCCCTGCTATTGTACAGTCCTATCATGTCACAAGGACACACAGCAGTAAACTGAGCACAAAGAGAGATCTGTTCCTTAGACTCGTGGCTCTCTGAAGTTGTGTTGTCCAATTTTGAGACAATCATGCCCTGCCGTACTTATTCCAGCCATGCTTGAGTTGGGTTCTACATCTTTGTGTTTTTTTGTTTCCACTCCACTCATTTACAACTCCCCCGTCCCCTCCACTATCTATGTTGTTATCTCTCATGAAAGCTTCTATCAAACCTTGTACCTCACTGACAGTAAATAATGCTCAACAGCAGTTTTTTGAAGTCGGTGTGTTCTGCGAGATGCCCATTTTCTGTTTAATGCAGATATTGCCTCAATTTGTGATGGGGATAAAAAAGAAGATTACATTTATTTTAAGGTCAGTCAGCCTGTTCTAGTGTGTGTATGTTCGACTGCATTGTGTGTATTAAGTCAACCCCAGGGGTCCGCAGTGGCCTCTTGTCACCTTGCCAATCACACAAGTTAGGTTTAGTTTGATAACCTTATCTTTGCCTGAGCACTGCGTAGCCAAAGGGCCACCCCTTTAGTACCACACAAACACAGGCGCACACACACTTTTGGTCATATTAAATGAAAAGAGCCAGAGAATAGATAGAGATCAATGCTACTAAATCAAGGACATGCTCTACGCTGCTTTTCCCGTCACTCTCTGGCTCTTATCTATAATGGAAAAGCCATACATTTAAGGCTCCCTGCCTAGCATGGTCACACTTAATCACACCATAAAATACTGTTGCAAAGTTTTACTTCGGGGAAACACATGCAGAAATAATAGCTCTGGTCTTTCAACTTACAATAGCTGAGCCATCAGTGAAGAGAGGAAAAAAATGGGGGCTGTTGAGAGGAAAGGTTTTTTTTTAGCGTGAAATAAAGGCGACAGGCCCAATTTTTTCTCTGTCGCATCTATGAGAATCAAAACATTGAAGATGTAGCTACATGCCTGTGATTTTAAAAGCTATGAGATACAACTTTTCTTTACACTGCAGACATTAACTTGTTAAGGCTATGTGTAATAATTTTGGAAATATACCGAAGCATCTACTGTAGAGGGAGGTGTTATAAAACTCTAATGAATATTGACAAATTATGGCGAATGTCAAAAATAACTCTTCCAAAACTAAGGAAATCAGTTGGGAAAATTGTAATTTGTGTTTATTCCTGTAGTTCAATGTACAGTATATACTCTGTTGTATATGTGATTAGCTGCCAATATAATTGGACTTCATCTTAAGCTTCGCAGCAGACACGTGTACTTCAGGATTTTCAAGAGGAAATCCATCGGCCAAAAGGAGTTGTTCATATTCAACAACTATACCCTTTGCTGAATAGTGATTTTCCAACATAACCTTTTATTAGCCTTCTCATCACATAAAACAAAACCATGCTTAGTTGTGAGTAGTAACTTTGCAGACCAGGTGAAATAAATTGGTGTTGCGTAAAGTTAAATGTTACGCCAGTCTCACATTGTACTGTTTAAATAACCCGGGAGCAGTTGTTCTTGAAATGAAATGAAATGATCTGCATTTATATAGCGCTTTTCAAGTCAAAGACTTCCCAAAGCGCTTTACATTGTGCTTCACATTTCCCAATAGTGGCTGTGATCTGTGCAGCCATGTAAGGCGCTAACCTGCTTATTGGGGGTAATTAGAGGTTCAATGTCTTACCCAAGGACACTTCGACATGTAACACGGACAAGCCGGGATTCGAACTGGGATCCCTTAATCCTAAAACGATCGCTCTACCTCCTGAGCTACTGCCGCCCTGTTTATTTTATACAGTAAGCTTAATCCTATTTATCTAGCTTTCTTTTACTCATCAGCCCTAGGTAGTTCCTGGTGTCATCTCTTCACAAATCACTTTTGTTCATTAAGTACTTGCAAATTAAAATAACATGAACTGCTAAAACTGTATGAAAAAAAAAACAAACAAAAAAACTCGCCTACATTGATGTGAAGCCACCTTCAGAATAATGACTGATTCCGAGTTTGTCATCTTTTCTCACAATAAAACTGTTTAAAAACTGACGTGGGTCTTAGAAAGGCAGAACAAAGTCTACTTGAAATATTGAACTTGTCTTCTCACAATAATGAATCAATTAAAAATTTACAAAAATAATTAATACATCGGACTTTCAGTACAAAAAACCATGGAGCAGTTGCTCCTGCACCACCTGAGGCCACAGGTCCGCCAGGCCATCGACCCTCTGCAATTTGCCTACCAGGAGAAGGTGGGGGTGGAGGATGCTATAGTCTACATGCTACACCGATCCCTCTCTCACCTGGACAGGGGCAAGGGTGCTGTGAGGATTACATTTTTTGGACTTCTCCAGTGCCTTCAACTCCATACAGCCTCTGCTACTTGGTGGTAAACTGACAGAGATGGGAGTAAGCTCACACCTTGTAGCATGGATTAAGAACTACTTGACAGGCAAACCCCAGTATGTGAAACAGGAGGGCTGTACATCGGACACTGTGGTTAGCAGCACAGGCTCTCCACAGGGGACCGTGCTCTCTCCGTTCCTATTCACCCTGTATACGTTGGACTTTCAGTACAACTCTGAGTCCTGCCACGTGCAAAAGTTTGCTGATGACGCTGCAATCGTGGGATGTATCAGAAGTGGGCAGGAGGAGGAGTACAGGAAATTGATTCAGGACTTTTTCCAATGGAGCGACGCAAACCACCTGCACCTGAACACCACCAAAACCAGGGAGATGGTGGTGGACTTCAGGAGAACTAAAACTCACCCGGTTCTTGTAACCATCAAAGGAGAAGGTGTAGAATTTGTCCAGACCTACAAATACCTGGGTGTGCAGCTGGAAAACAAACTGGACTGGACTGCCAGCACAGAAGCTCTATGTAGGAAAGGTCAAAACCGACTTTACTTCCTCAGAAGGCTGGCCTCCTTCAACATCTGCAAAAAGCTCCTGAAAATATTCTATGAGACTGTTGTGGCAAGCGCCCTCTTCTATGCGGCAGCGTGTTGGGGAGGCAGCGTCAAGAAGAAGGATGCCTCTCGTCTCAATAAACTGGCGAGGAAAGCGAGCTCTGTTGTGGGCACAGAGCTGGATAGCCTGACAACAGTAGCTGAGAGACGGGCACTGAAAAAGCTGCGGTCAATCATGGACAATTCATCCCATCCACTACACAGCATTATACCCAGACAGAAGAGCAGCTTCAGCGACAGACTGCTGTCACTGTCTTGTACCACGGACAGACTGAAGAGATCTTTTCTTCCTTATGCCATGAGGCTCTTTAACTCCACCCGGCGGAGTAAAGGCCCACATTAAACCACACCCCTTACATTGCATTATACCGTACTTTTATTGCAGTGTGTATTTTATGTAGCACTATTTAAATACTCTATACAACACGCTACAGTGGTTATTAGCACGTCACATTGGGTATTTGTATATTGTATTCCTTTTGCTTTATTATTGTATTGTTCTCAGCAAAGGGATGCTGCTGGAAATGTGAATTTCCCTGCGGGGATGAATAAAGTATCTATCTATCTATCTAATTGACCCTAAAATTCGCCACACCAGGGAGTGATAATAAAAACACAGCTTATATGTGCAGCTCCTGACCGTTTAATGCTTGGATGAGTCCGTTATTTTAAATTTCATAATGAAAAAACAAAGTTAGACAGAACCATTCTCTTGATTACTTCAAAATCTGGTAGTGCAGAAACAATACCTCCTAACCAATTTCTTCTAGCTGCTCATTTGTTCACCTACCAACGGAGACACCACGCAGATCCACTGGCTTTTTCTAAAACCACAGCCCTTCAGACCTCCCAGTCTCTACTTCTGTACTCTCTGATCCCTACAAAATTCCAGCTCTCATCCAAAAAGCCGCCCACCTGCCGACTCAACGTTGGTAAAATTCTACCTTTCTTTTGTGCTACCCCTCATTGCTGCATTTGTTGATTCATTTCTCTCCAAAGGTTGTATGTTGATTGATTAAAACCGCTACTGTGAATGTATGAAGAAAATTAAAAAAAGCACCCCCCAAAAATATCCCAACTAAAATAATCGCCACCCCTTTACCAATTTAAATTTCTTTCAAAGGGTAACACACCAATAAAAACTATTTTCGCAAGCCTTTAAATGTGTTTTTGTACACACCTGGGGGCTGAAACAGCCCTATTCAAATAAAACCAGCTACCTCTGATCTCCTCCTTGCAGCCTACTGGTTCGTTCTTCCTTTGACAAGATCCCACACACCATCTTGGTCAAGTCAAGTCATGTTTATTTGTATAGCACTTAATCACAAGGAGTCTCAAAGGGCTGCACAGACCACAGATTATTGCAAACTACACCATCCCGTGAATTAAAACCCACATGAGGGCAAGGAAAAACTCAAAAAACTCAACATGAGGAAAATGAAGCAACCTGTGACTGCATATGAGGTAATCCCCCTTTCAGGATGCAATGGATGTTGCAATAACAATGCATGGATATTGTCAACATGAAATATAGGTCATTCATAAGTTATAGAAGTGTGTTTTAAGCCTAGATTTAAACAGTTCCACTAAGGTTGCAGATCAAATCTTAGGGGGCAGAGCATTCCACAACATTGGGGCACGAATGGAGAATGCTCTCGAACCAGCGGTTCTCTTCCTGGCTTTTGGTCTCATTGTTAGACCAGCAATTTCATAGCGAAGGCTCCGGACCATAACATGGGGCGGTATTAGCTCAGGAGGTAGAGCGCTCGTCTGGGGATCAAGAGATCGCAGGTTCGAATCCCGGCTCCTCCGTGTTACATGTCAAAGTGTCCTTGGGTAAGACACTGAACCCATAATTCCCCCAGGTTGGCGCCCTGCATGGCTGCTATTGGTGTGCGAGTGTGTGTGAATGGGTCAAATGTGAAGCACATTGTAAAGCGCTTTGTGAAGTCTTCATTGATTTGAAAAGTGCTATATAAATGCAGATAATTTCATTTTTCCCATTTCATAACATAGGGGGTCAATAGACTCTTACTTTGACATGACGTAGACTAGACCTAGACTATTAGGTCTGATTTTGTTTGTCCAAGTTTTATTTCCAGTGGGTCCTTCTACCTGTTGCAGACTTTGTTAATACAGCCACATAATTTTTGATGAGACAGGTAGTGGATAGAGGGATTCGGCTAATATCATTCCCTTCTAGGCTTTCTTATGCCTTTCTCCCTGTGTGTGTTAGAATGCACGACTATGTGGCCTGAAGCCAGTGTGATTCATCAGAAAGGTTTGGATTATGACTGTATCAAACCCATTTTCTCTAAAACCGGGGAGAAATGATTGAGCTTCTGTGCCCTGGAAACTTCAATATAAAACATCGGAGACTTGAACACAAAAGTTGTTTTGGTTTGTGATTGCCCAATTTTTCATAAATGATGGTCTCAAAGTATGAAGAAACACAAAAGGCGCTGTTGAGAACACCATTGCTTTTACTTTTAACGAAAATTTCTTATGCCACTATTGTGTTAATCTTTTTACCACTGCTGACAGTGATGCGTTGATGCTGTGCTGGTGGAGCTGACCAAGTAGAAAATGCCAATAAGATTTCTGAAATACGATTGGGATTTAATCGCTTGGGTGAAAATTGTTTTTATATGGCACTTTCTGTTCTTGTCATGGGGGAAGAGGCGACGCCCCGACGTGTGAAAAGACAGAAGACGGAAAGAGAGATGGTGGAAGAGAGATGGGAGATCGTGAGAGGGAAGCTCGACGAAGACTAATTCGACAATAATTCGGCTAAATTCGATGGAATTCACTTAGTTAAATACTTTAAGAAACTAAATCTGCCCCCGTGTGGAAATGCCTGTCTCTTGTCAATATTTTTCCCTAAATTAAGAATAGAATAGGGGGGGGGGCTGGAGGCAAACAGAGTTGCTGGATACAACCGGAATATTTGATCTTACATTACACATAGTCCAGTGTTTTTTCCGAATTGCTCAGTCTACACTAGTTTATTTTATAATAGAATATGCCTTTATTGTCATTGTTACAACATGGGATATGCTGTGACAACGAAATTGGACGACTCCAGTTCCACATTTACAGTGAGGATAAGGAAACAAATAAACAAAGAACTAACTGACTTTGTTGTAAGTAGTCTTTGTTTTCCTCTGGGGAGGGGGATGGGGGGGGATAAGGGGGGGGTGAGGGTCAAACAGAGTTGCCGGTTACAACCGAATGTTTGATCTTACGTTACACATAGTCCAGTGTTTTTCCGAATTGCTCAGTCCACAATTGAATGGATTTGGGAGTACAGTCCATAAACATCCGATTAAAGTCGCCGTCGACGATAAAGCTCCGTTGGGGTGTGCAAGCTGCTGTTTATTGATAGCAGCGGGCGGGAGATTTAGCGCTATGCTAACGTTAGCATCCGGTGAAACGGTTAGCGGTGGAAAGTAAACAGCAAACACAAAGACCACAGTTAACTCTCCCGGTACATAGAAGGGTCTGCACGATACTGCTAGAAACTCCATATCGAGTGAGCAGTGTGTGTCAATGGTTCGGCTATTATTGTAGCGCGTAGTCTCCAACCCGTTTTTACCGAAATCTTCGTCTCGTTCGAGCCGGTGATGTAATGCGGCGTCGGGAAAGCCAAGACTCCGTGATGACAAAAAAAAATCCTCCAATTTCGATCCGCAGCTGAATTCACTCATTGTGGACGATGGATCTGGCGTTGGTTGAACATGCTTGGGAGCGCTGGTCTGTGTGGTCGCCTTAGCTCAGCCTTTGCTCCGTCGTTGTCGGCAGGCGGGCAAATCTTCCGGGGAGATCCGGTGGTCTCTGTATATCCTTTGGGATGTAGTGGATATTATTGTAAATGCGAAGAGAGTCGAAGGGAAAATATGAGGATCAGGGGACACTGAAAAACAAAAGACTAACTGGAGCCCGAACCGCAGCGTCTGCACAACGCGCCGCCATCTTGACCGTTCAAGAAACAAGCATGCATTGTTAGGAGAATAGGGTTTGTGTTTGTTTCATGGAGTCAGATAACTGATTCGAACAATTTGGTAAATGTTACATTTGTAATATAGTTTTTTCCCTAACAGCCTGCTATAGATTTTTCTCTTTTAAAAAGTGGTAGGAGTATTAGTGGTAGTCTAACATGTAAAGTGGTAGTTTTGGCAGGTCTGCATTGTTAGTGTATTATTTTTTGGGTTTGAGTGTACTAGTGGAATTGGAAAATGGACTTTGATAGTCCTCAAAAACTGCATCAATGTAGCCGTGAAAAAGGTGTACAAACTCTGGAGTTGGTCTATGCCTGTGTCTGAAGTGTGGCCTTTGAGACAGAATTACATGACGTGGTGCTCCGATGTGTGTCTCCAAAATGCTATTTCTCACGCAGTGCCATGTGTGGTCAAAGCCCTCGTCTTAGCAGTGCTCACTTCATTGCTGGTGAAGGGCTTTAAAAATGTACCTGGTTAAATCGAACGTCTCTACTTCAGGTATTTTATCAGGTACAATCAATGTTTGCAAGTGCTTTTCCTTACCATGAGGCAAGGGCAAGATCTTGGTGGATCGCATAATATATGTGGGGACAAAAAATGATGTTCGATATTTGTGGGGAAGCGTTCCCTCTGTCCATGCCAAAACTACGCCCTTGCCATTGGGAATCTATTTCTTTGCATCACTAATGTTTTTAAACATGAAACCGGTCTATTGTAAGGTTTTTGTGATGATTATTATTATTATTATATACTATTGTGATCACTTCACTGGAAAAATCGCCCGCTGAAAGGTTCTTGCAAATTACATGCATCCTTCAAGCATCAGTTCAGAGTTTTTGCAAAAAATGTTATTTTGCAAGCAAAGTGCCTGTGTGTTTATAGAAAGCAATGTTTAGATACTGGAGGTATTACAAATGCAAAAAGACAATTCTGAAAGTCCTGCTTAAACTGCATATTTTCACAAAAATCTGTTTCCTTTGAAATCTTCTTAGAAACAAGTATTTTCAAAACAGAGCAATGCAATATAGGTACAGAACAAAAATATTCTGTAGGCCTTCAAAAATGAGTCAAAATGGCAAAATATTCTCTCAAACGCTAAACATCTGGCATTGAATAAGTTGATAGTTTCATGATTCTAGCTCTTCAAAGGGAAATCCTTTCTTAAGGCCCGGTCACACAGCCTTTCACGGGCGTATCAAGGCTGAATCACGGCCAGAAATTTCTGTCCGTGAAGCAGACGCTGTTGGACACTTTGAGATCGCGATACAGACGAGATACAGCAGTGCTTTACACGCGGTAAGAAATTCACACGCGGTTGGCCGCGTGAAAAAGTTTTGCGCTGCTCAAAACTTTAGACCACGGGTAACCGCGGGCGGCACACGTGGTACACACGAGGTAAAGACGCGGTACGAACGTGCTAGGACGTGCTACGGCCGCGGCCAAGACGTGGTTACACGCGGGTAGGACGCGAAATTTTAGCGGGTAATCGCGGGTGGAGCACTGTCATAGCACGTTTTTTTCTGAGCCTGTATCGCCGTGTTATCACGTGCATTGGCGTGTGTACCGCATGTAAGCACGGTCAAACGCGATGCAGCCGCGGTTGCCCGCGATAAGGACGCGGAACAGTCGCCGGCGTCTGTTTCGCGGGCATACCACGGGTAAACAGCGGGTTTAGCCAATTTTGCACATTTTCCACCGCGTCTGCTTCACGGGCAGAAACATCTGGCCGTGATTCAGCTGCGATACGCCCGTGAAAGGCTGTGTGCCCATGCCTTTACAGTAGGATAATCAATGACAAATTATGAACTTGCCTGGGTAGTTGTCATGTAGTCCCACAGTGCAGAGGTCCAGGGTTCAATTCCAGTCCCCCGCCCTGAGGGGAGTTTGCTTGTTCTCCCTGTGCTTGCATGGGCTTCTTCCAGGCATTCCGGTTTTCTCAACATGCATGGCAAGTTGATTGGCGCAGCTGAATTGTGAGAGTGAGCGCGTGAATGGTTATATGTCTCTGTCTGCCCTGCAACACACTTGCAACTATTTCAGTGAGTACCCTGCCCACTGCCTGAAGATAGCTGGGATTGGCTCCAGCACCCCTGCGACCTTAGTGAGGATAAGCGGTGCAGAAAATGGATTGATGTGCAAGCAAGACAGTGCAGAAACTTTCCATTACGCAAAACTAGGAAAGATGTGGAACCCTGATACAGCATGACGGTGAATGACTTGCGAAAATAGGTCTTGATTACAACAAGGTGCAGCTGGTGGACCCCTCTGGCACACCTGCAGGTAATCAGCCACCCTATGATGCTGCTGAGGCAGGTTAATCACATACTGGTGTGACCCAAACTGCCTAACTGTTGAAAGCTTGATGCCACACATAGGGTGAGTATTACTTTGGAAACAAAAATGATTATCACAGTAATACATACCTTGTTGTAGTTAATTTCCAGTTTAAATTGTCCAGATAGCTATCATTTTACTTATTCACCACAATTAAATTAAAAAAAAAATCCCAAATGCATCTCAACGGGTGAGGCATTTAATTCAAGTAATTCTTAAAAAAGATCATGTTTAAAGTAAGTAGCTTTAGACTGATTTTCAGCCACCGTATTGTCCTCTGAAATTGTTTATAACTTGATATGTTTGTACTTATAATAAAATATGTATTCTAATCTAGTGTGATTTTCTCAATCATTGAAATTATGTCAATTTTCTTGTCAGGAAAAAAAACTTCAGAAGTGTAACAAATCTGCAATAGTTTGACTGAAAGTATATTTTTCATCAAAATCACATGTTTAAAAAAATCTATACATGTTTACACAGAACTAAAATTTGAACCACATTTAACAGTTTATGCACTTAAAGCACATCATGGTTCACGGATCCCTTAACCGCAGTGGTTGTCGGGGCATTTATGAGGACGCAAACCTGGAAAGCCTTTTCCACTGTTGATGGTCCCTGGTTTGTTCTTGGTCATCACAAAGTTGGCACCAGTCCATTCATTAAGGTTGTTGGCCCAGTTCTTTTTCATCTTCATCTCCTCCTTGGAGAAGGATCCTGGTCCGTCCTGATGATCTTGTGACATGACCATATCCCTGAAGTTTCCGTCTGCGCACACTTGACAGCAGTTCTTCGTACGGTCCAATGTGCCCTCTGATGGTGTTGTGTACTGTTTCGTTTGTCACATGGGCTAAGTAGCTGATGCCTAGAAGTTTACTGTAGCATCGCATCTCCATGGCCTGGATTTTCTTTTCCAGTTTTTCTGTGAGAGTCCATGTCTCGCAAGCGTGGAGGAAGATGAAAGTAACCAGCGCTTGCATGAGTCTGACCTTTGATTTTACAGTTTCTCGTCCCTCCAGTTGGGTTTATGTCTGGCAAGTGCGGCTGTGGTTACCACTGTCACAACCGGAACAGATGGTAGACTCAATCGGGTAACGTTTCACACAAAAGTTTATTGGGATATCGAGGAAGTCAGGTACAAGGATACAAACACCGGTGATCGTGGGACAGGAGGAGCGAGCAGCTAACGAGATCGGAGCGTGATCAGAATGCAGAAGTGATTCGCCGGGAACGAAGATCGGTGCGTGGTCAGGGGCAAAAATCGGTTGATAGCCGGAGCGGAAAATCAGAATGTGGTCGATGGGCAAAAGCGGGTCAATAGCCGGAGACAAACGGGAAATCAGGAACAGACGAGTGGGAAACAGAAGAAGACAACAACAGACGGGAGCCAGAGTCAAAGTGCTTGCCTTGCGTATGCGGAGGGTCACTGACGGATTGACAAGGAGTGACTGGAGTACTGGGTATAAATAGGAGGGGGATCTATCAGGCAACTAGCAGCAGCTGGTGCCAAACGAGCGGGCACAGGTGAGTGCAATGAGTCATCATGGCAACCACGTATATTAATCTATAAACAATATTATAGTCAGAATAAAGGTAAGTCTTTTATACTCAATCTGCTGTCTCAATTATTGATTGCTTTTATTATTTGGTTTATCAATAGAAAAATAGACGATATGTAAAAAACAATCTGTAAACTATGACATTTCAAATACATGTGACCGTGCAGAATCACGTGTAGTGCATAAAGTATATCATTGAAATTGTTGTATAGCTAAACAAAACATGAGTTCTAGATTCTTTCTATTTAGAAATATGAAAATTGTTTCAATAATTGAAATAAACAGCACTCTGTACAATACATCAGGCCATGCATTAAAAACCTTTGTTTTTGCTGTTGACAAGAATGTGAGGCTCATTGTATTATCTTTCAGGACTAAATAAATAACGATGAGCGTAGTCAAGTTATGTTTATTTGAATAGCCTTTAATCACAAGAAGTCTCAAAGGGCTGCACAGACCACAGACTATTGCAGACTTCAGACTACATCCTCCCCTGATCTAAAACCTACATGACGGCAAGTAAAAATTCAAAACCTCGGCATGAAGAAAATGAAGAAACCTTAAGAAGGGATGACGCACAAGGTAATCCCCCTCCCAAGAGGACCACACTGTAATAGACAATAAACAGACATTGTCTACATGAAACATAGGTAATTCATAAGGCATATGCTATCAGTGCGTTTTTAGCCTAGATTGAAACAGCTCTGAGAAAAATTGTAAAACAATTTCAATGTGAACCACAGCTGTTTAGTGTTTTACAGCTGCATGTAGTGTGGCATCACTTGCCCACTTCAGGAACATGTATTAATTCACTGAACAGGGAGAGTACTTTTAGATGTATTCAAAAAAATTGCTTTCTCTGTATATGACTGTACATTTGTTTTTTCAGGTTTAAGCTGTCGTTTCTATCACAGAACCCAATAGGTGCCAGTACACAAGCTTTGTTTAGGCACTTATCAGCACAATTGATCTCCTTATCAATAACTGTCACTGCATACTCGATATGTCACCATCTTATCCATCAGAGCTGATCAGTCAGGTTGAGACTCTTTTGGCCAATTACCCCAAACAGCTCTGTTTAATGTGCTATTATCAATGCCAAACATGTACACCTAATAACAATGTTTTTGTTATATTTTCTGTCACAAGATATTAAGAGCTTTGGTACTAGGATTCCTTGTAATGAGTGTTTATCTACAAAAAATATTTTAAAATCGTAAATGTTTTCATATCAGTCTTCTTAAACTGTATCACCAAAACTTCCCTACCCTGAGACAAAATAAATATATTGCGCTCTGCCTAGAGTAGGGGTAGGCAACCCAAAATGTTGAAAAAGCCATATTGGACCAAAAGAAACAAAAAACAAATTTGCCCTGAGCTGCAAAAATGCAAAAGCTTTTTGTAAGCCTTAAAATGAACGCAACGTTACACATGCTGTTTGTATCTGAATTAGCTATGTTAGCCTACTATCAAAATGACTAAGTGGGATACAGCACATCCTCTGGATACTGATGTACCACGTAACTACCCCGGTCTAGGGTACCCCCTCAAGTTTATTCTTATTACAATATTAAAGAATTACAGTATTTTTTATTGCTATGAAGGAATTAAAGAAATCCATCATATCACACGACTCATCACAGGAAATGTAGTACTCTGGTACTGAATGTCCTTAATTTGCTGTTCGGTGATGTAGCTTGCCATTTTAACAGCCTTTTCCTTCTATTACTGGAGAGACGCATGTGTTTAATGTTCTGCAGTATTTCCCTTTTGTTGTTAGTTTTAAATAGTGTTCTGGTATCTTGAAAAATGACTCATTTATGTAGTCACAATCTGTGATGGTTTTCCCCACTTTATTATCTTGTGGATTTCAAGACTCGTAGCAGTATGTAGTTTAGAGATTCAATCCACTTCTTACATTTTTTTTGCGCTCATCCAATTTCTCTAGAAGTGATGGAATCACACTTTTTCTCTCACTTCCAACCAGGTACTCTGCCGCAAATAAAGCATGCTTTCCCTGGAAGTTCTTTCCACATAACTCTTGTTGTAATTTTATAACTTTTTTCTGCAGAACAAACATTTGGCAATCCATCTGCATTGGCAATGAATGCAAACATTTTGGGCCAAGAAACGTTGAATCCTCTGTTCTCCACACTCATATTTTTTCTGTATACCTTTGGGGTCCGTGGCCGATTCTTTGAAAACAGCCACCTGCCTTGCCTGTTGACGCTTCCCCTTTGAAAGGGGTGGAGCTTGGGACACACAGATTGGAGAGAGTAAAAAGCAGAGGAGCTACGCACCGAAGTTCAGCTTGTACTTTGTACCAGCAACTTGTTGCACTGAAAAACATTAAGTGTTTGTGTCATGATTATCCTCTCACAGAAACCCTATTAAAATAAAGACATACCCCCCCCCCCACTCTTTTTCAACGAGTTAACATTTTTAGAAAAGCACTAGAGAGCCGCAGGTTGTCGACCCCTAGCGTAGAGTGTTTTGGGTGGAGTTATCCACCAGATCAGTGACTGTGAATGAGCATCCCGACACATGTGATGCAGTTTTGCAGTTAATTGCTGGCCTGTTATTTTAGAAATCACTTGGCTGATTTATTATTCATCTAACATCAATCAAAGATCGACGTAAAAGTAAAATATATCTCTGCTGTGCAATGTCTGCATCGGAAATACTTTAATCATATCTATACATGATAAAATGCTCGTTATCTTACTGTCTCACATGTGGGTTGGATCAACAAATTATGGACTTAATTTTCCAGAAAATGGCTGAATACATTTAGAGTACAATAAATATAGATTCAGCAACTGCAGTCATCCCTGCCTTTATAAGGGGTAGCAAAGCTGACCTTGTGGTAGCATGCAAATCTCTGATATGTAAATACAGCTATATGGAGCATGTTGATGGTGAATGCGGAATGTGTACTGGAAAACAATGGTGACACAAACACGAGACTTACCGTAATGACATAAGATGCCATACGTATGTTGTTGTTTTACTTATAAGCCCTTTCAGTCCACTTGGCTGTGGCAGTGTTTACGTGGCAAGTAATAAGAGAAGGGTCCACCATTTTCCATAAGTAAGGCATTTATTTTATACTGTTTTTTTTTCAAAACTTGAAACAGTCTAGTTCAGATGTGTCAAACATATTGCCGTCCACCGAATGTCGCAGGTGTCACTCCAAAAGAAAACCGCACACTGTAGCTATATTTCGTGACTACCATTAATCAACCAGAGAACACTTGAGGAAACATGTTTACAATGTTATTTTACTTAAAATATCAATTATTGATACACTGTTAAAGGCATTTCCAGTGTGGTGCGTGGATGTCTCTCTTAACCAAAACATTTACAACATAACACACATTTTATCCTCAAAGGTTGGAAATTATTTGTTAACACGTGGATGAAAAAATACAAAATGAAAAAATAGCATCCGGGTGTCTTTGCCAAGGTGTACTCCTTTCTACAATCGATACTTAAACTACTGTTTGTTTGATATTCTTTGTCATTTTCCAGTTTGCATGAGTTTCCTTGAGTTAAATAAACTAGTGGAAATTGATTAAATTGTTGTTTTGATTTTTCTAACAAGTGCACAGTTCTTAAACAGTACAGGTGATTAAATCTTAGTGAAGGAAAAAAAGTGCCCACTATAATTTTAAAAACGAATCTTACGCCCCAGAATCGTCACCATAATTTAATTGTGAGCCAACAAAAGATCCCCAGCCCTACAGCTAAGGCACACTTTTAATGCCTTTAACCTACTAGTCAAAGATTTTTTTCTCCATGTGGTCTAACACCCCTTGTCTAGCTGGACCAGAAATATACATTTTTACATTCACAAATTGGTCAATCCCCAAAAAATCTACAATATGAACCCACAAAGCCACATATGAAAGAGAACTACGATGACACAATTCTGTATAGGCTAGAATAACGCACCAGTTTTCACCTTTTTAGATGCGCAATCGCCGGCGTGAATGTCTTTGAGGTAGGTAAATAAATAGATAAGAACCTTACTCATTCACACAGTTAGTTGCTGCGCAAACCAAACTAATAAATGTCAAGGAATACTGTTTTTCTTGATTCCATATTAAAGTGGAATGTCCCATCAATGCAAGCCCAGGCCCAGTGCAACCACAAGCAATTACTCTCACCACCTGCATTCGAGTAGGAGCTTTGCATTTTTAAACAGTGCGCAACCCCCTCTGTCATCAGTACACTGTCACTTTACACTGCAGTTGTCGGGATTTTAGTGACAAAACGAAATGAATGAGAATTTACGCTTTGCATCAAATAACTTTTTATTTTTTTATTTTAATATGACCTCTAGTATGGATGTCATTTAAGTATCATTTACAGTAAGTTGTGTTTTCCTAGGCTTATTACAGATTTCCTCTGGGCTCCATGCATTCTAATTGTATCACCTAGCATCTTGTACACAGTGGTTGTTATTCGGGATGGAGATGCATGCCAATTTAAAATTTAATTCTAAAATGATAACACATGCAATTCAGATAATTCAGTGATGCATCTCATGACTTAATGTTCAGAATTTACTTCTTATAAAATGGCAAGAAAGAGTCACCTTCTAAAAAATATCCTATTTATCAGTGTTAGATCATGACAAGTTTGTTCTGATTTTAATTTTGGACACATACAAAGAGATTACAGAGGATGCCAGTTAATTATTTTAACCACCAATTCTCATTGTTTTGACTGTTATAAACTGTTTACATCATTGTGTCACTATCGACACATCATGTTGCTGTTCTCTGATTTCTTTGGTTATTTTACATAACCAAGAATAAAAGTTTAATATTTACAACTTTAAAATTATTTTGACAGGTATTTGTTTTGACTTCAGACAGTAGGCAATAGACACCCTAACCTGATTGGCAGCCAATCACAGGGCACACATAAATACAACCAATCACACCCTCTCACTTCTTGGGACTATTTGAACCCAGCAATCCACCTGCCATGCATGATTTTGGGATGTCAGAGGAAACCGGAGCGCCCGGAGAAGAAACAGACTTAGGCACTGGGAGACCATGCAAACTCCACGCATTAAAATGCATATTCTGGTTAAATGTGTATTATTTAGCACCTGTTTGTGATAAATTTTTTTTTATAATATATAAACAATATTGATTTAAATAGCAAGCAAAAAAACATGATTCATCATTTAGACATTAATTTTTTAAATGCTCGTAGAGGGAGGAATTTTCATTTATTTGACATATCATGAGCCTCACCAAGAGGAACTTGACATAATTGTTATTAATCTTGCTGCTGTGGGTACCCAAAAACCTCACAAAAGGCTAGGTGAGAAAATGGAAAGAAAAATGTTCCATACATTATCAAACATGTCTGGTACTCAGGGCGACGTCGTTTTCCTCCCAAAGATGCTCCTGCACACCCGACGCCAGAAGCAAAATAATGATCGCCAGTGACGGCGCGTGCAATTTGCATTAGGTGTGCGCAGGGCTTGGGTCAAGTCAAATCATGTCATTTTGTATAGCCCTTAATCACATTAAGTCTCAAAGGACTGCACAGAATGTTACAGACTATTATTACAGTATCCCCTGATCTAATACCTACACAAAGGCAAGTAAAAACTCAAAATGTGGAAAGTGAAGAAAATATTGAGAAGAGAACATGAGGTAATACCCATCCAGGATGACCAGGCTGCAATGGATGTTGATAAACATAGAAATTGTTGACATGAAAGTAGGTCATTCATAAGCTATTGTGGCGTATAGTTTAACTCTAAACAAAGTATGGGCTTTGCTTGGGCAGTGTTGGGGTCTGGTGTGCCTCCTTCCACCAGAAGGCGTTTAATGGGTTTGGAATTGGAACAGGTGTGTCCAATCACCACACCTATACCTAACTTTCCTGAGCCTTAATAAGGACACTTTGGAGAGCACACGTTGTTGGGTTATTTTCATTTTGTTAGTCATTGCCGCTTCAGGTTTGGTTTTTGTTTCTTGTTTGGACATTTTTTTAGTTGCTTTGTGACCACTTCTTTGTTTGAGCAGCCTTCATTCAGTAACTGCTTTCCGCACAGGGGTCCATCACCCCCAATACCTAACAGAATGACCTGACCACCAATATACACACGGGAACGTTTACGAATACGTTTTTTTGACAGAGGCTCCTAAATTCCTGTCTAGGCGGTGAGGAGAAAGCCCCTCGGCTGTGCCGGATTTTTTGTCCTGACGGGTTTCCTGTCCAGACGGCAAGAAGGAAGCCCCTCGGACGCGTCTCTTATCCTCTTCTGGTGGCAAAGCAAAAGCCCCTTGGCTGCGTCCGGTTTAACCTGAAATTGCAGCGATGAGCAACGACCATCAGCAGTCTCATGCTGCAGCCGCCGTACTTTTTTGAGCAACCCTGCCTCAGTTCCTGCTTCGCCCTAAAGGCCCCCCTTCCCCCCAAAAAAAGGTAACAGGCAAAGCTTGAGATTTTTAAACACACACGGAATCCATCTTGCTACTTTGTGCATAATAGGTGAACGTTGTAACCCTTGATCCCTTCGAGGCACTGGACAGCTGCTGTTGTGAGCTTTAAATTGTTGTTATCCTCTTCAGGGCTAAATAAGATCTTTTTCACATGGGCATACGACGCCACCTTGTTTTCTTTTCCAGATGTTTACCTGAACCCTTTGGGAAAGCCAGAAGGCTTATCTGTGAAATGAAATATCAGGACATGATCTTGGGAAGGAAAATCACGATAAAAAAATATCAGTAAAGGAAAGACACTGACTTTGAGTGAGTAGGAAATGACTCGGATGATGAATGAATGACCTTGGTCACGGAAGCATATGTCGCTTCAGTTCAGCTTGACATAGCGCTGGTTGCTGGTGTATTTTGTGTTTACGGAGGGTTGTTTTCTAAATACTTTCACACCCACACTTAGTGACGCATTTACGCTCATGGTGTTAGAAAATGTACTCACGTTGTTCGGACGCCTCACCTTGAATTTCTGAATAAACCTGTACTCTGCAAAAGCTGCCGACAGATGGTCGAGTTGAAGGGATTTAAAGATGAAACAGAAAAAGGAAAAAGCTGGTCAATACTCAGTAAAAAAAAAAAGGAAAACATCGCTGGTGTGTGAGGTACCGGTTTGTCTGTGCATGTGACCCATCCAAAACAACTGATGTGAGACAGTCCACATTCCCACCGAGTTTGCAGATGTCAGCTGGAAGAACACGACTTTATTGCTTGATCTAAATGTCAGTGCGCTGCGACTGCGTCTCCGGGTGTCACACAGACGTGCATGGGAAACTTAATAATAAATTGATTTGTAGGCCTCTGCCTGCGAGCCTCACAGATCCGACTCATCAGAAGCCCAACCAATATATGTATCATCTATGCCTTTTTACCCGTTTTTGCTTCATAGCGAACATGGGAGGTATATTCTAGGGTTCGGTTTTAGCGTCTTTCTTGGGAATAATGAGCGACAAAGCATATCAAGCATTTGGAATGGCCTGCTTTTCCTGTGTGCATTCTACGTTAAAAGGCATACTTTAACAATGACTTAACATGATCAGGATTGTTGATCAGATTAGGGAGATTTGATACAGCAATCCCCAATCAAATCACATCATCTTGTTTACTATACATATGCACATGTTATTTATTGACCCGCAATTAAATAATGCCTTTTAAAGTTATTTTTAAATTAAAGCCTGGTGCAAAACCTTCAGAAGGACTTCAACGACGGATATTGTGCTTTTGCTTTCTTCTGGTTATCTTAGCAGATAGCAAACATGATTTAAGCTTTGATGAAAAAAAGTCCCTAAAGACCGGAGTGGAGTTTAGGCCTTTTTAACGAAGAATCAATTATATTTTGTAAAACTGTGAACATAAACACAAGAACAAACATTGTACATTCAGCATATATCTACATACAATATTAATATGTGTCTCTGGATCAAGTGTAAATTGCTGCTTGTTGAGGACATCATACAACATAGGTTGATTCTACTGGTCAACCTGGGGCCAGCGAACTTTTCTGGCATCTCATCGCATCTACAGTCAACACTACACGCTTGTTTATCCATGGTCCTACTCTGGTGAACATCTGGAGTCCCATGGACAAAATGTACCCATTAATAAATGTGATTTTCGAATTCAAAATTCCACAGCAAAGCCTAGTTATGATTCTAACAGTTATGAATCATTTAATGCCACATGAGCAACACATAAGGGGATGTTAGTGATAACCAGTTATTTTATGTTTGCAGAAGTTGGTTTTGAGTCCATCATTTTGCAATTATTTACAGTTCATTTTGATGATGTCTCCGGAGTGCATTCTGTTTTATATTTTGTAACTGCTCTCTTGAGCCTGATTTTTTTTCTTCACCCAAATACTCGATCTGGTCCCAGAAATTGAACATGCGGTGAGACACGGAATATCTACGCCAACAGGAGCTGTATAAACACATTCGGAAAATATAGAATGTATTTGGTGAGCTGAAAAGCATCCAAATTAACTAAGTGCTGTTAGTAATTATCTTACAACAATAAAATAAAATAGCCTACCTATAAGAGGGATCTTTAACCCACACAACCCATGAATGTCCCTTGTTTCACAATTCAAAGATAACACCAAACCCCACATTTAGAACCAGTGCCACATTGTTAGGGTTAATATTTTCGTAGGTTAACCCCAAGTGATCAATAAGAGAGGCAAAATGTAGTTTTAGAATTTATTCACTGCGCAGTGAGGTAGACGAATACAAAAGGTCTTAGCGTCTCACGTGTTTCTCGTGGTGCAACCCGGTTTTGTTCAAAACGTGCGCATGCGCAGAAAGTATCAATGACGTCACACATACGTTTCCGGTTCAAAGTTCGCCCATAGATAGCAATTACAAACGATGTCATAGCTTTCGGTACAAAACAGCAGAAAAACGAGTTGTAATACAAGTCAAGCACATCAGGATTATTTGTAACATAGAAGACAGAGAAATACACAATTAACTAAAAACGATTAGATTTGACATTTCCCCCCTGTTGTGGATTTCGAAGGATATCAGTGATAATACCAGAGATTTTCAAGTTAACACATTAAGAAAAACAACAGGTTAGTAGTTTCGTGGAGGGGCGAAAAACCTTCGTAAAGGAGAAAAATTCCCCTCCTCCCACCTCATTTCCGTGAGGTCGAGAGTGTTTCTTATACTAGAAAACGTAGTAGTAGTAGTGAGCGATGGTTAACTATAAGAATCACAGATAAAACGAACAAAGGCCATAATACAAAAAACACAAAACAAAAAACCCTGCCTGTGCGTTGGTCTCCACAGGGCCTGAATGACTTGGTGAGCGGGACTCGATTAGCTTACCCACTCAGATGTTCGCGTGTGCAATAGAGAGGTTTCCCTTTGTTGGTAGGGATAAGTTCTTTTAGACAATGTTGTCTAAGTCCATTTAAATATGGTGTATGGGAATTGATACCAATAAAACAAAGCAGTCCGCAAAGTCCAAAATTTTCAACGTTACGCAAGAAGAAATTGTACCTTATCTTATTTCCTCCCTTAGTTGTTAGAATTCTCATTTTGGTACTTTTACGACCATTTCTCTAGATATCATTGTAAAATCTGATGCCTATTCTTTCGGAAGAATAGATTAAGGCATTATTGGCAGCTTTTGATGCAGTTTTTCATGAGCATGAGCACCGTAAGAATCCCCACACCTTTTATTACTAGCAAAATGTATATGGTCTTTAACGGTAGGACTTCTTTCCGACACTGCCGAAATGACGAACATAGATGGCTGAAGTTGAGCGAGAGGTCTCAGCACCAGCATGTTCCCATTTTAGAGAACTGGATCTCTGGATAACTCCATGGCCCCCGGGGCCTTTGAGCGGCACAGTGACCTGCTGGGTCGGGGCCACATGGCCATGAATAGACACCGGGCAATCGCCACCTTTGCGTCGCTCCAGTTTGGTGAGGGTTATCGTTGAAGAACTCGATGACGAAGGCCTGCTGGCTCGGGCGCTCGGGTGGACCCTGCTTGGAGGGGTCTGTGAAGGGGGATGAGATCTGAGGGGGGCTTTGGCACGGGGGGCATTTTCTCTGTCCTTTGAGCGCCGGGTCCTCAGTCACTCTGAGTTCCGTCGTCATGGTGATGGCCTCCTGGCGTGATGATGTGTCGCTTGTAGATGAGATGACACCATCCAGTTGTCCACATTGGATTGCTCCTCTTTTCGGATCTGGCAAGTTAGCTTCTTCCCCGAGATGACAACAGCCTCCTGCGTCGAGGCGGACGTGTGTGGAGACACAGTTGATGGCGCGAGTCCTGACAGCTGCCCTTGGGAAGAAAAGTTAGGTTTGAAGCTCCCTGGACAGACAAAACTCAGTCATCTGTTCAGCAGGGGTCACCATCCCCTGTATGGATGAGAGAAGCATAATGAATATCATAGAACTGAATATTCAGGGAAAGCTATAGATAGGAAAAAGGATAGTCAGGACTTAATTAAAAAAAAAATTTTTATTAATAGAATGTGCTATTCTATTTCTTCCCCCCCCCTGTTGAGACTTCATGGCTCAAAAGTAATTAAAAAAAATCATTTATAGATTTGTATATTTTCTCAAGTTGTCTTTATATTTATTTTAAGTGAAAATCAAAATCCCCACTATAAGATGCCCTATCCATTTTGAGCGTTCTATCCCAAAATGCTAACTCGAAGATAAACAATTTGTTTTTTAAATTGTCAGTTCTAAATTTCAAATTTTGCTTTTTCACTAAAACTAGTCACTGAATCAGTCTAACCATCATCCTTGTCAGAATCATTTACCTTGATTTGAGTTTTTGAGTGTTCTCTTTTGTAGATTGATCACATTTGAGAAAAAAATTTGTATGCACCTTTTATTTGCATTTTCTTTTGATTTTCAATGTGTTATTTTGCTGTTGGCCATTCCCCTCGAGGCAGATGACCAGGATAGATTGTTAAATTATCAATTTAACCCAAGAAAAGACGTTTCTATTGTTATGATTCACCCTTTGTTTTGCCTTTTGTAAAAATCATAACCTATGTATTATCTTTTCAGTAAGTAAATTTGTTCAAAATAACAGTATTTTGCAAAGAAAGCAGGTAATTCACGCTCAAAGTGAATGATTTTGCCAAAAATGAAAAATACCATCCCAAAATGTTCTCAATGTGGGCGATTTTCTAATGGTGTATGGTTATTTAAATCGATTTTTGTTGATCAATTTGATAAACATTGTAAATTTGTTATATTACAACATTTCTTTTGTGTAATATTTTTCTATTCGTCCAAATTTCGTAATTTGAATCTCAAAAAAACGTTATATGGAGAGCATATTCAGAAGACAATTTTTCATCAATTTCGGAAAAAACGAGGTTTTAACTTATTTTTTACTGAATGTCTCAATTCTTCCCCCCTGAGTTAAAACCTAAGTTCACAATCTTTGAATAGTAGTGAAATCAAATTTATAAATTTGCAAGATTAATTTATCAATCTTCCTCAAATACATTTACACTTTGTATTAACAAGACTCTATAAAACTTCAAGCAGACGTGTTCTTGAATGTTGTTGCCTTTCAGTCTTTTGATTTGCTTATTCCACATTTCATTCACCAGTTGAATGTTGCTTTTGGCCCATCAAAAATAGTTTTTCAAAAATGTGTCCATGTCAAACACAAAATGACTTTATTGACTTTTCTGTCAGTTCCACTGGCAACGACTGCAGGAATCTCCTGTTAGCTGTCTGAAAAGCAGCTGGGATGTGCCCCCAACACTCCCATGATGTCGTTGTTGAGCGTAGTTGGGATGTGCTCCATCTCACTCCCTTGGCCTCGCTGTTGATAAGCATCGCAAAAATGCATGACTGATGTCTTTGGCTCTTTCAGCAAATGATTTTTGTCCATGATTTCTTTTTGACAGGGTGGTATGTCCTTTGAAGAGTAAATGGACTTTCAAAAAGAGTCTTTTGGTGGAATTCAGACACTTAAGAGTCTCGTTAATTCCATTGTGCTTATGTAGTGGGATTTTTTAATAAATTGGCCGCATTATTCAATGTCTTAAAATTTTCTCTAAATTTAAGTACTAGTAGACATTATCTTGGTTTAATCAATTTATATCCATTTATTTCCCATGCACTTATTCTTAAATTAACCCGATATGTCTCAAAATCAACTAATCCGTTATCCTCTTCAAAATTGATCAGTTTCTCATTGTGTTCTAAAAATGCTCTTCCATAGAAACCGTTTCCTTTCAACTTAATCAAAAGTCAGTATTTGTTGCACATTTGTTTACCACTTGTCAATTGTAACACTCATTCTAAAAAAATTCAGTGTGTAATCAATTGTCCTCCCAATTTCCTTTGGGCTAAATTTGTCAAAATTCCAAATTCTCACACTAAATATCAAAAATCTCAAAAGATCTGAAAAAAAAATTTCTCAAAAATGCCAAATCGAACTTAATGTCATAAGTTTTCTAATTGTATTTTGTTCTCTCTGTAATCATAATCAATCTTTTGTTATTGATCCAATATAGAGCCATACATACTTGTCCCTTATGAATTATCTTGTTGAGTGTATCTATTTTGTTTATTCATTATCTTTTATTTTGCGCAACAATCTTCGTTTCTACGCACTAGTCTTCGTTCTAAGTATCCTTTCGAGGTGATTAAAGCTAAACAAATTAACGATATGGTCCAACTATTGCTACTTGTTTCTCTTTTTCCTGTTTAAAAGAAAAAAAATAGATTCAGTGACTGAAATAGCTTCAGCTACGTTATTAATGATTTCTAGTCTCCAATTCTTCTTTTCTGTGTTAATTTGTCGTCATTTTCAAACTTCTTTCAAAATTTTGATTATTTGAAATGGTTCAAATGACCTATTTAGAGTAATCTATTATTGAATACGAGAACAACTAAGGAAATAACCTTCACATATTACGCCTCTTGAATTTGTCCATTTACGAACGAGAAGATGAACACTAAAATTATGGACGGTTTTCCAGTCATCTTCATTGCTTTTTTCGTCCCTGCTTTATCAGGAGCAAAACTACATGTCTTAAAGTTATTACCCTTTGCTATTCGCATCTTCAACAAGAAATGATTAGTTCTGTTACTCAAATATTCTTTTTAAACTATTCTGTATAGTTATCTTGTATTATACACTCATTGTTTTCATTTCCCCACGTCATTTATGCTGGGGACGCAACTTTTTCCCTTAAATTGTCATTATCATTTAGTTACTCTTTAACAAAGATTTATCGCATTAAAACCTAATCATTATTTTGTTATTTTCTGTACGAGTTTTTGTTAAACGAGTTTTATTTTCCTGCACGCCGATCTTAGCTAACGAGATCTCATCGCTTCGAGATTACGTCATTGTTGTTGGTAATTCTTGTCGCGCGAAGGTCAGTCTTTTTATTAGACAAACGGCTTTTTTCCTTGTTCAATGCATCAAAGAGAGCTTGCTTTTACGGCTCATTTGGTTTGATGATTGATGTCACCAATTATGTACTATTAAGATGTTAAAGAGAGAGTACAGAAAGCAGAAAAGTGGAAAAAAAAGACAAGCCTGTTATTTACAATTACCATCAACAAATGCAGAAAATAAATTAATAATTCAATGATCAAAACTGAAAAAATACGCAGATATCTACTATATTTGTCACCCAGGGGTCATCAGTAATTGATTTTTGGAAAAAAATCAATATCCAAGTGCGAAAAAATTAAAATTAATTTTTGGGGTTTTTTTCTTTTTCGGCAAGGCCAATTAATGGGTATTTATTGGATTTCTAGCCATTAATTAGTAATTTAATGGCATACTAGCCGTGTCAATATGGCCGAACAAACTGATCCCTCTAATCTAATCTAACCATTTTTTCCTTCGGTCCCATAACCGTGCGAAGATTACAATCAATACAGCGTAGTAGTAGTGGTGGTGTACAACGTGTGCGTATGTACATCCACGACGTACGTGCTTGAGGCAAAACGTGAGCCAATCAACAAGCCCGATTTTGTCCCGACCAATAAAAAGCTGCTGTGCAACCACACTACGTACGTACAGCTACAATTCCATTATTTTTTCGCAATTAATGGCATTAATCTTTCACCAATCATTCATTGCTGACCCCTGTTGTCACCGATTCATAAGTTCGATCTTCGTATCACTAAATTTCAGGGTTATTAGATCTCTGCCAAGATCTATAAATCTTTTAGCAAGCTAGTACAGGGAATTCAAAATCCCTATCATATCATCATTATTGATAGTTCAGTATTAAAATTGTTTCATATATATATATATATATTATATATGTGTGTGCAGCACGGTGGCGCATTGGCCAGCACGTGTGCTGCATTACTAAGGACCTGGGAACAGGTGTGTGTGTTCCAAGTCAGCCACAGGGCTCTGGTGTGGAGCCTGCATGATCTCATTATTTCAGTCCGGCTTTCCGGATTACTTACCTCATTCAAAAACATGCATTTCATGTGGACTGGCTGGTCCAAATAGTCCCTATGTGTGAATAAGCTAGTGAATTGTCTATCTTTGTGTGCCCTGCAATTGGCTTGCAACCAGTTCAGGGTGTCCTCCAATCGCTGCTCGACGGTCGCTGTGATGGACTCCAACATTCTTGATACCCCATTGAGGACAAGCGGTGTACCTGATAGGATGAGATCTACGCTTCATAGTTATCGTTCATACCGGCCGAATATGAACACAAAACTTTTCTGGTTCTCACCTGTAACACCTTTATTGATGACATATTCCTTTATATCATAAAAAATTTTTCACTTACCATTTTCATCACATGTAATATCTTCATCATCGTTAATAGTGCTACCTTTCGCTGATCGCTCTTCCTCCCATTTTCTCCTCAGCGAGTTGTTGAGTCCAAATGAGACAAGAACCAAAATTCTAGAACTCAAAACCTTGTTAGTGCAACACTTTTACTGTAAAATCAAACTTTACCGTAGTTAGTGTTTTCACGATAGTTCCCTAACAATATTCTAGTCTATAATATTTCCCATTATGGCAACAAAATAATGAAGTGTTCGATAATATATCTATGTTCATTTGCCTTCAATTAGATTTTCATCATTTAAATAATTTCCGTTAATTTGTATAGCTCATCTATAATAATACTGTCACATGTTTTGCACAATGCTGACAAATTTTTTACACTATGATGACTATTCACCCAATGCATATTACACAAACCTCAACTGCATGTAACGTCTTACACGCAATTAATTTTTGTGTAAATATTGTATCAATTATAACTATAACCTTACCTTCTCTGCTCCTTTATCTTACTTTGTAGATGGAGTGTAATGCCAATTTTCATTGTCAGTCACAATATGTTAACCCATTTTGTAACTATGTCGGTAACGGTATATTCTAATCTATTATAAATGGTTTGCATTTATATAGTGTTTTTCAAGACCACGAGGAACCCCAAGATCAGTAATGTGATGTCTTTCATACTTTTGTCTCAAGTTTTTCATATCCAATTTTCAGCGAATTATTTTTTCTTTAAATAACTTTTCCCTTTTACATTCCTTCTTTCTCTTACTAGTATTCCACTTGCTCTTTTCCTTAACGATTCACTTTCTTTACCCTTTTTTTCACTTCCTTCTACCAACTCTTATCTACTTGCAATATCCTTTCTTCTTTTCTCGCTCTGATCAGTCCACATCTTGTGTCTCTTCCTTTCCTCATCTTTTCGTGAACTAATTCAGCCTTCAATCTAATCTTCGTGCCTACTTCCTTTAAAACATTTCTTCAAAACTTCAAACTTTTACTGTCCATCTAATGAAATGAAATGCATTTATAAAGGGCTTTTCAAGTCTAGACTCCCCAAAGCGCTTTACATTGTGCTTCACATTTCCCAATAGCGGCCGTGCAGCCATGAAAGGCGCTAACCTGCTTATTGGGGGTATTAGGGGTTCAGTGTCTTACCCAAAGACACTTCGACATGTAACACAGAGGAGCCAGGATTCGAACTGCGATCTCTTGATCCCAAGACGAGTCGTCTACCTCCTGAGCCACTGCCGCCCCATCTAACAACTTCCTTACATGCTTTGCCAACAATACATTCCCTACATAACACTTTTCAGGTTACCAGCCTAAATGATAAAAATGACGTGTATTGATCTACGAGTCATTTTATCATTTTTATTCCCCTCAATGAATTTTCTCTCCATATTCATTGAAAATAATTATTCGCTCTATTTCGATAATTTTGTACAAAACACCTTTTATCTCTATTGGTCTGACCCATTTTCTTCCTTTAACTAAAAAGAGAAAAACAAAAATACAACAACCCTGGTTTTATAAAAAGAAAAAATTCATCGAATAAAAAATTTTTTTTTTTATTGTATTAATTTGGCAATAACTTCCCCCGTCTTTGCAGTCCTTAATTTTCTAATTTAGAACTGAAAACCGGAATATTCTATCTTTATTTTTGTTATTGTATCTTTGGTAAGTGTTATTCTGGCATTAACTTCTTTTAACGCATCTAAAATAACTCAAACATAAGTTTTCTAAACTTAGCACACCTAAATTTATCGTTTTCCAATTGAAAAAACAAAAAAAATTTCGGACCGAAAAAAAATATTTTTTGGAACCCCTTAGGCCCGCAGGCGTTATGTTGTACACCGTTAGCGCCAAACGCCGATTTCCCAAAAAACGAACGTTTTCGATTCCTAACGCAATGTTCTATCGGTTCCACCCAAAAACAACATATTTTAAACGGTCTTACTGTTAAAAAATAACGTTTCTCTCGTTGCAATGTGCGCTTCCGTTTCCCTTTTGAAAATGCGCGCGCTTTCTCGTTTGCGGCACTTTTCTTCGTATTTTCCTATTTTTCTTTCTTTTCAGTTACGTGGGCTGATTAAAAAAAACAGTACAAACAAACATAAAACAAGAAAAAAAGAATACAGGAAAGACTACAAACATTTACACATTGAACAAACATAAAACATTTGACAAGACAGAGTGGGCCCACACAAAAAAATTAATTTAATTTTAAACCGTGTACACTTTTTAATTAAGCCATGCAGTTTACTTAAACTTTATTTTATATGACCACAGAGGGATCTGGTCCTTTGTTTCCGACAAAGCGACCATGGAAAAAAGTTGGAGGGTCGTTTCTGTACCCCTCCTCCGTATTTTTTTTTTTAACATTTTTATTTTTTCTCTTTTTTCCATATCGTCCCAAACATGGGTTAGCATTGACATTTCCCGTCCCGAGGCAATCATCTATTCCGTCTCAAACAAAAAGTTTGAGTATTTAAAATACTTCGTATTTTATTCTGATGCCTTATGGGTATTTACTTAGCTAAGGTTTGTAATGGCTTCTCAAGCCCACATATGGCGCCCGTCTAACACTACGATCGCTCTTCTGGGTCATATTCTATTTTATCTTTCTATAAAAATGGCTTCGTTCTTAAAATTATTCCAAATTTTATATTAAAATGCATCTCTTACCGACCACTTCATCCTGGTTCGTTGACGATGCCGCTGAGTTTGAAGTTGATCTCGAGAAAAAAAGTTTCCTTTGTTCTAGACCACGTGGTAAACTGGATTGGTTTTTTTTTTTTTCGTTTTCAACTTCAAAATACTACTTATCGTCCCGGGTTTCGGCATCAAAAATGTTAGGGTTAATATTTTCGTAGGTTAACCCCAAGTGATCAATAAGAGAGGCAAAATGTAGTTTTAGAATTTATTCACTGCGCAGTGAGGTAGACGAATACAAAAGGTCTTAGCGTCTCACGTGTTTCTCGTGGTGCAACCCGGTTTTGTTCAAAACGTGCGCATGCGCAGAAAGTATCAATGACGTCACACATACGTTTCCGGTTCAAAGTTCGCCCATAGATAGCAATTACAAACGATGTCATAGCTTTCGGTACAAAACAGCAGAAAAACGAGTTGTAATACAAGTCAAGCACATCAGGATTATTTGTAACATAGAAGACAGAGAAATACACAATTAACTAAAAACGATTAGATTTGACACACATCAAACAATTAAATCACGTTAAATAATTGAATGAGAGCTACCATAGGAATCAATTAACATGTTTGACATAGCTCATCATTTTAGACATTGTAAAAAAGGTGATTTTTGAATGATAAATTCATACCTGTCAACCTCCACTGCTCCATGCCCTTACAAAATGTTGTATTTTCCCTTTAAAAATAAAAATTAATCTTACACCATATTTTTTTTCAAATGTGTGAGTTTATGTATTTTAAAATGTTATATTGTACATGTGTTTCGTTATATCATTTATATTGTTAATTAACATTTTGTTGTGAGATACTGAGTTGCTCGACATTAATGAGGATTATTATAAAAAAGTTCAAAATTAAGTAGCTCGAATGTAGAAGGAAAAAATCCATGCAAATATAATTAAGTAGAATAATACATTTTCAAATTATTAATTCATTTTCTGCATTACATTATTGTTGGTAATATACTGATTAAAGGGATAACCACAAACCTGTCATTTTTCATTTTCTCCTTTTATACTTACTTTTTTTCTTAACTTCATTATACAACATAATAATTCGTAATATAATGCATCAAAGCAAGTGAGCCGTTTGAGAAAAAGCCGGTTCTCTAAAAAGAGACAGACTTCCTTTCACTACAGAACTACCACATGAAATCTGAAGCGGCAGACGCATGCGCACAGTAGCATCAAACTGCTCGCTTCGTTTGCAACGACAAAAAAACGATACAGAGATAGAGGCGAACTCGTTTGACTTGATTGATTCGCCATTTCATCATAGTCTGTGTATACCCATAATTGACAAATTAGCGTTTTTCCGTACAGGTTTTCTTGTACGTCGTACACGCAAAAACGTACAGGTTGACAGGTATGTAAATATATTGTGCGCAAACTCAGATGAGCGAGCGGTTTCAACATTGAATTCCAGCTAGGGGAGGAAGAGGAAAGAAGGTAAATGTCGAGAGGGGAGCAGGGGCAGCCCATGTCCGTGCGACCCTTCCCCCAATGTAAATCAGAACGCTGCCCGTTGAATGCCCTGCACCTAATAAATATATTCACAAATTCAAATAAACTTACATGTTTAGATCTTTAAACCTTTCGAAGGTGTAATTAAGCACGAAGCCTACTCTGAGTGTTATTTGCCATGTGCTTTTACACCCAGTTTTTTCCTACTTTCTGAAACAACCTACCGTAAATTCCGGACTATAGAGCGCACCTGATTATAAGCCGCACCCACCACATTTTAAGAGGATAGCCGCTTTTGTACTTACACAGGCCGCACCTGTACATAAGCGGCATGCGCCCACATTAGAACATGTAACACAATCAAGTGATTAACCCAAACCCAACTTTGAGTCCCACAATTGAAACTGAATTTTTTGGTTTGAACAAATTTTTTGACACTAATAACAGCTCTGTCTTCTCAAACACACAGTCCAAAAACAACAGCCGGCAGATCAAACGCAAAATGATTCCGGTACTTAAGATATGACGCAGACCTGCAGAGTCCAGGTCCCGTTGAAAATAATCCAAGGAAAAAAAAAAGTATATTTTCAAAGGTAAGGGTGGGAAAAATATATATCCACTATTGTCCGCTGCGTCCACAAACACGTCTCACCTTTACTCCACTTCCCATCAGCCCCCGTTGTATTCGCCCCTTCTTTTTGATTCGCCCGTGGAAAACATATCAGAATAAGTCTCTAAAATAAATAAATACATTACAAAAATATACAGTTGCAAATACATATTATACATGGTTACACATATTTACAAAGAAAGACTGTACACCAAGAGAGATTTCAAAGCTTTAATAATATTATAACTTTCATCCCAAACCGTGTCTGTGAAGGGTAGCAAAAAGCTACTAGGAACACGCCTGCAACACAAGGAAACGGGTCTGTTAAAAAAAATACGGTACTTGTAAAAATCTTGGTTAACCATGCTCATCTTCCTCCGTATAACTGAAGTCATTAAAGTCATCTTCCCCAGTATGGGAAAGAGACTTTGTCATATAGACGAAAATACGCTAGCAACACACTCGCATATATTCCGGTCTAGATCTTACCTTTTGTACTTGAGCGCCGCTGGCGGCTATTAGAAAAAATACATAAATTGGCCGCATCATTGAATAAGCCGCAGGGTTGAACATTTGGGAAAAAAGTAGCGGCTTATAGTCTGGAATTTACGGTAAGTTGATCACAGAAAGACAGGAGTGTCTAGATAGAGCACAAATTTCCATTCCTTTGTGTCTTAGAAAATTACATTGTGTGGCCTTAGTAACAGGTAAAATGAATACAAAATCATAGGTAGCTTTTTAAAGTCACTATCATCGTGATAGCTTTAAAGTCTAGAAATTAAAACTGAACCACGTTAGGTAATTTGATTAACATGTTTTCTTAATGTCCTATTAAATGTGTGAGCAGGCTTACTAGAATTCATTTGTTGATTTAGTATATTATGTCTTCTTTTAACTATGTGGTTATGAATTATTTATAGCAAATGTATTATTCAATCAGATATGTGGGCCACAAAAGTGGCCCCTTTTTCATAAGTACTCAATGCAAATGTATTTACTGTACATTTTTCTATTCCAAATTTTCTATGCATGCATTTCAATATGTGCAAGGGTCTTCTGTTTTTATTTGGCTTAGCCACTACCTGGCTAAATCCCTTGCTAGTGGTATCACATGTTTAATTTCTTAAAAGAAGTTTACTTTAGGATTGGCTGTTTAAGATGAGCAAGTACTTCTTGTGGTGAAAAAAAATCGAAGGATGAGTAACTTGACAGGTGGTGCCAATAATCACCTAACAATCTAATATTGAGTAGGAAGGCATTATCTTTCCAATGCATTATAGTATTCTAGAGTTGCCAAATGGAAACATATTAGGGTAGGGTTGTGTTTTGAGAAAAGAGCGACCAGAATGACTTAATGCGAAAGCTATAAATAATCAATTTTAAATTTTGATTTAATTCTTTTTAAACGGACAGTCTGTGTTATTAGACCACAAGATGTCCCTCTATTGTGCAGTGCAACCTCCAACACGTACTAAAAAGCACAAAGAAGAATACAAACTACAGACGCCCCCTACTTACGAACAAGATACGTTCCAGACGATCGTTCGTAAGTTGAATATGTTCGTAAGTTGCTTCAGTGCTATATTTTGTATGGAATGTATTATTAAGGTTTATATAAATATGTTTAGATAGATAGATACTTTATTCATCCCCGCAGGGAAATTCACATTTCCAGCAGAATCCCTTCACTGAGAAACAATACAATAATAAAGCAAAAGGAATACAATATACAAATACCCAATGTGACGTGCTAATACCCACTGTAGCGTGTTGTATAGAGTATTTAAATAGTGCTACATAAAATACACACTGCAATAAAAGTACGGTAGTGTAGGGGGTGTGGTTTAATGTGGGCCTTTACTCCGCCGGGTGGAGTTAAAGAGCCTCATGGCATGAGGAAGAAAATATCTCTTCAGTCTGTCCGTGGTTCAAGACAGCGACAGACTAAGCTGCTCTTCTGTCTGGATATAATGCTGTGTAGTGGATGTGATAAGGCTTGTATAAGTAACCTGTATTATTTTGTATTTGTATTTTGTATTATTTTGTACTAAAAAAATAAACATTTCATAAAGTAGTATGCACTATAAAGATAAATAAAGTGAAGTTTAACTTACTTGTGGAAGATGGGCTTCAAGAGTTAGGCGACTTCCTCCTCCGTGGGAGAAAGTGGGTGAAAAAAAGCGATTCAACCATTTTCTCAACCGCATCAAGCTTTCTTATTCCATTTTCAATTCAAAAGAAACGGCTTGACTCTTCTTTACACTTTACACCAACCATATTGAATGGCTATACGTGATATTAAACAATAAACGTCAAAGTTCTGAGCATGCTAGAGATACACTACACGTAGTATGTTTACTACGAGGAAGTAGAAGCCGGATTTCTTCTCCTGGGTAGATGCTGAGTGACCTCTCACAGTGCCAAACGCCAGTAGCTGCAGAAAGAAGCACTACAGTAATGTCCTCTACTCGGAAACACAATACAAAATACAAAACGTATTTTTGACATCCCGAAAAAAATGTTCGAAGCTACCGTTTTCTGTAAGTCGAATGGTCGTAAGTATGGGAGCGCCTGTAAGTAATATTAGCAAAAATGATGGCCACTTTTTTTTCGTAGGGTGTCATAAATGTTAGAGACGTCACTGCAGTGGTTTGTATTTAGAGCGCATATGTTGTGAAAAAGCTGCAATTGGCTGGCAACCAGTTCAGGGTGTCCCCTGCCCACTGCCCGATGATTGCTGGGATGGGCTCCAGCACCCCCGCGACCCTACTGAGGATAAGCGGTGCAGCTAATGAGATGAGATGTTGTGAAAAAGAACTCTTTGCCATTTTCCTCTGTGCCACAAGGAAGGAAAAATAATAAGTTTCACCATAGGTAGGGTCGCGTCTGTACTGAAAGTGACCAAACAGCACTGTTTTTTTGTTTGTGTTTTTTTTGCCCAGCCAGTCAGGGTTTTGGTTTTCTGGGCAATTAGTTGTTAAGTTATTTTTATTTTTATTTATTTCCAAATAAGAGAAAACAATTTGGAGGATTTTGTAGACAAATTACACTTTTGAGGCTTTAAAAAGAATAACAGTTTTGTATGTGGTTTTGAAGGGACATTACGTAGTATTCGACCATGAAATATTACTGTGTTGTGTAGTGCATCCATAAACGAGTGATACAAAGCACAAGGAAGATTACAAACTATAGAAACTCAAAGTGACCAAGCTGCAACATTTGTTGATACGGTCGTTTATGTATTTTTTTGCCCATTTTTTTCAAACCAACATTGTTTTTTGTAATGAATGAAGCCTTTTCTCAACTAGGAGGTGCTAAATAATACACACTGTCCCTTCTAAAGGACAATCGCCGGCTGAAAAGAGCATTGTCGTTGCTATATCACGGCAAATAACCATAGTTTCACTTTAGACAGACAAAAATAAAAAAACTAATTCCTGTCATGATAAGTTCAATTAATAAAGATTTAACTATGGAACACCATTTTTATTATGTATGCAAATGCACGCACACGTTTATGACTGCAGCTGTGTGGAGAGCTAATAAAGTGTTCATGGGGGGTACTGCCTTCAGAGGTTTGCCCTCATGACCTCCTCAGTTGGAAATAAATCCCTAATTAGCTTGTTATTGGAGGTCATTGGGATGTCACTATACACCCATGCATGTGCGCACGTGCACACATTATAGCCGCACATTATCTACTGCTTACAAAAGGTCCAAAGGTTAATCGTGAAAAAAAGAACTGAATTCAAGCAGCAACACACAGTCTACACACAAAAGTATAAACCGCTTGCAGAGTCAAGGAATTATTTAATATAATGTTCGATCCTTCAGGAATTTGATGTGATATGGTTTTCTGCATTTTTATGTTAAAAGTTGCACCAGCTCACCCTGCAGAATGAACTCAAATTATAAGGTATTGTACTTTTCCCAAGAAACGCTATATAGTCCAACAAAAGCAGAAATCTATTTTGATCAAATGTTAACATGAGTAATGAATTAAACGTCCATTTGATTCAGAGGTTGACTCAGCCAGTGTTTTTAAAGCAGTGTGCCGTGAGACCTTGTCGAGTGTGCTGCAGGAAATTACCCAATTTGATATTTCTAAAAAAGCATGCCACTGTTGGGTACCTTTGCTTTTATGGAGTGATCAAGCTGAGTAATTCTAGCATTTATTCATATCAGTAGGGGGTAGCAGATGATTTATTTTCCCTTTCATATACTAATTATCTGCTCATGAAGTAGTACAGGGAAATCTATTTAATTCTATATTTTGATTGATGAACATATTCAAAATTCATACATATATATATATAATGTCACGACCAGAACAGAACCAGGACCCAAATGCGTAACGTTTACCACAATCTCATTAATAGAAAAAGGAAGGGCAGCCAGCGCCCGCGATCCGGTGCTTGCTGGATGCGGAAGGCAAGGCGCTCACACAATCGGATCGTGTTCCGGATTAGGAACTGGATCTTCCAGTATTACACTCAATTTCTTAAAACGTCGAAAAAATATGCCAATTTCAAAAAATGTCACAAATATACTTTTCATAAAGACCTTTTTAGGGTATGTTGTCTTTATGTCGTGTGAATGGAGTAAACTTAACATCCGTCTATTGAAACAATCAATTCACCCCCAATGATATCAGACAAAGACATCCTCCATGTTGTCAGAACCAGAACAGATACAGGAACCAATCGCGTGACGTTCTGACACAAGCTCTTTATTTTATGGGAAATGGGGAGTCATGCACGTTAGGAAGCCGGTCTGGCGTGGAAGGACAGGACGCCAGAGACCGACGAGATCGATAACAAATCAGGATAACAAAAATAAACAGGAGAAACTAGACGGGAACCAAAACTGGAGAAATTAACCAACAGGACCAGAATAGACGGAAAACAAAACTGGAACCCGAAATCAAACAGTACAAAAATAAACAGGAACAATACCGGACTGCAGATATCACAGGAAAACAGGACAGAATCCACGTCTTGTGGGGCAGAAGTTCGTTTGACGGGCTGACAGAGCGCTGAGCTTTATACAAACAGAAAGTCAATCTCTCAACGAGCCGCAGCTGCTCCACACGGGCGGGGCCAATTGGGCACCATGGCAACCGTGACACACATCGGCAGGGGCAATTGGGCACCACGGCAACCGTGACACACAGGCACAGTCAATTGAGCGCCATGGCAACCATGACACACACGCGTGCCGCCAAGTGGGCGCCATGGCAACCATGACACATGTACCATTACTCGTATGCATTATGTATCAGCAGCGTTTGCCGTAACAAATCTAAATTATAAATTGATTTTAGCCGCACAATCACTTCTCTTGCAACACCTACACTCGCACGTCCGCAGCAGAGCTCTATGCCATTAAAATGTATGCTACCTCACAAAATAGTACCTGTCCGAAACAGTCAATTGGTTCCACTGTATCATATTTGTGTGTTTGTGTGTGCATTTCATTTGGTGTTGCCACCGATTGTTCACCTGCAGAAGCCAGTGAGTCGTCAAGTGTTTAATTAATTTTAAGGTTCAGGGTGCAAGATTCAATATGAGAAATTAAAATACAGTCATTTCTTGCATAACTGCCAGCATGCAGGTATGCTGGAATTGAAAACACCTACAGCTGGTCTCCAGGTATGGCAAGATCTTCTATTTCGATGAAAACGTTATCAGTCTTTTGCATAGTTTACTTTTGATGAGAGGAGAGATAAATCTACATTTTATTAAATAGATAGAGCCGCATCTATTAAACACACACCATTATTAGGAGTCTTGAATGGGTTTGTGAGGGTCTAATGTCTTTTACAACAACATGGAGGAAACATCTATCGAAAATCTGAACAAAGCCAACATGATACATTGTATTGTATTCTGGCAATTTAACATCCCAACATTCTTAATAAAAGACCCAGAACGCTGGCTGATCCATCAGCTCAATGAGTTAGTGCGCATGTTTTGCCATTAATTGGCTACGGTTGGGAAATGATTCCTATTATACTTCACCTTCAAAAAGATGCGGTGGAATGTGAATAAGGAGGTCAGTGGAAAATATGCTTGATACAGCAGCATTAAAATCTTCGTGGTTGATGTTCAAATGGAGCTTTTCGATAAGACGGCTGTAGCACTGTCCTAATTTTTTTTAATTGGATGCCACTTATGTAACAATCAAGAGAAATGCTCCATAATAAACTATCCGCTAGCTGAGTGCATATCATGGACTATGCTTCTCTGACACTTTATTAAGGATTCAATATAGGCTATTACTGTTCAAGTTTGCTTTTGATTGTAAAGGATGGACTCCAATCAAATAATAGTCTTCAATAAGAAAGCGGTTTGGCAAAGTGTTCCGCAATCTGGTGCCCTATCCATCAGAATAATGAACATACTTTATCAGCCCCAGGAAATAATCTTTACAACCATATATTAAGTATGTATCTGTATGTTTACCATCCATGCATGTGTGTATATGTGTGTGGGCGCCTACCGCAGATAGATGGAAATTCCATTGGAGCCAGCTGTAGTGTGTTTTCACAGATGGATTAATGTGTCTTCCACTCTGAGGTCAATGTGTCAGACTAAAACCACTTACTGTATGTGGTGCCATCTAAAGGGTCTGCTGTCCAGTATAACTATTGCTTAAAGACTAACTTTTTGTCATTTCATAAATGAATGCTCAGGAATTTGAGTTTCGTGAGAGTGTCTGTCCATTGTATTCTGAAAAATGGTTGTGAAAATTGGATTTTTCTTCCATTTGTCACCTTTTTAACTTATTATTAGGATTTCAGCCACTGAAATGCTTTCTCACCATCTCACAATCTCCCTCAGGCTCCAAAAACAATTTTTCTTTAAGCACACTGAGTCAAATGCAGCCTTAAGCTTGGTATATAGTCTTGATTTTCTGTATGAAAAGTTACATTTAAAGTTGTGATTTTATCACAGCGTGTTGTATTTATCAATTTGATAGCTTTTTCGCAACATAGTTTGAAATTCCGATGGGAAGGAAATGAGTTCACTGCTACTCGTTCCAATCAAATGTATTATCAGAATCTTCCAGCAAATAAAAGATGAGGAAAATAATGATAAGTCTACCTTTTGTCAGTGAGCATTTTAAAACATGTTTACATTTTTTTAAGACGGGCAAATTGGATTAGATGACTTCCTTAGTCCAATTACTGTGGATTCACTGTTCTAGGTCTTACCTTGTGATTAGGAATTAACTAATAATAGTGCAGATTTACATCGTTAATTTGAAATTTTCTTCTACTTTTTCATCTTCCAAGTCAAACTAGTAAGATAATGTTTTGGTTTTGACCACCAAGACCATGCAAATTTGAGCTCATTTGCCTCGCAAACATCCATGCATTATGCATAATGTGTGCTTTTTGATTCAAGGGTACCATATGGCAATATAGATGCTCATCTAAGGAGACTACACTCCGGCTCCTTTAGCATTACTATGAAGCATCCATTTTTCATTTTAATTGAACATAATTTACCTTACGATGAATGAATGAATGAACAAAAACCTTTTTTTCTAACATTATAAAATAAAAACAGGACAAAAACAATAACAAAAATAATGTTAACATATTCGAAAAGGGGTAGTAAGAAGTAGACGCTTATTTTCCCTACCCCTTCATCTTCCCTCTTAATTACATTTGACAGATAGCCCCTCTTTTGTGTCTAAATATAACAAAATCTCACGGATATGCATATTACAAAGGTCGGATATTAATAATTACAATAATAACAATAGTCACATATTCTATACACTAATCATAGTAGTACCCATCTATTAACGTTATAATGCTACTAATCACTAAATATCATTGTGACACCAATGATAATAACAACAATGGCAATAATAACTGTTATGATATAATAATAGTAACAATAACAACAGGGTTAACTGTAGTTGTAAACACAGTATTTCCAATCTCTAGTGTCACTTATACCTTATTTTCTTCATCTCTGTATTCTGCCAAAATGTTTTTTTTTGTATCTGGATTTGAACTGGTGAATATTTGGACAATGTTTGATCCCTTCTTGTAAATTGTTCCATAGTTTGACTCCACACACAGACACACACATACTTTTCCTGGTGGTTCTCACCTTTGGGATTTTGAATTTACTACTGCCCCTTAAGTTATTACTTCTCTAAGTCTCTTATGCGCTATGGCCAGCAGTACAAACCTACCGAGATTCAGTTATGTTTACATATAAAAAAAAAAAAAATCAAAGTGACAAAAGTTGGGAGTGGAGAAAAGGACCCTATTTTGATAAAGTCAAGTCAAGTCAAGTCAAATTTATTTATATAGCCCTTAATCACAAAAATGTCTCAAAGGACTAAAAAATAATCTGCAGTTGTTGGGAAGAAAGTTTAGTTTTGTCATAGTCTATAATTCATAGGTGGGAAGCTCAGTCCCCATCCGTCTTATACTCTGTGACAGGAAGTGGCTCATTCTCAGGACAGCTGCCTGAAGACTCTGTTAGGTGATAGTTCGTTATGAGGGAAGACTGACACTCACAGGGAAAATGACACATCGTTTCTATAGAATGATGTAGCGCTTCAGTGCCGAATCGATCTAACCTGAGACGAAAAATGCACTTGGTCTGCTGCTATGGTGTGTCTGCGCATGGAGTTTACCACCCTTGGGAGGCCATTCCTGGGGGAGTTGTGCATTCACGCTCCACAGCCGTCGGAAATCTCACAAATTGCGGAGCACATGATGCACATTTCGTCCGGGCTTGCTTCATCGGTTCCGTGTCATGGGCGCTGTGGTGTAGGACACGCTATTTAGAATCAACTTTGTTGTTTTCCACTGTGCACTTTATCTTCATGTGTTCGTGTCACTTGAAGCATGGGCGTGTGCACTCATGTGGCAGGATGGGAGTTCTGAGCGTTTGTGTGAGGGTGTGAACACGCCTATAAATCAGGCAGCGCAACTAATATATGGGCATGTCCTACTAGTGGCTCTTTTGAGATCCTCGTGTCATTTCACATTCATTAGGTATACCCCCCAATCGTTTTGGAAAAAAAGATGTATATGCTGCCTTGCCAGCAGACTTAATATTAAGCATACTTTCCTACTTTTTTGCGCCTTGCTGTGCATTCACCAGGCTTTATCCAACTGTGAAATATGCTTCAAGCGCAATGTTTATGTTGACTCTACTGAAGTGTGTATTCGTAAACCCTTGAACACCTGTAAATGCATTTTGTTGTTTGTTGGTGACAATTCGGGCTGACAATATGTTCACTTCATAGTCTACTTCTTGTTTTTCCTTTGATTTAATTTGCACTGGATTATAAAAACCTCTTTTAGGTAGCTTTTCGAGAGGCTTACTTTCTATGATCATAACCCAGTCTGTAAAAATGGCTTGCATCAAATTCACATTCACAGCAATTGCTGGGAGGCAGTTAGTCTGCTGGGGAAAAGTTATGATTATATTTTATAATACACCATGCACCAAACATTATTTTTTTTTTCGCAATTTCACTTAAAGCATCAGCATGAAAGACAAGGTTACAATTAATTCAACAAACAATTTGGAAAATTTACTGTAGCAATTTGAAGCAAAAATAACCATTGCTTATTGCATCAAATGGAACTGGCTTATGGGAATGACAAACTATCTTTGTGTTAATAACAGTGAGACATTTACAGAAAACATTTTGTAATTGTTTTCCTTACTTCAAGTTAAAAAAATCAAATAATTCAATATAAATATAACATAACATAACATAATAACAGCATGGCAGCTGAGTGGTTAGTTTGTCCGCGGCACAGTTCTGAGGTCATGGGATCAAGCCTTCCCGTGTGGAGTTTGCATGTTCTCCCCATGCTTGCGTGCATTTCCTCCGGGCACTCTGGTTTTCCTCCACATTCCAAAAACATGCATTTCAGGTTAATATGTCAGTTCAAATTGTCCCTGGGTGTAAATGAGCGAGTGAGTAGTCTGTTTCTTTGAATGGCTGGCAACAAGTACAGGGTATCCCCTGCCCACTGCCTGAGGACAGCTGAGATGGGCTCCAGCACCCCCGCGACCCTACTGAGGATAAGCGGTGCAGCTAATGAGATGAGATGAGATAACATAAATATATATTTTTCTATATTTTTCTATATATTTGCCTATACCAGCCAAGCGTTAGTAATTCAATTTGCTACATGTTGGACAGAGACATTCCAAATGTATAGAAAAAAACGGTTGTAAAATTGTGGTTTGTATTAGATCAGTGGGGATTTTCACACAGTTCTATCCAGCTCCCACAGAAAATAAACATCCCTTTTTACAAAAAATAAACATTTTAATCCAGCACCTTTTTAGAAAGATAGGGGCGGTTTTGCAGTTTGCTGACCATTCTTTATGCGGCCGGTGTCCATGTATCAAAATATTTTTTGGTCCTAAAATGGTCATCCTGGAAAGGGGATTACCACTTGTGAGGCCCCTTCTCAAGGGTTTGTATTTTCCTAATGCTGAGATTTTTTAGTTTTTCCTTGCCCGCATGTTGGTTTCAGATCAAGGGATGGTGTAATTGTTACCTGTGCAGTCCTTTGAGACATTTTGTGATTAAGGGCTGTACAAATAAATGTGACTTGTTTTATATATTGTACTGTCCAAGTTTTCTCATTGACTGCCAAATCATTAAAGAATGGACTATTGACGTCTAAACCCATCAATAGCAGTCAAATGAGTTACCGTATTTTCCGCACTATAAGGCGCACCGGGTTATAGGGCGCACCCCGAAAAAATAGTTTTTGGTCCTATATTTGACATACATAAGACACATTGGATTATAAGGCGCTACAATGGGAACGTCGACAAAACAGTCAGATAGTTCAGTCAAACTTGTTACCCCCTTAACATTCCCAAAGCTTGCAAAGACGCAAATACGTGTCGAGAACACTTGCGGATGCGGTGTCCATACGATGTCACTCAAATGCATCGTTCCATCATTCGGAAGGTTAAAGTCTTGGGATTCAAGAAATGCCAACCATTCCTTAGTTTCTATTTTCTTTTACGCTCGCAACTTTACTGTGCATATGACAATAAACACTTGGAATTGAGTTTAATTTAAAAATAGACACTCCATTCCATCCATTATCTGCACCGCTTATCACAGAAACATCGAGTTCAGTCTGAAACAAGATACAGGGATAATATTTAGCCGGAGTAGCTCACCAAAGTCGTTGTGTTCATAATAATGTGCAGCCTCTTATATCCGTGAGTGTAGTTAATCCAGGAGAATAAAATATTTACAAATACAGAATCGTAAAAAATGCTTTCTGCATGCCGTCAACCACACGCTATACACATTCATCTTTTTTGGCCAATTGCAGGCTTTGTTTTGCCGCTTCAGCCTATGCCAGCCTGTAAATGATAAAAAGTATCCGCCCCTTGACCTCCGAATAACTTTAGCCAATAGTGATCGATTCAACTGATGATTGACACATCTTTTTTGGCCAATTGCAGGCTTTGTTTTGCAGCTTAAGCGTATGCCAGCCTGTAAATGATAAAAAGGATCCGCCCCTTGACCCCCGAAAAACTATAGCCAATGGTGATCGATTCAAATGATGATTGACACATTGGTTAGCCAATGAAATGCCGGTAAATAAATACTAGCATACACCGCGGACTACTTGGCGTTCGGGGGAAAATCTAGTCGGCGGATGCAAGTTAGTTGGAAGACTTTGCAACTTAATATTGATCCATAAATAAGGCGCACTGTATTATAAGGCGCATGGTCAGCTTTTGAAAAAAATAAAGGCTTTTAGGTGCGCCTTATAGTGCGGAAAATACGGTAAATATAATAAGAAAGCAACACTATTTTTGAAGGAAATTGATCATTCATGCTAAATTAAATTGAATTGTCTTTGTTGTCATTGATAACAACGCGTTGTAACATTATATGCAAGGAGATTAGACATGGCACTCGATAGTAGACTACTATTCACGACTAAAAAAACTGTGAGGATAAATAGGCATAAATATTTACTACAAAGTGCTTAGAAACCAAGTTTTAAAAAATAGTGCAATGAAAAAAGTGCATCAAAACACTCGTACAATAAAAAGTAGTGCAATGACACGGCAACAAAAATTCCCAAATAAGTTGCAAGATACATATTTTCATGTTTATGCGTGCTTGGTTAAGGTGGCCCTGGGGAAGAAACTGTCTCTGAGTCTGTCTGTCCTTGTTTAAAGGGACCTGTAGGACTTATCAGAGGGAAACGGGTCAAGGAGTTGGTAGCTTGGATGAGAAGAGTTTTTGATGATGTTGATGGCTATCCCAAGCTGGCAATATCCTCCAGACTGGGCAAAGAGTTGCCAATGTCCTTCTGAGCTGTGTTGATTACACTGTGTATGTTGTTTAGGTCTGTTAAGGTGCTCCCAGCAGAACACACCGTGACCCCATATGCCAGAATGCTCTCAGCTGTGCCCTTGTAGAAGGACTCCCGCAAATTCTGTTCCAGGTTGTTCCTCCTGAGCAGCCTTAGGGAGTGGAGTTGCTGCTGGGCCTTCCCACTATAGCCCCTGTGTTGGCAGACGAGAAGAAGTTGTCAGAGATTTGCACTCCCAAGAGATATTTTTGCACAGTCTCATTTTTTTTATGAGTGGGGCTGGGTTTCTGTTTGCCCTCCTGAAGTTGAGAATGACTTTTATTTTGTGGTCTTTAGCATTAATTTATTTTTTAAACACCACATCGTCTGCGTCTCAACCACCTTTCTGTATGCTGCCTCATCCCCATCAAGGTCAAGTCCCACCAAGGTGGTGTCGTCAGGGAACTTCTCAATTATTTTCGTGGGATGAGTTGGTGAAGAGTACGAGGAGTACAGGGTGACCAATGGAGGACTAAACTAATCAAAAATAAATTTACTGCTTATGACGAAATAGAAAAACGACACATTTTTCTGTGTTTAGCAATGTTCCTTTTAAGCTTCCGCGGGTCTGATCAATCACAAAAAGTCTGTGAGCTTCACTTGGAATAACGGTGAGCAACATCAATCTCAAACAAATAATTATCAAACATGTCCAAAACCTGAGATGAAATCAAGTTACTCACTGGTGGCTCACTGGTTAGTTTTTCAAATTTTAAGGAATTGGATAATGTAATATTGGAAAAGTCGCACGGCCCACATACGTCAGTATTACATTCCCATGACATTTTTTAAAAAGTGTTGTTTTGTTACATTATACTTACATTTTGTGGATTTATTTAGTTGGTTGCTCACTACAAAATGGTATTTTGTCACAGACCAGAACGGACACAGGACTCAATTGCATGCGTTTCTCAGATTTTATTGAAAAAGAGTGAGAGTTACGCTTGCTTGATTGCTGGATCCGAGGACTGGCGGAGAGCGGGATCGGGCAAGGCGGGGGTGACACTTCTGTGTCGGTAGAAGGCAGGCGGGAATGGCACATCGTTTGACCAGGGCTGGAGATCAGAGGCAATGTTGAGTTTGTAATAGTGATCGTAGGCAGGCGGCAGGCAGAACAGGCGTAGTCAGGTTTAGAAATGGGTCGAAAACGGGGATCAGGCAGAAAACAGATTTAACAGGGACGGAGTCGGACGGAAACGCTCACTGAGTGAAAACACAACAGCTCGCAACGATCTGACAAAGTTTGAACTGAAGTCGGGGGCTTAAGAAGGGTGTGGCCACCAATCAGCTTGTTGGCGCCAATGAAGTTGCCACAGGTGTTCCAAATAGGGCAATTATGACATATTTCATCACACGTTTATAGTGGAAGTACAATATTTGCAAAAAGATTGACTGTTACATTTAAATAATTTGCTAATTATTTGAAAGTAACACAAGAGTAATACGAGACCCCAGAAACTGTGTCCTTTTACCTGCTTTTTTCTTCTTCTTTTTTACCCTTTTTCTTTAATTTTTACAGATTCTTTTTTCCTAGATTTTTGTTTCTTTTTTCCTAGCTTTCAGCCTCTTTTTCCGTGCCTTATTCTTATTTTCATTTCTAGTTTCCTTTTTCTTTTTCTTGTTACTTCTTTTTCCCCCAGTTTTTTCCTTGTTTTCACATTTTTTTCAATTTTTGAGTCTAGTTTCTTCCTTCATTTTTGTCTAGTTTTATTTTCTTTTAGCTTTATTGTTTTTCCCTTTTAAGTCATTTTGTGCATTGTGTTACATAACAATTGGTAAAAAAAATGGATGAAAGCAAATAAAGCCGTTTAAATGCCGAAAACGCCAACTCTTTTTGGTGAGCCGAACCGAAAAGAGTCGCTTCTCTAGAAAAACAATGGCGTGGGCACACAGAGAAGAAACGTAACTACGTTGTCTAACCATGCAGAGGATAATTAAAATAAACCACACTTGTTTCTCTACAGTTTGATGTCTTAGTGATAAAAATTCTACAATAATGTGTTTTTAAAAAAAAACCTCCCAAACCCCTGCTCACCATTATGCCTCGACTCTACAACCCCACCGCCTCTCTCTTTGTCTTGCAAAAAAATGGCCTCACATGCACGCTTGCTTCCTTTTTCTCAGTATCGTGCTGACATTGACTTTAAAAGACCACACTTAGAACATCGCAGAGAGAACCTGCATTGTTTTTACTTGCATGCACTGTAATTCTGGCTGATTTTCTGGTGAAAGAATTTCATAATTTCCAGTCCTGATTTTCTTCTGCAGGATGGCTTTTCTTGTGCGCTGAGACGATCTGGGCAGTTAGAGACAGCTTAGAGGGAGCATTAGTAAATTTTAGTACCAAAAAATCAGATTGGTCCCTTCATTCTTTAACTTTTTGGTATTCGGCCCTCAGGAAGAAGATCAATCTTTGGGTTTACTGCATAATTCAGCTGACGCCAATCATGCTCGTGTTTCATTTGTGGCGATTCAGTTTTCTAATCCAAAACTGCTTCTTTCAATTATCCTCAAGGGCAGGTGTGAATCATTTTATGATAAGACACAGCAGGGGCAATCTATGCACAGTACAAAAGAAGTATTGGCAGTTTTTCAATCGAAATTAAAATCAGCGGAGAGTATAAAGAAACGCGTATATGCATCAGTGGCTCTGTGCAAACATGATTGGAACAGATACTCTGTTTTATTCAGGTTGCCACTAGGGAGGCTGTCTGTTGCTTTAACATCATGTTCGAGATTTCTTTGGCTATTTTCTCATAGAGGGGATTCGATCTGGGAAAATTTATTCCATTCTGTATCTCAATGATGAGCGGCCTTTCTCAATAAGACATTTATATGTCAGTCAGTACCAAACAATTTAGAGCCCCGGCGGCTTGTTAATTAGCACATAGATGCTCGGGATGGACATTTTTTGTTTCAAGAAATGTGTGTAACAGCTGACAAATCAGAATATTGCAGAAATATGTTTGCTGAAACCCGCGTGTCTAAAATGTATCTTGTATCGCATTCAGGATGGCATTGAAATGAAATGAAATGATCTGCATTTATAAAGCGCTTTTCAAGTCAACGACTTTCCAAAGCGCTTTACAGTGTGCTTCACATTTGCCAATAGCGGCCTTGTATTGCAGCCATGTAAGACGCTAACCTGCTTATTGGGGGTTTTAGGGGTTCAGTGTCTTACCCAAGGACACTTCGACATGAAACACGGACATGCCGGGATTCGAACTGGGATCCCTTGATCCCAAGACGAGTGCTCTACCTCCTGAGCTACTGCTTCCAAATGCCAGATTCCTGGCATTTTTTTAAGCTGACTCTTCCATTTGCTCCTCTTGGTTCTTGTTTGAGGAAAATAATTTCACGCTCGTACATAAGGGCCTACACCATGCCAAAAGTTCTGCAGCGAGCCGAGAAATCCGCAGAAGTTTGGAAAAGGTCAATCCGTACTCCTAGGAGAGGCAATGGATTCCGTGCGTGGAAAAAAATGTTTGAGGCAAAATAATTGACTTGTTCTTTCCCTGTGGAGCAATCAGTGCAAGAAAGGAAGATTATTTGTTATATGATCAACAAGCAGATGAGTTGACATTGTGTGTGTATATGACATTTAATATTTTTGAGTAGATAATGACATTTAGAAGAATTTCAATATCACTATTTTTGAATGTAACAGAAACAAAGGGTATGTTGGTCTCGAACAGTTTTCCCTTAAAAAAGAAAAATATACATAATAAAAAAAATTAGAACTCATTTTCAAATGCAACTATTCATTCATGTTCCAAATTTCTTATCCTCACTAGGGTCGCAGGGATGCTGGAGCCACCACATTTTACTGTGTTTGCCAGACAATCACAGGGCACACATTGGGAGACAAATACTCAAACAAACAGTCCGAGAGACAATTTGGAGTTACCAATTAACCTGCCTGTTTTTGGAATGTGGGAGGAAACCGCATTGCCCGGAGAAAACCTAATCAGTCACAGGCGGAACATCCAACTCCGCCCAGGGAGGCGGGTAGCTGGAATCAAACCTGGGATCACTCAACTGTGAAGCAGACGTGCTAACCAGTCGAAACGTTTGTAATTGTTTTCCTTGTCCTTATAATCATCTTCTTCAACATACAACGAACTTGCATTATCCAATGATATAATACAATTTAACTTTCATCTATAACTACAGTGGAACCTCGGTTCTCGACCATAATCTGTTCCAGAACCCTGTTCGAAAACCGATTGGGTCGATCACCGAAAATCGTTTTTGCCATTAAAAGTAATGTAAAATCATTTTAATCCGTTCCAACACCCTGAATGTTTACCATGAACGTAAACATGAAGCTAACCCAGCGTACGAAAGATTACGCTAACATGAACGTGTACAACTAAAAAAATCTGGTCGTTTACACGTCATTTAGCACCCGGGTCTCCACAAAAAGTGGTGAGCGGTTAAAGGATAAAGAAAAGAATTATGAATAGGATTACTTACCTTTGTGGTGCTCAGCAGAAGCCATGCTGTATGTATAGCAAGATCGGAAACTCTCACACCTTCTTCATATTTTGCTATTATTTCTTTCTTAAATGCAATAGTTGTACGCACTACTCTTCTTTTTTCACCTGTAGCAACTTTGCTGCTTGCACTGACCTTCTTGAGAGGCATAATTAGTGGCTAAAACACTCTCACTCACGTTCACCGATATCTAAAGTGAAAGCAAAAAGAAGTGCGCACGTACGTCATAACAGTTCTTCATGAGGGGTGGGGGCAATCTACACCCGTACGCTGCTCAGCATCGCCCCTAGCGTACCGGCGTTCGAACTCCGATTTTTTGAACGAAAAGCGAAGCAAGAATTTCTCGAAATTTTTGGGCGAGAACCAATTTGTTCGAACTGAGAGGCGTTCGAAAACCGAGGTTACACTGTATATGAAATTTAAATAACATGTCCCTTAAAACAAGGACCTACAGGCTCAGAACACTCGCACATGACTGTTTAAAATCTATATCTTGCCTCTGTATAGAGAAATGGGTGTTCATGTCTTATTTATCGTTTTGTTTTTAAATTTAGTCCTCTGGTATACTGAATCGCAATGTTATTACAATGCAACATTCTTTATTGCACTATTGCTCCGATATACTTTCAGATTCAGATTCAGATCTACTTTATTGTCATTCGTGTACACGTGTATACAGAACGAAATGTCGATACATCTGACCCGCACAGGTTCTTTGAACGCAAGTCTCAAAGCACGCTCTTTTAAATATGTTCGTCTAATTGTCTTGACACTATCTTTCCTATTTTTTTTCCTCTTTTAAGTGTTTACTACGTGTTCATCCCGGAGTGCCATGTAAAATCTCGTTGTAAATCATGTTCACTGCAGTGTTATCAATGTCAATAAAGACACATCTAATTTTAATTTAATCAAACACAGGTTCTTTTACACTCTAAAGAGATTCTAACCTTACAGTATTTGCCTAAACCAATTCTCATAATCTATTGTATAAGGCATACGGCTGTAAATGAGTGAATAACAAAAATGTTTCTCGGTTTTCTTACTAATACATATTGGTACTTAAGGATACATTTAATGTGGTAGAATATCAATTATTACTATGTGAATACAGTTGCCCCTTTACATGTGAAGCAATTAATTCCTAGTTTGAGCTCATATCTAGAATTTCTTGTATCTTGAACACATTTTCCCAGTCTCCCAAAATCATGCAAGTTGACCATGAATAGCTATAAACCACTTCTTTCTGATCACTAAAAACAAACTGAAATGATAATTGAACATAAAAATAGATTAATAAATAGAGTAAAAAGATAAATAGTAATATTAACAAAATAAAATGTGAGTTTATTATGGAGGAAGCCGGCGGTTTCTAACTTCATGAGTCGTGTGTGTGTGTGGGTTCTTCCTTTCTTACTTTGCAGTCACCACTGGCATTAGCACCTAATGCTAAGGTTAATCTTTTTTGGGCTTGTAGCCAGCAAGCTTCTTCTCCTCAGCAATGATGAATTTCCCAATGTGGCATTTATTTTCCAAAATAGCCCATCTCGTCACAGTTAAACACTTGATGAGGGATATATCCTTCTTCAGAAATTAACGCAACGTAAACTCTTCCGCGGCTTTGGTATCTGCACTTGCTGCTTTTCCATGCCGTACCACAGTGTGTATGCCAGTCTCTTTCGAGTACTCTGCTCTTTAGTGGGAGCGTCTGGAAATTCTCATACCTTGGATTTTCTCTTGTTTGTCGGGCAAAATTTTAGCTTGACATACAACTTGTAACTCGAATTTCTCGTACTTAGAGTAGCTTGTATGTAGGGAGGGGCAATCTATATTCATTTATTGAGGCTGGACGGATATACTGAAAGTTATGAATGAATTTCTTCGCTCTTCACAAAATCTTGATGTAAAAGTCTTTTACAAAAGTTGAGCCGAAGCTTAACCTCTGATACAGCTTGCCGAACTTTCTGCTCTATCGACACTTCTGACGAGATTAAGCAGCAAAGATGGGTTGCTCCTCTGTGACGCCTGCCCCCCTTTTGCGGCTTGCCTTTCGACCATTGTACTTATTTTCCTCACTAGCGCATGTGTGCCCTTTCATATGCACGACGGATTATCGTCACGCTGTGATTCTGTTTGTGTGAATGCGTATGCATGAGACGGCCAGCTTGTGTGAAAATGCCTTGTGCCACTGCTATTTGTCTCTGTGTTGATCACGTCCGTGGCGAGGAATTCAGCAGAGGCATAACAGAAGTGCTCTCACAAATGATGCCAGTCGCAATTGCATTGTCGCGTTCACTGTGAATGATAAACAAGCTCCTCCCCGCTTATTCAAGACACAATTTGTAATTGGAAAATCTGCTGCATTATGAATGTGTGATTTATTTTTGATTACCTTTCAAACAGCACCCTAAGTGCCAATCCGCCTGACTCATTGTATGTATTCATTTAAATAATTTAAATGTAATTAAAAACGCCATAAATCCTTATGTCATATGCCATTTGATTTATTTGACTATTGAAACATAATTGGAGTCAAACTATTGTAAATAATATTATTGGTAGACAATATTTTGATTTTCTTTTCCCTATAAATTGGCACGGCATCACAAAACATTAAAGGTGCGCCCTTTGATGTGTTCTTAAAAAATTGAAAGTAGAATATTTTGTCTATAAAGTATTTGATAACAATGCTTTTAGCTTAGTTTTTGCTAAGGTACAGTGCATCCGGAAAGTATTCACAGCGCTTCACTTTTTCCACATTTTGTTATGTCACAGCCTCATTCCAAATTGTATTAATTTAATCTCTTATCTCTCAAAATTCTACACAAAATACTCCATTATGAAAATGTGAAAAAGTTTTTTTTAACTTTTGTTGAATTTATTAAAAATAGAAAACTAAGAAATCACATTTACATAAGTATTCACAGCCTTTGCTTAATACTTTGTTGATCCACCTTTGGCAGCAAATACAGCCTCAAGTCTTTTTGAATATGATCCCACAAGTTTAGCACACCTATATTTAGGCAGCTTTATAAGTCTCAAGCTCAATCAGGTTGGATGGGAGACGTTTGTGCACAGCCATTTTCAGATCTCTCCAGAGATGTTCGATCAGATTCAAGTCTGGACTCTGGCTGGGCCACTCCAGGACATTCAAGGAGTGGTTCTGAAGCAAATCTTCTTGGCTGTGTGCTTTGGGTCGTTGTCCTGCTGAAAAATGAACCTTCGCCCCAGCCTGAGGTCTGGAGCAGGGTTTCATCCAGGATATCTCTATATATTGCTGCATTCATTTTTCCTTCTATCCTGACAAGTCTGCCAGTTCCTGCTGCTGAAAAACATCCCCACAGCGTGATGCTGCCACCACCATGCTTCACTGTAGGGATGGTATTGGCCTGGTGATGAGCGGTGCCTGGTTTCCTCCAAACATGGCGCCTTGCATTCACACATAGGAGTTCAATCTTTGTCTCATCAGACCAGAGAATTTTTGTTTCTCATGGTCTGAGTCATTCAGGTGCTTTTTGGCAAATTCCAGACGGGCTTCCAAGTTCCTTTCACTAAGGAGTGGCTTTCGTCTGGCCACTCTACCATACAGGCCTGATTGGTGGATTGCTGCAGAGATGGTTGTCCTTCTGGAAGGCTCTCCTCTCTCCACAGAGGAACGCTGGAGCTCTGACAGAGTGACCATCGGGTTCTTGGTCACCTCCCTGACTAAGGCCCTTCTTCCCCGATCGCTCAGTTTAGAAGGCCGGCCTGCTCTAGGAGGAGTCCTGGTGGTTCCAAATGTCTTCCATTTACAAATAATGGAGGCCACTGTGCTCATTGGGACCTTCAAAGCAGCAGAATTTTTTTCTGTATCCTTCCCCAGATTTGTGCCTCAAGACAATCCTGTCTCGCAGGTCTACAGACAGTTCTTTTGACTTCATGCTTGGTGTTTGTGCTCTGACATGCACACTCAACTGTGGGACCTTATATAGACAGGTGTGTGCCTTTCCAAATCATGTCCAATCAACTGAATTTACTGCAGGTGGATGATCAGTGGAAAAAAGATGCACCTGAGCTCAATTATAAGCTTCATGGCAAAGGCTGTGAATACTTATGTAAATGTGATTTCTTAGTTTTCTATTTTTAATAAATTCAAAAAAAGTAAAAAAAAAAAAATTCACATCGTCATAATAGAGTATTTTGTGTAGAATTTTGAGATAAGAGATTACATTAATACAATTTGGAATGAGGGGGTAACATAACAAAATATGGAAAAAGTTGTGAATACTTTCCGGATGCACTGTATATCCGAAACACATCAGGAAAGGGGGCAGGGGGAGTGGAGAGTTATTTCATGATCGTGCTCGCAGGTTTCTGTTACTGTAGCTAGAAAATGGTAAAAGTAAGAAAAAGCCAGTTTAAAAAAACAGTCCAGACACCAACCTATACCTCCAAGAAGATTAAAAAGAAAAGGTTTTTCGAGCGCATCTAAGATATGCACGTACTAGCATGCGGCACACAAGCAGCTACATAGGTTGCAAAGATGATTGAGGCCAGAAGATGGTGTCAGCATGTAAAACATTTTATATAAAATGGAATGGTTTAAAACGAATACTATAAAGGTGTTGGAATCCCTAAGCCAAAGTTCACACCTCAATCCTTTTAGATATTTTGTCGATAGTCTTAATACATAATAAAAATATAAATATAACCTCTACAAGAGCCAATATTTTTCCATTTTTTATTTGTTAGCACAATATTAAATATTGGATAATTTTTTTTTTTTTTTTTTTTACGATTGTCGCTCACATGTTGTTGGTTCTCAGAAATTGATTTGAGTGTTTTATAAGTTTGAAGCCTGAAATATGGCAATATGTCAAAGTTCTTGGGTGGCCCAATACTTTGGCGAGACACTGTACATGGTTTGAAGAATCCACCATGTCTGCTTGAGCGTTTACATCTCTGAGGCATTGTAGCAAAGTGACACTTTATTACACGTCGTAACTCCTCTATATGAATCCTTCAGTGCTCCTTCACTTTGCTGTGTGTAGTTTTATGGAATTATCCATCTTTTTTTTCCTCTCATTTTTATGATATCTGAAAAGTTACAAAAAGCCGAGTTGAATTGGACACAGTTGATGTGGCGAGATCACATTTTTTCCCATCCCCTATTGGCGCAAATTAAAATCAGTAGCTCGTGCGAGAGCAGCGCTGTGTTACCTCATAATTCCCAGGCCTAAACCTTCATCTGCTGTGGTGACCTCCTGCTTGTGAAAAAAAGCGTGAAATTAAACAATTCCCCTGCGCCACAGATCCCTCGAGGCCCGTCGCATTGGACTTGATAAACTTCTGGTTGAGCGAGCAGTGAACTTTCACCCCGGCCGGCTTGGCTGTGTGTCTTCAAGCGAGCCAATGAGAGAAGGCAAGTCAAGCTCAGCAAGCCTCCACAGCTTCCCTGAAAGAAGGAGCAGTCAAGTGTAAAAACAAAGTTATTTCCACATACTTCCACAGCTTCACAAAGGGGATAGTCGGTTTCCTACAGAACTGTTTCTGTCTTAAGAAAATGTAGTAAACAAACGTTCTACAGTGGTACTTCTTCATACGAGCTTAACTCTCTTCTTAGTCTTAGTTATTAGCTAAAAAGGCCCGTGTTAGCGAGCCAGTGGCGACTGATAGGTCAACTGAAAAGTTTGCCAAAACAATAAAACATGAATAATTTTTTCTCATCCCTTGATTATTTCGTTAGGCTTCTTTATCCATGAAAATATTGCTTTTTCTATTTTTAGTGATCCCCTCAGGGGGAGAGAGGCAGCGAGAGAAGAAGGCACAGGGGTGAACCTTGTTATCACAGGGGCAACGTTGGGAGAGGATCGCTTCCATTTCTGAGTCTGAAGCATCCACCTTCACAATGAACTGACAGGATAAGTCCGGCTGGGTCAGTATCTGGGAAGAAACGAACAGCGTTTTGAGTTAGGAACAGGCAGCCGTATTGGGGGGTTGAAGAAAATAACGTATTTTATCCTGCCAATTTTGGCTGTAATCCCAATTGTCAACGTAATCATGGATTGCTGATGTAGATGAAGGCTGCAGAATCCTGCACTGCTACGTATAAGCAACACTCAAATAAAAGTGGGGAAAAGTACTAAGAATGTTGTTTATTTGGTAAAAATAAACTTGTTTAGGGGTGGCACAGCGGCTGAGTCAAGTGTGTGGAACAGTTCTGAGGTCATGGAATTAAATCCAGCAACCAGCCTTCCTGTGCAGAGTTTGCATGTTCTCCCTGTGCTTGCGTGGGTTTCTTCAGGGCACTTCGTTTTCCTCCCACATTCCAAAAACATGCATGTCAGGTTAATTGGCCGGTCCAAATGATCCCTAAGTGTGAATGAGCGAATGAGTTGTCTGTCTCTGTGTGCCCTGGGCCTGGCTGGCAACCTGTTCAGGGTGTCCTCTGCCCTCTTCCCAATGATAGCTGGGATTGGCTCTAGAACCCTACGACCCTAATAAGTGGTGCAGATAATGGATGAAGGGATAAACTTGCTTACACAAACGATATTTGTTTTTATTCTGCATAGTCTGTCTTGCTGTGAGTAAATAGGTGCCGTGTTGCGTTTGTAAGGTTAAATATCGCTTGATAAGGAGGATTTCCAATCATTAATATGAGGAAGAATTGGCTGATTTTGACAGGTATGATTTCGAGAGACTGTTAATGATTTCTAAGCACTTGCTGTACACTTAAAGTTAATATAACTTCAAATGAAGGTATTGCACAGAGAATAGTTTTTTTTGCAGCATCATATTTCTTGCCTGTAGTAGTTTGCTTGCGCAAACTGGACGAGCTGAGGCTGGTGGTAAGCAGTGACAAGCGGTGAGCAGTTTCGAGCGGTTCATAATGGTAGCCTCTGGGACTGGTCTCGACCTGGATTTTTCCATATTGTGCGCAGCAAGATTTTTGTTCCAAATAAAACTCGTCTGATGAAATTATTGTGTTTAGAGGTGCTTGTATAGAGAGGTACCATTGTATCTGCTAATTTCTACATGATTTTCACCCACTCGTCCAACAGGGTGTGATGGAGAACCAAATGTCTTTTTTTCCTTATAAGTGCCCACTGCTTCCACAATAGTATAGTATCTGTTATCATCTAACATTTGCTCCTCCTTTGTGCAATTCTGTGTGCGCCCCTGCATCTGTCTTGAGAGGGTATCTTATGTGTTGTCCTCGTGTTTGTTATTTTTACCTTTCATCTTGGCCGTATTAGTGTCTGTAAAAAAAACTCTGATTCATAGGGTAGGATATTTGTGCTCATTTCGAAGATGTTTTTCTTATTTTCCTAGAGAAAATAAGTTAAAATATCTTTACGTATGTGTTTTTTTTCAGTGGTTAGTTATTGCTACATCCAGAACACTTACTTTTAATTAATGGATAAATTAATATAAAAAATAAACATTAGGTAGAGATGGTGTTATTCGCTTTTGAATTGTTCAAATTTTAAAAGAATGAGTTATGAGTGAGTTTTCTTTTTGTGTGCATGTAAGATGCAGTCGGTTTACCATAAGCGTGTATTATGGTAAATGGGGTCCACAGTTCATCTTCACGGTTCCCTTAACTGTCATGATTACTCATTACACTCACTTGTGCCTGCTTATTTGGCGCCAGCTACTGCTGGTTACCTGATTGGGTCCCCGTCATATTTAAGCTCAGTTGTTTTACTCGCCTGTTGTCAGTCCGTCAGCGAACCTCTGTTTTCACAAGGCAAGCGTTTTTGACTCTGACTGCTGTCGGTCCCGTTTGTCACCCGTTTTCCACTCGCCCGTTCCTGATTTCCCCGTTTGCCTCCTGCTACCACCCGTTTCTTGACCCCAACCACCTTTGATCTCCCGTCCCGGCTAACGACCCTTTTTTTCCGTCTAACCACTCTACGAACTCCCACTCCGGAAGATTCGGAAGATCCACTTCGGAACGCCCGTGAGCGGCTTGCTTCCCGCGTCCAGCGAGAACCGGATTGCTGGCGCCGCCTTTCTTCTATATTTCAATAAAGTTGTGAGTAATGTTACGCATCTGGGTCCTCCTTCTGTTCTGGACGTGACATTAACTACCTAGATTGTAGGGCCACCACTTCCTGTGGTCTGTCTTGGGGAAGTACAGCCTAGCGGCATCCATCCTGCTTCCCCAACACATATGAAAGGACGCCACATGACTTAGTCATTCGTAGACTCAATTTACTATCAATCTACAGATGATAACAATGAATTCAATTTAAAAACTATTTATTCAGATGTGTGTATGGCTTTAAAAGGTGGGATCTTGACTGCTGAATGACGTAGGCACCAGTGAGTTTCATTGAAAAAAGAAGAACGTTGATTATAATCTGGGTAGTGCAAAATAAAGAACTTACCTCCGACAGAACTGTTGCTCACAGGATATGTAAGCACTGTGAAAAAAAGGCAATTAAAAGGTTTTGGGAAATAAAATTAACAAAAATATTTTTCCAGATTACTCAAGATTTTTCTTTTGGACTTTCGCAAATCTTTTTTAATTGCATGATGTTAAAGGAATATGATCTGTTTTTATTTGAAAGTCTCCGAAACAGCAAAACCGATTTTTGTGAAAATTTACAAAGTTGTACTGTGGGTCTCCGCGAGTGTCTTTAGCTAGGTTTCGTAACCAGGAACTTTCAATAAATATCAACAAAATGATAAATATTTGCTTTCATGTGATCTTCAACTCCAACTGGCGGCCAAATTGGGTACTGCAGCTCCCGACCACCGACCACTCTAAGCAGCCAAAGGCAATGCCGGGTCATTTTGCTTGTCTTGCTTTATTTTGTTAGTTTTTTTGTCTGCATATTTTTGTGTTTTGGCTTCTTCAGGTTGTATGCTTTAACAGTATGTCGCATAAATCTTCAATTATTGTGGCTCAATGGGGCTGGACTAAAGAATGTGACACAATTGAACTATGGATAAGCCCCACCCTCAAACATGATGAGCCAATCACAGTGTGCGTAGCAAACCCAAAGGCTCAGAGATTCTGAGTTCCCTCTTCCATAGAAATGAGTTGCAGTTTGTCAGTTTTCTTGTATTTTTTTGTGTTTTTTTTCCTGACCTTACAAACTTTATAATTGTCAAATGATGTGCATAGGAGTACATGCAAATCTCCTACGATGGATCCTGAGAAGCAAGGCGATGGTGTGTATTTTCCACCCGTCCAAAATTACATTAAAATCAAGACAAGTGTCTGCTTTGGATAAAAGTACTACTGTATGTAGTCGTCCACAGCACCAACTCAAAGTGGATAATGTTATCTACATCTGTTATAAGGTGAATCAACATTTTCACTTTGTTGGAGAGAAATATAAAGTAATTTATAATGTAGCATCTGTCACGTTTGGTTGACATTAGCTTATATGGCTGCGTTCTACATCACATCATTTTGTTTACCGGGAATTAAATGTACTTTGGTAAACAAACTTGAAAAGAATTTCTTTTTAAGTATGCTAAGGTGGAGCTTAAGCTAGGTTTAGATGAATAAAAGCTAGTAGCAATCACAAAGCCTATGACATCTCTTAGCCCACAGTGCATAAACAATGAAATGAAATGAAATGGAATGATCTGCTTTTATATAGCGCTTGTCAAGTAAAGACTTCCCAAAGTGCTTTAGAATGTGCTTCACATTTCCCAATAGCGGCCGTGCAGCCATGTAAAGGTGCTAACCTGCTTATTGGGGGTATTAGTGGTTCAGTGTCTTACCCAAGGACACTTCGACATGTAACACGGAGGAGCCGGGATTTGAACTGTGATCTACCTCCTGAGCCACTGCCGCCCCAATGCTGACCCTCTAGCTTGATGTTTAGTATGGTGATGACAACAAGATGAGGTTTATCCTGTTTACATTGTCACCTGTTTATTTCTGCCTGGAGCTGGAGCTTTTCATTGAGCTTTTCAACAATTACACAATTAACATTACCCTTCAATGCATAGTCAAGGCCCCTCTGATGACTTTGAGACGATATGGGATCTTTCTGGTCCCAAAAAGCAACAATTGTCAGTCGTGGTGTCAGGTTTGGTTTTCTCTTTCTCCCTCTCTTTCTTTCCCTTACCTTTTTTGGTAATTTCTTCTTTGCTCTTTGACCTGGTGTCACTTGCTCATATTGATTCCTAAGGACCTCTCTGCTCACTAACCAAGCACTTTTTTGGGCACGTCCGTGAGTTCGTTGCTACTGTTGGCTCGTTCTTGCGTTGTCTCAGCCTTGTTTGTTTACAGTGTACCGAATCCTTGCCTCCTTTCTCGACCACGAAATCCGCCTGCTGAACATTTGGACCTTCTCTTTTGCCAAAGTGAGTTTACTGGATGGCCTGGCCCTGGACCACGACATATGCAGATACTTTTGCCTCAATGTTCTGTATCAGAATTTTACACTACATTATTATATATCATTGTCATAATGACATTTTGTCAAGACCGGAACTGAGACAGTTTCTCACAAGTTTTATTGGAAGAAAGAGAAAGGGTTGCGCCCACGATCCGGGGATTGCTGGACGCGGGAAGCAGGTTGCTGTGAACGTGGAAGTGGATCTTCCGTGGCGAGCGATGGCGGTGTTGGGAACGGGTCAGTAGGGACAGGCGGGCAGAAATGTGGTCGGGTCGGAAGCGAGTCATAAGCCAGGAAAGGAGAGTAGACGTGGTCGGGGACAAAACAAACGGTAGACGTGGTCAGGATCAAAAACGGGTCGAAGCCGGGGGAGCAAAAAACAGGTGGGGGTCGAAAAAAGCTTGACTGAGGTTCGCAGACGGACTGACAAAAGGCGACAGACAGGAGTGGGTTTAGATAGGGACAGGGAGCCAATCAGAGTCCGAGGCAGTTGGCGCCAAAGGAGCGGGTACAGGTGCTTCACATAAGTAATCATGACACATTTGGCATTTGGATTCTATTTAACACAAGTTACATAATTACTTTTTCCACATTTTGCCTAAAATATTCCCGTTCCCACAAAACTATTTTATACAGCTGATGTTATATTTTATTAGTTTATTTTGCTGTTGTTGTTGTGCTCTCTTCAGCCCCTTGAGTCTTTTTGTGATAAAAGGCTTTACAAATAAGTAACACTTGACTTAACTATCACCTGTGTAGTCAAGTCAAGTCATGTTTTTTTGTATAGCCCTTAATCACAAAGAGTCTCAACGGGCTGCCCAGACCACAGATTATTGCAAACCACAGACTAGGATTACACCATACCCTGATCTAAAACCTACATAAGGGCAAGGAAAAACTCAAAAACCTCAACATGAGGAAAATGGAGAAACTTTGAGAAGGGACCGCACATGAGGTAATCCCCCTTCCAGGATGACCAGGCTTCAAAGGATGTTGCAATAACAAATAATACACAGATATTGTCAACATAAAGTATAGGGTATTCATATGCTATAAAATAGAAGTGTGTTTTAAGCTTAGATTTAAACTGTTCCACTGAGGTTGCAGATCGAATCTCAGGAGGAAGAGCATTCCACATCACTAGGGCCTGAATGGAGAACGCTCTCGAACCTGCGGATCTGAAACTGGACCGAATAAACGACCCATTGTTGCTTTTATCCTTGCTCCTGCATTTTGCTTTCGCGCCACCCTGATAAGGTCCTTGACATCAATTGCCTCCTGTGAAATGTGTCCAACTGTGACACTTGCTACAGCCCTCTTCACAGAAAGTTGAATGCTTCTCTGAGTGAGGGAGGGGGGCGGGGCGAATAGATCATGTGTATTGAACAAGTTTTCCGAAATCTAACTTGTATTTCCTATGCTTATTATTTCATGTATATCAAAATGCATTCTCACACTCAGAGGTCTTCAAGCTGAGAGCTACGTTTCTTTACTTATTAGCGCAAAGGGCACCTGGTTTGAAATGCATTTTTAAAATAACAATATCATGTTATTAATATGTCATTACCAGTTTAATTATTGAAAGGAGGGTTGGACTCAGTCAACAACTAAAACATATTATACTAAAAAATGACAAGTACGTAGGAATGATGAGCTATGTTCAGAACCGATCTGCGGGCATCTCAGCTGTCCTTAGGGGGCACCCTGTTGCAGACCCTGTCATGTCGTGTCATGTCATGTCCCTGGCCATGCCCTCTTGGTACCGGCTGTAGCAGATTTTCTAATTTGCGTGTGTGCTTCTTAGGGACGGGTTTTGGGGATTGCCGGTTGCGGGTTCATTGCATTACTTTGCATTATTCTGTTCTGTTTGACTTGAGGAAACCTGTACTTGCCCGTTCTGAGTAAAAGCCTGTTTTGTGAGTATTCCTAGTCTAAGTTCCTGTTTGCCTGTAAACCTGTTTTTGTATTAGTCCCTGAGTGCTGGACGACTTTTATTTCCTTAATAAACTGATCCTTAACGCGAATGAGTTCACCCTTCCTGCCTCCTGCCTCCGATCTGGTCCGATCTCGTGACAGAATGAACCCGCCAAGATGTGAACTCAGCGAACGATCCCAACAAAACTTGGGGAGAGCTGGAGGACGCCATTTGGCAAGCGCCCAGTGAGGTCACATTCCTTGGCCATTCGAACCACGACCCCGCCCGTCGTGGCCATTGCTGTGCCTCGAATGGGGTCCCCGGGAAGATTTTACGCCGACCTGTCCGACTCTCCTGCCTGCCTGTCCGACTCTCGTGCCTGCCTGTCCGACTCTCCTGCCTGCCTGTCCGACTCTCCTGCCTGCCTGTTGACTCTCTTGCCTGCCTGTCCGACTTTCCTGCCTGCCAGTCCGACTCCCTTGCTTGCCAGTCCGACTCCCTTGCTTGCCAGTCCGACTCCCTTGCTTGCCAGTCCGACTCCTTTGCTTGCCAGTCCGACTCCCTTGCTTGCAAGTCCGACTCCTTTGCTTGCCAGTCCGACTCCCTTGCTTGCCTGTCCGACTCCCCTGCCTGCCTGTCCGACTCTCCTGCCTGCCTGTCTGATTCCCCCTGATGATCGCCTGTCTGATTCCCCCTGATGATCGCCTGTCTGATTCCCCTGATGATCGCCCGCCGGACTCCCCTGATGATCGCCCGCCGGACTCCCCTGATGATCGCCCGCCGGACTCCCCTGATGATCGCCCGCCGGACTCCCCTGATGATCGCCCGTCGGACTCCCCTGCTGATCGCCCGTCCGATTCCCCTGATGATCGCCCGTCCGACTCCCCTGATGATCGCCCGTCGGATTCCGCTGCCGATCGCCTGTCCGACTCCGCTGCCGATCACCTGTTCGACCCCCCCCTGCCGAGCGCCAAGTCCGACTCGTCCGACGCCGATGGCACCTGCCTCTCCCTGTTCCTGCATGTTCGGAGGAGGGAGCGGGGTTGCCCTTATCGGGAGCGTCGACCCATTCCGGGGTGCGAGGTATTTATTTTCTTTTTTTTTGGGACCTCAGGAGCTGTTCCTTAAAGGGGGGGCTCTGTCATGTCCAGCATGATCGCCGTGGCGACCGGCTGGCCCGGCCCCCTTGGCACCGGCTGTAGCAGATTTTCTAATTTGCGTATGTGCTTCTTAAGGGTGGGTTTTGGGGATTGCTGGTTGCGGGTTCATTGCATTACTTTGCATTATTCTGTTCTGTTTGACTTGAGGAAACCTGTACTTGCCCGTTCTGAGTAAAAGCCTGTTTTGTGAGTATTCCTAGTCTGAGTTCCTGTTTGCCTGTAAGCCTGTTTTTGTTTTTGTCCCTGAGTGCTGGACGACTTTTATTTCCTTAATAAACTGATCGTTAACGCGAATGAGTTCACCCTTCCTGCCTCCTGCCTCCGATCTGGTGACAGACCCCTGCTCAAACTAGTTAAAATTCATGCCTTTGCACTCATTTGAGATTTTATCCTATTGCTCTCAGATTGAGTGTGCAACAAAAGAAGAAAATTCACACCGTTTCCTCAGAAACGTATCACAAGAAAGAACTCATTTTGGAAGAGTGATGTCCTCCCTCTGCTTTTTATATGTCCGTAATAATAGCAAAATAACTGCCCCACCCCTGATAAATGTCGGAGAGCAAATTAATAAGTGTGTGAAGAATGAGTCAAAGGTTGGCTTATTGATTCAAACACATTCACTAATCAGGATGGTTGATGGAAGATGTAAATTGCTTGTTGTTCAATTTGCCAGCGCTTGGCTTTTTCCCCTGTAATCAACAGTCCAAACACACACAGTGACTCTGAATAATTTGGCTGTGATGGAGAAATAAATAAAATTACAATCCTGATTGGGGTAACTGATTCATAGGAACACTATTTTGTAACAGAATCAACAGAACAACCCTTTCTTCATTCTGCTGCCAGTTGCTGCTCGCATCATTCAATGGACATTTTTTTTCCCTGGGGGCATTTGTGTGCTCCATTAGTGCTCACCCATGCCCATGACGGCTACTATTAACCTTGGGATTGTATGCATGGTTCCATATAACTGAAAAATGAGAGGGGCATTGTATAATTAGACTCCAGTTTTTTGGATTGTTTGTGTTTGCATGGGCGAGGAAAGATGGTGTTTTTATACTACTTTTTATGATTGCTAGTCATCAATTATTGTGTCTGTAAATGTGTGAAGATTCAAAGTGTTTATTGTCATATGCATAGTAAATAACCACGATTACCTGCACAATGAAATTCTTACTTTGCTGTCCACACAGTTGCCAGCGAAATAAACAACGGAACTATACTGGACTGTCTCAGAAAATTAGAATATTGTGATAAAGTTCTTTATTTTCTGTAATGCAATTAAAAAAACAAAAATGTCATACATTCTGGATTCATTACACATCAACTGAACTATTTCAAGCCTTTTATTATTTTAATATTGCTGAATTTGGCTTACAGCTTAAGAAAACTCAAAAATCCTATCTCAAAATATTAGAATATCATGAAAAAGTATACAAGTAGGCTATTCAACTAATCACCTGAATCATCTAATTAACTCGAAACACCTTGCGAGGGTTTCCTGAGCCTTAAAAACACTCAGCTTGGTTCAGTAAACTAAATCACAAGTATGGGGAAGACTGCTGATCTGACTGCTGTCCAGAGGACCATCAATGATACCCTCCATCAGGAGGGTAAGACACAAAAAGAAATTTCTCAAAGAGCAGGCTGTTCACAGAGTGCAGTTTCAAAGCATATCCACAAAAAGTCTGTTGGAAGGGAAAAAAGTGGCCGGAAACGCTGCACAACCAAGAGAGATGACCGCAGCCTTAACAAAATTGTTAAGAAGAGTCGCTTCCAGAATTTAGGGGAGCTTCAAAGACAGTGGGCTGAAGCTGGAGTCCAGGTATCAAAAGCCACAGTTCACAGACGTGTCCGGGAAATGGGCTACAATAGCCGTATTCCCATGGTCAAGCCACTTCTGAACTCAAGACAATGGAAGAAGCGTCTGACTTGGGCTATGGAGAAGAAGCACTGGACAGTTGCAGAGTGGTCCAAAGTCCTCTTTTCAGACGAAAGCAAGTTTTGCATTTCATTTGGAAGTCAAGGCGCCAGAGTCTGGAGAAAGGCTGGAGAAGAGCAAAATCCAAGTTGCTTGAAATCCAGTGTGAAGTTCCCACAGTCAGCAATGGTTTGGGGAGCCATGTCAGCTGCTGGTGTTGGTCCACTGTGTTTCATCAAGTCCAGAGTAAATGCAACTGTGTACCAAGAGATTTTAGAGCACTACATGCTTCCATCTGCTGAAAAGCTCTATGGAGATGAGGATTTCATTTTCCAGCATGATCTGGCACCTGCCCACAGTGCCAAAACCACCAGTAACTGGTGCACTGACCATGGCATCACTGTCCTTGATTGGCCTGCTAATTCCCCTGACCTGAACCCCATCGAGAATTTGTGGGGTATAGTTAAGAAGAAGATGAAAGACACCAGACCTACAAATGCAAATGAGCTGAAGGCCGCTATCGAAGCATCCTGGGCATCAATAACACCTCAGCAATGCCACAGGCTGATTGCCTCCATGCCACGCCGGATTGATGCAGTAATCAGTGCAAAAGGATTCCCAACCAAGTACTGAGTGCATCAATGGACATTTTCAAATGTTTGATTTAGTTTTGCTGTTATAAAATTATTTTTTTTACTTGGTCTGAGGAAGTATTCTAATATTTTGAGATAGGATTTTTGAGTTTTTTTCAGCTGTAAGCCAAAATCAGCAATATTAAAATAATAAAAGGCTTGAAATAGTTCAGTTGATGTGTAATGAATCCAGAATGTATGACATTTTTGTTTTTTTAATTGCATTACAGAAAATAAAGAACTTTATGACAATATTCTAATTTTCTGAGACAGTCCAGTATTTTGTACATGTATACATAAAAGAATATTACGAATATTAAAAAGGTGAAAATACAAGATTATTCAAGATGAAAGGTGGAGCCAGCAAACACGTCTGCCAAGGGGGCGCCATGTTGCATAGTGTTGTGTGCAGTGTTGTGCGGCCAACAGAAGAGAAGCAATCGATAACAGTTTCTAGTTACTTCATTTCAAAAGTAATTCAATTACCCACGGCTTATTGACACCAAAAAGTAGCGTGTTACTCTGAGAGTGGAGTCACAAATTCCTTTATATAATTGCACAGAAGCCGACTCTATAAAACACCTATAAAATAGCCACATAATAACAGAAGTCTAAGAAGATGTGTGCACCAACATCTGGAAGCAGTAAACCATTCATATTTCTTGGCTTGTGCAATCTTGAGAGCTTGCAAACATTCAGATGATATACTCCATATCCATGTTGCCTCTGGGCTTCCCAACACGCAAAAATCTTGCTACAAGTGATGCACAACCAAATATCAGCATATAAACTGAATCCCTGATTTTAGTATTTTATATTGGTAGTCGGCTCAGGTGCATATATGGTAGGGAGAGAATGTGTAGTATATGCAGAAAAATTCATAGGCCCTGCCTGAGACGGCGCCACCATAACTATATTGAGTTGTATTTTGAAGGTATATATGGACACCCTTCAGAGATTTTCTCTGGATCCAGGGATGTATGTGACAACATAAGTGAAACATGATTACTGAACAATAAGAAGACACATAATTAACGTTCTGCATCTATAAATTAGCGTAGTAACAAGAGTAGACTTACAAAATGTTATTAATGTGTATAGAATTTGTTACCATGAAAAGTAATTGTGTTCCAGGAACACTGGTGAGAACTCATCGAAAACATTCTGACTTTGCTAAGTTAATTATGAAATGTCAGAACTTTTAGCAAAACAACAGTGAAGGGAAAAGCAAATGCTCATAGTTTACATGGAATTCAGCAGTTGAAAAAAATAAATTATGTGATTATTGACGTGTGTCTGTAAATTTGCTTTATAGGACGTTCTGAATTTGGGGTTGCCAGGTCCTGCTTAGTATAACTTTTGGGCGTAACTGCCATTTTTCCACAATCAATATTAGTGAGTAAAAATGTAAGTGGGTCTGATACTTAATTCTACTTTCATATTCCAAAAATCACTTACAATGCTAATTAAATGCATTCAAACGTTTCTCTTTTTTTGACGGAAACGGATCAATACTAAAGCAATCAACCGTGGTTCCAATAGCTTGTAAACTTGCCTTTTCAGCAATTTCATCAAACCTCTGATAAAGACTTTTTGACCCTTTGATTTAGTTCCTTGTTTCAAAATGGCAAGCTTCTCCAATTGGTTGGAAACTCATAGCAAAACAGCCTGTGATCTTTTAGCTTCAGATGGGAGTTGATAATAGGACCGGTCAAAGTTTCCATTTAAATTAATCCATCCATTATCTGCACCACTTATCATCAGTAGGGTCGCGGGGTGTGGGAGCCCATCCCAGCTGTTTTTAGGAAGTGGGCAGGGGACACCATGAGCTGGTTGCCAGCCAGTTCCAAGGCACACAGAGACAAACAACTCACTCGCACATTCACACCTCGGGACAATTTGGACCGGCCATGACATGTATAATTTCGGAATCTGGGAGGAAACCTAAGTGCCCGAAAGAATCGCACGCAAGCACGGGGAGAACATGCAAACTCTGCACAGGAAGGCGCCAACCTGCTTATTGGGGGCATTAGGGATTCAGTGTCTTGCCCAAGGAAACTTCTACATATAACATGGAGGAGCTGGGATTCGAACCTGCGATCCCCAGACGCGCGCGCTACCTCCTGAACCAATGCCACCCAAATGTATTTTTGGGTTGATTGAATGGACTTTGATAATTTGATGACCGGATTGGTTGTTTAAGATAAATCAATAAATACGACGTTGGGACAGTTACTCAGTACTTGAGTCCTTTTTTCACCAAGTACTTTTTTACTTTGAGTCAAGTAAGTGTTGGGTGTCTACTCTTACTTCTACTTGAGTGATATTATTCTGAAGTAACAGTACTTTGACTTGAGTAAAATGTTTGGCTACTCTACCCACTTCTGCCGGTCTGTTACCTGTAGTAACACAGTTATAAATATTATCCTATTACTAATCTATTATTAGTAGTCTATGAGTTGAGTTTGAAGTGTATATCTTGTTTTGCATCTGCTGTGAATGTCAGTCTGACTGGGGTTTCAGGAATTTTGCTTCAGGTTTTCTGTGTATTAGGTAAGAGATGGGATTTAACAAGGCTTTTTTTGTCCCACTCCCTTTCGGGCATTCTGTTTTGATTGAAGTTATATTAACATGTGTTCACAAGGAACATTGCTGCCTGTAAAGAATAAATAAATGAATAAATCAATCAAATAAATCGTTGATCCCCACATTTATGAAAAAATTCTCCTTTCGCTCCCTTTTAGATCCCTCGTTAGCTTCTGATTTGGGTGACTTCCTTTAGGTCTTTTTCAATCAGCTTCCCTTTAAGTCAACTCGCCCTAATGAAAACATTATTGTCTGTTATTTGATGTTTCCGCCCTGTGCCTACCAAAGTACGTAGCCGAATCTAATAGCCCAATGACTGTCTGTGCGTACACAAGCTTTTTTAGAATGTAAGTTATTTTTACTATATCAAGTTATTATTTATCCATGGCTCAGTACAACAAGAGCACAACTGTCAATAAAACTGTGTGGAACAAATACTGCACAAGAGAGAGAGAGAGAGAAAGAGAGAGGAGAGAGAAATCAGCAGAGTAAGCTTGAGTTGATAGAATAATGCATGGTGTTAAATATTGCTATCCTGAATCCGTAAATCATTTTCTGAAGGATTCAATTCACTGAATGGACTCTGCAGTGACCCGGACTGCAAACATCCATAGTCTCATAAGAGGCCTTCATTTCTAAACCACTGATATTAATGATACTGCAAGCACGGACAGGATGCTTGATTTTCTTGGAACGCTTCCCATTTTATCATTTGATTACTCCTCCAACAGCACATGCGCACACGAGTATCCGCGAAAGCCATCACGCTCGTTCGGATTACCAGAGATAGGCGGTGTAATGAGGTGCCATAAAATCCAAATTAATAATTGATTTGAAGCCGGGCAGGAAACCAGTGCCAGATGCTCCCTGTCAGCTTCGCTCTCTTTTAAACACACAAAGCTGATGATGGGTGGGGTTGTGTACGCTATCACTCGTTTCATCAATAGAGTGGTACCTCTACTAACGAAAGTTTCGGGTTACAAAGTATTTGAACCGGAAATTACTGCCTCTTGTTATAAAGGCGTTGCAGGATACGAAGCCGCTCCAAAGGATTCCCGAATGTAAACAAACGAGCTGCGTGTATCCCAGCATGCTCTTCGTGTCACCCTCAAAGTTCAGAGTTCAGCGACGAAAATGGGTTCCGGCAAAATGGCGTGGAGGAGGACGCAGCTATCATTCAATCGGCCCAAATTAAAGATTATTGCTTGGTTCCCTTTTCCATTAGGGTCGCCAGGGCACTGCCGTGTGTTGGGGTAGTACATCCTTGTAGCGCCCATCCCTCTCCAGGCCAACATATGTTTCCACCCTGCACTACGAAATCATGGTGCAATGGTCGGCACACAAATAAATACTGCACAAATCTTTAAAGATATTTTGACAAAATTCCATGAAGTCTTGGAATTTATGGGAAGGAACCACTCGTAAAAAGTGTTGACAAGTCGGGCTATTGTTCATTATGATGACGGCCTCGGGCATTTCCAACAGATTGTCAAAAGCTGGCAAAAGTAAGCATCATTTGATCAGTTTTTCAAAAATGCAAGAAAAAAGGTACATGCACATTTTTATTATTTATTTAGACTTTGTTTTTTTTTACATTATGTGCCTCTCAATTTATATTTATTGTAAGGTAATCTAATTCATAAACAAATAAACAAGTATTTTTTTTTATGTTTTGATGCTCTTGTATTATTCATAAAACAACAACACATTTGACTTTTGCTTGGCTTAAAACAGATTAGCGCATTTGCATTTAAAAAGCGGCTCTCCTTAAGAAGTTTTCAGGTTACAAAGATATTCCCAGAAATAATAAAATTTGTGAGTAGAGGTACCACTGTACTTAAGTTTGTACGTATGTGAGACAATGATCACAAAGGTAAAAGCAACTCTCTGCAAAATTAAGAACAGAAAGAGGTCCCAAATGCGTAACGTTTACCACAAGTTTTATATTGAAAGAGAGAGGAAGGGCTGCGCCCAAAATCCGGTATTCGCTGGACGCGGGAAGCAAGTCGCTCTCGCACTCGGATTGCGATCCAAACACGGAAGTGGATCTTCCGTAGTGAGCGATGGTGGTGTCAGGGACGGAAAAACTGGTTGGTAGCCAGGACTGGGAGAGCAAAGCGTGGTCGGGGACGGAAACGAGTCATAAGCCGGGACAGGAGCGCAGACGTGGTCAGGATCAAAACACGTAGTAGCCGGAGACAAACGGGAGCAAAAACGGGACAGGCGGGAGTCAGGTTCGAAAAAGGCTTGCCTTGTTCAAACAGAGGTTCGCAGACAGACTGACAACAGCAGATTGACAGGGACTGGGTTTAAATAGGGACAGGGAGCCAATCAGAGCCCGCAGCGATTGGTGCCAAATGAGTGGGCACAGGTGATTCACATCGATAATCATGACACACCCCTAGTTTGCAATTTTCTGTTTTTGCAATACAGATGCTTACATTGTGATTGTATTGATTTGACATTTTTTCCTCCAAGATTTATTTTGATTCTTTCCTTATTTTGTATTTTTCTGTGTTTTGACACTTGAATTCTGCTACAGAATATTCTTGTAAACATCTCAAACAAGAAGGTACTCGAGTTGCTTTAATTTAGATTTAGATTTAATAAGTGGCTGAAAGTTTTACGACGAAAATGTTCTCCACACTTTTTATAAAATAATTCCATGGAATTCCTCGGTACACTCCGTTGCTTTCCCCTTACTCTTTGTCGGGTATACTGCAAAAAAATTGGGCCCTTCAGATCAGATACACTTTCTATGAAACCAGAACCATGGAAACAGGGCGACGTTGATTTATATGCATACAACAAACTATCTTGCAGATGATATGTCATTTCAGGGTTCATGCTTGTTCTCTCAAGTATCTTGGGGAAAAAGGGACCGAAAACAAATTGGGGAGCGTAACCAATGAGTGGTGCTCCAGCATGCACACTGACATGAGATGTTTTTACATTGGACGTGGTCGTAGTTGTCATGGGGACCGATCGACATGCCATGGTTACGTCCACATGTTCCACACACCGATCCGGTAAGTGTCCCGTGGAGAATATTAAAAATGAGCTGCAGGTCAGACACCACTTGTAAGGGGGTGCGTAATGAGAGTTGCTATTAGTAAGCGCCAAGTATCTGTGCCATGTCCAGTGACGCGTGCGTTTGGATACTAATTAGGGGAAAAAATGCTTCATCATTCTGCATCAATTAGTGCGTTTGATTCAATCCACCCCACGAACCCTTCGCATAAACATAAAAGTAGCATTCCTATTTTCAGGCTTGATTTGATATAATAACCTACTGTTGTTTTTTTTTAATAATTCCGCACGTCACCACCTCATCAAAGCAGATATTTTCTGGAAATGAAATGACTCCCCTTGCAGCTATTGTGGCTCTCCATCTGTTTTGCCCTCATTCAGTCATAAACGCAAAGGTCGAAACACGATGTCATACTTCCACCATTAAAATCTGTAAGTGCATCCTGCTAGTACAGGGGCCTCCAACGTGATGCTCGCAGGCACTTGAGTAGCCCGACTCGAAGGACTTTTCAGAAAATATATGTGATTTTCTAGGAAATGTTATTTCTAAATCGCTTGACATTTAGTGGTTGACAAAGCCTAGTTTACCCTGAAATATTACAAACTGGTAATAACATAATAATAAAATAGTAACAACATAGTATGAACACAACAAAATTCATGTCAAACCCAATTCTAATCAGTAACGAATGAAATATCTCACAGCTTCAAAGGATACACCATTAACCTAATACAATGAGCAACATTTTAATGCTGAGCTAGATAATTCTAAAGATGTGCATTGCTTATATTAACAGAAAAGTACCGGTAAGTTATAAAGATTGAATAAAATGTAGAATAATACTTTAAATGAGAACAATTATTTGTTTGATCCCAGCTACCTCCTGGTAATGTACTCAATAAAGCTCCATTGAAATCATAATTGTTATTATATGCTTATTATCTGTGACAACCTTACAAATCGTACTGAGTACTTATTTTATTTTGCTGTAAAAAATGTCAAATTATAGTTTTATTTGCTGGGATTTCTGCTATATGATAAATGATCTTAACTGTATTTTTATTTTATTAAAATGTCGAGAAAATTCCTTTAAATAATTTTGATTTGGTTCAGAATATAATTCACGGTTTTCCGACCGAATTATTTTGAAATGGTCTTCAATTATGTCTAGTTCATTGCTATGGATAATGATTGATCAGTCCAAAAGGAAAATGATATTGGCACCCAAATAAATACTGCACGTAATTTGATTCTAACGAACTATGTTTTATTTACGTGAGAAGGAACATTTAATAAAATGAAAGAATAAAGCTTTCTTACACAAGCTCTCACAGTGTAAGAAAGGGGGGGACTGGGAAAAGTCACTTCCTGTGGAGGCAGTTCTGTGGATATAGTCGGCTGGGGGCATCGTTCCTACAGAAATGTCGTGTAACTATTATTGGTGTCCATGCTATGATAATAATTAACACTGCACTCACTTGTTGTTCAGTGTTATCAATTAATTTAGCAAATTTTCTAACCTCCACAACCTTTCTGTCCTGTTTGTGAGTTTCTCCGGTTTTTGTTCCCGTGTAGTATCTCCTGTTTATTTTCGTTATTCTGATTTGTTATCAATCTTGTCGGTCTCTGGCTTCCTGTCCTTCCACGCCAGACCGGCTTCCTAACGCGCATGACTCCCCATTTCCCATAAAATAAAAAGCTTGTGTGAGAACATCACGCAATTGGGTCCTGTATCTGTTCTGGTTCTGACAGTACGGGCTGAGCACAGAATGGACCCAGCAAACACTCACATAAGCGCGGAGAGCTGTCAAGTGACATCACCGTCCTTCAGCTGCTGTACCAGCAAATTGAACAGATCGTGCGGCGTCTGCAGGAGAAATTAGCTTAGCTTACTGAGCTCCTGTCAACGGCCCCGACTCCCGGGGTCTCTTCTCCTACCGTGCTGTCGGATTTCCTACCCATTCGGCCCACGGACTCACCCGCCATGGCAATTGCTTTGCCTCGAATGGGTTTTTGGGGAAAATTTGGCGCCGATCTGTCCGAGGTCCCCGTCGGCCTCTCTGCCGTGCATGCGGCCTTTTTGCCGTGGCCGCCGGCCTCTCCTTCGCGGTCGTCGGCCTGCCTGGCTCGTCCGTCTGCCTGCCTGGCTCGTCCGTCTGCCTGCCTGGCTCGTCCGTCTGCCTGCCTGGCTCGTCAGTCTGCCTGGCTCGTCAGTCTGCCTGCACGTCTTCCAGCCGGACTCGTTCGTCTGCCTGCACGTCTTCCAGCCTGGCTCGTTCGTCTTCCTACCCAGCTCGTTCGTCTTCCTGCCCGGCTCGTTCGCCTGCCTGCCCGAGTCGTCAGTCTGCCCGCTAGTCGACCCGCCTGTCCGGACGGCCGTCGGCCTGCCTTGCACTGTATTTTGTTTTTTGGGCCGTCCCTTGAGGGGGGGAATTTTGTCATGGTTGCCATTGCGCTCAATTGGCTGCGCCTGTGTGTCACGGTCGCCATGGTGTTCAATTGGCTCTGCTCGTGTGTGTCACGGTTGCCATGGTGCCCAATTGGCCCCACCCGTTTGGTGCAGCTGCGGCTCGTTGAGAGATTGACTTTCTGTTTATATATAGCTCAGCACTCTCTTGCCTCAGTGTCAGCCCGTCAAACGAACTTCTGCCCCACAAGACGTGGGTTCTGACTTCTGACTCTTTTCCTGTTGGTATTTCAAGTCTGGTATGGTTTCCGTTTATTTGTGACCTGCTTAATTTCCGGTTCCAGTTTTGTTTCCGTCTGCACATTCTTGAGATGTCAACGTTTTGCTGGGAAAGTACTGATAAGAAAGGATACAGCTAGAAAACACCTAACTAAAATATGTGGATAAACATGATGCGCATCTACAATAACCAAATTAACAATGTGATCATCAAAGCAATGATGTGATGATCAAACAAAAAACTTACTATAGCTGGAAAACTCATGTTTGTGTCAACTTAGTGGGTGACCTATTTTAATAATTTAACATACCCCGTTCTCATCCTCACAGAAATTGTGAGATAATGAATTGCTCAGTGAGATAGACCGGCAATTTAGTTACCGACAGTCAATGACAATTGATATCTCAACATACTTAATAAAATAAGTTCTTTGAGAAAAAAATGGTGGAAGTAGGTTCTCATGGGTAATGAAAAATAAAGTGTAATTGAGAACTAAAAACACCCATTTAGGCTGTTGCTGCTTCTTAGCACAGACAATGGAATCCAGGCAACTGGGTATTTTTGTTTTGACAAAAAGCCTGATTTAAACCCTCATTATAACAAATGTTTCAAAACAGAAATTGGATGGCACAAGTTGTTGTCCCGTTTTACAGTTTGCCTCTCATCAATCTCGGGATGGCAAACTGCCGCATAGATCGCATTCTGCTGGACGCTAACGTCCCAGTGACTGATTGACCACGGAGATAATTGGGTAATGGCGCAGGGAGAGACTTGCTTAATTACTTCCTTCATTTGATGGAATTGGAAGCAGCACCAAGGTGACATTTGGCTACATCATGTCTTTTTCCTTCGTCAATTTGCCACTCAAATGGCTGGGAAGAAGCATCGGCGGATGACATGAATTTTCCAATGCGGCGCCGCACGTTTTAATTGATGAGTTGAATTCATGCGCCGACATATGCTGCTCCAGTTTCCTCGCTTGTCGACACGCACATGGTATTTCATCACTGTAGACATAATATGCAAACGCGGCTGTAGCTAGCAGCGCCATTTGTCAGCGAGAAAACATTCAACTCTTATTGTGAGTCTGGCTGTCTACATAAGTCAGTTCATTGTCACGGCATAATGACGTACATGCACGTTTTTAACGGGGATTACGCATAATGTGTGTCCGCTGGTGGTATATCGATCACCGGAGACAAGACGGGGGACACGTATTTACGACGTCTGTCGCCAAATTCACTTTGGAATTCAAGACTCGGTTAAGCAGGGCGGAGAAAAATATGAAATATGCAGATCAAAGCCTGGTATAATGCAGCATTGGAGCAGAAGGATGTGAAAGGCTTCGTGCATTTTGTGACACAAACATTCTCGGAGCTTTTGGGAAATATCTATCAGAGGAAACATAATATTTTTGCAGATACGGGTAAACTGACTTTTTATTTTGTGATGAACAACTTCTATCACTGTGGTTTACTGAAAATTAAATGCATAAATGGCATTTTCACTAATTTCATTGATGAAAGATAGCGAGTATCGTTACGGTAAAACTGAAGTTATACCTCAAATTAATGGATATGCAATTTCATTTTTCAAGAACTGCAATCTTTCTTGTTAAAGAGGGCCCCTTTCTTCGAACACACCGGAATTCATTATCAAGATGTACTAGGGTTTTGCAGAGCGCTCTGATGAGCTGTTCTTTGGAATCTGGTGTTCTGGAGGAGTAAAACCAATTTCCTCTAATGCAAGGGTGGACAACTACAGGTTGTATTGTGTTAAAATATGTGGTTGATTGGCCAATCCGAGTGACCAATCCAATGTTTTCATTTATGAATAAAAATACATGCAGATATCTACATGTCACATTCTTTTACAGTAAATTTGTTTTTAATAAATATATAATTTTATCACATACGTTTTGAAATAGAATTAATATATTAGCTCCCTGTTTTAAGCACTAAATTGTATGTTTAGTGGTTTAGCAGTGTTTGAAATAACGTCTGCATCTTTTACGTCGGGCGTACAACTTACAAAACTTCTCCGCCCGGGTGGCCGACAACTTTTTCAAGGGGAAAAAAAGAAATTGTTTTCAAATCAAACGTTTGCCTCATTCCGATTTCGATATCTTCGTTCGGTTTGGAAATTGCGGAATTTCGGCCCGTTTAGCAATTTGCATACTCGGCAGCTCGAATAACTTTGTGCTTCCGGACTTTCCTGAGCGTTATAAAGTCGTGCATTTGCATATAATTTTCCAAAGTTGTTAAGGATATGTCAGAGTGTGCATTTCCTTATGCGTGAGAAGATAAGCAGCCTTCAGGCTTTAAGCATATTATTCCTCAACAGGAAGCAAAACAAGAACATGGCTCCATTCAATACAACATGGCAATCACCAATAGCAAAACGAAATACTGTGCGTGCGTAATGACGTCACACAATGGAAAACGTCTTACCGCAATATCACGAGTAAGAGCGCTGTTAAATTGACAAATCTTAACAAAAGTAGACGCACAGAGAACACAAGAAAAATGGATAAGTGGTTAGGAATCAAGCCAAAACCTCAGCCCCAAAATAAATATTCAAAGGAAGCAAAATTTATGACGCTACAAAACGTAAACGTACATTAAAAGTATCGTGGAAAGAGGAGTTCACGTGGCTTGTAGTAAACATTGCATGAATGAAGATGAGTAAACACAGGTACATACTGATGGCAGATGGAAAACAGCGATGTCATATCCATGCAATGAATGTTGTAAGTAGATTTATAATAAACTTAATTTTAAAGTGTTGTTCTGCTATATATTCTAATTATCAATCCTTGGTACTTTGCAACAATGGTTTTTTTTGCGATTATTCGTCTTATTGTGTTTCAAGTTGTGAAAAATGGGGCAGGCAACTTTAAGGCTGGGAAGGCAACATTTTAGAGTAGTATGCCCTGGTGTCTGGTAACTTTTTGTCACGAGTTTCAGACACTGGCTGTGGTATTGCTGTAGTTGGAATTTTTAGTATTTTATAGTATTTCTGCAGTTGGAATTTTGTATTATTTCTATAGTACTACAGTGGAACCTCGGTCCTCGACCATAATCCGTTCCATTTCTTTGTACGATCACCGAAGTCGTTTTTTCCCATTAAAAGTAATGTAAAATTGTTTTAATCCGTTCCAACACCCTAAATGTTTACCACGAAAGTAAACACGAAGCTAACCCAGGCTAATCGTACGTTCGCGTTAGCGTAATCTTCCGTACGAAAGATTACGCTAACATGAACGTGTAAAAATAAAAAAATCAGGTCGTTTACACGTCATTTAGCAACTTGTTGTGGAGACCAGTTAAAGGATAAAGAAAATAATTATGAGTAGGATTTCTTACCTTGGCGGTTGTCTGCAGAAGCCATGCTGTATTCCTTAAAGAAGGGAAACTCGCACACCTTCTTCATATTTTGCTATTATTTCTTTCTTAAATTCAATAGTTGTACCCACTACTCCTCTTTTTTCACCTGTAGCAACTTTGCTGTTTGCACCAACCTTCTTCCGAGGCATAATTAGGAGTTAAAACACTCCCTTCACCGCTTTTGAAAAACGAAAGCAGAGAAGGAGTGCGTGTTGCCGTGACAACAGTTCTTCACGAGGGGTGGGGGCAATCTACACTCGTACACCGCTCAGCTCAGCTAAACTCCGATTTTTTGAACGAAAAGCGAAGCAAGAATTTCTCTAAATTTTTGGTCGAGAACCGATTTGTTCGAACTGAGAGGCGTTCGAAAACCGAGGTTCCACTGTATTTTTGTAGTGTTTTTTTGTATTTCCATGGTGAACCTTTTTAGTATAGGCTTTTCTGGTGTATTACTGTAGTTGTATTTTTGTGGTGTATTTTATTGTATTTCCATTGTGAACTTTTTTAGTATATCTGGAGTGTTTTTTGTCATATTACTGTCGTTGGGTTTTGTAGCAAATTGATGGTAATATTTTTGTAGAAGTATTTTTCTAGTATTTTTGCCGTACTATTTCGGGAATAGTATTTTGGATTATTGAATTACTGTAGTTGTATTTTTAAGTATTCCCACAGCAGTATGTTGAAGTATTTTTGTAGTGTTTCTGTAGTAGTGAAAATTGTGAGAGACAGAACTGGAGTAGTCGTGGAACTGAGCAAGCGTGTTGATAAGAGAGTACTCGGTTGGTTTGGACACATGGAGAGGATGGATGAGGAGCGAATGTTGAAGAGGATCTACAGAGCAGAAGTCAATGGAAGGAGACCAAGAGGAAGGCCGCGATTGACGTGGATGGATGGTGTTATGAGTGCACTGCAGGAAAGAGGTCTGAATCTAGTGAAAGCTAGATCTATTGTTGGTGATAGGAATGAGTGGAGAGGTGTTGTGAAAGGATAGTGGGATGTTTGGGCTCGTTCTAAGGGATGGGCAGGGCACATGTATGATGCGGCAGGGGTAAACCAGTGAAAGCTGTCGGGCCCTGCTGTTGAACAAAAGAGTGTGTGGTGTCACTCTGACCCGAGTGGCATGGCCGCTTTCTGGTGTCCCATTTCATCTGGAGGGACGAAAGCATGACCAACTTGGGTGCCGAGGTGCCTAACTTGTTTGGGTGTTTGGGCAATTGGGTTGGCCATGGTCCAAAAATGCTCGTGTGTTTTTTTGCTATTCATTTCCATTTTATTTACTTTGTTATTGTATGTGTGTGTCTTGCTTGTCGGTCACCCCTCTTGAGGGATATGACCAAGGTAGATAGATAGATAGATAGATAGATAGATTTCCAAAGTCTTATTTTTGTAGCATTTTTGTAATATTTTTGCAGTATTCTTGTAGTAATATTTATGTAGTAGTATTTCTGTTGTATTTTTGTCATAAGATGTCTGTAGTAGTATTTTCTATTACACTAATACTGTATTCGTATTTTTGTAGTATTTCTGTAGAAGTATTTTTCAAGTATTTATACAATAGTATTTATGTATTTTCAGAAGTATTTCTGTTATATGTTTGCAGTACAGTATTTTATTAGTAGTATTTTTAGTTATTCTGTAATATTAATTTAGTTGAATTTTTGTCGTGTATCTGTAGTATCTCCACAGTGGATTTTCTTTGCAGTCTATCCGCACTATTTATGTAGTATTAGTATAGTTGTATTTTAGTAGTATATATGTCGTATTATTGCTGCAGCAGTAAATGTGGTATTTCTGTTAAACATAAAATAAAAAAATAAAAATAAAATTGTCATGTTGTCGTAATATAGTTGCATTTCTGAAGTATTGATTTATTTTTGTAAAATGACTGTAGTGGTATTTTTGTATTGCTGTATTTCTTAGTATTTCTGTGGTAACTATAACTGTATTTTTATTTTGGTAGTATTTCTATGGCATTTTTTTCTTCCCAGAATAAAAACAAAATGCTATAATGGGTCCTTGTTTTTAAGCACTAAATTTTCCATTTCGTTTTTAGTAATTTTGTAGCTTTTTTGTATCATTTCTATTATGTTTGTTGCAGACACACAAAGAAACAATGAGTACTAAGTTGGCAGAAAAATATACTTTTAATTGGTAGTAATTTATCTACTTTATTTAGTCTTTATATGTTGACCATTTTCCTTTGGCAGGCCTGCATGAAAAATCTGACAGTTGCATGTCGCTCACAGGCCGTAATTTGCTCATTTTTGGTCTAATGTTTGATCTTTATAGTTTTGAGATCATTTCAACTTGCTTTCGTGGCTGTAGAAAGACACTTGTCCACCAGAGGGCGCCTAAATAGTTTGTAATTGGGACAGGTGTGTCCAATTACCCCACACCTGTGCCCAATTAGCCTAACCCTCCGTAAGGATATATATGTTGTGATTTTTGATTAACCCAAACACAGGATGCAGGAAACTCAGTTATTTAAAAAAAATGTTGTATTTAACCACAAAAATGCTCAATAAAGTAACAAACAAGTGGTTAAAAACCACAATAAAACTGCCTGAATCATAAAACAATTTAAAAAACCTCAGAATTGATGATGAAAATGAAGGTAGAAATCAAAATCTGAGACAGTGTCCTGACGAAGGATGAGGCTAATTAGGGAAAGATGATTGGCATTTACATTCATACTAGCTCCTTTCGCAAGACAGGCTCCAGTCAAAGAATAGCTCGAACGCATGAGATCATCCAAGACTCATTGGCGTGAAGAAACTGCTCAGATAAAATGAGTGATGACTGTCTTGTATTTATCAAGTTCACTCGGAGTCCACCATTTAAATGAAATATGACATTTTAATTTGGACTTCATACCAAAGATATGAACCAGTCGGTGCAGCATACGATATTGCATCACCTTCTTTTAATTTATAGAACTGCCAAGATGGAGGCTATAAAAAGAATTAAATTAGTGTTAGTCTGCTAAATGTGTGAACATCTCTTTATGAAAGACAAGGCAATGAATATCTGGTCGATATCTGGATTAAAATGTGTGAGATTATTGAATTACTGTCTGGTATTACTCGATTCACCAGCATTCTATGTGATTGTGTTATTTTTTCTTTGCTGCATCCTGCATTTGTCACTTGTGTTCTTTCTCTATTTAGAGTAGGGGATATAATTGATAGTAAGAGAGTACTTGGCGCGGATCGATACTATTGCCCTGGACTGATACTTCACTCCTCCACCAATTTTCTCATGGCAGTGCCTTTAACCTAGCACCCTCAGCCACTCGCTAAGTTTATGCTTAAGTTTGTGACTGACAGGCACACTTTTAGCACCTTTCCCTGACTGCCTTACTGCTACGTCCAAATCTTTACAGCCACCCCTATCAGAAGCCTAAAATGACAGAGGGTACTAGGCAGTGCTGTGTGGTGTGGACTTTTTTCAAACTACAGAAAAGGACAATGTCAGATGTAATTTGTGAGGTAAAGTGGTTTGGTATTGTGGCAACTTCACAAATTGACATAAAACACGTGAAAAAAGTTGAGCATCGAGCTGCAACCAAAAAAGGTTACTGGTCCTGAACCAAAACCTGTAAATCCATTGTCAATATGGAAACAGAGCCAACAAGAGACAATTGACAGTTTATTTGAATCACAAAGAGCTCAGAGAAAGCTTCTTCCCCAGGGGCAACACCACTCCAAACGAATGCACAAAAATGTAAAATATATCCTGCAAACATTTTTTTGGTATTTTCTATTTTTGTTGTTGCTAAATGAAACTGTAAAAAGTATTTACTTTTGCAAAAAAAAACTTTGAAAATAAAAAGTAATTATTTATTTGCCTGTTTTTCCTCATAATAGTCTTATCGTTTTTCCCTTCAAAGTCTTTATTACATGTTAAAGACTGTCTAATTTCGTTGCATACAATTTTTCACAACGTTGATATCAATTACAATAAAGACCATTCTATTGTATTCTATTCCATTCAAAAAGTATTAGCATGCATATCCATGCTATTGTTTTGGGTCATGGTGTCTATCTCAATCTACTCCCTGACTATGTGTTCAAGAAACATAGAAAATCATTCACCAAAGCCTTACAAATTGGCACTGGAATGCTCTTTCACTCCTCGAAGACAACATGACTGAGCTGGGGGATATTCAAGGTTCTGTGCGTCAGCTTGAGGATGCCACACATTTCTTTATTAATTTTAGATCTGCAGACATGCTTGGTCAGTTCATCCCCTTTATCCTTAGCTTCTTTAGAAAAGCTTTGGTAATTTTAGAAGTGTATTTGGAGTCATTGTCAGGCTGGAACATTGCCCGTGTGACCCAGCTTCTGGAGGGAGGGGATTTATTCTCTGCTCCAGTCTTCCACAGTACATTCTTAAGTTTGTGTTTCTCTTAATGAAATGCAACTCCCCAATTCCAGTTGCAATCATGCAGCCCCAAACCATGACATTCTCAACACCATGCTTGACCATAGGCACAACACAAACATGCTTGTACTCCTCGCCTGGTTGCCACCACACTTGCTTCACACTATCTGAGCCAAAAATAATAACCTGGTCTGATGAGACAAATATTATCCTTCCAGTAAGCCATTGCCTTTGTTGACATACTTCTTTTCATTGTGTCGACGTTATTTTTCTTAGGCGATGTAATATCAAACATAATGAAATCTCTGTGGGGTGTACTAGCTTTTGTGACACTGTATTTACATATTTTTTCACAGTTTTTGCAATAGTATAAAATTTTTCCACAGTTTCATTTGGCAAAAACAAAAACAGAAATCAATGCAAAATTGTCACTAGATTTGTTTTCAGTTTTGTGCATTCGTTTAGGGTTGTGATGGCCCTAAGGAAGAAGCAATCGCTGAGCCTGTTTATCCAAGTTTTAAGGGACCTGTAGTGCTTACGAGAGAGCAACACAATTAGGCTTAAGTTGTGAGTTATTGTCCACACAGTATTAGATGTACCTTAATTTATTTCAGTCACGGTGGCACTGGACAGTGCATGATATCCTTAAGCAGGTCATCATCTTGGAAATGAGCTTTCATCTCATTGTTAATCACAGAAGCGGATTCAAGACTTCAATAATGGGACTGTGAACTCAGCGGTATCACAAGGCATCCTGCCGGAGTCTTACTCCACCACTCATACTCCAAAGGGCTTAAGAAGCAGACTCCCTCTGGACTAAGCTGAATATAACTCCTACGCGGCCAGACTCGAGTGTTGTCACAAATTTTATGGAGAAGGATTTCATTTTTAACTAAAGATTGAGAGAGTGCCGCAAAGGAAGAGGAGACAATTATAGAAGAATGTGGTTTTGTCAGTCAAGCTCTGCATCCTTAAGTATGTGCAGAAATTATTTTTATTAATGTTTTTTCTAAAACGAGGCTGGTGTGCCACCTCTTTAAGTGTGTTGTGGATGTCACAGGGCCTGCCAAGACTTAATAATCATATTGAAAATGCCAAAGCAGGTCCCAGATCGCTCTCCCGTGGTTCATCTATAGAGCGCTGTCTGCACCAGGCGGCTTACTGATGGTAAGAACCCTTGCAAAACAAACACAACTGCACAGACACGCACACACACACAGAAAGTCTGCCAAGACTTCATTTCTCCTCCTTTAAAAAGGTCACCCTTGTCTCCCCGCCTCTTCTTGCTTCAGTGGGTGGTCAAATTTGAAAACTATAACCCCAATATGTATCAGAGGACGATTACTATACGTGAGTGTTGCTTTATCATTATTATGGATGTTATGTTTCCTTTCTCTCCTTGAAAATCTTGCACGGCTTACATGCTGATCTCATATCACTGTTTTATTTCTTACCACATCAAGCCGCATAAATATTTTGACTCATCTGGATTTTCATCTCGGGAACGAGGTTCAGACTCATGTATGAATATCTCGGGGTCAATCAAACACTTGCACAGAGGACGGACAGGTGATAATTTTACATTTACACATCACTCTTTTCCTTGCAACATCCTTGTCTGCTTGCAGGCCAGCATCCCCATGTGATTGATAAGAATAAACACAGCGTGACACAGGGAGAAGGCAAATTTACATGCAGAAGGATTACCAGGTTGTCAAGTACACACGCACAGAAACACAATCTACCATGGTGCATTACGTTTTCTGCCTGTGAATAAATTGTAACACCCATCGCTCATTTTGTACTGGGCAAGGGTAAATATAACTGTGAAATATATCACGTCCACGCATACTGTATGGACAATGAAGAATCATCAAACCTAGGAGGCTTATTGTGAGACAATAATAAGCAATTGTGCTAACAAGATTGGAGTATTGGGCTAAATTGGGCTTGGTAACCAAGTTTACTTGCTATGAAGAGTAATTGTATTCAATCCAAATTTGTCAAAAGATTATACAGATAAAAAATAAATTCACTCAATGGCTTCCTAGTAAAGGAAATGAAATGGGAAATATTTAGATCATGGACAAAAATGATGGTGTACCTAATCCGCAAAGTTATCAAAAAATAGTCTCTTGCCCAGGACTCTGCGCTTTATGCTAATAAGAAAACTGCGCTTTTTTTCTTCACTGCTGTCTGGAAAAGAAAACAGAGAATCAATTGTTTTCCACTTTACTCGCTCAGCTTGAAATCTTCAAGTAGAGCTCAAAGCACTTCATCAATTCAGCAAAACTTTACGTTCTCAGTGTTACATGATTGTAAAATTGTAGCATAAGGCAGAAGCTCTTTACGGAGAATGTACAAGTTTTCTCTTGGAGAACATAGCTTTAAAAGTGAAGGTTTTGATTGCTGAAGTTCTTTAATTTTTTTTTCTATCACAACTTTTGGTGGAGGCGGCAGTGAGCGAAGTCAAATGTAAACATAAACTGTATCATGGTCTCAATTGCTCTTCAAATATTCACTGTCAAAAGTTAATGAAAAGCGTCTGCTTGAGTGTTTCCTCTTCACATGAACTTTCTGTTACGCGGATAGTGTTCACACATCTATTTTTTACGGTCGGCCTCCTAATTAGACAAAGTCACTGACAAATCTGTCATTTTGGATGGGAAGTCATTGAGACACACACGCAAGGCTTAATTATGTTCCAGTGCACGTTCATCCCTTGACCTTCCTCCACACATCACATCTGTGCTAGACAACGTGAAAAAAATGCCTTGGATTTTTTTTAACCCCCTCACAAAAACTTACTTGAGAAGAATAGAAGAAAAAAAGGCACAAACAAGAATCTATGTATGAATATGTAAAAGAACAACCAATTTAGCATTTCTAAGTATGTGCCTTAAAGGATATATGTTTATTATTTGCAATACTAATGACACGAGATATGTTTTACACCAAGTACAGTTTCTATGCAATGTCATCGGTTTGAATTTATATCAAGGTTGCCCCTGTCACAGATAATTGATATTCAGGCCAGTTGAAATGTAAGACTTTGTCACCTCTCTGCAGAGTCAGCCTCAGGGCTTGCAACAGCTTGAAATATGGATGGGTAGACCTGAGCCCTCCTACACATTTCACAAAAGCACATTTACTTAACGATACAGAATGTATGGCTTGGAAGTGTGCATGTCCGTGGTCCTTATATCTCAAAATGAACCTTTTAAAATACTATTGGCTCTGATGATATAATGACAGGGCAATATTTCACCTTACAAGATATCTACACAAAATAAGAACCATAAATTCTGGACTACAACCTGCTATAAGTCTGCTAAATTTTAAACACTGCGGCTTTGAAAATGGTGAAACTTTCGTTGCATGGCTGCATGGCCGATATTGGTGGGTGAGTGTGTGTGTGTGAATGGGTAAGTGTGAAGCACATTGTGAAGAGCTTTGGGAGGTCTTCATTGACTTGAAAAGCGCTATATAAATGCAGACCATTTACCATTTACTTGTGGCACAGAGGAAAACTGTGAGCTGTTCTTTTTCGCACTACATGTGCTTTAAATACAAAACACTGCAGTGACGTCGCTGACATTTACAATTCCCTAGAAAAAAGATTAGTGCATGGTTTTTGCCAAATATTTTTTACATATATTTTTAAATGCAGATCATTTCATTTTCATTTCATTTCATTTACAGACGCTCCCCTAATTACGACCATTCGACTTATGAAAACTGGTAGATACGAACATTTTTTCGGGATGTCGAAAAATATCCGGACATTGCTGTAAGTTAGATTTTGTATCGTGTACACCTTTTTCGGATAACAGGACAGTACTGTAGTGCTTCTTTCTGGCGCTACAGGCGTGTGGCGCTTTGAGAGCTCACCCAGCATCCACTCTGAAGAAGAAATCCACTTTCTCTTCCTAGTTAGTGTGTAAACATTCTGTACTGTATCTGCAGCGCGCTAAGAAATTTGACATTTTTATTGTTTAATATCTCATACATCCATTCAATATGGTTGGTGTAAAGTGTAAAGAAGAGGGGAGCTGTTACATTTGAAAAGAAAGCAGAATGTGGAAGCTTGATGCTGTTGAGAAAATGGTTGGAAAACTTTTCTTCGGCCACTTTTTACCACAGAGGGGGAAGTCGCCTAACTGTTGAAGCTCAACTTCCAAAATTAAGTTAAACTTAACTTTATCTATCTTTATAGAGCATATTATTTCATGAAATGTTTATTTTTTTAGTTCAAAACAATAAAGGTTACTTAAACAAGCCTTAAACAAACATTCCGTACAAAATATAGCAACTTAAGAAGAAATTTAACTTATGAACGATCGTCCGGAATCTCGTGCGTGAGTAGGGCAGCGTCTGTATATAATACATAGGAGAGGCAAATCAGAAGGTTTGAGAGTACTATTCAACATGTACTATGCATTGACAAGATTTCAACATTTTCACTCTCAAATCAAGTCCTCAATTTCTCATCTCATCTCATCAGCCGTACCGCTTATCCTCAGTAGGGTCGCGGGGGGCTGGAGCCCATCCCAGCAATCATCTGGCAGTGGGCAGGGGACACCCTGAACTGGTTGCCAGCCAATCGCAGGGCACACAGGGACAGACAACTCATTCGCTCATTCACACCTAGGGACAATTTGGACCGGCCAATTCACCTGAAATGCATGTCTTTGGAATGTGGGAGGAAACCGGAGTGCCCGGAGGAAACCCACGCAAGCACGGGGAGAACATACAAACTCCGCACAGAAAGTCTGGAGCTGGATTTGAACCCACGACAGGTTCCCATGACATGAACTGTGCCGCACAAGCGCTAACCACTGCGCCGCCGTGCTGCCCCAGTCCTCAATTTATACATATGAATTGAATAGCAGTGTAAGTGAAGCCAAGTCACTAGAGTTTACTATAATCCTCAATAACAAGCAAATGCAATTTTGTCCATAACTCCAACAACCACTTATGACAACAACTCAAAAAGGCATGTTTGTAATGCAAATTTGTACTACTTTCCACTGTGTGCTTTCCCTGGCGCTGTCGTTGAGACGTACAGAACCCACACTTTACAAGGCACAGCCCTCGTTTACGTTTTCTTTCGGCGCAGTAGTAATCGTGTTCGTTTTTGTAATCGCCATCTTGAATGGTGGCTAGGGTGCAGGGGCACTGCGCCCTTGGCGTTCTGCAGCCAAAGGTCCAAGGATCAAATTCCCCATTGGATGTAAATTAGATCATTTTTTATAGCTTTTTAACCCTGTGGCTTGTGCAAAGATAAAATTGAGTTTCGCTCTTAAATTTGAGAATGCACTTATTCAGGGTCGCTCTGTGGTCACAAATTCACATTCCTTTCTTGAAAAGGTTCGTAGATTGAACAGGAATAAAATTCCGGCAAAAGCAGCAAATGCAGAAACCTTTTGAAGACAAATTGACACCAAATCTTAGTTTTAACCATCCTCTTTTCTGAGCTCCAGGAACGATTGGTGAATAAGCTTAAGGAACATCATAGCCACAAACATGTTTGCTTCCATTGAAAGGAAACTAAAATAAATTGATGGTGGTGGAAAGGAATTTGCTTTGTGGGGATATGCAGTATGCTCATATTTCTTTTTTTTCCGCCTGTATCTAAAGATGCAAAGGACAGGCAATGGTGTTTATCTTTATAAATGAAAAATTCAAAGCAATTTTATCTCAGTGTACCACTGCTCTACTGTAATTCTTTTTTGAATTGCAAACGCTTTGTTGTTTCCACTGGAGCAGTTTGGTCATAATACAGGGTAAAGGCATGTTTTTTGCATGATAGGGAAAACACTTGAATGATTTGTTCTTATAAATATCTGTAATGGCTTGTAAGGACCTGTTAAATTCACTGCAGAATTATGGTCAATAACTGGGGTCTGAAAGGCTAAAGCGATAAAATATTAGCTATCTACAGGCCACCAGATACCCTTCTATAACAATACTGAAGGTTTTGTGTTTTCCACTAAAACATTTACAGACACATCCTTCCTGTGAGCATTTTGCATGTTATCCCCGTGCCTGAGTGGGTTTCACATCCCAAAAACATACACCGCAGGTCAAGCTGCGTCTGTGGGAGAATAGAATGTCTGTCTCTATGTGCCCTGCGATTAGTAGGCCACCAGTCCAGGGTATTTATATAATAATAATAATAATAATAATAATAATGCATTATATTTAAAAGCGCCTTTCAAGCCACCCAAGGACACTGTACGGACAATGAGAAAATACAATGTAAAAAATTGTAAGCGAAATATTAAATAAAAACAAGACATAAAATCATAAAAAACATAGGAAATGGAGAAGCTATGTGTTGTAGGCAGTCCTGAACAGGTGTGTTTTTAGACGGGACTTAAAAGTGGAGAGAGGTGTGCAGTTTTGGAGGTCCGGAGATAGATTGTTCCAAAGCTTTGGAGCAGCGCGACTGAAGGCTCTGGCTCCCATGGTGCTCAGGTGGGCAGGAGGCACTGACAGTCGGAGGGAGGACGAGGATTTGAGGGAGCGAGTGGGGACGTGCACCTGGAGAAGGTCGGACAGGTAAGGAGGCTTGTGAATGGCCATATATGTATATAGGATCAGTTTGTAGCTGATGCGATGTTGAACAGGAAACCAGTGTAGCTGTTGGAGAACGGGGGTGATGTGCTGCTGGGAAGATGTTTTTGTGATGATGCGAGCAGAGGCGTTTTGAACCAGCTGAATTTTATGGAGGGACTTTTGAGGAAGGCCGAAGAGGAGAGCATTGCAGTAGTCAAGGCGGGATGTGACAAGACTGTGGACGAGAATAGCAATGGTGCGGGGGGTGAGGGAAGGGCGGAGTCTGGTAATATTGTGGAGGTGGAAATAAGCAGTGCGGGTGATGGTGTTGATATGTGAGTGGAAGGTAAGCATGCTATCCAGGATGACACCCAGACTCTTGACCTGGGGGGAGGGGTACACTAAGGAGCTGTCGATGTTGAGAGAGAAATTGTTGACTTTGGATAATGTGGATTTGGTGCCAAGAAGGAGGATTTCTGTTTTATTGGCATTTAATTTAAGAAAGTTTGTTGTGAACCATGTTTTGAGTTCGGAAAGGCAAGAGGTGAGGGAGGGAGGTGGGAGTATGGAGTTTGGTTTGCAGGAGAGGTAGAGTTGGGTGTCATCAGCAAAGCAGTGAAAGTGGATATTAAATTTGCGGAGGATATGACCAAGAGGCAAGAGGTAGACGATGAAGAGAAGAGGACCCAAGACAGATCCCTGTGGTACTCCTGTGGTGACTAGGGAGGGCTTTGAGGTGAAGGATTTCAGCTGGACAAATTGAGTGCGGCCAGTGAGGTAGGAGTGGAACCAACTGAGGGTAGTGTGGGTGAGACCAATGGAGGAGAGTCTATTGAGGAGGATAGGGTGAGAGATTGTGTCGAAGGCGGCGCTCAAGTCTAGTAGGATGAGGATGGAGACTAAACCGGAGTCAGATGCTATGAGAAGATCATTTACAATACGGATTAGGGCAGTCTCTGTGCTGTGGTGGGGGCGGAAACCAGACTGAAAGGGTTCATAGAAAGAGTGGAGGGACAGGTGGGAGTGGAGTTGAGCAGCAACAGTTTTTTCAAGGATTTTCGAAATAAATAGAAGGTTGGAGATGGGGCGGAGGTTGTCAAAGTTGTTGGGGTCAGCACCATGTTTTTTCAGTGTAGGGGTAACAGCAGCGGTTTTGAAAAGTGATGGGACAATACCAGAAGAGAGTGAGGAGTGGATAATGGCAGATATGAGAGGAAGCAGGGAAGGGAGGCAGGATTTAACAAGGGATGAAGGGAGGGGATCGAGCTGGCAAGTGGTGGGCTTGGATTTGATTCAGCAGTCGTGGGTGGAGCAAAACTGGAGAAGAAGTGACAAGGAGAAGGAAATTCAGATGGGGAGGGAGCAGACAGGTTTTGATGGAGTTGGTGATGAATCTTAAGGATTTTGTGATTGAAGTACTCCATTATGGAGTTGCAGGTTGTTGTGGAGTACAGATGGAGGGGGAGAGAATTTGGTGGCTGGAGGATTTTGTTCATGACAGAGAAGAGAGTTCTTGAATTTCCTTCGTTGGAAAGGATGAGGCCAGAGTAGTAACTGGATTTGGTTTGTGCAATTTGGTCCTTGTATTTAGCAATACGGGTAATGTACATGTCCTTATGGATGGTTTTCTTGTAGAGTCGCTCAAGTTGGTGTTTTTTTTATTTCATTGACCTAAGAGCGGGTGTAAACCAGGGGGCAGATGTGGAGAATGAGGCAGTCCTGGTCTTCAGGGGGGCAAGAGAATTTAGAATATTTGTGAGGCAGGCATTGTAGTGAGCGGTGAGGTCATCCGGGTTTGAAAGAGCGTCTGGGGGCGGGGAACGGTCAAAAATGGAGCAGAGGGTGTCAATGTTGATATTTTTGGTATTACGAAAAGAAATGAGACGGGAGGTTTTGACAGTAGAGAGACAGAGTACGGTGTTAAAAGTGAGGAGGACATGATCGGATTCAGGAAAAACATCAGCAGTGGGCTTGGAGGGGGAGAGGCCAGAGCAGCAAACCAAGTCCAATGTGTGGCCTTTAATGTGGGTGGGGAAGTCAATAAGACTGTGTATCCCGAGGCTCTCCAGGCAGGATGTGAAGTCTCTGGTGAGACGCAGGTTGGGGGTGTCCATGTGAATATTGAAATCTCCCAATAAAATTAAATTTGGTGAGAGAGTGGATAAGTGTGTAATTAAGCTGGAGAATTCATTGATAAAATCACTTTGTGGCTTCGGGGGGTGATAAATTGTAGCAATGATGGTTGGCGAGGGTCCAGGGAGCTTAAACACCAGGCATTCAAAAGAGCTTGATAAAGAGACGGAGACAGGCAAGACTTTCCACTTCTCGCAGTGGATTACCGCGAGGCCTCCTCCACGGCCACTGCCACGGGGACGGCAGATGTAGACAAAGCCGGGAGGAGTGGAGTCATTCAGAGCAGCGAAGTCGTTTGTTTGTTGCCAGGTTTCTGTTAAAATGAGGAGGTCAAGTTTGCGTTCGGCGAGGACGTCTTGGATGAGGTGGCCCTTGTTCCTGAGTGAGCAGATGTTCAGTAATCCAAAGTTGACGGCGGAGTTGTCATGTTTGACGGCGGCAGTGCTTTTAGCCGACCTAGCCAGGCGGGCTAATGCATGACAGTTAGCGTTGCGGCCGCAGTTTCTGGGAGGGCGTCGAGATGTGGACCAGGTCGAGTTGATTGAGCCAGGGTTTTTATACTCGACATGTCTGCGCGACCCGCGGTGAATGTAGCGGCGTCGAGGCAGGCGAGCGATGTCAGGATGATGGTGCAGCTCCGGTGGCGGAGGCCCCAGTGCAATCCACCGGATCCGGAGATGATCCGGAACAGAATAGTGGAGCAATCCTGTCGCTGGATGATGGCAGAACGTCAGGAGTATCAGGAATAATCCAAAGGCTGCGAGGTTTTGGCACGCCATGACGAGGGAGAGAGGCTGGTGCAGTGACAGCTGGTAAGTTTAAGCTACCGGTGTTAGCCCGTGGACTAAGTTACGATGTGGGTTTGATTGATCAGGTGAAACGATGGTTCAGGTTACATCAACCACAGTACCCACAGTCCAAAATAGAAGGGCAAAAGAAAGATCAGAAAGAATATCTGAGCTTTGAAAAGTTTGGAAAAGTTTTGGAAAAGTTTTGGAGTGAGAAGCGGCGACATACACGCCAGCGTCCTCTCACCGTCCACTGTTCTAAACAGTATCAATGGTTAGCTTCGTTGTTTTGACCCGCTTGTTCATATAGATATATATAATTTAAGGTGAATACTTTTCACATAACCACTTTTAGAATTGCAGACAATATAATTTAATTATATACTCCATACATTGCCCCGCACTGAAAAATCAACTAATTTGCTGAGGTTTTGCAGCGATGAGGCTTTCAGCTGAATATTACTCAGCAAGAGCAAAATTTATTCTGAAAGTAATGCAACACATCTGCAACATTTTACATAACATTTGTCAGCAGAAGATGCTTTCTTTTCACTTTATAACGAGTATTATTAGCACCAACTGTAGAGCTAAGCATCTACAAGTCGGCAGCCCACAATTGGCCAAATCAACTATATTTGGAATTCCACATAAAGTTGCGCAGTGGTGATATGAGCTAAACTACTTAAATTGTATTTGTAATTTTACTATGAGAAGCAGCTGTAGTCAAAAGAAAAACAGTGGGCAGGGGACACCCTGAACTGGTTGCAGGGCACACAGAGACATACAATTCACTCGTTCATTCACACCTAGGGACAATTTGACCCGGCCAAATAACCTGCCATGCATGTTTTGGGGAATGTGAAAGGAAACCGGAGTGCCCTGAGGAAACTCGCGCTAACCAATCATCTACCGTGCCGCCCATGTATGTATATATATATATATATATATATATATATATATATATAATTTCTAATGTTCATGCAGGGACGCAGGTCAATTGTCTTCTTCCGTGGCACCACCAGGTTGGAGATCCAAGGCGATCCGTCTACCCGATGACCCTATCCACTTCTGGGTTCAGGAGGGCTCTTGGCTGCACGCGGTGAGGCAGCCCAGTCCAGTGAACAGCGAGGGCCAGCGGTGAAGCCAGGGCATTAGAGCACCCATGTTATCTGTGATGGAGAAGCCCTGGGCACAGATTAGGTCAAAACTGAGGATTTTGGTCTTTGTGGGATACCTGGAAAGTGAAGACTGGGAGAGTTCTAATGCCATGATGCACAGAAAAAATGCGGTGCCGACCATGTCGATCTTGGTGAGTCAATAACCAAACAGGTCTTCCGTACCTAGTTTGACAGTGTTTCGTGGGAAAAAAAAAGGGGCGGGGGAGGGCGGCTGGAGCTGGGTCCAAGGCAGTTAGTCGGGATTCTAACAGGGCTGCTGACTCTTGTTGGAAGGCCATTTCCATTGCTCTAGATAGTGACCACCGGCAATGAAAACAGCTTCTCCTGCAATTAAAGATCTGTTGTGTGCTCAGCTAGCTGGTGTCAAATCATCTCATCCTCTAAGTCTTCAAACCTGCAGAGGCTGGCTAAGTCCCAGAGGTCTTTCTGTCAACGCTACAGAGAGATAAATCCTCCGCACCATGACACTCTGGGGAGGGACGATGTCTCCAGAGAGTAATGAAATGCAGGCCGCAAATTTCCTGGCGGGTCCTGTGACCCATCAGATGCCTTGGCCCTGACTGCCCAGGCTATGGATTAGCATTGCCCACCTTCCTGCATCGCACGCGTTGAATAGCTCAATGGCTTCTATAAAAGTTTGAAAGGATTCTAATCCGTGGGGCTCCGAGACTGGTGAGAGAGGTGAGAGTGGAAGCCTCAACCTTGTTGGCAATCGTACGTTCAAAAAGGCACTTGGAAACCGGCTCGTGCTCAAAGTCGTTTATTTACAGTAGCCATTTCTTATCAACATTTTTCAGCAACCGTACACTTTACGACCGTGAAGTCAAGCCGTCCTAACATTACCCTGTGGCAGTGGTTACGTGCCACCAGTGCAAAAATATAGTTCATCTTGCCGATGGTAGGTAATGGTGTTGCAAGTGATAGACTTTGCTTACTGCTGTCTCAGATTCCGTGTCAGACAGACCTGACTCCGCATGCAGATTATTAATGTGATAGAATGCGACAGACATAAATACAGTAGCTGAAATAAGCATCAGCTTGTATCTCCCAGAGCGTACATATGATTCCCAATAAAAGACCAACGGGAATGTTAGTAGATGGAGGTAGTTGAATCTACTCGGCTTAATTGAGCTGCAGTGCAGTTTTACAAAAGAGTGCAATTAATTGAATAACCTGATTTTTTTTCAGTATCCAAGAGTCAGTGACAGACTTATAATCTCAATAACATTTGCCATATTAATTTGGGGGACATGGGTGTTCCAGTCACAACGTGACAAAATATCCAGATTTATGGAAAACATGAAAAATATTGATGGCTCTAATAAGTATTGCTACTTTTCACCTGATTGGGTAGGTATAGTTGGGAAATCGGTTTGGAGAAGTCAATGTATGCACAGAAGAAAGAACTTTAAGAATAGCTCCAGAAATTGTTGTATCAACTTTAGAGGCAGTGGCTTTTGGTCCTCAATTTTCATTTGTCTGACAACCTCATTTGAAGATGGCGGAAGCTAATTTTTCTATTTTATAACTTAATCTGTGGCTAAGTATTGCCATATTAGTTAGTTCTATTTTTATCCAATTTAAAGAGTATCCCTTTTATTATCTACCATTCACCCACTTTATGGCAGTTTAAACTGCTGGATTTCCCCCCCACTTCAGGTTATTTTCACGCTGACTGGAAGATGACAAGGTAAAAAAATTGTGCAAATGTTTACTTTGTTTGGAAAATCAGTCATTCCTTTTATGGAGATCCCAATTTCAGGTTAATTTTTTTTTTTTTAATTTTCCATCTTACGGTGTCAGCACTGTCCTTGAGAACTAAATTACATCTAATATTTAAGTTTTTTTTTAAATTACAAAGTAAAGTTTTAACTTAGCTGAACACTTGAAGCAACGATCCACTCAATTCCGCTCACAGCTTATCACTGCAGCGGTGAGACTTTTTTAAATGGGCCAATGGCCCTTTAAACACCTAACATTGTTGGCAAGAAGATGTATTTTGATTAAAATTATTCCTGACAGTTTGACTTCCCAAGTGAGAATTAAGGAAGGGTTTAGGGCACCTTTATGGCAGCATTTAATAGACCTTTCCCAATTAATGAAAGTGTATGATAAAGCAGTTGGTTTTTGCTAAAGTATTCATTGAAGAAAATCCATTTGCAAGGATTCTGAAGAATATATACTTTACAGTACATCTATTTTTGTGTCCCTTTGAAATGAAGAGTTTGCACATAATCACATGTACTTGTGCCACCTTTCAGTTCTGACTAAGGGAATATAACAGTAAAATGTGAAGATTATGTTAAAATATCAAATCAGTCCATAAAAAAATGCTTTATGGCATCAAATATACAAACATGTACATGCTGCTTTGGTATTTTCCTTTTATTATTACATCTATGACATGCAGAAGCAGTACCAAGTCATAGTCTGCTTTAGGTTATTGTTATTTACCATTCTGTGCTAAACAGGAGAAAATTAGCTAAAATTGCCTTCCGTACAAATTTTATTATTACAACATTGCAATAGAAGAGCAAGTTTTAAAGTGAAAAAATAAATTTAATAATTGGTGTATCTTATACACCAACATTATATTACATTACAATATTATTAATATAATATTATATTATATTACAATATTATATTATATCTATATTATCTTGTTTAATGAAGCTAACTAGAAAAACAAAAGAAAATAGACAATAAAACTTTTAAAAAATGTTTATTCACAACATGAAACCCCGTCGACTAAATATTGCAAAGGAATGAAAACTAACTTAAACATTGACATACAAACAACAGTGCACAAATCAAAAATATGAAGTCGTAAAGTTATTTGTAGATATTGTGTGAAAATGAAAGTGAATCCTAGCCCCTGTTTATTTAGTGGAGTCCAAGTCGAAAATATAGAGTTGTTCACATTATCAAGTCTTGAATAGAATCCATTTTTGGTGATGTGGCTAAGGACGATGAATGGATAGATATTTTCCATGACTAATTGTGTTATAATTTTGCATATAATCGTCATTCTTCTCATCATTTTTTACCCTAATTTATAAAAAAGAAATAGGAAACATTTTACACTATACACAGCTCAATGTCAAATGTTATCTTCAAGTTTTTTTTTTTACCAGAAATACCGATAATCTCCTTTTGATTCTGAATATTATCAAATATAATGTGCTCAAGATAGAACTCAGTACAAGATGGATCAGTGTCAGGTTTAACCCAACAGATGTACAAAACCTATATACAAAAAAGACAGAGAGAACGTGATATTTGATTTACTTGCAAGGAGTAATATCCATAGTCTACCCTTCGGCAGTCTGCTGGATACTCTGATATATTCTTATGCTCCTTGTCTATTTATTGTGTTCGGAAGGCCCTAATTTACATAAGGTCTCCTTTGCTAAGGGAAGGGGAGTAACAAAACAAACAGTTGAGACCTGTTTATACGATAACATGTTATCTATAGCAAACAAAAACTAGGCGTGCCTGCGGTCAGACAGGTCCCTTATCTGGCCGCAAATAAGGTGTTATCCTGTTTCCTCCTTCTTCAAACACAAGCAAGAAAGGCGCATTGTATGCAAAGAAGCTTGTGCAATAGTAGAATAACATCTTTAGAGTTTAAATCCATCATTTCCCTCCTGTTTATTCACTTTGCACTATTTCTCTTTGTCATCCAATAACTTCTTCTCTCGATTTTCAGTTACAGAATCATGTTATAGTACTCATGTTACACTTAGAGGTTAAACTTTGTCGTCTGATTCACCGTAGTCAAAAACTTCTGAAAAAAGATCTGGAAAATGTAAGGAAGTGGCATTTGCCAGGCCAAAAAGGTCCCGGCGACGAAGATCTTGAGGTCTTTGCAAAAAAAATGGCGTTGTGAAGGAAGTTCTCAAAGAGCTTGAGAAAGACGCGGTCATCCTTCTCCCGGTCCTTCTCCTCTGGGGTCTTTGGGCAAACGCAGCAAGGACCCTTCTTGGCCCCGGACAATTCTGACTTGGTGGGCTTGCTGATCTCCTCCATGTCGCTAAATCCCGTGGCAGGGATCCGGATCGGGATCTTCAGCTCTTTGGAGTAGTAATTGTGCAGGTATAGCTCTCGGTCTTCTGGCTGCCGCTGCCATCTGACGAGGTAGTAAGTTAGGTTGCCGTTGGGAAAAAGAGGCGGCGACCATTTGACCAGCAGCTTCGTGGATGAATTTGCGTAGGCACGGGGTTCTTTGGGCACGGTCGGCAATGACAGACGAGTTCGAATTCAAATAATGTCACTCTTTGCACCAGGAATGTGCTTGTCCTCCACCCGCAGGGTAATGGCCTTGACAAAAATGGCATACTGGGTCCAGGGTTTGAGGTGGTGAATGGCGACTTTGGGGTCCGTATTATTATCCTTCGGAAGATCCACGTCCACCATGTGCCAGCTGTTGGAACCGCAGCCGTCCTGGTCGTCGAATTCGGTGATGTTCTTGAGAAGGGGCCTCCTTGTAGTAGACCATAAAGCTGATAAGGCCTTTGTAATCCCGTGGATGGTAGCGCTCCCACATCAGGCGGATGGCATAGCTGGACGTGCTGTTGGACAAAATCCTGAGGACGTGGCTCACACAACTGGCTCTTTCGCCGTTATTGCGAAAGTCGCCTTCCTGGGCCTTTTCCGTGACGCTGGTTTTCTCCCACATGGTGTGGATCTCAGACATGCAGAGTTTGGTATTGAGGCGGAAGAAGAGGCGTCCCGCACGGATGGTTAGGTTGTGCTGAGTCCAGTCCCAGAGGTTGTGAAGGTGCTGGATGTTGATGTCCAGATTGCCGGCGATGACGGTGCAGTCCTTGAGGGACTGAGCGGCGTTCACCGAGTCGATGACGGAGGTGGAGCAGATTTTGTCGCATAGGCCGTTGCAGGCGCTGCACAGCATCCGATTACTCTCGTTGGTGCGGACCCGGAGGGGCAGTCGGGCATGCACTCGCCCTCGTGGATGACGAAGTGAACATCGCTGGGCAGGTGAACTTGTGAGCAAAGGTCCATGGTGATGCAGCGCCAGCCCTCGAACTTGAAAGTGCCGGGCGGGCAGTCGGGCACGCAGCGGCCTTCGTGGTAATAATGCAGGCAGGCGGCGCATGCCGTGTCGCTGTTTGCGTGCGTGCAGCTGCCCAGACATTGGCGGTGGCAGCATTCGCCTTTTTCGGTGCAGGCGTGCTTGCAACGGCTGGGACACATTAATCGTTGTCCATTCGCAGCAGCTCCACCAGGATGGAAAGTTCTTTTTCCTACCACACTGCAGCACGGTTGTATGCCGCAAACTTCCAGTGAGAGGTTTTGAAGTGACCCTGCAGCGCCCTCCAGAGTTGCAGGGTTGGAGCTCTCAGTAAGGAGTGTCAAATATGGCTTCACCACTGCCAGGTGGAAAAGCATCTCAGCGCCCGTGGGGTTCTTGGAGAAACCTGGGGAACGCCATCCCAGTTGTCTTCCTGAGAGTTCTTTTACTTTTTTCTTCTTCTCTTTTGCACATTAAGGTTTTCTTCAAATAACAATAAAAACGTTGCTATAATTGCTACTATCAATTCGCCTACCGCTACCATTCTACCTGTTAGCATTCTACCTGCAGATCTGCAATTCCTCCTAACACTTCCAGAGTTGTGGACAATCTTCACTGGTTTGAGACGACTGCAAACTATAATTGCAGCCCCCTTTGTAGCCAGACTTCCTCTGAAAGTTTTGTTGAGGAATAACAGCTCTCCAGTAGGTACCACAGTGCTATTACAATGACGCAACTAAGAACAATCAAAGCGTATGCTAAAATAGAAATATTGAAACAGTTATTTTACTCATGCTTAATTACTTTCTTACAGTGTGTCAAATGAGCTCATGTGTTTTTCTGCAATCTTTACTGCTTTTTATCAGAACCCAATCACCTGGTTCAACTAATTGGCTTTCCTGTGGAGACATAGAAAGTGTATCATCGTTCTCATTAGGATCTGCTATTTGCTTCTGGTGCTGCAACATTTTTCTCATGTAATCAACCAGAGTACTTTCATCATCAGTTTCCCACATATTTTTAAAGAATGGTAATTCACCAAATATTACTTCATATGGTGTTAGCACATTTGTACTGATGATGTTAATATACAGTTTTACTAATTCTAGACATTTAGTCCATGGTCTTTTGGTTTCTTCCATACACTTCCTAAGTCTGTTTTTTTATAGTTCCATTCTTTTATTTCCACTAACCCTGCACTTTATGGGTGATAAGCACAGTGATCTTTTAGGTCTATATGAAATGCCTATTTTAGTTAATTTTTTTGATTTACAAAATGTGAACCATTATCACTATAGATCTTTTTTGGAATCCCATAACATGGAATTATGTCTTGGCATAATGCTTTAGCTACTGTTAGCGCATCTGGGTGTTTTGTAGGAAAAAGCTCTATTGATTTTGAGAATGAACCTATTATCATTAAACATAACTTTTTCCCTTCACTATTGTTAAGTTCTATAAAGTCCATAAAAGGTGATTAATTACAGTTCTCTATCTTTGGAAACTGTCCTCTCTTTGGTCTTAGATTACCCTGAGCATTGTGCTTTGCACATATCAAACATGTTCTACAATTTTTTATTTTATTATTATTATTATTTATTTATTTTTTTAATAGGAGTTAAAACCATAGGTTTATCAATATCTGGTTTATCAATCCTACTATCCCTCCTGTTGAGACATGTCTTCCCTTGTCTCAATATTTCTGCCCATTTGTATAGATTTTTTGGTAGGATTGGTTTATCTTCTTGTCATTTACAGATTCCATCTTTTAGGTGTACTCCTTTTCTTTTCCAGAGTTCTTGCTCTGGTTTAGGCGATTGTTGTTGCATTTCTTGTAGTATTTTGTTTTTTTAAGGCATTTTCTGTTAGACTTAGAACTGTTATTTCTCGTTGTGCAGCTTGTTTTGCTATTTTATCTGCAAATGCATTGCCCTTTGAAACTGGGTTTGTTTCTGGTGTGTGGGCCACACATTTACATATAGCTAACTGTTTTGGCAGCTGCACTGCTTGTAATAGTTCTGTTAGCAGTTTTGCATGTGTCACTGGTTTTCCTGTTGATGTTATCATACCTCTATTTTTCCAGTGTTGTGCAAACGTGTGAGTTGTTGCATAGGCATACTGGCTATCTGTGTATATTGTTGTTGTTGTTCTTTCATAAGTTTGCAGGCTTCTGTTAGGATCACTAATTCTGCAGCTTGAGCTGAACAATGTTGAGTTAATGCTTCTGCCTTTAATACTTTATCATGTGTTACTATAGCATAGCCTGTCCTCCTTTTTTCTGTTTCATCTTTCTTTCCTACGAAACAATACTTTCTCTGTTATTTTAGCCTCTTTTTCTTTTGTTCACGTTTTGTTTCCTTTCTTCTTTAAGTTAAATGACCATGTAAACATTATTTTTTATCCATGCAGATATATTTTTAAATTCTCATGATCTGTCTCAAGATAATTAATCTGCTATTTTTAAATTCCTATGATCCTACCTACTCAGGCTCAATCAGTTTCTCGTTATCTTCTGAAAACACTCCTTCCATAGAAATTGTTTCTTTTTAACTATAAGTCAGCATTTGTTACGTATTTATTAATCATTTGTTAATTGTAACATGCTTTTACTTAAAAATTAAGCGTGGCTTATTTCACCTTCTCTTGAAGGACTTTTTATCAGTTGTCCTCCTAGGGGATCTTGTTCTTGGCGCTAAACTCATCAAAATTCCAAACCATCACACTGTCTAAACATCAAAAATCTCAAAAATGCCAAATTGAACTCAACGTCAAATCTTTTTTAATTGTCATTTCCTCTCTCTTCAATCATAATCAACTATCTTTTCTCATTGATTCAATATAAAACAACATATACTTGTCACTAATAAATTGCCTTATCAACTCGCATTGTATTATATTATATTATTATCATAATCTTCGGTTTGCAATAGTATTTTTTCTTTGCAGCCCCTTAATATCCTTAGAGATTAAGAGTTATACAAATAAACATGACCTTATCTGAATTAATACTTAATACTGTGTGTATTTTTTTTTTTTTTCCTTTTAAAAACAAAGCACATTTCATTTAGAGATTAAAACAGAAAATTTAATTTCCAATCTCACGATTTCTTTTTCTGTGTTAATAAGTCGTTATTTTCAAACTCATTTCAAAATTTTGATTATTTGAAATGACTCAGATTTCCTGCTCTTTAGTATGCAATATTCTTTTTCTTTCCCTGGTTCTACTAATATATCATCTACATAAGTTAATAGTTCGCTCTTATTTAGAGGCTCGAAACTTACTTGAGAGTAAATTCTTGGACTTTCACAATACCCTTGAGGTAATCTGGTGTAGGTATATATTTTCACTTTAAACGTAAATACAAACCAGAATTGACTGTCTTTATGCACTGGTACTGAGAAAAATGCGTTGCTTATATCTACCACTGTGAAATATTTGGCCTTTGGGTTCAGAGAGTTCAATAGCGTGTGTGGATCTGCCACACACTGGGACCTCTGGATCACTGCGTTATTTACCGCTATCAAATCCTGAACCATTCTCCACCCTGAAGATGGGGGTGCCTTCTTTACAGGAAATATCGGTGTGTTTACGGGTGACTCAGCGTATTCTACTAGTACTCCCGCCTTCTTTAGATCTTCTATTACTGGTTCTATTCCTTCCATTGCATCTGGTTTTAAAGGATATTGTTTTATTCTGGGCCGATGTTCTGTTTTGGGTCTTATTATTATAGGTTGTGCTCCTTTTACTAGTCCTACATCTGTGGGTCCCTGGGACCATAGTTTATTAGGAATTTGTTTTAATAGCTCCTGCTGTTCCTTAGTAAAGTAAATGTGTCATTCCTTCTTTTTTTTTCAGATGTACTCCTGAGTTTACTATTATAGTCCAGAATAATGACTTTCTGGATAGTCCAGTAGAATCGCTGAACCATGTGTTAACGCCTGTTGCTACCCAATACCGTACATTTTCTCCTCTGTAATATTATTTGTGTATAAATATTGTGGTATTTCTTTCTTCTTCTTCTAAAGCAAAACAACATATTATGTCCATACTTATTAGCATTTAATTAGATATTCATCCCCTAGCAATAATTTTCTTTTATATTTGTAGCTTTTCTATAAAAGTAATGTTATAAATGGTAAATGGTCTGCATTTATACAGCGCTTTTCAAGTCAACGAAGACTTCCAAAAGCACTCTATAATGTGCTTCACTCTCACCCATTTGCTTTTTTAGTCATCTAGACTTAACACAATTCAATGTTGAAAAAGTAAAGTTATTTGTCCCAATCTATGGTATTACGGTTAGTCTCACTTAATTTTCAACCAATTATCTTTTTTGATATTTAATTAACTTTCCCCTTTATGTTTCTCTTTTTTTTTTTTGTATGCTCCTTTTCTTAATATTTATTTTCTTTTCCCTTTATACCTTCTTTTACTTACTCTTATCTTTCTGTATTTGTAACTTCCCTACCTGTTCTGCCAACAATCCATTCTCAACATAACATTCCTTCCTTACACGCTCTCTCACAATAGCTTTTTAGCTCACTAGTTTAATGCGAAAATGACGTTTAATCATCTCACTTAATTTAAATTTTTTCCTTCAAACCAATTAAATCTACTATTTTAGCTTCACTTATTTAATGTGAAAATCACATATATTGATGTGCAACAAGTTATATTACTCATTTGTATTCCACTCAATAAATTTTTCCTCCATATTCATTGAAAATAAATTATTTATTAACGCTTTTTCAATACTTTTTGTATAAAAATGCCTTTATCTCAAATTAATTTATTCCAATTCACTCAATTAGATTTTTCCTAGTCTTCCCAGTCCTTATTTTACCAATTTTTTTTTTTTTTTTTTTTACTGAAAACAGGAATATCTTATCTTTTTCTGTATTATTCTGTCATTATCTTGAATTAACGCATCTAAAATAACTCACTCATTTTTTTTCCTAAATTTCTCAGTTTTTAATTTATCGATTTTCAACTAAAAAATTCGGACCGCAAGAAAAAAAATCTCCAGAACCATCTGTGGCCCCCGGTGCCTGTGTTAAACACCCTTATGGTGAACACCTATTCCTCAAAAAATTTACTTTTTCCAACTCCTTTAATCTGTTCTATCAATTCTTCTTAAATATCACTCTTTAAACAATCTCAGCTCTTTTGAAAACGTACTTTTTTTAGCGTTTAGCTTTCTTTTTGACAAGTAAGACAGACAAACATATAACATAAGACATACACAGGGCCCAAACAATCAAACTTCTAATAAATTTAACAAAATTTGGTGATTTAGGTTTCTTATTTTCTCTTTATAGAGTATGTTTTCTAAGTTTAAAACCTCTTCCTCAAATCTCTCATGGCGAGTTTTGAAAAGATATTCTTCCTCTTCCTCATTTTTATCCTTTAGCTTTATCTCTATCTCAAATTTCATTTCAGGCTTTGGTCCTGGTTCCGGGCCTAGTCATGCACTCTGATAGTCTTGTGGGGAAGAGTTGCCTCCGCAATTTATAGCAATATGCCCTTCCTTCCCACAAGACCAACAGGTTCTAGGTTTATTGCTTGCACGTGATCCAAAACCTCTGCCTCTACCTCTAGATTGTTGAAAGAACACTGTGGTTCCTTCATCTTCTTGGTAGAAAATTGTTGATGGCTTCTTCTCCCCTTTCTTACTTTTGATCACTTTCTCAGCATGGAGGGCATGATTTATGTATTCTGCAAGTGTTCCTCCATTCATGCTTCTATAGTGGCGATTTACCCATCCACTAATCTCTGGTAAGGAGCCTGAGTGCAATGCATTTTTTAATTGTTGTTTGTAGGGGCCCTCGTCAGCTCCATCACCAGGTTCTAACCCACTATGTGCCCTAAACACCTTTTCCATTCTTACTCTGTATTCATCAAATGGCTCATCTGGTTTTTGTTTACATCTCCCTATTTCATTGTAATTTGCTCTTTTCCTGTATTTAGTTCTGATTCTTTCTAGGAGAGGGGTCACCTGTTGTGTCAATCGTTCAGATTCGGGTGCAAGTATCACGGGAGGGTTAGCGTCATTAGTTGGAGAGTATGCTACTTTTACGTGGAACCAATCTGGCCCTAATTGTGTCATCCAAACTTGCTGTACTTCCATTCCGTTTAGATGATAAGATCGCCTTAGATTTTCTATCTGCGTTATGCATTCCTCTACATCCTCTCTCTCCTGTCTTGGCCTCCTTTCACCTTCCTCTCGCTGTCCTGCTATTTTTATCCAGACTTGTGTCTGTTCATAACCTTCTTTTCTCATCTTATTATTTTTCTGTTTGCATTTGTTTCTTATTTTTTGTTGCAGTTCTCTAATGCCTGCTGTGGACAACTTCCCATTAAAGTTATATTGTTTTATCCAGTAACATAGGGGTTCTATTGCTGAGGAATCTTCCTTTTCAATAACTTTCCAGTCTTTGCACGAAAAATCTTCTAAAAGCTTCTGTTTTGCTTTACTTTGCCCCTTTCCCATTTTTAGAACTAAATTTGGACTCAGTGGTTTTTAATACCTAGTGTATTCTAACACTGAGTTTCTCTTTCAACAGGATGGTGATAAATAACCTTTTGTGGTAAAACTCACTTCAACCTATGCAGGTAGAATTTTCTTGCATACATGCATCCACAAAGGCTCACCATTTATTCCCTGTTGCTTTGGTATAAAATACAATTACCTAGTGGTAATAGTATTTTCTTTCACACTCACTTTCACTCTTTTTGAAGAACAAAGAACTTCCCTTGAGTTCTTTTTAAACAGAGAGGAACCCTTGCCCTTTTACTTAGAGGAACCCTTGCCCTCTTACTTAAAGAACTTCCCTTGAGTTCTTTTTGAAACGGAGAGGAACCCTTTCCCTCTTACTTAAGACTTCACTTATTGAAACATGAATATTTTGTTTGTTTGTTTGTACATGATTCAATTGTTTGTTTGTTTGTTTGTAAATGATTCAAATTGAATCTTTTCTTCCGGCGCCGTCACGAATGGCAGCCACTCCAGCAGCTCCCGTGTTATTTTCGATTGTTCTCGATTGTTCTCAGCTCAGGGATGCTGCTGGAAATGTGAATTTCCCTTCGGGGATGAACAAAGTATCTATCTATCTATCTATCTATCTATCTATCTGTGTCTTAAGTCTTACTGGCCACGTTTCTCTTTTACCTAATAGTGCCTAGGATTGTTAGGATTTATTTTCTTAACTCTGTTTTGAATTCTTCACACTCATACCCTTTTACTTTAGTCACATGCATTCCTTTTTAAAATAAAAGTTTTACTCACAGTTCTCTGAGTCCTTGGACTTTCCGTCAACCTTCGGATCCCAACTTGTAAGGAAAAGGACCAGTCCCGAAAAGGGTCTTAATGCTGTGGCCACAGACTTGCCTGGATCTTTACTCACACGCTGGGATCGTCAGGTATCTTGGAATCCGGCTCTCGAAGGACCAAATAAATGTCAGGTTTAACCCAACAGATGTACAAAACCTATATACAAAAAAGACAGAGAGAACGTGATATTTGATTTACTTGCAAGGAGTAATATCCATAGTCTACCCTTCGGCAGTCTGCTGGATACTCTGAAATATTCTTATGCTCCTTGTCTATTTATTGTGTTCGGAAGGCCCTAATTTACATAAGGTCTCCTTTGCTAAGGGAAGGGGAGTAACAAAACAAACAGTTGAGACCTGTTTATACGATAACATGTTATCTATAGCAAACAAAAACTAGGCGTGCCTGCGGTCAGACAGGTCCCTTATCTGGCCGCAAATAAGGTGTTATCCTGTTTCCTCCTTCTTCAAACACAAGCAAGAAAGGCGCATTGTATGCAAAGAAGCTTGTGCAATAGTAGAATAACATCTTTAGAGTTTAAATCCATCAATCAGACAACAAACAATGGCAGAATTTTTGACAATATCAAAATGTTTAGATAAAATTGAACAATTTCTTATTGGTCATCCAACATGGGCCCACACCTAATTGGTTAAGAAACACTGGTAGATAGGCTGCTGGATAATAAGGTATGGTCATCTATTTGGTATTTATCGTATTTTAACCCCCATAAAGCGCACAGTGTTAAAATCACACTCTCCTTTGCCGGTTGTATTTTTTTATTTAGCGACTCATAAGGCGCATAAGGTCACCGGGCGCTAGTGCCGCAAGATTGCCCTACAACCACAAAGACAAGCATACAAGCGTGTGAAATTTTAAAAAAGCAGCGGCAGCAAGATCGAGTTTGGTTGTGGTTTTTTTGAGTCTTGATTAAAAAGTGAAAACACACGGATAAAAACTTGTTGGAGTTCGTTTTTTAGCTTGTTCCAACTCACGATCCTTTGATTTATTAACCCTCGATTCTCGGTTACTATGTTCTTCCACGTAGCGTAGGCATCAACACACCATGGCGGACGAAAACCAAAAGCATTCAATGGAGGGAAAGTGAGGTTTCGGATTTAATTTATATTCGAAAGGAAAACTCTCTTCAGCCTCCAGTAGCACAACAGCTTTCAAATGCCTAGATGCGCAATGGCGTTAGCATCCATGAGCACTTCCGCTAACAATGCATTGCGTATGACGTCACGCGCCCTCTTCTGTGCCAGCGGGTTATGAAGGCAATTAAACAAGAGATGACGCACAGAGATTTCATCTAGTTGGAAATGTGAAATATCTGACAAAAAACATGGGACTTCACCTAAAAATGTTGTAAAGCTTGAACCTGCAACCTCACTGTCTAAAGGGCGGGCACACAATCCTAAGGCCACTGAGCTGGTCTCTATGCGCCGCTCTGCATGAGAGACAGGGCGCACTGCCTGGCCAGGCGCGCCCTATACTTTGAATGAAATCTGAGACTTATGTGAGCCTTATGGGCATGAAAATACGGTACATAAGATTAGCTTTTGCCAAAAGTCAGGGGGTCGAGTGGCCGGTTCAACGTCCCCCAGCCACTTGAGCTTTGGATAATACTAAGATATACCAAAGACACGCTCCTCTTAAAACAACTCACACAATATGTGCAAAATAGATGAAAGTGAGCAAATCCTCATGTTTGACACCAGACCAGCTAAGGGGGTCACTGTGTCTTATATCTGTTCATGTTTCCAGGAGCTTTTACCAAACACGACAATCCTCAGTGTCTTCAGAATCCTCCCACACGGAAAGATTTTTTCTTTTGGTCACATTCATCAAAGCCTTTGCTCTTTCACCACAACGGTTTCCTTTCAGCCCTCACATGAGAGGAGGGCTGAGCATAAAAAGCCCAGTTAACCTCAGCCAGGGGCCTCAGGGGGATACGCGAGTGTTGTATGCAATGTCAGAAGCTTAATGACGGCTCACAGTCAACTGCAGCTCAACTCATCCTCTGCAGTGTGAGTCTGCGTGGAACTGCAATCTGGGCCTTCTTTTTTGTTTTTTCTTAAGATCGAGGGTTAACTACACAAGGTGCAGAGTTAAAGGCGTGGGTTTAGTCTGTCAACACAATGTTGGTCTTGCACATCAGTTACCATGGAAACAATTCTCAGCCCCTTGACTCCTCTCACCTTTATCTACCACATCTAGTTTATCGATTGGTTTATTTTTTTCAATTGATGAGAAATGTTAGAAAAAAACAATGTACTCCTCTATGTTAAAAAATACTTGTCATTCATCCTACTGGTTTCACAATGCACTACCACAGGCTTTTTACTGCCACTTAGAGTCAAATAATGAAAAAGGGCCGATTGAAGTGAATGAACCATCAACAAAAGGTACCTCATTGCAAACATTGCGAGGTGCCAGTACACTTGTGTCGGTTTTTGTGGTAGCGATTACAAGCTGAGCTTGTCTGAAATTCCCTCTGCAGGAGCAATCAATGAAAAACTACTACTCTCGATGCTCAAATGCTTTGAATTACTTTTATAAAGTTGTAAATAGAAAAAATGTTTTTCTTTGGCAGGATTTTGTTGAACGGATAGCACATCCGCCTAGAATATAACTGTTAATATACTATGCCAGTGGTGTCAAACATACAGCCCGCAGTCCGGATCAAGACCGCCAACAGATTTAATCCAGCCAAAAAAAGAGCCCAACAATGACCTTCAGTTTTAAATATGTCCATTTAATGTCACCAAAGCATGGCACCACTCCTAAAACTACTGTGGGTTTCTTACTTTCTTTTTTCTCTCTCTCTCTCTCTCTCTCTCTCTCTCTCTCTCTCTCTCTCTCTCTCTCTCTCTCTCTCTCTCTCTCTCTCTCGCTCTCTCATTTTCTTTGTTGTGGCTACAGTAGATCAGGAGGTAGATAGTTTGTCTTGGAAGCAAAAGTTTGCAGGGTTGTATTTTCAGCTCCTTGAGATAAATGTTGAAGTTTCCTTTGGAAAAACACTGAACCCATAATGCCCCTTAAAAGCAGGTAGGCGCCCTGCATGGCTGACTCTGCTATTAGTGTGTGTGAATGTGTCAAATTCATTGTTACATGCTTTGGAGGTCTTCAGTGCAGTCTCCTGTTGCCATTGTTTGCAGAGTTTTCATGGTATAAGCCAATTTAATCAATTTGGGTTTGAACAATTTCTGGCTACCAGCAAAATAGACAGCTTTTTGTTTTTTCCATGTTGCACAACAGCTGTTTAGCACTCATTTCAAAATGTGCTCATGCACCAGCCAATTTGAAAGTCTCCACTGTAATCTTGTGGTTGTTGTACTTCTTGACATACGTTTGATCTTCTTGTTTTCACCCCAAAAAAATCAATTTCTGGTAAAGACCGATACATTTTATGGACAGGATGGTCTACAGTGAAAATAAAAGTTGTATTATAACTCTTAACAAAATCAGGATTTACTTATTTTTCAAATAAGTACACCAACTAAATAACTATTTCAAGGAAACAGTGGCAATGCTGATAATAAGTGAAATATTTTAAGGGGAGACACATGAGATTTCCTATATAATGTCTGAGCCGCTGGCGGATGCATTTCTCTAATTGATCATCAATTATTTGATCTGTAATCAAGGTCTAGCTAGTTCTTTGACAGTAATAATAAAGATGTTAATAACCTGTAAACAAAATATGGGAGGAAAACAATGCTTATGTCAAGAACCGGAACAGGAGCAGGACCCAGATGCGTGACGTTTCTCACACAAGCTTTATTTTAGTAACAGGGGCCCACACCTAACCGTATAACTGCAGCCCAGGTGTGTGGAGAGCTGAGGAGGCTGCGAACCACCAAGGCAGCTGGTACAAATTGAGTATCCCCCGACTGCTGAAGGCCTGTGCGTTGGGGCTGGGAGGCCTTCTACAGCGCATCTTCAACCTGAGCCTGGAACAGGGGAGGTTCCCCCAGCTGTGGAAAACATCCTGCATCATCCAGTCCCAAAGAAAACAAGACCTGAGGAACTCAACGACTTCAGGCCGGTCGCCCTGACATCACATGTGATGAAAACCATGGAGCGGTTGCTGCTGCACCACCTGAGGCCACAGGTCCACCACGCCATCGACCCTCTGCAATTTGCCTACCAGGAGAAGGTGGGAGTGGAGGATGCTATAGTCTACATGCTACACCAATCTCTCACCTGGACAGGGGCAAGGGTGCTGTGAGGATTACATTTTTTGGACTTCTCCAGTGAGATGGGAGTAAGCTCACACCTTGTAGCATGGATTACGGACTACCTGACAGGCAAACACCAGTATGTGAAACAGGGGGGCTGTACATCGGACACTGTGGTTAGCAGCACAGGCTCGTTCCTATTCACCCTGTATACGTCGGACTTTCAGTACAACTCTTGAGTCCTGCCACGTGCAGAAGTTTGCTGATGACCCTATTATCGTGGGATGTATCAGAGGTGGGCAGGAGGAGGAGTACAGGAAATTGATTCAGGACTTTTTCCAATGGAGCAACGCTAACCATCTGCACCTGAACACCACCAAGACCAGGGAGATGGTGGTGGACTTCAGGAGAGCTAGAACTCACCCGGTTCCTGTAACTATCAAAGGAGAATGTGTAGAACTTGTCCAGACCTACAAATACCTGGGTGTGCAGCTGGACAATAAAATGGACTGGACTGCCAACACAGAAGCTCTATGCAGGAAAGGTCAAAGCCGACTGTACTTCCTCAAAAGGCTGGCGTCCTTCAACATCTGCAAAAAGCTCCTACAAATGTTCTATGAGACTGTTGTGGCAAGCGCCCACTTCTATGCTAGCGTGTTGGGGAGGCAGCGCCAAGAAGAAGGATGCTTCTCGTCTTAATAAACTGGTTATAATAATTAATAATTGTTAATAATTGTTATAATTAGCTCGCTTTATAGTTTTAATAAGCGTTTTATATAGAATACGATCGCTTTCGTTGGAAGCGCAGCAGAATGCGCGTTCACGCGAGGGGGGGAGGATTTACCGTTCGATTACGTTCACAACAAAAACAAAGACGGAATGGTTTAAGTTGTATTACATTTCCAACAAATGCAAGACGAAGTGGTTTTGGTGATATGTTCGCCATTACATTCCCTAAAAGTGAGATAAAACGAGGTAAAAGTGGTTGTAGTAGCGAGGGGATGCAAATCTCGGCACCGGGCTGTAGAAATCATAACTGCACAAGACACAGTCCCGTGAAGATCAAGATTTCAAGCTATGCCATCATTTTTATTTTATTATCTTGAAAAGAAATGTCAAGAAATAAAAATGGATTAAGACGAGGTCACTACGCTGACGGGGATCCATGTTCAACCCCTTGACGTCTCGGGCACAACTGACGTGTGCTCGGCATTCGCGCTGTTTATACGCGGAGAAAGGCGTTTGACCGTCACACGCTAATTTCACGTAATAACACCGCGATACAGGCGAAGAACATGCTATTACCATGCTCCACCCACGATTACCCGCTGAAATTTCCCATCCTACCCATGTGTAACCACGCCCTGGCCGCGGCCAGAGCACGTCGTTCCGCGTCATTTCCGCGTCATTACCTCGCGTTGACCACGTGTGCGGCACGCAGTTTAACACGTGCTCAAACTTTTGAGCAGCTCAAAAGTTTTGAGCGCGGCCAACCACGTGAAAATTTCCGACCGCGAGTAAAGCACTGCTCTATCTCGTCTATATGGCGGTCTCAAAACGTCCAACAGCGCCCAACAGCATCTGCTTCACGGCCAGAAATTTCTGGCCATGGTTCAGCCTCGATACGCTTGTGAAAGGTTGTGTACCCGCGCTCTGAAGAATTGAGCAGCACAAAACTCTTTCGCGCTGCCACCCGCGCGCGAATTTCCGACCTAGTGTTAAGCACCGCTGTATCTCGTCTGAATGGCGATCTCAATGCGTCCAATAGCGTCCGCCTCAAAGGCAGAAATTTCTGGCCGTGATTCAGCCGCAAATGTCTGTGTGACCGGCCCCTTACAAACAACTTCAATACTGCTTTGGTTAATGTTCTTGATTCTGTGGCGCCCCTAAGGCATAAATTCCGACCCAAGAAGAATACACCTTGGTTTACTGAAGAAACCAGGTTACTCAAACAAAGTTGCAGAAAAATTGAACAAAAATGGCGCACTACTAAGCAGGAGGTTTTCCGACTGGCCTGGTGTGACAGTTTGCTGAAATATAAAGTAGCTCTTGCCCTCAGCTAAAGCTTGTTTTTTTTCAAGATTATTGTTAAACATAAGAATAACCCGAAATTTTTGTTTGACACAGTGGCGAAACTTACCAGACAACAACTTAACCCAAATGGTTGCACTTATTCTGCTAACGACATTTTGGAATTTTTTAATAAAAAGATTCAACTTATCAGGAATGAAATTTTAAAAGAACGCTCTGTATCCTCCTCCTATATCAAAGATATGGAGGTGTTAGGTATGGACCATGTCGGCGGTTGTTCTGAAACATTCCCCAGTTTCAATGATTTGTCCCTTGATAATCTAACACAGATGGTCAGTAGGGCCAAAAAAACTACGTGCCTGCTTGATCCGTTTCCAGCTTCACTGGTGAAGGATCTGTTTGGGATCTTAGGACCATCAGTTTTAAATATTATTAATATATTGCTATCCTCGGTTATTGTTCCTGTAGCCTTCAAGTCTGCCGTCATTAAACCCACGCTTAAGCGACCTAACCTTGACCCGGAAAGCCTAGGTAATTATAGGCCACTGTCAAATCTGCAATTTTTTGCGAAATTACTTGAAAGGGTCGTTGCACAGCAGCTAAATGACTTAATGTCAGAAAATAACCTCTTTGAAACTGTCCAGTCAGCATTTAGGGCAAATCACTCTACTGAGACAGCCCTGGCTAAAGTAACCAATGATCTCCTTTTAACAATAGATTCCAGTGCCTCATCCATGTTACTGCTGCTGGATCTCAGCGCTGCTTTTGATACTGTCGACCACAACATATTATTGGTTCGTCTAGAACGCATTGGTATCTCAGGAACTGTACTCTCTTGGTTTAGGTCCTACCTGTCAGACAGGATGCAATGTGTTAACTATGGCAATCTGACCTCTAAACAATCTAATGTCCCCTGTGGTGTTCCTCAAGGCTCTGTACTTGGCCCCCTTCTTTTTAGCATTTATATGATCCCGCTTGGTGACATTATCCGCAAGTATAATATTAGTTTCCATTGCTATGCAGATGACACTCAACTGTATATGCCGCTGGAAAAAACTGGACATTTAAGTTGTAGAAATCTGGAGGCTTGCCTTACTGAGATTCAAAGATGGATGTCACTTAATTTTTTACGCCTTAACCCAGAAAAAACTGAAATGTTGATTATTGGTCCAGCTCACTGTCGTCAGTTGTTTTCAAACACTACCCCGAATCTAGACAAATGTAATATCACCCATAGTGACTCGGTCAAAAATCTAGGTGTTATATTTGATCCTAATCTGTCGTTTCAGTTACACGTGAAAAATATTACTAGAATAGCTTTCTACCATCTCCGTAATATTGCAAAGATTCGTTCGATGCTGTCCCAATCAGATGCAGAGGTTTTAATTCATGGGTTTATTACTTCTAGGCATGATTACTGTAATGTATTGCTTTCTGGTCTCCCGATGTCTAGCATTAAAAGTTTGCAGCTGGTTCAGAATGCGGCAGCTAGACTTTTGACTAAGACCAAAAAGTTTGAGCATATTACTCCTGTATTGGCCAACTTCCACTGGCTCCCAGTCCACTTAAGATGTGACTTTAAGGTTCTCTTATTAACGTATAAATGTTTGCATGGGCTTGCACCCTCTTATCTCTCCGATTTGATATCCCCCTATGTTCCTGCACGGAGTCTGCGCTCGGAAAATGCCGGTCTACTTGTGACTCCGAGAGCCAAGAAGTCTGCAGGCTCGAGAGCGTTCTCCATCCGGGCCCCGGTGTTATGGAATGCCCTGCCTCTGGACATAAGATCTGCAACCTCAACGGAAGTTTTTAAATCAAGGCTTAAGACACACTTCTATTCCAAAGTTTAAACAAAGTTCATTGGCTGGTCGAGGGCAAAGATGCAAATGTACAAAAACGGACAAACAACTGCAGCAGACCTAAGCTTGCACTGATTGGCAGCCAGACGTTTGTACAAATTCTCAGTATTTTGACACTAACTTCGCGCCACTACATTTATAGTTGTAAACAGAAGTTGATGATACTGTTTCGTCATTCAAATAAAACGTATATGGTCTGTGTTTAAGTCGATACCTGGCAGCCATGCTTCAAAAAAATAAGAAGAGGACTGTTTTTTTAATAAGTATGCATTTGTATTATACTCATAAAATAATCCACAAATATAGGGCTATTGTCGTGTATTTCGACATATGTAATTCGATGGTCCGGGTCACATGACGTCAAAAGCGATATAACAGGTTTTTTTGCGCAAACTGCCTTCAGTGCAAAACTGAGGGTAATAAAAGCACACGTATAAACTATCATTGCAAAGTAGTGGAGGTTCTGTTTGCCTTTCCTCAGGCACAGCCTCCTGGGTTGCAACCTCAAAGGAGAAGAGATTATTCCCTCTATTTCCAGGCAAATTGATTTTATATCAGTTGTGTGTGTTTGTTAACTCAGACCTCCATTTCCAAGCAAGCTGGAGGTATTACTCTTATCTTCTTGACTGTATTAGTAAAAGCAGAACGATATAGGTTACATGTTCTCAGGTTGTATACCTGGCTGCCTTGGGAATTAGCGTTTCCTGCTACAGCAGCTTTTTCTCCAAAGGAATGAGTCAATTAGAGTGAAAATGGAAATAAAAATAAATATGACATGTTTCCTTCCATCCGGAGAATATCATTTGGATTCAAAGATCATGTGCGCTGGGAAAATTATTGCTGCGAGGAATGTGAATTCAGTCCTTTGAATACCTAACCACAGTTTGGTGATAATATGGGACTGGGTAAAACACACAGCTCGGAAAAAAGAAAAGCAAAGGTCAAGATTGTTGGGAAAAAAAACGTTTTTTTTCTAAATAAAAAAGGAATATTTTTTTCCTCAGGAAAAAATCCATCCCTCTTCGCCATCAGCTCAGGATTTTGGTTAAAGTTTGTTCCTACAGTGCCTGTTCCTGCTTTTCCATCCATCCTTCCATCCATCCATCCATCCATCCATCCATCATCTGCACCAAAAGATCAAAGCGGCGCTGCCACGAGCGGCTGCCTTTTCCAGCAGCTGCCCAACTGTTTTATTGTCTGCTCCTATCTTCGGTGTTTTTTCTTCCCGTTTTGACAACTACACTATGGATTACTTCTATCCTATGGACATGGGTTTTAACGCACAAGAAATGCGTGTATTTCAACTCCTTGCCCTGAGGAATTCTCGTGCCGGCGTGATGAAGGGGCCCATGGTGGAAGAAAAGCCGAAGCTAGCGAAGCGGCTAGCGGCGTTATAAGTCTTCGGTACCATCCGTAATCATGGTAAATGCGAACTCACGACCAAATAGGATCATCGAGTGCTTTTTGAAAACATCGAAGCGCACAGGGAGCGCAGTTGCTGTGTTTTGCGGAAACGTGGCTCACGTTTAGCATTCCGGACGCTAACGTGTAGCCACCCGGAGCCACCTGGAGAAATCCGGCTTCAACGTCGCTAAACAGAGACATGAGAGCCGGGGGGAATCGGAGAGGAGGCGGACTTGCTAACACGAGGTGGTGTATCCCTGGATTCTCACAAAGAAAAGATTTCCATCTGCCGCAGGAATGTCGAACTTTTGGACTGGCGTGACGTCATCCACTCCGCTACAAGCACCCTCGGGCATCATGTTAATCTGTTAATAAACAACGGGGTAGACTGCTGGAAGTGTGAATTTCCCTACGGGGATGAATAAAGTATATATCTATCTATCTATCTATATCTACTTATTCTCAGTAGAGTCGCAGGGGTGCTGGAACCCATCCCAGCTATCTACGGGCTGTGGGCAGGGGACACCCTGAACTGGTCGCCAGCTAGTCGCAGGGCACACAGAGACAAACAACTCACTCTTACTCACACCTAGGGACGATTTGGACCGCCCAATCAACCTGGTATGTGGTAGGATATCCACGCAAACACAGGGAGAACATGCAAACTCCACAAAGGAAGGCTGGTAGCTAAATTTGAACACCTGACCCCAGAACTGTGCCACGGACGTGCTCATCATTCAGTCACCGTGCCGCACCGTTCCTGTTTTTCATTTATATGAAAATGATAACCTGAATTTTGGATTTTCATTGATATTTCAGGTCTGTTAAGAAATGGAGATGACAATAGTTTACATTTCTGCAAAGACACCCATGTGACAGCTTTAGTATTTTTTTTTTATTTCTTACATTTTAATCTGTCTGATAACCTTAGTTTTCAATCACTGGTGATAAAAAGCGTACTTAGCAAATGTTTTGGATTCACGTACCACGTCTTGGTGAGTGCAGCCCTATTGCCCAAAATGTTTTCCATTTAAACTAAATCAATGTTGGGAAGGTATCTGCCTTGGCACACCATTTCTGATGTAGCTGACACGTTCCTCAGATGTTCTCTGGTGGATCCCAGGTAGTCAACAAACACAATTTGACAAACCAAAGCTCTTGAGGTATTTTATCTTAACTTGACACAGATTGCATATATGTGGCTTTGATCAAGGTCTCCATCTACCAAGTTTCTGATGGAAAGGGTGCAGGAGTTTCCTACTGACTTGGCGGAGAGGGTTCACCTAGTATAACAGGCAGGGTCACGAAATGGAGAATAACCACTGTACTTGTCTTCTTTCAAAGCCATCGCTATTTTGTATTGGTGTGCAAGTCTTGTTGTGTTATGACACTCCGTATCTGAGATTCATACTGATCAATCTGTCTATCTTTCTCCACCATTGTTAGGTATTGTTCTTTCACAGCCGTGTCCTGCGCTGTCTCTGAAGCATTACATGGTGGATTCGCATTTTTCATTTTCTGTAACTGCCAAAGGTCTATCTGTGACGTACACGGAGGCAAAGGAGGTTCATTCAGTTCAGGTCTTGTGGGTTCTTTGACATAGCCAGTTTATTTGCACAAACTTGAAGAGGCTACAATTTAAACACCTTCCATGCCATGCTCAGCTGCAGTTGAGGGGTGTTTTGGGGAGTATCTCCAAGCAGACAGGTTGAAGAGCACTGATTTAAAATATTAAAACACTTGAGAAAAATTTTTTTTTTATATAAATTCTCAAGGTAATAAGTATTACATAATATAACGTGTTATTATAATTATAGTTTACATATACAATTTTGCATATCAATCTTTTCATTACTTATAATATTCTTTCCATGTCTTTGAAGGAAACTACAGCAGAGTATTTTATTGAACGAAAAACTCTGTATTGGACCTCCAGGGTGACATAAATTCATTCTTCAGGTGCTGTACCAGAAAACTGGTTTCGGGCTAAAAATGAGGTGGGAGCAAGGGCGGATATATTTTACTATTTTTTGAGTTTCTGACAGCTAAGTTATAAAGGGATATGTTGCGTGATACAAACAGCGCAATTTCAAAAGTGAAATTAATTTCACTAACATTACCATACTTAAAGGGATTCTAAAGGACCCTTTTTTCAATTTGGCATAGAACATGTAGTGTTCCTCCCCACAATCAGGGAATAATGTGCCATGGACCTCGAGAATTTAATTTTCAAAGTAGACAGTTTGATCTCTCACCCCCTGGAGCTGGGAAGGTCACCAGAAGATATTGAGAACTAAAACAAATGGCGCGTCCCATTGAAAAACAAATGTCCAAACTGATCATCAAAGGGTAAGTTTACATGCCATCGTGTACAGTGTGCTTTCCTTTTTTGACTTTGCCTCATTTTAGGTATGCACTTCTGACTTCTCCTTTCATGTTTTTGCCACTTGTCTTGCAATTAAAATAATATTGTCCAGATAGCTCACTTTGAACGTGCAGGAACTCGAAGGCTCCCAGTTTTGTTTGGTCCAGGTTAGCCCCGCTAGCAGTCTGCTAGATGGCTTGCCCGCCGTGCTCGTTGTTTTTTCCCCAGGCTGGGTTCGTGTTTGTTGCTAATGTGGCCTGCGGTTATCCTGGCTTATCATGTTATCGGCCTCCTGTTTTTTTCTGCTGATAACTTGCGATTTATCCTTGATGGCAGCCGGCTAGCATGATGTGTCCTGTCTGGTCTACCCCCTGTAGCTCTGTGCGTGTTATTTTTGCCAGTTTGCCCCATTTTGCTTGCTCACCATTTGTTATACCATTGCTGCACCCATCTGCGATACATTGCCCAGGCATTCTCAACAAAAACTACCAGAACTTGGCTTAAATTACTCAAAACCTTTTTTGACTAGTTAACATGTAAACCAATTGGGTGACTGGCTTGCTAGGGTGCTGGTTTTCTTCACAAACGTCACAGCTCAGGGTGACAAAGACAAGACTGTCTTCAAAATGCATTATCTCGGAAAATAATTGGAATATACCAATTACACATATATGGATATTATGCAAAAAAATATCTTTTTGTCATATTTTGTATGTTTTAGAATTTGAGAATCCGTTTAAGACTTAATGATGCTATTTAAATTAATTCAAGTAGCGAATTGTTTGTCTGCAGCCGTTCTGCACTAATAAAATTGGAATATCAATGTAAAAAGACAAAAAAAAATGCCTTCTCGTGTGTGTTACAGAGATACCCAGAGACTATGTGAAGAAGACACCCGCTGCAATTGTATGAATGAGTTCCGTAAGAGAAAGAAAAAAGATCAATACGAAAATGCAAAAAGTGGAGAGCCGAGAAAGTGTGTAGTCAATTATACTGCAACATCAGGGAGGGAAAGAAAAATTGCATTGCGTTCCACTTACCAGAATTCCAATGACAACAACACCTATTATGCATTTTATTATAATTTTTGCAGCCCTATAATTTACAAATATACTCATTTCTTTTACGAAATCTGGCATATACGCATTTGGAATGGCAGATGGAATTTAAATCTGCACAGAGCAATCACATTGTGCATGTCCCCTGCAACAAGGGCTAGCCTAGCATTTTCATCAGAAAAGTGTATCTTTGTGAAAAACTCCTCTCTCTTCAACTTGCACTCTTTTCAGCAGATGCATTCATTTTTCAGTTCAATGCATGAATATTTCAAGGCTGAGTGACACATCCAGTGAAAAATGAAAAAGCTTAGGCTTGACGTCCAAGGAGGTATCGCTAATCATATTGACTTTCCCGCATTTCAAAATGATAGCTGTAGATTACAATTGTGATTCTTTATCATCATGATCATGCATTTACTTCATTTTTCTAGAATCCTCTTCATTTTAGAGTTGAAAACAATCCTAATAGACTATATTCACTTTCTTTTGGGGAATTGAAACCTTTACAACAGGATTACCGGTACCCAGGTTGCCCTAGATCATGCAGACTTCTACATACTTCTTATGCCAGACTAAGCCATTTTTAAATGATGATCACTAAAGAACAGAGTTTTACAACAATTCCTCTTTGCTAATGAATGACCAGAACCCAATCTTTCAAACTGTACCCAACATGTCTAAGTCGCTTTAAAACATGATATTCTTGTTGCCCTTAAAAACTAATGACAATGTGTTGGGATTTTTTCAGAAAATGCTTGGTAGTTAAAAAGTTAATGAAATGTTTTGTGTTTGTTGTTCAAAAAAGATAAATATCACAATAAAATTTAAGTTACAACAAAGAGTTAATGAAAACAAGTCTGCCTTGGCCCAAAAAAAACCTTGAGAAACAGTGTTTTAGATCCCAATATAGACTGTATGGATGGAGGTATGGTAATACATTTACTTTTTTAAATATATATATATACAGACGCTCCCCTACTTACGACCATTCGAAAAACGATAGATACAAACATTTTTTTCGGGATGTCGAAAAATATGAGTTTTTGTATTGTGTGCACCTTTTTTCTGAATACAGGACATTACTGTAGTCTTTCTTTCCGCCGCTACCGGCGTGTGGCACTGTGAGGGGTCACCCAGCATAAATCCGGAAGAAAAAAAATCCACTTCCTCTTCCTAGTGCGCGTGTAAATGTTCTATACTGTATCTCCAGTGTGCTAAGAACTTGGACATTTTTATTGTTTAATATCCCGTGCATCCAATCAATATGGTTGGTGTAAAGTGTAAAGAAGATGCGAGCCGTTTCATTTTCAATGTAAGCGGAATATGGACGCTTGACGCTGTTTTTTTTCTGCCACTTTTTACCACGGAGGAGGAAGTCGCCTAACTGTTGAACCTCATCTTCCAAAAATAAACTTAACTTTATTCATATTTATAGGGCATATTTTATGAAATGTTCATTATTTAGTCCAAAACAATACAGGTTACTTTTACAAGCCTTAAACATACTAACATAAACCTTAAACATACACAATTTAGCACTGAAGCAACTTACGAACAAATTCAACTTACTAACGATGGTCCGGAACCTATCTCGTTCGTAAGTCGGGCAGTGTTTGTATATACAAACGCACAGTTGACATGTGTACGAGCCTTGTCAATGAGTTGGAACACCACACTGACTGATATCCACACCTTAGACTGAAACGCACATTCACAGCGCCAAGTGTCCCACTGATGGCTAATGCAGAATAACGGTGTTTTGAGCGGGTAGTGCTATTAATCATGGATGAACCTCTGCATCACTGACAAATCAACCTAATCTCACCGGAGAGGGGTGTATATTCTCGCATAGAATGGCATGTAAGTGTGGACACATTCATACATTCATGCATTTTATCAGTCTGATCTCATAAGAAAACGCATGCTCGGACTGGCAAACAGAGCATTAATTCAGAACAGGGGGCTCTCCTCCGGTCTCGATCTTTACTTATCTGTCTCTCTTACGTCCTTCCGTCTCCTCGTCCTCACCTTCCCTTGTTCTACTCCTCTTCATTTCTTTATTTCACCAACAAACCATAAAACACCAGTGATACAGACTGAAGGCAGTCTGGAAAATTTAAGTAACAGCCCTTGCATTTGTATTTAAAAGCTCACGTCTCCCACCGGGATTTTGCCAAAAAACATAGCTGAGTTGCATGTGATGGTCACTAAACTGTATTGTAAATTATTGTAATAATCACACAAATGTCAATAAAATAAAAATATGGGTTGATTTTATTTTTCAAGGTGCAAAGGAAATCTATTTTACCTTTAGTGTGTCATTTGTAGCATTAGGGGCATTTAAGCAAGTAACAAGTGAGGGTGGAAATGTGTATATCATTTACCGCAAAGCCTCTTTTAGCTCTATGAACATGTGCATTTTACTGAGCCCCATAGGAACACACAATGTAATTCAGTCCCATGAATGCCTATCTATGTTCATTTCTCGTTTCCGCCGACGGTAACTGGCGGCTTTGTGCCTGGACAAATATGTACTTAATTTCTGTCTTCTATACACCTCTCTGTTGAAATGAGATACACATATCACACTGTCGTATGTATCACTTCCTACAATGTGACATTACATTTATCAGTTTAGACCTATTTGAAAGGGAAGATAGCCTAAACTATTCTTCTTTACAATTTAACTCTAAGATTGCATTTGGAGCATAACAAAAAAGTAAAAGGATCACCTTTCTTCAATATACTGTATCTCAAGGCCAAGCTTTTCAACACTTAATATTTAATAGAAAATTGCAATAAGGTTACACATGGTCAATATTGGCTAATTTTCAGAGAACAAGTAAGTTATTAATTGCAGTTACTGAGCCCTGAGCATCTTTGAGGACTTTATCAGTGGAAATATAAAGGAAGGAAGCTTTCTACTCGCCTCAAGTGCTTAAGTCAACATCCGGGTTCATTGAGACTTTAGGGCGAATGTAACAAACTTGGGGAGAGTAGTTCCGTTCTAGATTTTATTACAAAGAAACAAAATAAAACAAAAACGAGAACTTATTCTGGGTTTTTAAACGAGACAATGTCCTTTCATCAAATCTGATCGAGGCGGTGATTTATAAGACATGGGCACAATTTGAAAGAGAGTCTCTAAATGTTGTAGGATTTCACCAAATGATCTTGCTTACAACCAATTCTTGTTCAAATGGGCTCTCTAAAATCTTTAAGTGGTCTGGCAGGACTCCAACCACTAATGAGATCACTTGGAAAATTCAAAGAATACACTTGTACTGGAATATACATCAACATAACAAGACTAAATACTTAATAGAATTATATACATAATTATAAAGTGAAAATCATAATGTGATGGTTGAATAGTAAAATGGGTAGAACTTGAAAACCTTTTAAAGGGAACCATCAACAATGGAACCAAAGTCATTCTGTTAATTACATTTCAAAATATTTCTTTCACTCTTTCTTACCTTCTTTCCTTCCTTCTTTCTCCCTTTCTCCCCCTTTCTCTCTTTCATTCTTCAAAACGTAATACATAAAATGATTTATCTTACCTTTGATGGACACTTCGTTATTTAAAAAGTAAAATGCATTGTTTACCAAAAAAAACTTTCCTAGCAGACGTAGCTTGTGTTCGTCTTTTGCGCTGGAAGTATGTACAAAAACCAGAAACACTCTTGGAATTTTCATGTAATTCTAGTAAATTTTTGTGTCTGAGTACTTGTTTGAGATGTATAAAACATCTTCACTAGTAAGACTATGGTTAAAATAATAAACGAATAATGAAGCGTTCCCACTGGTGCACATACCGAGTCGTTTTCACGTGATAAGAAGGGGAGCTTGTTGGAGCGCAAGAATGTGCTGGAATTCAAACAGACGGCTGATGAGAGCATAATTCACATCATATTGACCGTGTTCTTAGTAAAGAATCGCCATTTCAAATGAGCTAAATCTACACAAAGTTGATTCAGCTGAATGTTTTTTTTAGGTCTTGGTCTCAGGACCGGAAGGGTTTTCTTGTGTTTGGTGTAAATATTATAGTAATTATTTACATATTTTCAGACTTTTTGGGGACATATTTTAAACTGAGGTATCAGTTAACATGCCAAGCTCTGGACATGAGGGTCACCACCATTGATTCCTGTACAGACATCGTCTCTGATTTAAAAGATAGATAGATAGATAGATAGATACTTTATTCATCCCCGTAGGCAAATTCACTCTTCCAGCAGTATCCTTTGTTGTCTATTAACAGATTAACAGGATGCCCTCGGGGTGCTGTGTTGTAGTTTAGCAACAGCGGAGTGGATGACGTCACACGCCAGTCCAAAAGTTCGACGTCCCTGCAGCACATGGAAATCTTTGTGCCCAGTGTTACACCAACTCGTGTTCACGTAGATAGCAAGTCCACCTCCTCTCCGCTTCCCGCAGGCTTTGGTGTCTCTGTCTAATAGCGCTCCGGATAGCTCCGTGTAGCTCCACGTTAGCGTCCGGAATGCTAGACGTGAGCCACGTTTCCATAAAACACAGCTAACTGCACTCCCTGTACGCTTTAAGGTTTTTTACCAGCACAGCCATTTTGTCTATCTTATTTGGTCGAGAGTTCACATTTACCATGATTACGGACGGCACTGAAGACTTATAACGCCGCTAGCCGCTCAGCTTGCTCTGGCTCTGCATCCACGATAGGGCCTCCTCATCACGCTGGCACGAGAATTCTTCAGGGCAAGGAGTTGATTCCTCGAATAAACGCATTTTACGATAGGATAGAAAGTAATCCAAAGTGTAGTTGTCAAACGGACGCAAAACATCGAAGATAGAAGCAGACACTTAAAACAATAAGTCACAAAAAGTGCGAAATAACACCGAGCTGCTGGAAAGGCTGCCATTTGATAAGAGGCTAAACTATATATATTTGAAAATATAAATACATTGGGACAATTATTTAAACATAAATTTGATGAGTTTTATAATTATTTTTGCTGAAAATTACTCGTCCCTATTCTTTTCTACAGAGTCTAAAGGGAATTGACCAAAGTATAAAATTTCCCCTGCCCTCCGGTTACTTTGCTTTGGCATAATAAAAAGGTTAATCTGCAAAGCATTTTCTAATAAATAATCATGATACTTCTTATTCCATTATTTAGGGTTATATAAACTGGCTTTTAATCCTCGTTCCAAACAAAGGAGTAAGAATAATGATATTCTGTTTACATCACTGTATATCCTCGTATTCGCACGTTCTTTAATTTGCTGGTGTAATATGGCACTTTTATCACAGCGATAAGAGAGAGTAATCGTCTTAGGTGTGGTAAGAGCTTAATAAATATTAACATATTCTTCTGCACCCTCCCCATTGAATAATTGATATCCCAACACAGTCTTGCTGAGAATGAAATAAGATGTAGGAGTATTAAAATAACTTCGCAGAGATAAAAGAAAATTGATTAAAAAAAAAAGATGGCTGAAAATTAAAGACAGGGAAAGTGAGCCTAAGGGATTGGGCTTTGCATACAAATGAGAGAGGTTGGGAGTTGAAGGCACAATAAGGAAATTCAATGGATGTTGGTAACAAATTCCTCCGTCCCAAGTCATCACACCCTCGACCGTGTGAATTATTTTATCATAGCAATCAAGGAGCCTAATCTGAGGGATCCACTGTATAATCTCCAATTGCTGGCGTGCAGTTATTAATCTCCGGCAGCAAATCTGCACTTTACGCATGATTGGGCTTCATTACATCTTGCACCCGGTTCAACCCCACATCCATCCAAGTGTCCTAATCTCCAAATTTTCCTTTCAACTTGGTTTACCAAGTAGCTTTTATGAGTCACTGGCATAATGGCCCGGCGTTGCTGGGTTTAGCATTGCTGGGTTTAGCATTGCTGGGCATTCCACTTGCCGTGGATTGCTGAAAAAGCGGCAGTGAACTAGTGAGTGCCAAAAAGTAGTATGACCGCGCGCAGCCCCTGAACAGAAGTATGACATAAATCTTTGTTTTTTGCCTTAATGTTTATCGATTTTGTTGCTATTTATCATACCTGTCAACCTGTACGTTTTTGCCATACAAAGTATGTTTATTATGCATTTTAAGACATGTACGACGTACGAGAAAATCTGTACGGAAAAACGCTAATTTGTCAATTATAGGTACCATCCGGTATACACCGACTATCACGAAACGGCAAATCAAGTCAAACGAGTTTGCCGCGGAAGCCTCTATCTCGGTATTGTTTTTTCTGTTGCAAACGAAGCGAGCGGTTTGATGTAGTGAAAGGAAGTACATCTCTTTTTAGAGAACCGGCTTTTTCGGCTCAACTCATTAAAGAGAGCTGGCTCACTTGCTTTGATGCATTATCTCATCTCATCTCATTAGCTGTACCGCTTATCCTTATTAGGGTCGCGGGGGGGCTGGAGCCCATCCCAGCCATCCGCGGGCAGTGGGCAGGGGACACCCTGAACTGGTTGCCAGCCAATCACAGGGCACACGGGGCCAGACAACTCACTCGCTCATTCACACCTAGGGACAATTTGGACTGGCCAATTCACCCCTGAAATGCATGTTTTAGGAATGTAGGAGAAAACCGGAGTGCCCGGAGGAAACCCACGCAAGCACGGGGAGAACATACAAACTCTGCACAGTAAGACCGGTAGCTGGAATTGAACCCACGCAGGAGGTTCCCACGACCTCAGAACTGTGCCGTGCTGCCCTTGATGCATTATATTACGGATTATTATGTTGTATAAAGAAGTTAAGAAAAAAAGGAAGTATAAAAGGAGAAATGAAAAAAGACAGGTTTGTGGTTATCCCTTTAATCAGTAAATTACCAACAATAGTTTAATGTAGAAAATGAATTAATAATTTGAATTAGAAAATGTATTATTATTCTACTTAATTATATTTGCACATTTTCAAGCTAATTAATTTTTGAACTGTTTTTATAATAAACCTCATTCATGTCGAGTAACTCAGTATCTCACAACAAAATGTTGATTAAAAATATATAAGATATAACGAAACACATGTACAATATAACATGTTAAACTACATATATAAACACGTTTGAAAAAAAAAATGGTGTAAGATTTTTTTGTATTTTGTAAACGAAAATACAACAGTTTGTAAGGACATGGAGCCGTGGAGGTTGACAGGTATGATTTATTGACACAAAACCTGGCTAAAAACACTCCCAGAGAGGCAAAAGTGCTAATGTGTAAATTGTCACGAAAATCAATTCAACGCATACAGACTCAAATCCATGCATGCACTTCATTTCAAATGTACTGTATATTATAGTCTAGACTAGGGCATCACAGCAACGCAATGATTAGCTCATGAGATCGAACCTTCCTGTGTGGAGTTTGCATGTTCTCCCCATGCTTTTGTGGGTTTTCTTCGACGCTTACTTGAGGACTGCTGAAGCTAGGGTCATGGTGAGGTTGAGCCACATTGGGTATTGGGTATTGTTTTATGTTTCAACACAAAATAAGATTGAAAAAAATGTGAAGAACTAACAAGAAAATGAATCAATAATCGATTCATTAAATAACATTTCAAAATAAGTGAGACTTAAACTGAATGTCTAAGTAGAAAATAGTGATTATTGCTATCCAGATTCAAATGTGTGTAACCTTTTGAACATGATTGAAACATTTTACACACACTGGTTTGAACACAGCTTTTCCCAAAACATTAACATTTAAAAAAATATATAATTTATTGCACCTTCTTGACTGAAAGTGGTAGCCGCCACACATGTCAGGCCACTCTGATGTATAACGACAAAACGGAAGATAAAATGTCATGTTGTATTTGGTAACCAAGGTCAAGCAGATAAACATGTTTAACACAGTTGGCTCAACGGTTGAAACTCACTGAAAGTAATGAGAAAGGGTTCATCCGCTATCCTTTTGAGCTTCAGTGCAAAAGCAGGGGCGATCTCTACGCTGGCACCAAACCTCTTATTTGTGTTTAGATCAAACATTTTATGAGTAAATTGCAAGAATATTAAAATATTTTTTCAACAAAATATAGTCTGTGATGGGTAGATATATGCATAGCATATATGTCTTAGGTCAAACGAGGAAGTTGCTAGCCGGTCATATTGCAGGGCAGACACACATTGAGCTCAAACTTTCTTTTTTTGCCCGAACTTTCTTCCTTCAGTTTTTCTTTCCCTCTATTTTATGCTTAGAACAGGAGCTGTACACAAGTACTCTGACTTTGAAATACACTACTACGTTTAAAAGACACTCGGGACGAAACTCTTGGTATAAGGTAATGTGGATATTTTTGCCCGCACGCACTGCAATTATGGCTGCATTTTGGAGTGAATTGTTTGCCAAATTGAGCTCTGCCTAACTAATTAGCGCAGAGGTATCCATATCAAACTCTCAATGGCTGCACTAACATTAGGCATTCAGGTGGAGGCCTCAAACTATCGTCCCACGGGCTATTAGTTTAAAACCCCTGTTGTAAATAATAATCCTGACGCGGGAATGCCAGTTAGAGCTAAGATGCAAAGCCATTTTTTAAAGGTAGATGCAGTGGTAAGAGCACAGGGTCAAGAATAAAAGGAATCCACAATTTGGACCACCTCAGCGTGTATACATCACTGCTGACACATCTCAAAGCTCACAGTTTGACAGAGGAAGGGTGTGTGTGTGAGTTTTTGACTGGTTTCTAAAGTCAGCTGTGTAAAAGATGAGGTGAAACTTATTTAATTGCATTGGGTGGATCTGAGCATCTCCAGACTGTTTTAGTTGGTTAAAGGAAAAATGACAAGAGAAATAAAATGTTAACATCTCCCAGAAAAGACAGATTATTGGGTAATCAATGTACAGGTAATGAAGGACTATTGGCTTGTGCTGTCCTATCTGCATGCACTGAGTATGTTTACATTGAATTCACAGCGCAGTTTACTTAACACTTGCTACAATAACACAGTTATTGATTTTAAATGTAGGATTTAAAAACCAATAACTGAATTGACTAAATAACTGAATTCACTAAATTGCTAAACCCGCGCCCCAGACAACAGCTTAGTCTTCAGCACATTTATTGTTGAGGATTTGATAAAAATTATGAAAAGGGAATAATGCCAGAGCCCGTGTCCCAAAATCAACAAACATACCACTTTCAACATGTCTCTTTCTTGCAATTACTCAAGATCGGTTAAACTCATTTTGACCCTTTTTTTCCATACATATTGGTTTCAAAACCAGATGCAAGCAGTTATTTTGTAAAAACGTCACAAGATTCTGCAAACAGGGAGCCTGATGTGTTTACCTTTGGCGCAGACGGAGTGGGGCGAGAGATGGGAGGGAGTGCTTGCACTGTTTGCATAGCTCCACCCATCCCTCCCACTCACCCAATCAAATAACTTTAAGTTCTCTTCTGGTGTTTTGGCGTATTTACAGTTTGTTCTGTGGATTTCATCATAAGGTATATAGTGAGCTTTTATATAAATTATTCTAGCATTGTACAGCCAAAACGATTTTTTTTTTTTTTTTTTTTTTTTTTTTGGGTGTGGCACCTTGACTGTAAATTGTAGTGAAAAACGTGCCCTATATATTCTGCGAGGTACTGCTTTGTAATTCAGCTTTGGTTTGGCTTTGCGAGTATCTGAATAGGATAAATGGCTCAAGTTTTGAACGAGATGGAGAAAATTTGCATGCAATCAAATTTGTCTCTGTGCCACAGGTAGAAAAGGCCATATATAGCACGCGAACTATAGGTTCCCGACCCCTGAGCACTTCCAGCAATTCCATTAAAACAAATCTTCATGTGTTAAAGCTAGCTAAGGTGTTGGGCTCCTGTGATGGTGATGATGAGAATGATAGGAGCGGAAAAAAAAATCTCACCTCACCAATTAAAGTGCAAACCTGTCAAAGAATACATTTATTCACAGTATTGTTAAAGATACTACTTTGTATTCTTGACAAAGTTCTGTACTGTGAGAAAGTTCTGCAAGAGCAGGTGATGCACATGAATCATAGGTAATGTGTATTACTTATATGTTTTATGAGATTTCCTGTGTATTTCGTACTCCTTCGTCATAGCGTGGTTTATTTTTTTCCCCCTTTTTGCGGTCTCTCGGTGCAGCCCTGGGCGCCTGTCAACCAAAACAAATGGACCTTTTCCAAACAGTGCAGCGTTAGGCATCTGTCGCTCAGTGTGCACAGACTAAGTATTGATCATGTTTGTGTCTCAAGTTAATACAGGGCCAAATTAGATAGTTGTGCTTTTATACCAGCAGAATGTTTGTGTATTTTTTGTATGTAAGTAATGGAATTTGTCTTTGTTAGAACAAATACAATCCGATGTACTATAATATAAAAATGATGTTGTTGCATGTTACAATCAGTAGAACTAGGTTGGCTCCATGAATTGCTTTTTCTTTATGTTTAGATTCAAATTGATTCAAGTAGGTAAAACTGTTCGATCGAATTTCAGTTTTCATTTATCCCACATTCCTCGAATAAAAGTTAATTATATATGCTTATAAATGAAAATTGTTCTTACCAAACTGAGCCTACAGCCTGAAAAGTTGATTGGTGTGTTATCTCTTCATTCAAAATCTCATGTTTAGAAATTCTCAAATGTTTAGTTTTATATTCATTTTTCTATTTTTATTTTTTACAATTTTACAGTGTGGTAACAATACTAGTCTTGATCAATACTAATAGCTTTGGATCAATGCTCTAGAACAGGGGTCGGCAACCTATGGCACGCCAGTGCTCGGCAAAATAATATATATATTTTTTATGCGCATTTTTAGACAGTTTCTGTTGCGCGCTGTGTTATTTAGAGGCTTTACGGTAACGCCTCGCCTCCTCTATTTCCTGAGTGCATGTCTGCGCCGCGCCTCCCAGAGGAGGAAGGATCCATGTTTTAACACACCCACAGGAACACAAACGGGCGATAAATGAACGAATCATGACGGCTCCTTGAGCAAAAACATCTCGTTCTTTGCAAAAAAAAAACTCTTTTCAAATCAAACGTTAGCCTTATTCCGATTTCGAAATCTGCGTTCAGTTTTGAGAACAGGTTCGAATTTCTAATCTGAGGTTTGGGCTCTCTCCCCTGTTACTCTCGAAAGTTTAAAATCCATTTATGTCTTCGGACTTTTTTTTTTTAGTTTGTACTAAAATACAAACTCGAGGAGACGTTTGCGATTTAAAAAACATATTTTCACTTTCTGTAGACTTCTATCATCAATACTTTGTAAGGTTTGTAATTTGTTATGCCCTTTCATCTCCACAAACACTCACAATGTTGAATCTTAAAGCCATTTGTTGATAAGATGTAGCATCAAACTAAAATTTTACCCAATTTAGCTGTATTTATTAGGTTGAAGTCAAATAAACTCGGGCCCATTTGTTTTGGAACAGCTCCCAGCCATTGGCCAAGGTCTCACAAGGTCTCAACCTGCCTCTCTAGAGGCAAAGCTGCTATCCGGCCAACCATCTGCTGCCTACTAAAGGCTGGGGAGCCTCTAGGCTGAGTAGCCAGCAGCCTGTTATCCTTCAGCCTCAGCCCTTGGCTCGGTGCAACTAACCCAATGGGCCACCGCACACTGCTCATTGTCTGGGTTTAAGGCCAAACCATTTGGCCTCCAGGTTTAGCTGATTCCAACCCAGATGGTCATTCAGTTCCTGGCGAGAAGTTGATCAGCCAGAGGCCTTTTACCTTGTTGACGCATGCTTCAAGCACCTCTTGTCTTAAATCAAATTAATAATATTTTGTGCACTCTCCAGAAAATCTAACTTAAGGGAAACACTTCAGGTAAGTTATTTTTGCCACAACGGTGGCAATAGGCGATGAAGAATAATTAATAAAATCTGAAACCCCTCATTCAATCATATTCAGACACACAAATGCAGGGTCCAAGAAAAAATTTAATTAACGCAGTGGAACATTTTGCTGATGACATTAGTAAAATTTCAGGTAAAGTTCATACAATCAGTAATTTCACCCGATTAACGTTCAAAGCTTGGACTAAGTACCACAAAGGAGGCATTATTTCCCAAAAAAATACACGTTTAGAACACTTGGCATATGTGTTGTGACTGTCTGCAAGGTTAACCATACGCGACTGTATAGCAGACTCAATCCAAAATGTTGCTCTCCTTTTTACTGGAATGCATTACAAGTTTGTTTAACTGAAGTAAGTAAACTGAGCTAAGTTGAGTGTCCACCGAACCAAAATCACTGTAACTTTGCTTGGATGAAGAGGGAGTTGAACCTGGAGTATATAGCAATAGGGTCATAAAGTAGGAGTGGGACATTAACCAGATTTGGTGGTTATCTTGTCTATTTATTGATATATATGCATTCAATAATTTTCCAGGCACTCATCCTCATATTGTCACGGGGGCGCCGGAACCCATCGCCCCTGACTCAGGGTGGTCAGCATGGAACACCCTGGACAGGTTGCAAGACAATCATAAGACACACAGTGAGATAGACAACCATACATTCTGTATTTTAATTTAAAGTTGTAAGTATTATTAAAATCCATGCCCACTTGAAACAAATGATTGCACTATTCAAACCGGCTTACAATTTTGTTTATTTTAGGTCAAGATAAAAAAAAGTTCAGAATTGAACATAAATGAATAACTAACAAATTTAGAAATTGATTTTCATAAATCATGTTTGAAAGAAAATTGCGATAAAACCAAGATTGTAATGAAAAAGTGTAATAATTTTGTTTACATATTGAATAAAATTGGGGTGGAAAATATATTTTTATTTTAATATGGTTTATGTAAGAGGATAAACATGACACAAACACTAAAATTTTCCAGTGCTGCAATGTGTGGATATAGATATTACATTTCAACGAGGAGCTGGTATGAGTTCACGAGCTACAAGCTGAACTTCGGTGACCTGCTGCTCCAGGTTACTCTCCCTCTAGCCTTTATCTGTAACTGTATGGCCCAAGATTCGCCCCTTTTAAAAGAGGAAACATATTCAGGCCAAGCAGGTGGCTGTTTTCAACAAATCGGCCATGGAATCCATCTAGACGTAAAATCGGGCCCTAAAAAATTCAGCCCGACCTGCCCAAACCCGCCGGATTAAGTTGATTTAATAACGGTGCCCGAAATAGACCAGGGCTTCAATTTGCCGCCAAAGTAAACATGAAGTACTTCAGCGCAGAACTGTGCAGTTCGGCTGAACTACGCAGCTTGGGGTGTACTTATGTCCGAGCCTTTTACATCAAGTGTGCAAACCGCAATGAGCAAATAACAAAAAAACACCAGAACCAAACCTGGTGTGGTGGTGGAATAAAAATGACACAATGATCCAACCCAACATGTGCAATTCAAAATGTCCTTTTCAAATAGTGCAGGTTAAATGGGCACAGGTGTGTGGTGATTGGACACACCCGTGCCCAGTTCAAATCCCAGTTGGGGTCCCCTGGTTGTAGAAGAGGTGTGTCAGACCTTAACAACATTATCGTAGTAACAATTAAAATGGGAAGTCAGTATAAATATTAAAACAATAGTATCTACGCGATCCAAGTACTCGCTCAGTATGGAAAATATCAATATTTGGATCAATCCGCCCACCCTTATTTAATAGATGTATTTCTCTTCGTTGACATCCATTGGAATCGACATGTTTGCATTATGACAGAGGAAAAGCATGCAACATGAACCCTCAACCACGTGCTGTCCATCACAGCGAGGCTGAACTAGTGAGAAATATCGACAAGCACAGGAAACGCAGCTAAAGACCATTTCCATTCTTGGCCCCCCACACAGCCGTCTCAGACGTCACTCGCCGTGCTGCCGCGTGCACTAAAACATTCATATGCCCATGCCTGTCTGCTGATGCTTTCTCCTTTGAATTATTTACTGTGGAAATGCAGGAACAATCTAATTGAAACGAAGGGAACTATGTTGGAGATGAAACTCTCTTCCCCTATAAGATAAATAGGTTTCCATTATAAATGCTTTATTGTCTTGGTCTGCATCCATTTTTTATTCATATTAGTCTGCGGCAGCCCACAAGTACAGCCACATTAATTAATTCGATATGGTTTTCTGTATTTTGTGAAGTATGTGTTGTGTTCAGTGTGCCGCAGTGGTGTTCGCGGCTGCCTATCGCACAAAACTGTGCTTCTATGTGAAACAAATCGCGACATGTTGAGTTAAATTACAATATGTGGACTACTTTAAAGAGAAAAGCATTTGCTACTGGTGAGATACAACCAATAGGTGCATATTAACTGAACCCCTGATTACAGTATTCTCTTAATAGTTGTAAATACGGCTTGGATGTAAGCATATATGGCAGGGAGAGTAAATACAAATTACCTGACCACAGACTCTGTTAAGGCAGCGCTATGGTACCTGTATCCAGTTGTATTTCGTAGGTCTACAAAAACACGCCCACCCTTCTCAGATATTGCAATCAGCATTGTGTTGCTGGCAGATTGAGGATTACATGATGTTTTGTGAGCGAGGGAGGAACCATCAAAAATAGAAAAAATTGTAATCGGCGATATGCTTAGTCGAGTAGCAGAGTAAAGCACCCTGCTGAACTGCTAGTTGAGTTGTTAACAATGCACTACAGTACTTGTTACAGAGAAAAGTAATTGCGTTCCAGGAACACATTCGTTTCCAATGCTTTACTCCCAAAACTGGTCTTTAACGGAAATTAAGACAAATCGTATTCAATATTTATTCTGAAATTTCTACAGAAGAGACACAAAAAATAAGATTGGCATAGAATATCAGTTTAGGTTTCTTGATTATTGCTCATAACTCAAATTCTGCTAACACATTGCATTTTTTTCTCGCCAGCTTTGCCAAAAAAGTCAACTTCGAATTCAACTTGATGTCCGTCACAATTTAATGTACAGAACAGTTTGTTGTTGTCTAAACTTTAAAACAAGCAATTGAAGGGCAGACAAGCTTGCCGTGTCCTCTGCCCAGAGGAGGAACATAAATTTTCCCGTCACCGGTTGGTCCAACATGCAGGACTGCGTGAGAATTGTTTTGTACCCAGTACCATCCATTTTTCACCTTAGCCTGGTTCCACGTATTCGGCAGAATCACAAGCAGCGTTTGAGGTCTGGCTTGGCTGGATATTTCATGACAGTACTGGCTTGTTTTTGTAGTTCATTTTACAGTGCATTGTACGTATACATTTTGTTTCATTGTTTTATCTGGCATGGTTGCCCACTTTATTTTCTTCTACAAATCTCCAATTCAAATAAATGCAGATTGCATATCAAATCCATCTTAAAGTTAGATGGAATATCTAAGTAAATCTATCCAAGTAATATAATGTAAAAAATGAGGTTTTTCTGCTTTATCTGCAATAATGGGAGGATGTAGAATAAGTAAAAATGTTCTAAAAAGATTACCCAAGTATAAACATGTTTGCATGAACATGTGTGCATAAACTAAACTATTTAGAACTCAACAATCAATGGAAACATGTGTTTTGCTTGGTGCGGCAAAAATGTGTCAAGCACGATCTGTTTATCTCTTCCTGTGCACACAAAAATGAAAAAAAAAATGAAAATATTTCATTTTTCCCCATTTACTTGCCTTCGAGTGACTCATTGAGTGCATGCATGTGACCGAGGGAAAAGCAAGAAGCTAGGCTTAGTAAGTTTACTGTTACATGCATTGAATATAATCATTCAAATTATTCTATGTCGTACATCAAATTTGGAAGACATTTTCACTTCAACTTTACAGGTGTATACTTAATGCGGGGCACTTCAAACTTGCTGCTTACTTGGTTGCCAATGCAAAACTTGCCAGTAGAGGATAAGCGTAAAAATGAAGGGAATAACTGCCACGACGGCAGCATCAACACTTTCATAAAAACCACATCAGAGTTGCATTTTCAGCACATCGAACATACAAAAAGAAGATAAGCAAGTGTTAAAAGAAAACTCCATCGTGATATCACAAAGTCGGCAGAATGATAAGAATTCCAATCTCAGCTCTGCCAATTTTGTCAAAGCAAACCCTTCAATAGATAAAAAAAGAGCATTTGCTCTACTTGCATTTTTGTTGTCGTGCATCTAAAACTTTGCCTCCTCATCTGAAATTCCCTCAAAAGTGAATTGTTTGAATGTGGTCTATTTCTGATTTTTCCGAAAATGAGAATCAAACAATAAGTGTGTCTCTGTCGTTGATTAGTGGACTGCACACAACTTTGTGTTTGTGACAAAAATATTCACCGTTAGAGGCAGCTAGCATAGAACGGAAACTCGAGTGTTGCGATCTTCACAAACTGTTTTTGACTGCAATTTTCAAAACAGGTCATTAAAATAATGATGTCTATAAAGAAAAGCATCAAGAAAACAACTCCCAGCATTCTCCCTTTTCTTTCCGGTCTCTATAAAACTTTTTGTGCTACGGATCTGGTTTTAACACTTTCCTTTTTTGATGATCATTATTATTATTATTATCATTATTTTATACAAGTGCACCTTGCATATTTAAAAAAAATCTTACCTCACAAAATTCTGGATAGAGGATTGTCAAATGACAGAATAGGATACATACTGTATATGCAAACAAGGACAAGAAAACAATATTCCATCCATCCATCATCTGCACCGCTTATAATCAGTAGAGTCGCGGGGGTGCTGGAGCCCATTCCAGCTATCTTTGGGCAGTGGGCAGGGGACACCCTGAACTGGTTGCCAGGCAGTCAGTCGCAGGGCACACAGAGACAGACAACTCACTCGCTCATTCACACCTAGGGACAATTTGGATCGGCCAATTAACCTGACATGGATATTTTTGGAATGAGGGTGGAAACCGGAGTGCCTGGAGGAAACCCACGCAAGCATGGGGAGAACATGCAAACTCCACACAGGAAGGTTCTATCTCATGACCTCAGAACTGTGCCGCACACGCACTAACCACTGCACCGCCGTGCTGCCCACAATATTTCAATGGGTGCAAATTAATATTGTGATACAGTAATCCAGACCTGGGCACTCCGGTCCTGGAGGGCCGTATGTTCTGCATGATTTTTGAGGTTTCGCTGATCCAATAAAGGTGATTCTAATCACCAGTATCGTTAACGAGCACTTGCTAGCTTGCTAACGAGGTTATAAATTGTATCACCTGAGTTAAAGAAGAGCAAACTTCAAAATCTGGCAGGACGTATGGCCCTCCAGGACCGGAGCGCCCAGGTCTGCAGTAATCCCTTGGTTATCGTGGTAAATGGGGACCAAAACCACCCCCGACAAGTGAAAATCCGCGAAAAATGAAAATCCGCTAAGTAGCGACGCCCCCTTCAAAAATGCTTAAAAAAAATTTAAAAAATTGTTTTTTTGTTTTTTATTATTTTATTTTATTATTATTTTTTTTAGACCTGCGAAGCTCTGAACCCGCGAACATGGAACCACGAAGTAGCGACGCCCCTTCAAAAATGCTTAAAAAAATAAAAATAAAATAAATATTTTATTTTATTATTATTTTTTAGACCCGCGAAGCTCTGAACCCACGAACGTGGAACCGCGAAGTAGCAAGGTCCCACTGTAATTCAAATTAGGAGCCGTAGAAGGTTTAGAGTGCATGTTTGCTTAATATAAGCCATGTTGTGTAACACGCTCATTCAACCTCAGTGGTGAACTATGTCAACAACTGAATATTTATCCTGGTACCTGGAATTCTGCGCAGACTTAACGCCATTACCGTGGGGAATTTGTCATCAACGCCGTTGTCTGCAGAATGCCAATGGATCTTTTCAGATGATGTGATCATTCAAGATGCTGGCTACCTCAGAGTCAGATAGCGATTACAAAGACGAGCACTATTTACTAACTGTGGCTGAAAGAGAAGACAACTGATGGCTTTTTTGAATGAAAATTGGTTCAAGCCCTATTTTCTGGACGACAGCGTCAGGGCAATTTCCTCATCCCCATAATGAACCATACTGTGAAAATTACTGCAACACAGCTGTGAAACGTCATCTTTTTCTGTTACTGTCATTGGTGGTTGTCACTGTAGCGGACCGAATTTTATTTGCTTGTCATCGTTCCTCAAGGATTAGAGGAAATTTGAAGCGTCTTTACAATGACCCAAATGATATAAGAAGGAAACTGTATGATATCTCACTCTCCCCGCTGTTCATTCTGGTTATATGTGTTTTGAGGACTTTGCTTGATTTGTGGGTGAAAAAGTTAAAATATCATTAAAAAATTGTAAATATTAAATAAAGAACCCCCCAAAAAACCTAGTGTTGTTCTTCTGCTATAAATCATATGAAGGCCATCTGAAATGTTTTCAGATATCACCGCTGTGTTTTGTATCTAGAGCGCATGCTTTTTTTTCCAGTGTGCGCAGCACTCTTGAAGGTTTTGGCCGCCGTGTTCCTAATTTATCAAACATTTTTAATACTCGGCACCTTTGGTGCTGTTTTCTTCCAAAAATTGCTCGCTCACGCCAAAGGCAAATACTCATTGCCAGTGTTGTGGCAGGCAGGTGGCGCCATGTGTGCGGGGGGCTAATATTTCATGGCAGACAGACATTTCTCAGTTTTTGTGTTTGCCTTGGTGTTGCCAGACTTGCCACAGACCAAGTCAGAGTACATGGACTTTCTGGACAAATTTCAACATGTTACCTATTGTTCTCTTTTATTTATGTTCACTATGTATGTGTACTGTTACCCAATACTAAATCTATTGCACCCTGGTCATCCTGGAAGGGGATGACCACTTGTGAGGTCCCTTCTCAAGGTTTATTTTTTCCTCATACTGAGGTTTTGATTTTATCCTTAACCGCATGTTGGTTTAAGATCAGGAGAGGGTGTGATTGTAATCCTGTGCAGTCCTTTGAGACATCTTGTGAGTAAGGGCTATACATATGAATGTGACTTGACTTGAGTACATCCCAAAATTGCAGATGACAGAAATGTTTCTCTTCAGCATGTATAACACAAAAGTATTTGCGTGGCTCTGAAAACTGCATCTAAGATTTAATATGGCCTCAGCTTCACCTCTATGCATCATTGCTCATTGTCAAAAACAGAACGATACTGTATTTTGGGGGAGGTTGTATATTAAAAAGTTCATCTTACCTGTTGACCTGATGGGGACAGTCCCTTTGGGGGCTGTAGTTGAAATCCGTTCTCATTGCGCCTGTTTGTATCACAGATGAAAATACCTTCTCATGATGGGAGCGTTCCTCGTCCTTTCTTTCAAGTTTCGCCGTTAATCATGATGGAAAATTAACTGCCATGAGCTGTGACCTTTTAGACTCTTTGTGTCTCTTTGAGTAAAATAAGTGGCACATCCCTCAGTCATTTTTGCCTCTTTGGTCTTTTTAAAGTAAATGTTCAACTGTTCTAATAATTCTATTTATATTATATGAATTGAATTAATGATAGATTTGTAGTTTTATTTTATCCATAGTATTGTCACATAAAGACATTGCATTTTTTAATTATATTTAAAGTGTGTTTTTTTTTGTCCCTCATAACTTTATATTTAACACTTGTTCTCGAAAAAACACACATCTAATCTGCATAAGTATTTAATGTGATATTAATCAAATGAGTTCTGATGAGACAAAAATATTTGCAAAGTTTGGAAGCACTGAAACGTGTCAGACAGATAGTAATGGAAGAGCCAGGTTTACACAGTTGAGATGACAACAAAAAACAACAAAATAAAATTGATTTTTCCTCATATGGCATTTAATATGAGCTGGTAGGTACGTTTGCTTATCATGAGTTGATAAGTCACTCTTGCATGGCCAGAATAGTGAAACATTTTTCACAACATCGGACACTAGCATGAGTCCATGCTGACTCATGCCAGAAAAAAACAAAACAAAAAAGCTAACATTAAAATGAAAAAAAAAAAAAACAAGAAAAAAACTGTCTACTTAGCAATTTCTCTTTTTGAACCATTAATGTTATTTCTGAGCGATGGCAAGGTACTGTATGTATGATTGAATAAAATAATTATAAATTAAAAGTGTTACTCTGACAAAAAGAATGACCCTGAGAAACATGTATTGAATCACACGTCACAAAATGTAACATTGAACCATTCTTCACTCTCAAGCAGGTTCAGACAGCAACTTAAAGTACATATTCAGCTCAGTTTGCATGACCACTTGAGAGTGCTATGTTGTTGGCCTCGAGTTGTTGCACTCACTTTGAAAGATGGAAGTGCCAGAACGGGATCAAAAAAGATGTTCAGAGGCAGTTTCATAAGTTGTTTTATGTGTACAAGTGAAAAGCAGGAACTTTGTTTGGTTAAGATGACAGGTTGTGCACATAACTCATTGGGCCTATGTGGTCTTCCTTTAACAGACTCATACACCCATACAAATGTTTTTTCATTACTCTAAGTTTAACAGAAACTATTAATCGTAACATCCATCCATCCATTATCTGCGGCCCTTATCCTCAGTAGGGTCGCAGGGGTGCCGGAGGCCATCCCAGCTATCTTCGGGCAGTGGGCAGGGGACACTCTGAACTGGTTGTCAGCCAGTCGCAGATATATTGCAAAATATTCCATGCGCCGTAGACTCGAGAATAAAGGAAAATGTCATAACATAGTGAAAATCACTAGAGCTGTGATGTCATCACAAACAAACAAAACTCCTAGGAATGGCATGTAGAGATCTGATTTCTGCTTGGATACATTTGCTTACCTGGTTGCTGGAGGACTCGTGACAGTTCTGTCTGTCAAACTTACCATGGCGCCCAATTGGCCCCCGCCGTGTGGCTCCAGCTTCTGTCACGGTTGCCAGGGCGCCCAATTGGCGCCGCCCATGGAAACCAGCTGAAACTCGTTGACAGATGGCTCCCTGACTACTCAAACGTTGTCCTGTGAGTCGCCTTTGGTCGGAGCGTCTGAGAAACTCTGTTTTGACGCGCCAAGCCCTGAGAATCTCCGTTTATCCTGTATTTTTGCTCTTGTTTTGCCAAGCCCTGTGAATCTCAGTTTTTTGTCCTCTGTGTTTGTGCTCGCGTTTTGCTCTCGCCACGATCTGTTTGAGTTTGACCACTTTCGCGTCCGAGTAATCTACTCCCCGCCACCAACGATCTCCAGATTAAGTGTGCGCTCCTTTCTCTTCTCCCCAATAAACTGTGAGTAACGTTACGCAAGTGGGTTTTGCTTCCTGTCCTGGTCCTGACACTGTCTGAGTTGCTGCTTCCACCTTCAAAACCTGCGAGAGGTTAGTTTGATTCCATCTTTTTTGTTCATAACTGTAAGGCAATACAATTACATTTTTTGTATCTTAATCACGTTGCTTCTCCTTTTTCGAACAACTGGAAAAAAAATGGAAACACATCTACACGTACACAGTCACGCTCCTGGTGTGACACACAAAGCCTCTGCTGAATTATGTGTCACTCTGATCAGTTGAGTTCATTTGTAAGTTGCTCAGATCATCTCTGCTCAGCGAGTCTCACGAAAGAAGCTGTATTATTTTTAGGCCACCACTCCCCGCGAGTGTCACAGGGCTCCCTCCTCCATTATTTCAGTGTCCCTGCTTACCTTTGACTTGTCTCCTCACGTTCACATGTCTTCATGCTTGTGTCAAGAGTAAAAGAATCAGACAAGGAAAGGCTTACCATAAAATACTTGCACAGCAACAAAAAACAAATGATGCTTAGAATCGTGATGAATTGAAAGAGAAAAATAGGTAAAAGTTCTGACCTGTTACACACATCAACTCAGGTGTATTTGGTATGGGTGGGTGGATCGGTTCAAATATTGATATTATCGTTAGTAAGCAAGTACATGGTGATCGATACTATTGTCCTGTGATGGATACTTCACTCCTCCACCAATTTCCTCAAAGCGCCGCTTCTATATGGAGTTAGTGCAGTTCTTGTCCCTTTTACCCAGTGTTCTCAGCTCCTCTCTAAGTTAATGCTTGTTTGTGTGACTGACAGGTGCACCTTTTGCACCTCTCTCTACTGGGCCTGCTGCTGAATTTTGCCTGCCGGGTAGAAGAGAGAGCAAAATCTATGAACGCACCCCGATCAGAAGCTAAATATAACAGAGGCAAAACGGGAAGTGTAATCATAAACGCAAGAAAAAGTTCCCTCTACAGAGAGCAACAAGCTGCAATCAAAAAATGTAAACATTTTACTGTTCCTGAACAAAAATCTGTAAAAAAGTTGTCACTTTCGGAAACAGCCGAAAGGGTTTGATCGTTACATTGCTGATTATTTTGGGTTTGACTACCTTTGCTTTGTATTTTATTCTTTTACACTACTGAATCTTTAAAGATTGTATTGTTTGCAATATTTGCACTAACCTTTTAGGTTTGGAAGGAAAATATGTGTTTAGCAAAGCGCATTATTTACATTTATCGCCTGTCCCACATGGAGCGGGTACATTTCACATTACAAGGTTAGAGTTCATAAGTACCACGTTTATAAAAATCTTGCAAACTAAGTAATTACCTTGGAGAAAGCATTGAGAGTATCTTTAATGGAGCTTGGCGTAATTAAAAAAAATCTCATACAAATTCTATTGCACCCAAAAAAATGTACTTGCAACCATGATTTGGTCTTTTATTGTTAATAAAAGAAAGCCATTACAGAAAGTACAGACAAATTGTATGAGAAAATATTTTAGCATACTTTTGCTGATGCCAGTCCCCAACACCAGCAAACGTGCCATGCTGCCCCCCTTCTCTTTGCACTAAAGACAACCACGTCTCATCCGTTTTAGCAATTTATATAAGTATATAGTATTACAGTTTACCTTTCATTTACAAAATTTGGAGTTCTCCGAAGTATTACTGTTGGCTGACATAGTGCATTTTCCCACTAGATGGCATGGTGTCCCTACAAAGGCAAAGCACTTAATACACAATCCGTTGATCGACCAGTAACACCTTTGCAATCCCCCGGTAGATTACCATCGATGTAATAAACACCCCTGCCTTAGATGATATGACATGACCATTGAACAGAAACTGTGACACAGATTACGACATTGAAAAAATGGTTGTCTCAGCCACATTTCTTTTGAAATCATGAGAGTTCATTGGTCAAAACCATCTAGTTACTTGAGATTGTAGATACTGCGTTAATGTTTTTTTAATAATAAAGAGATTTCAATTTCCTTTCGAAAGGCTTTATTGATTTCATATAATACTGACACATACTCAATAGCAGTTAACAGGCGATTAAGAACACATATTAAAACCATTTGAGCGTCACTTCACTTTTAGCCCCACAGAATCCATTGATCTTTGTTACATGTACTGTATACCATAACACTTACTGTAATTTGTATCAGTCAAAACCCGACCTTGAACAGAAAAAAATGATGGCCCTTGAGAAAATAAAAATGTTGGGAACCACAAACTATTGAAGGTAAATGATTCCAACAAAATTGACATTTGAGAGTGAGTTTTCCTCATCAAGATATTTTTATGATTAGAATGTTTCATAACGCTCACAAATTTAATAGTGCACATGAAAGGTACATGATCCACCATGATATACTGTGACGTTCTCCTTCTAAAATGAATCTCATTAATTCCCTGTGAATATACAGAACACTACTACATCATATAAGAGGTTGGAATATCAAGCTCGCTGTAGGGGAGAATGTCTTTTGCCACGTATTTTTAAAGTTCATCCTTTACTTTGTCAAGTTGCTGTTTGAGTAAAGGTTGTTGTGTTCTGCAAGCCAAGAGCCGAGACAGGAGCTTGGATCCACTGGGCGATGCAAAAGTCTTATCCTCTTAGCCTCCATTTCTTCCGACGTCCTCAGAGAAAATTCACTCGATTCCGCGATTGCGGGTCCATCCTGCTGCAAAACCACCACAGGTGTCACAGTTCTTGTCTCCACAAACTATCGTGTCACCTAAAACACAAAGGCGGAAATTAAAAAGAAGGAACTCACATAACATAGAAAAGACACACTAAATGCAATGGGACCTTTATTTTACTACAGATAAAAAAAATGATCATTAACTCTACAGTTTTCAACTCTCTGTCCATCATAAATTCTATTCACTGATGCAATAATTTAAAGGGGACAGCATTCGGCCTTTTTGCACATCAGAACTTTTGAACAACCCATTATTGTGTTTTCTTCCATCTCCCAAAAAAGTTTCAAAGTTTAAAACTTTCTCTTTAAATGTTAAAATTTCCTGTCGGCCATTTTTGAACCGAGTAGTGGGGTTTTTTTTTCCCCAAGGAGGTCGGTTTATCTGATCCAAAACCATTCATAATAGCATCATTGCTCTGTTTCCTTTTTTTGTGTATAAGTGTATTTGTGTGTGTGGCTGGTTGTCTGTGTATTTTTGTTTTTCAGTATAAATCTTCAGTATACTGAACATTTTCAGTATAAATCTCCATAAGATTTTGGCCATTCCCGTGTTTTTTTTTACTCCTATCCGACCCAAATAGTCAGGAAACCGGCAGAGGTGAATGCTTGTATAAAGACACATTGACAATAAAAAAGCAATTATGAAAAGGGAACAGTTTTAGGAGGGGGAGAAGCTTTTGCTCCAAATAGTGTCAACCTGTGCACAATCCTAGCTCTGACATATAACATTTAGGCGATTCGAAAAATATTAGCGGCCTTCTCTTTGAAAGTAATGGAAGTGATGCTTGTTGCATTACAACAAGCCCAAGCCCTACGCACTCTCTTTGGTGCAGCTAAAGAAGACGCAGCTGACGTAATGGCAGTCTGCTTCTTTTTCAGCAGCTGGCGTGCTGCCATATCATATAGTGTGAGACTGGCACAATAATCATGACTTCACTTTGCCACCTTTACCTTCCTATCTTCCATTTCTTTATCAGTAGACAAGCTTTTAAGCAATTTCCAGCCTTTAGGAGACATTACCTATCAGTTAATGCCATAGATTATTGTATGCAGAGCTGTAACGAGTAAGGCCTCTTATGTCATCTTTTCAGTTTCTATGCATGCTTCTTTTGCTCCTGGTTCTCACTAGATTTTTCTCTTAACACCAACACAGGTCGGTTCTTCCAGTCCTTCCTCTTGTGGGAGTTGTCAGTCTTTAGTCCGCACCAGGTGCCGAGTGTTGAAGGGCAGCCACCGTGGAGAGAGCACAGAAGCGTTTTTCTTCCATTTGGCAGCTGGGCCACTTGTAGTGTATCCATGCTGATTCTGTATCTGCAGGGCCACCCGTGCCGCTGTGGCACGTCCCCATTGACTTTAGATATCTCACCCCATGGCTGATCAAAGAGTCAATGGACGTTTATTGTTACGCAATTGAACTCGGTATTCACATCAATGTATCTGTCAGATTGTTTTTATTTCAGGTAGATGGTCCCTTGGGCAATAATCTATGTGGATGTGAATATGAGTTGGTGGCCTGATTATACAGAGCACACTAAAAACTTTGGAGGTGTCCATTTGGAACGACTGGACTGTTCACAAGTTATAAACGTAACTTCACAGTCTTTAAAACAAGCCCAACTTTATTGATTGTCATGCATAGTTTAGTCTGTAAATGAACACAGGCTGCCAGATGAAGGAAATAAACTAAAGGAAAAGGCTCTTCTCTTCGTGTTTGTCTTTACTTAATTGAAGAAAATGTGTTTCCACATTTGTCCCCAATCTGGTACAAACGCTGACGCAGGACCATAATTGTTCCGTTAATTTAATTTATTTCAAAAAATAAAATTAAAAATAAAAAACAAAACAAATAAAGAGCATATATTCTAGGCTCGTTCAGGACCGTGTCGACACAAAAAAGCACTGGGAAATTTGAGGGACGGGTATGTCTTAAGACATGAGTGTGGTTTGAAAGATGGGTGTGTGCGTGCATAGTAGAAGTTTACCGAATAACGTTATATTCAAACGTGGGCAGATAAGCTGACCGATTAGAATTTGAAAGTGTTATGGCAAAGGTCGGGGCAGCACGGCGGCGCAGTGGTTAGCGCTTGTGCGGCACAGTTCATGTCATGGGAACCTGTTGTGGGTTCAAATCCAGCTCCAGACTTCCTGTGCGGAGTTTGTATGTTCTCCCCGTGCTTGCGTGGGTTTCCTCCGGGCACTCCGGTTTCCTCCCACGTTCCAAAAACATGCATTTCAGGTGAATTGGCCGGTCCAAATTGTCCCTAGGTGTGAATGAGCGAATGAGTTGTCTGTCCCTGTGTGCCCTGCGATTGGCTGGCAACCAGTTCAGGGTGTCCCCTGCCCACTGCCCGGAGATGGCTGGGATGGGCTCCAGCCCCCCCGCGACCCTGATGAGGATAAGCGGTACAGCTGATGAGATGAGATGGCAAAGGTCCACACAAACCAAGTCACTTTCAAAGTGCAAGAAATGCACAATGATCAGAGGAGACATCAAATAAAAAGAACCAAAAGTCTATGATTTCCTCAGATACTTGAACTGTATTAACTGCTACTAAAAGAAAGAAGTGATTTAAATGTATGTAGTGAGATTTTACAATATTCTATCAAAGCCCACATTTTTATTGTAAATGAGAATAATCTTCTTTCATTAAACAGAAAACCTTGGAGGTGAAACTTGAAATGATATTTGCCCATTAATGACTCCTTTTCTACACAGCAGATTGAAACTTCAACAGACAACTGGTACTCTTGCAAGAGTTTGACATTTATCTTTCGGACTGGATTCGCATAAAATATAGTTATGGATTCTGGACAGTAGACTCGTCAAAAATATTGTGTGCAGATTAAATTGTCTGCCAGGTTTGGCAGTGTAAATTGAAAATATATATGCTCATATAACAGGTTTTCAGAGGTGTTTCAGTAATTTTATTATCATAATTCGAAATATGGTTTTGTTTGATAATCAAAATAAAGGGTTCAAAATCTTTAAGTGTCAAAAGGTTTGGATACAACTTAAAGGAACATTGTGTATTATTTAGGTCCTCCTAAAATAAAATAAAATAAAAATAAAAAAAAATAAAAAAGGAAAGTTGATTTGAGTAATAAACAAAATTCATAAACTTTTATATAAACGTGATTTTTTTTGTCCAAATACTTATAGGTCAAGACTGTGTAATTATTTGACATCACATGAGGCTTGCTCAGAGGAAACGGACATGATTGTTGGCCATTTTGCTGCTAAGAGTACACAAAAAAATTGTTCAAGGCTGGGCAAAAAGAATACAAAGTGGTTGGTCACTTTGAGTCTCTCAAAACACACACACATGCAAAAAGATTTGGGTATCATGCGATATTGTGCATCCAAGATGAAAGATTCGATTTTTCAGTTAAAACTTCAGGGCCACAAGCTTTCAAGGACTCATTCATTCATTGTCCCAAACATTTATCCTCAATAGGGTTGCAGGGGTGCTGAAATCCATCCCAGCTGACATAGGGCAGTGGGCCGGGGACACCAGCCAATCACAGGGCACAAGTAGACATGAAAACATTCACACACACACACACACACACACACACACAAACACACACACACCAATACCAAGGGCCAATTTGGAGCCACCAATGTCAAGAACCTATTTGTGGTACAGCAAACAGTTGTCTTTCATTTAGGCAGGGTTTGGTACACAGGAAATCAGGTAGCAAGGATAGAGTTGTGGTCTAATAAGCAGACAAGGGGTCAGTGTTCGAGGAAATCCAAACAACCAGAGTGTTCGTCAGGTGGTACTTGCTCTGCATGTCTTTGGAATATAGGAGGACACCAGAGAACATGCAAACTTCGCACAGCGGAAGAAAAAGCTGGTAGCTGGAATCTAACCCGGGATCTTCAAACAATGAGGCATACATGCTAACCAGTCATCCATTGTTTTGACTTCGGACTGATGAATTCCAAAAATCAAAAACACCTAAAAATACTTTTCCGCTACATTTTTTTCATTCCACTATTGTTTTAATGCTCTGTTATTTTTCATTGCACTCTTTTAAAAGTAAGTACTACGTTGGAAATATTTTTGTACCTATTTGTCTTGAGTCTTTTATTGTAACCCTACAAAAATATTGTGATTTATTGACATTTTCAAGGCCATAAACCTTTATATCAAATAACTCAATTAGATTTTTTTGCAATGTATTATATATATTACATATTATATTATATCATTGCTGGTTTTACTAATAGCACAATATTGCCCATTATTGTCCATTAACGGCATCTTAAATAAAAATACATAAAAACTACTTATATATGGAAAGGTCTGATGCCACTGAATATTTTGAGTGGTCAAAAGTAAAAAAAAAAATGTGCAAAATTACTTAGATCCATCTTGGAAGTACGAAAACTAACTAATGTTACTCTTTTATTGCCCATGTCAAGGTCAAATACAACTTGGCATGTTCCAATTCTTCAGTCCGGACAGCATATCTTCTCACAATCAGCATTTTCTGTCTAATGAAACCCACGCAGAATATGATTTAATAGCACATTGAACAGTGTGCAGCCACTGGCACTAGTACAGCGGTCAATGACAGCTCAGCGACTTGGCAGCCCGGCGACGTCTGGCCGCTCATCCATATGATATTATTTGGCATTGATCGAGCCGTCTATTGTCTCCTCCCTTTCTCCTCCCTTCATCCTCCTCAACGGCCCCCAGCCAGAAATGAAACCAAGGCCCCAGAGTGCCAAAAGCTGCTTTGTATTCCTGCCTGCGCTATGATGCAGGGCGTAAGCTCAAGCTCCTTGTCATCTGACCAGGTGCAATGTTCTTGTTTTCAAGTGTTTCCCTTAGTGCTTTATCTTCCTCCCACCTACGTCTTCAGAATACCTCTCGAGCCACTACATTTCATTTTCTATTTGTCTCTCCCTCTCCTTTTACTGCTCTCATCATGCCTCCTTCTCATCTCTCGCTCTCTCCAGTTCATCGTCAATTTCAATTTACGAGGCGGTCTTAATGGGACCATAAGAATATGTGTGGTATTGATCTGAATGACCGTCCATCTTGACCTCAGCCTGGTGCACAACAATGGGAAACAACAAGCTTTTTCTTCATCTGCAAAACGCATCATTTAACACACTAAGGGCACACAAATAATCAGTTTAAGCGTGCTTAAAACACATAATTGCAACTGATTAAAAATGATTTTTGTCTTTCCAATGATAATCAGTGTTTTCTCTTTGAGGCTTTATTTCAAGAATTATTGTAAGTAATATAAGATAATTTTCCAGACATCTAAGACATTTTTAAGAGTTATTTGTTTACAATTTTACTAGGAAAAAGTACAGTATTTATTGTTCTAGGCTGGGTGCACCGTTTGATGTGGACTTAAAGCCCCAATGTGTAATATTGGACTACTAGATGGCACTGTGTTGTCTGGTACGAGTGAGGGCCAGTGCCCCAAAGCACAGCCTGAACGCAAGATGCCAGACAAGTACGGCTGCATTTAAGATAGGAAATTACACATTTATGTTAGTTATTTGTATAATTTTCCACTAACCAAAACTTGCAAGGGGTCATCAAGATTAGTAAAGGTAGTTAAGGAGTAAAAAACATTTCATTTGTGAGAGGATGATTTGGACTGTTGTAGCTGGTATGTTTTACTAGCTGCTGGGGGGTGGGGTGCACTGTTATTGGCCTGTAAAGTTATTCATTTTTTCATCTTTTCATATTTGCTTTCTGTATTTTGGGATTTAGTGACTTTAAGTTTATAGGAAATGCTACACATTGGCTAATAGCACATCTCTTTTCAAATGTAATTTGCTGCTCATTTCAGAACCAGTCTGGACCTTGGTCAGGCTTGTCTAATAACATGGCTGATTTAAGGGACTGGGGGCGCGGCCATTGGATGTGTAGTAAGATCTGTTTCCTTAAACGCTGCTGCAAAACAAAATACTGTATGATCCTGATGTATATTAAGAGCCTTAATGTCGATATAATGTTTATTCAGGAGACGTACCTAAAAAAACTCTTAAAATAGAAAATGTGGCAGGCCCTGGATTGGGCAAACTATCCATTTGAGGTTCAACCTGAAAACAAAAAGGGAAAAAATATTCACATTACTATCGTAATATCAATTTTAGACCCTGAGGGGGGCGATGGGTTAATGTGGTGGGCACACTATATCAGAAACCAGTGGTACTGGTTTGAGTCTACACCCAGAAATAGGATGATCATAATTTTATGAGGATTTTTTATATGCCATTCCAAAACGTAGTTCTCATCTTTTGATAATGGCAGGCGACATGAGTTGTGTCTTAAATCCGTCATAACACATTATGGTTCTTAAATCCCTCTGTCAGACAGTACTCCTTCTTTTCGCATTCCCACAGATTTATTTTTGGTTGATACAGCACTCATTTCCTGTTTCTACCCAATACAGTCCCATCAGAATACGGGATCATTCGACAGTAATTATAGGGTTATGTTTTGACCTTAGGCGCTTTATTAACTGGCTGATATGAATTTCTGTAAAGACATGGTGTAGTCATCACGCTTTCCTGTGAGACCCATAAAAATGACGAGATATCCCCCTCGTTACTTTGGGAAATGTGAAAACCTTTTGCTAGAGGAAGAATTCTCATATTCATCAAATCTAAACAAGCAGGGTAGAATCCACCAGAGGGAATTGCAGAAGGCTATAGGTAAACTGGATGTTGTACTGTCTACGACTAATTAATCTGCCTTATATAAAGATATACTGAAACTCAACACTGAACTTGATCGCCTCTTCAACACAGAGGCAGAACGTCTTCTTCTCTGCACTCATGGGGTATTTTACGAACATGGTGATAAAGCTGGCTGTCTCTTGGCACACCAGCTTAAAGCCAGATCGGCTTCCAACCGAGCCCTCTGAATGTGTGGGACGTTAGGTTCTCTAACTTCTAAACCGGGAGAGATAAAGGAAACATTCAGGTCGTTTTATGTTAATTTATACACGTATAAATCTATTAACGATGAAAGGAAACTACTTGGTTTCTTTGATTAAGCTGATTCCACCGAGTAATTTCACCAACCAACAAAAAGATACCCGAGGCGCCTCTGACCCTTTGGGAAATTAAGGAAGCCATTCATTTGTTGCGCAGCGGTACCTCACCTGTTATTGACGGTAACTTTGTTCCATATACGATTTTTAGATTTGCTTGCGCCTCTTCTACTAGACACGTACGAGCAGTCATTCAATGAGGGCACCCTTCCGATCAAACCCAAGCAAGCTTCTGTATCGCGTATTCATAAAAAATACAAGGAACCAACAAATTGTGCTTCATATTGCCCAAATTCTCTTTTTTCTGTTGATATGGAAAGGTGTCGATGAATTGTTTGGAAGGCATTATGTGTAAAGTGGTATCAGTGGACCAAACAGTCTTTATAAAGGGAGGGCATTCTTTCGCTAATGTAAGACGGCTACTCAATGTTATTCACACAGGAATTCCTTGCTTTTGGGCCGCTATTGCATAGCGAATCAACCATGGCCGGGCTCGGGTGAAGGCTGATTCTTGCTCTACATGGCTCACAGCATTGGCATGTGGTAGTGTATCTGTCCCATATTCCAAGTTTACCAATATTACAGTCGTCGTACATTAATTAAAAATATGGTCTCAAATCAGGCGACACTTCCGGTGGTTGTCTCTGCCAAAGGCGACGCCCACATGCAATAATTACCTTTTTTACACCAGCTATGATAGATGGACAGTTTATAACACCAGAACCGTTGAGGCTCACAATCTTTCAACCAGAGGGCAGTAACTTCTCATCCCATCTCATTAGCTGCACCGCTTATCCTCAGTAGGGTCGCGGGGGTGCTGGAGCCCATCCCAGCAATCATCTGGCAGTGGGCAGGGGACACCCTGAACTGGTTGCCAGCCAATCGCAGGGCACACAGGGACAGATAACTCGCTCGCTCATTCACACCTAGGGACGATTTGGACCGGCCAATCCACCTGAAATGCATGTCGTGCATGAACGTGGGAGGAAACCGGAGTGCCCGGAGGAAACCCACGCAAGCACGGGGAGAACATACAAACTCCGCACAGGCACAGGTAGCTGGATTTGAACCCACACAGGAGGTTCCCAAGACCTTAGAACTGTGCCGCACACGCGCTAACCACTGCGTCCGCCGTGCTGCCCGGCAGTTACTTCCCAAAGGGAAAAAACTATCTAACATCGATGCTGCACTGCGCATCAGATTGGGAGCTGCTGGTAGATCTCAAGAAAAAGCTGGTCTTTCCTCAAGAGGTAGTTGCAACTACCCTCCGACCAGATATAATCCTTCTTTTTAGGAGCTCAAAGTCCATCATTTTTGCCTGACTCACTGTTCCATGGAAGAACTGCTGTCAACTGTGCGCAGGCGGAAACTTCAGCAGTATGTTCATGTCAGAAGATCATCAGGACTGACCAAGATAATTCTTCAGGGCACAGTCCAAGAGGGCAGGAGGAGTGGATGACCGAAAAATAACTGGGCCGACAACATTAAGGAATGGACTGGTGCCAAGACTCAAAATCAGGCAGCCTTCAACAGTGGAGAAAGCTTTCCAGAGTTTCGTCCTCATTGGTGCCCTGAGGACCAATGCAGTTAGGGGATTTGTGAGCTGTGAAAGGTTTTTACTTCATGTATTGATATGGGTTTTCTTCGGAACCTAACCCCTGCAATAAACAGGGGTTCACTGTACTACCTCACAATGTTCCATCATATACCATTAAACGTTTCTTTTGACAATAACAAATAATCTTACGTGCATTTTTTCCTTGATGAACCAAAGCAAAAAGAAAATATCCACATAACTTCAGCTCTTATGTTTAAAAACAAAAAAGAAACAGGTTGGGTTTCTTGTTCGTGATTTTGTCAACATTGTCAACAAGTTTAAGAATTTTGTGCTTGTGTTTTTTAATCATCATGACAATCGACAGAACATCCGACAATTTTCGAATTGCTTCAGGCGACGAATAACGTGTTCACTTTTTCTTTTTTTTTTAATCTGAAAAAAGCTGCACTCTCCGTGCTTCGGCCACCCCTTGAATCAATTATTAAGAATGAAAACAAGGGTCTGCACATCGCTATAAATAATGGAGGATGAATAGGCAGAGAGCAAGATGGAGGTTAGGAACAGAGGTGTGCAGTCATGAGAGGTGAGTTTCACTCAAACGCTTGCGCGTGACGACTGCTTCCGAGTTTGCTCCTGTCGGGTTATTCCAGAGCAGGAGCCGGCTTGATGCATTATGTACAGATGGGGCTGCTGTTCACACTCAGTGCAAAGACCACATGGGAAACGGAAGAGGGACTACCCTCAAATTACACGTATGGCAAAGCAGGCAGGCGCGGTTAGGGTTCCCAATCAGGTGCATCAGAAAAGGTCAACGGGTGAAATGTGCATACTCACCAACACGACAGCTTTATGCGACAGGCTACCCTTTGTTCCCCTTAACTCATTTAATGCTAGACATTTCTCACATATGGTGCCACCCAATTTTTGCCGTTTTGACTAATTTTAAAGGCTAACAGAAAATTGAGTTCCGTAGCTACATAGGCATAGGACATATCAAAAGAAAGCTTGAACCCTCATCTTTTATTAGAAAAAATCTGTATCTGTTACAATTGTTTCTCAAACAACAGTTCAACATAGCTAACTTTCTTTAAAATACTCTTATTTCCATAAACACAGGGGGATTTCTTTTGCAAAATAACATTTTTTTCAAGAACAATGAACTTATGCATGAACGATGCATGAACTTCGCAATAAATTTTCAAAATTGTGGACGTGCACGAAACGTCATCCCTCTCTGACAAAGCATAATTGTAAACTTTTTTAAAAGGAATAAAGTGTTGAAGCGTTAACTGTCTGTACAGACGCTCCCCGACCTACGACAATTCAACTTACAAAAAAAAAAACGGTACGGATACGAACCTTTTTTTCGGGATGTCGAAAAATATCCGACATTGCTGTAAGTTAGATTTTGTATTGTGTGCACCTTTTTCCGAGTACAGCACATTACTGTAGTGCTTCTTTCCGCCAGTACCAGTGGGTGGTGGTGCCGTGAGAGCTCACCCAGCATCCACCTCGAAGAAGAAAAACGCCTCCTCTGCCTAGTTCTGTATACTGTACTACAACTACTGTATACCGTAACTCCAGCGCTCTAAAAACTTCGACATTTTAATCATTTATTATCTCGTGCATCCATTCAATATGGCTGGTGTCAAGTGTAAAGAAGAGGCGAGCCGTTTCTTTTAAAATGAGAGTGGTATATGGAAGCTTCATGCTTCTGAGAAAATGGTTGGCTTGCTTTTTTTTGGTCACTTTTACCACAAAGGAGGAAGTCGTTTAACTCTTGAAGCTCATCTTCCAAAAGTAAGTTAAACTTATCTTTATTTATATTTATAGAGACTATTATTTTATGAAATGTTTATTTTTTTGGTACAAAACAATACAGGTTACCCATACAAGCCTTAAACATATAGAATATGGCACTGAAGCAATTTACAAACAAATTCAACTTACGAATGATCGTACAGATCTTGTTCGTATGTAGGGCAGCGTCTGTACTTATATATTCTTAAATGATTTTAAAGATATGTTTTATTTTTGCCTACTACCAGCCGCCTCCCGACCCTGATGATGATGACCAGTTGGATAATGCATGGAAGAACGGAAGAATTGCTTTTTGTAAAATAAAAAAATGAAAAATGGATGAACATGATTACTGATTATTTCAAATAATACAAACATATGTCAATAAATAATTAAGTTTGCGCATTACTGAAACCTAAATCAACGTCTATGATTGAATTAAGAAATATATTGTTTTGAACACGCTAAAGGATCAGCTAAATGATAAGCTATCTGACATATCAGATCATTTTGTAAGTGCCGTTGTCCTTTTTAAAAAAAATATAGGAAAAGAAGAGGAAAAAATATTCAAATTAGAAAAATAGGCGTTGGAGAAGCAAGAATGTATTTTTTATTGCAGTGTAATGTAGAAAGCAAGTATTTCTTGTAACTGTTTGGCAGCAAAATGTTAACTAGAAATGAAATATTCTGTTGCGCATCAAGTTTCTATAAGGACTTAAGTGTACGCCATTCTGATAGCCAAACTAGCAGATTACTTCATAAATTATTATATTTACCCTCTTTCTATGATGTTTGAATGAACTCCGCACAGGAAGGCTGGTAGCTGGAACCCAGAACCTCAGAACTGTGCCACTCATCTGATGTGCCGCCTACCCCCAAAATAATTTCTCGAAAAAAATTCTCGTTACATGAGCCATTATACAGTAGCTACGAGTATAGTCCTGGAAAAAAAATATGCTTGTATGAAGAGGTACCTCTGTATAAGCATACAATCAACAAAAAACGTCTGAGAAAAGAAACCTGACAATTGGCTACTGCTTTTATGATTGAGATCAACCAATCATTTAAAAAAGGATTAGAAGAAGTTAGGGCTGCACGTTTTTGGAAAAAAAAAACAAATTGCGATTTTTCAGAACAGTACTGCAATTTCGATAAGATTTTCGATTTTACATGAAAAGTGCATTTTCTGTTCATGTTTTGTTTTGGGGAGAACTTAAACATACATGCAAACTTACCGCGAGTTGATGTTCTTCTAGATTAGTATGCGACTGTAACAATAACTATAGCTCTACAAATTAAAACAGAATTGCAGTTGAATAATTAGGCTTTATTGTCGTTATACAAAAGTACAATGAAATCGGATGGCTACTCCTTTTAGTGTAAGAAAGCTATTTAGAGAGAGGCTGTCAAGCTACATGCTAGCGTCGGGTTACTGAGATTTCTGAAACGTCTTTGTGATGATTAAAATAGAAGCGTCACAAATGTAGCGATTTTCCACAAGTAGTAGCTCCAAGTCGTCCGCTTTATGGGTAATGGATCTGGTGTAGGTATCTAGCCACGTTCAGCAGTGGTGGCTTAAGAGTTGTTAGCCTAGCTGTTAGCTTTCGCCGACTCAGTCAATTCCTGGTTGCGATAAAAATTCAGGGGGCACCCGCTGGTAATCAGCATTTATTGCGCTTTTTTGAATCACCTCAGAGTCTGATTTTAATTAATGAATTTATTTTCAATGTGACAAGCCGCTAGAACTACGCTAGAACATCTGGCTGACGCGCACACCCGCCTTGGAAACTTGGAAACTTGCCTAGTCTTTATTGGCTGGTGCCATGAAAACCTGCTTCTGATTGGCCGGCGTTGTTCAACCTTGAAATGCAACAAATCTTGTTGGCCAAACACAACATCACTCAAATAACAAACTGGAACTCCTTAAAAAAAACTGTGTTTTGCGGTTGCCCCATCGCACTACGCCATGTCGCGATATCGATTCGATTTTGGTTAACCGTGCAGCCCTAGTAGGAGTAGTAGATGGAACTGATGCTCACCTTCGTTGTCTTGACTTTGTTCCCAGTGCTGCAGCTCCATCCCGTGAGGTCTGGGAGAACTTTACACTCCTCACCTTCCATACATGGCTCCATCTGACACCACCACTTCTGGACAACGATGGAGGCTGAGTGATGAAGTTAGAAGCAGATATCAATGTTTTGCCCCGAACGTGTACAAAGTGATTGATTGGTTTTTGCAAGAAATCAAGTTCTAATACATGACTACTGTAATCTAAGAAGAGATGAGCTTTCGCATCTCATTAGTCGTGCAACACCCTTAAGCTTTACAAGTCTCATTTATAATGGTAATACGCGACTCCACGGCTAAAACGTGATTACAGTTTTTTAATATCGTTTTACAAAGCGGCAAAAGCATCGATAAATATTCAAACTAAGCGTATCGATTTTTTTTCAACACAATTTCGCTGTGCTCGCGTGTTTTTATTATTTATGATCCTTGCCTGCGCCGCCTTGGCGGGCACGACAGTGTCATGTGAATTTAATCAGCACGCGGGCCACGATTTGCATATTCAATTCATGTCGAAAGCAATCCAAAAGGACAAAACTGGAGGCCAGATCTGCATCTGACGTCTGAGATGTGTTACGATCTCTAAGGGTTGCGAGCAAAATGGCGCGCCACGCATCACATCGGATCAAAATGAATGTACGCCGTTAGCCAGGGTCACAAAGGAAAGAGCTCCAAAAGACACATCGAGAGCCATCAGATACCTGGGGCTAGTTTTAGCCTGAAACCGGTAACAGTGAGAAAAGGTTTGTTTTGAATCCAGTCCAAACCCCATCCCAAACCCCTAAAAAAGATGACTACAGAAGAGTTTATTAGTACTTGAGGAATGAGTTGACTTAGGCTGCGATCGTAACTTTAAGCCAGCAGATGGCGGCAGAGAGTATCAACATTTCACGTTGCATTAACCACCTTTGAAGAGTAATGGTTTTTTCGAGGCCACGGGTGTCAGACGAACGAGCAGCGGGCCGGTTCAGTCCAATCGACAACTTTTATCCGGCCCACTAAACAACAGTGAGAAGGGAGAGATAAAAGATAGCCAAACGACCTGCAGTTTTAAATATGTCCACTGGATGTTGCCAAATCCAGGCGCCACTCCCAAAGCTATATTTCTTTCTTTTTCTCTATTTGTTCTTTCTCTCCTCCTTACTTCTTTCTCTCCTTCTTTCTCTCACTCTATCATTTCCGTTTTATCTCTCTTTAATTCGATCTTTCTTTTTCTTTCTATTTTTCTGTCTGTCTCTTGTTTCTTTCCTCTCTCATTCTACCTCTTTCTCCCTCTGTATCTCTCTGTCATTCTCTTTTTCTCTCTCTGTTTCTGTTCACTCCCTCTCTCTCTCTTTCTGTCTTCCCCTTTCAACTCCCTTTCTCTCCCTTCTCTCTATATCTGTCCCTCTTTTTTTCTATTCGTTCTGTCTCTTTTTTTCCTTTTTCTCTGTTCTTAATTATACATTTTTTTGCTCACTCTCTGTATCTCTCTCATTCCATTCTCTCTCTCCTTCTTTCTCCCTTCATTTTATCTTTTCTTCTTTTTCTTTTCCTCTCTCTTATTATTTCTCATGTTTTACTCTCTCACTTTCCCCCTTCTCTTTTTCTCTCTCTGTTTTTCTCTTTTCCCTTTTCTCTCTTTCATTCTCCTTTTTCTCACTCTCTTGTTTTTGTGCTTTCTCTGCCCCCCTCTTCCTCCCTTTCTTTGTCTTATCTCACTTTCTCTTTCATTCCATTTCCTTTTCTATCTGTCTTTTTTTCTTTATCTTTCTCTCTATTGTCTTCTCATTCTTTCTTTCTCCCTCTTTTTTTTTTCTTTCCCAATCTTCTTTTTTCCCCTTTCATTGCATCTCCTTCTCTGTTTTTCTCCCTTTCTTTGTCCCTCTAATCTGCTAGTCTGGCCCCCGTGAGAGGGTTTGCTTATGCGGCTTCTGATCTTAAATGAGTTTAACACGTTGTATTATAGCAACTTTGCATTTAAGATGTTGTGTTCATGCTCCAGCCAATCTCGGCATGCTAGTAAAGAAACCCAAGACATAAAAAAAAAAAAAATACAAATAAACGAGTCAGACTTTTTAAGGGGTCTTCATCATTTTGTTACATGACGGATGCTACACACTGGTGAGATATTCAGGAATTTAGCGGTAAATAAAATAAATGGACCCATTACTTTTTTATCGCAATCATTTCAGTTTGGGTCTTATAGTTTTTCTCCATGATTGATTTAGCTTTGTTATATTTTGACTGCCTTTTTATGTAAGTTATATAATACTTATTTTTTCTGCATTCACATTCTCTTAAATGTTTCATGTCCCATGGTCATAAAATCAAGTGTAAGACATACTTTTGGAATTTTCTGTCTTATTATCCCCCCATAAAATTGATTCTATTATCCGCTTTTAAAAGCATTACACGTGCGTGAAAATAATTGTTAAGATGAACAGAGTCATAAGAAAGAAATGACTGTGTTTGATTCCACAGCCCTGTACATAAGAAGTAGTCATAACCATACAAGTAGTAGTAATTTGATTCCTGCACTAAAAACAAAAACAGCTGATAAACTGAAGATGAAATTGATTGATTTATGAGTGTATACCAATATTTTCACAAAAGGTACCTGTAGTTATGAAAAAACGCTCAACCTTACAGCTGGTCAACAGATGCATTGCATATTAATGGTAAAAAATATATATATATACAACATAACCTAATGCAAATGTATCAAACAGAGGTCTTGCCTCAATTGAATGTGTTGAGCTGATTCATTCATCATTATGACTGCCCGCATTCACAAAAGAGCAACCAACACATAAACTCATTGAGTGGTGTATAGGATTTCAACAAGCGCAATCCGTGCCGATGCACAACAAAACTTTTGAATTTGCAGATGCAGGAAAAGTAGTAAGGTAGATTTTACAGGCACTTTCCACTGCATCCTTTGGAATTCAAGTTATCGGTGCTCTCTGAAATGTAGAATAAAAATAAAATGATGAAAGTACTCCTTCTTTCTTTGGCTGCCTGTAAAATCAATAGGGGATAAGTAAAATGTTTGAGCCATTCGAATAGATGAGTGAACAAATTGTATGCTGCCATACCACCAGGCTCCGCAATAGTCTAGTCCCCCTGGCCATTAGACTGTTAAATGGTCAATCTAACATATAGTTAACTTAAATCTAAACGGCTGCTAATCTGACTTTTGCACTACTGGCAGTTTTTTTTATAGCTTGCCACTCCTTGCACATTGCTCTCTGCACTATTGTAATTACAGCGTTATTGTTACAGTGTTAATGTTACTGTGTACCTGACTTGTTAACCTGACTGCCCATTTTGCGCATCTGGTTAGCTACTCTTCTTGCACTATCGGAACTATGGTAAAATACTATACGTAGCCAAAATACAATACAACATTATTTATATCTGTACATTCAAGGAAACTGTGGGGGTCAGATGCATCGACATTTCGTTCTGTATACACGTGTACTAGAATGACAATAAAGTAGATCTGAATCTGAATCTGAATCTGAATTTGCTAGTGGAGCAATATAAGTGATTGACTCATTTGAAAACATGTTCATTGGTTTTCACAAAACAGATTTATTATTTTACTTTATCATATAATTGAATTCCGATTTGAACTCGCGTTGGTTTTATAATTACAAACAGTAAATTAGTATATTCAGCAAATGGGAATAACGGTAAAGCATGCATTGATCTGGAGACATATTTTCTAATCTTTATTCCAAACTTTTTCAATAAACAATTGTTATTTATAAATCCAAAACCAGCAACAAAAAAGCCTTTGAGCTTTATTTTTTCACAGCCAATGTAACATGAAAACTTTATTTTAGTATGTATTTAATACATTCCATTAAAGAATATGCACAAAAATAATCGCGTGGCTATTTTGAAAGTAAGATATTTCAGGCTGTTATAAATTGATTAGTAATTAGAATACCAGCTATAGGTATTGGTCATGTAATCAGCAACCTGTTCTTCTACTTGGATAATAACAATGACAATTTTTGTAAGTAAGCTATTCATACCTAATACTAGTTTTCCAGTTATATCCTTTTCACTCTTTTGATCCTTTTATCTGTTTTGTTTTGTTAAAATATTTAACTTGAGAATTTTCTTCCACAAAATGTAAAAGAAAAAACTTGAGCATAACAGAAGGATTGAAATTGAAATGCTGAAAAGTAGAGATGGGAAGGTAAGATCTTGGGCCCGGGGATTAAAATTGTAATCATTAGGTTGGGCCGGTCGGGCTTCTCTCTCGCTGTCAATAGCTTCTTGATAACAGCTTACAAGCTTCACAAACTTTAATTCTGCTTTGTGGTCGAATCTTTCACTGTTTGCAGCTTGTAATCTGCAGAAAAGGATTTTCATTTCAGTGCCATTTTTTTCATTTAGGTGCTGCACTTCCAGTGCACACTTGATATAAGGGACTCATCCCCAAGTAAACCCCATGTTTAAATTAATCGGTCTTGTTCGGGCGGGTTCAGGTTTATATACCTGCAACTCGGGTCAGGTAGGGCCGAATTTTTTAGGCCCGGTCTTACCTCTCGAAGGTAATAACACCCGGTAGCATGTCGGTGCATCGGATTTACTTTTGCTAAGTGTAATTGGCCTTGCTGTCTTGGTTTGGACACATGGAGAGGATGGATGAGGAGCGAATGTTGAAGAGGATCTACAGAGCAGAAGTCAATGGAAGGAGACCAAGAAGAAGGCCGCCATTGACGTGGATGGATGGTGTTATGAGTGCACTGCAGGAAAGAGGTCTAAATATACAGTGCATCCGGAAAGTATTCGCAGCGCTTCACTTTTTCCACATTTTGTTATGTTACAGCCTCATTCCAAATTGTATTAATTTAATCTCTTATCTCAAAATTTTACACAAAATACTCCATTATGACAATGTGAAAAAGTTTTTTTTTACCTTTTTTGAATTTATTAAAAATAGAAAATTAAGAAATCACATTTACATAAGTATTCACAGCCTTTGCTATGAAGCTCAAAATTGAGCTCAGGTGCATCTTTTTTCCACTGATCATCCTTGAGATCTTTCTACAGCTTAATTGGAGTCCACCTGCAGTAAATTCAGTTGATTGGACATGATTTGGAAAGGCACACACCTGTCTATATAAGGTCCCACAGTTGAGTGTGCATGTCAGAGCACAAACACCAAGCATGAAGTCAAAAGAACTGTCTGTAGACCTGCGAGACAGGATTGTCTTGAGGCACAAATCTGTGGAAGGATACAGAAAAAATTCTGCTACTTTGAAGGTCCCAATGAGCACAGTGGCCTCCTTTATTCGTAAATGGAAGACATTTGGAACCACCAGGACTCTTCCGAGAGCTGGCCGGCCTTCTAAACTGAGCCTTAGTCAGGGAGGTGACCAAGAACCTGATGGTCACTCTGTCAGAGCTCCACCGTTCCTCTGTGGAGAGTGGAGAGCCTTCCAGAAGGACAACCATCTCTGCAGCAATCCACCAGTCAGGCCTGTATGGTAGAGTGGCCAGACAAAAGCCACTCCTTACTAAAAAGAACATGGAAGCCCGTCTGGAATTTGCCAAAAAGCACCCGAATGACTCTCAGACAATGAGAAGCAAAATTCTCTGGTCTGATGAGACAAAGATTCAACTCTTTGGTGTTAATGCCAGGCGCCATGTTTGGAGGAAACCAGGCACCGCTCATCACCAGGCCAATCCCATCCCTACAGTGAAGCATGGTGGTGGCAGCATCACGCTGTGGGGATGTTTTTCAGCAGCAGGAACTGGCAGTTTAGTCAGGATAGAAGGAAAAATGAATGCAGCAATATATAGAGATATCCTGGATGAAAACCTGCTCCAGAGCGCTCTTGACCTCATGCTGGGGCGAAGGTTCATTTTTCAGCAGGACAACGACCCAAAGCACACAGCCAAGATCTCAAAAGATTGGCTTCAGAACCACTCCGTGAATGTCCTGGAGTGGCCCAGCCAGAGTCCAGACTTGAATCTGATCGAACATCTCTGGAGAGATCTGAAAATGGCTGTGCACAAACGTCTCCCATCCAACCTGATTGAGCTTGAGACTTATAAAACTGCCTAAAGATAGGTGTGCTAAACTTGTGGGATCATATTCAAAAAGACTTGAGGCTGTATTTGCTGCCAAAGGTGGATCAACAAAGTACTAAGCAAAGGCTGTGAATACTTATGTAAATGTGATTTCTTAGTTTTCTATTTTTAATAAATTCAAAAAAAGTAAAAAAAAAACTTTTTCACATTGTCATAATGGAGTATTTTGTGTAAAATTTTGAGATAAGAGATTAAATTAATACAATTTGGAATGAGGCTGTGACATAACAAAATGTGGAAAAAGTGAAGCGCTGTGAATACTTTCCGGATGCACTGTAATGTAAGCTAGAGCTCTTGTTGGTGATAGGAAAGAGTGGAGAGGTGTTGTGAAAGGATAGTGGGATTGCGGACGCGTTCTTAAGGATGGGCTGGGCACCCGTATGATGCGGCAGGGGTAAGCCAGTGAAAGCTTTCGGGCCCTGCTGTTGAACAAAAGAGTGTGTTGTATCACCTTGACCCGAGTGACATGGCCTCTTTCTGGTGTCCCATTTCATCTGGAGGGACGAAAGCATGACCAACTTAGGTGTCGAGGTGCCTAACTTGTTTGGGTATTTGGGCAATTGGGTTGGCCATGGTCCCAAAAAATGTTGGGTGAGTTTTTTTGCTATTTTTTTTCCCTTTTATTTTCTTTGTTATTGTATGTGTTTGTCTTGCTGTCGGTCACCCCTCTTGAGGGATATGACCAAGGTAGACAGATAGATAGATAAGTGTAATAGGTATTGCTTTATGCAAAACTGACCAACAGCAGCTCAACAAATGCTGTTAAACATTCAGAAACTAGAATTAACAATTAACAAATTGGTATAGAATAATGAGGGGGGGATTACATGTACTAATAGTATTGGTAGCTGGTATTGGTATTGATATGACTCAAGAATTTGGTATCCATCTATCCATTATCTGCACCGCTTGTCCTCAGAAGGGTCGCGGGAGTGCTGGAGCCCATCCCAGCCATCTTCAGGCAGTGGGCAGGGAACACCCTGAACTGGTTTCCAGCCAGTCGCAGGGCACACAGAGACAGACACTCGCTCATTCACACGTCTTTTTGGACCATCAAATTAACCTGACATGCATGTTTTTGGAATGTGGGAGGAAACCGGAGTGCCTGGAGGAAACCCACGCAAGCACTCGGAGAACATGCAAACTCAACACAGGAAGTTTCGATCTCATGACCTCAGAACTGTGCCGCACATGCGCTAACCACTGTGCTGCCATGCTGCCGAAATTGGTATCAGTATCAGGAAAAAAAACATACCGGTATTCAACACCCATACAGAAATTAGTTGAACAAAGCTTGCAGCACATTGCTTGCCAAGGTGCAAACATCTTATCATTTAATCATTGAAACACACTTCTATTCTATAGTTTATTTATTACCTATATTTCATGTTGACAATAGCTGTGTATTGTTTGTTATTGCAACATCCATTGCAGCCTGGTCATCCTGGAAGGGGGATTACCTCATGTGCGGACCCTTCTCAAGGTTTCTTCATTTACCTCATGTTGAGGTTTTTGAGTTTTTCCTTGCCCTCATATAGGTTTTAGATCAGGAGATGGTGTAATAATAGTCTGAAGTTTGCAATAATCTATGGTCTCTGCAGCTCATTGAGACTCCTTGTGATTAAGGGCTAAACAAATGAAGATAACTCGACTTGACTTAAATAACTAGCAAAATCTCCAGCAGTCACTTTCAGATTAGTTAAAATTCGAAAAAAGCCTCAACTGAATGTGATGCATGATAATTTTATAAACATTGACAGAAAGCAACCGAATTGATCAACACGTACCATCAACACAAGAGGGCATTGCCCGAGTGGTCCCCGCGACTTGTCCGGGGAAGCAGGAACATTTGACCGTTTGCGATCGCTCTTCTATCTTGTTTTTGTTGCAGCAGCGATGGGCGGCGATCACCTCGCACGTCCCAGCCTTCACATGCACTGCAGAGCACAAATAGAAACACTTAGTCGGTCTTGAACACTTTGGCAAACAATACACAAAGACACATTCACTGGCATTGTTCGTACATGGAGGAAATATATACGTTACTAGGATAATTGTGCAATAAACACACTAGGACTTCAGTGAGGAACAAAGCAATCAATATATTTCAGTACATGGCTTTTTCATAGAAGCCTTTTCTATAAATGGAGTCCTCAAGGACAAAGCAAAGGCAGACAATAAGGCTGTCTGCATAAAGGTTATACATTTTTCTATGAACTTTTTACCTTTTTTGTGTTTGCACCTGTATGATGGCATCACATTAATTACAAGGAGAATAACCTGAATCATAAAAAAATGCATGGCTCGATGAAGTGAAACATTTGAAATTAAAATGTTTCATTGATAAAAAGTGCAAAGTAGGAAATGGGTATGAAAGTACTGTTTTTGTTGTTGTAAGGTTACCTAAACAACATTTATACATATTACACTTTTAAGGAAACAAATTGGAGCTCAAAGTGGGTATAAAAACACTGAGTGAACAATAATAAATTAAACATTCCAAACACACAGACACGCAATGGTTAGAGTAAAATCAGAGATCGACCATGTGGGGAAAGGAACCAGAGGGAGGCTCACACTGATAAGAATGGGAGCAGACAGCCGCAAGCTAAACATACCCTACCAGTGTGGAGAACCCCCAATTCAAGAAACACTGAAATGAAAATAAAAATAAATTCAAAACTAAAACATAAAAACATGAAATAGAAAGTAAAATACATTACAGTGAACGGTTACAAGTAAAAAGTAATCCAACTAAAAAAATGGTCAATGAAGTCATTAAAAAAAGAGTGTCTATCCAGTACTGGGCTACTAATTTCAGTTGATTGACTTTGTTTACAATACAGGGTTTCAACCATTTTTGCCATTTACAGTTGACAACAAAACAATAACTTTCTGGAATGCTGTTCAAATCAGAACAAGACATTAAAGGAAATCCATAGAGGAAAAACCTTAGCGATCGCAGTGACCTTCTTTCTGGAACCACATGCTAATGGCCCCCACGGGACCATTTTTGTTTACAGTGTGACCTTTAATATATTTAATTTGGAGCCAATTATCATCGATTAATTATGCATGTCATTAAAGCCTCATTTTTACTGTTCCCAATGCTGCCCCCCATACAAATGATCTGCTAACTGCTGATGGTTGTAGAATGTGTTAGTCCCTGAGCTGCTGAGATCTTGAGTATCTTGAGTGTGGCTTGGTTACTGTAACTCAGGTGCGGACTGTGAGGTCGACACCTACACCTTCAGTTTCAGGCTGAATTAGTGAAGCGTTGTTTGCAAAGAAAACTGGCTCTGTGAGCTGGTTCATGGATGTAAAATTTCTGATTTTATTTGTGAGGACTTGTGTGGAGTAGAGATGATTTGGGCATCCGGTTGTCTGTTGGCGCCGAACACCGCCTCAGCTGAATAAGTCTCTCACATCTCTCCCCCCAGTGACGGTGTTAATCACAATGGACGGGTTTTGGTGAGTTCTGTTTCGATTTATCTTTGATGTATTAAAAGGTTGCTTTGATTCATTAAGAAAGCATTGTTCGTGGTAACAGATTATAACATTCGAATAAAATTTGAGATCCCCTTATTTGATGTCTCTGTTAACGTATTTTTTTATTCTTACTCAACTTGTCAACATTATGTTATTGAAACTGGCTCGGGCTAGACGGAGTCGCCTCTTTCATGTTTCTTGACACATAGCCGCAGGCGGTTCAACGTTGTTTGTTCTTTAACAAAAAACTGAATATATATGGTTTTTTTTTTTATCCTTTTTCAAAGGCCAGGTATATTTCCCTCCAAGGAAAATTCCTCAACTTCTTGGACCATTGGAAATCTTGGTGATCAAAGTGGCAATTTATCCAGCAAGGAGTTGATTCATCCTAGAGATGCAGATCAAGGTACGGCCTTCGGGGCTTTCAGAATTTTTTGTGTAGGCTTCCGGGTAGATTTCCAAGCGTAGCAACAACTAATTGCTGAAGTGTGATTGATTCAATACTGAAATATGAAAGCACACCGGAAAGAAGCAATCAAAGGAAGATGACAGATAATTTGGAATTATTTAATAAGCATTGAAGGGCAAAATATAGATAACATCACATGATTCAGATATTAGGCCAGCAGAGAAGGCCTTTCAGGCCCTACTGGTTTGCCACTGCTGTAACTCAGGAAACAAGTACAGTTGACATGCCTTCAAATCAGCCTCAACAAGAAAACAACAATGATAATAATCGTCATATAATTTTCCACGATAGACTAATATTCAGGAGACAAGGAAGGGGACAAGGACCAGCTAATCATTTTGAAGGAATAACAATACACCGGCACACACAGAGTAAAAGTGATATGACTACAAATACGGTCAAAATGAGGGATAATGAGACGGAGGATAACACCCAGCATCCCAAAGCATGCTGAAAGACTCGTAGGCAGAAGAGCCCCCCCCCCTAAAATAAACTGGTGGCAGCGTGCACTGCAAACTGACTACTTGTGCAACCAAGACAGGCAACATGACAAACTTCTTCCACCATTTAAAACTGTATCGTTAGCTAAAATACGCTGAAGGAAAGACAATTCAGCCATAAATAAGTGCTCGTGGACCCTCAACAAGCATTGAGCCCCATGCGAAAAAAACCTTCCACAAGTAAGCCAGCAAGCAAGGCGCTACCTCTGTATCCCTGCAACCAGCTCCTCCTCTAAGAAGGTGTCAACTTGTTTAATGTTACTCATATTTGTACAATGTTGTTTTTATTCTGACATTAAGGATTGGTTAAAGCAGCAACAGAATTTGACAACATTTAACACGGGCAAAAATAACTCAAAATGTGAAAAGAAAAGAAATATTGATATCAACAGATGAAAAAATGTTTATCGTTCAAACAATTTTTGTCATATCATCCAGGATTACTAGTATCTATTTTGTATTCATTCATTCAAATCCAGAGATCACAAAGCATGCTTTTTTTAACAATTTATTTGTTTAAAAAAAGAATGCATTTTACTTTTTAGTTTATCTCTCTCACAGTGAACATGCAAATTTCAGACCCCTCCTTGATTTCTAAGTGGGAGGAATATCAAATTAGCAGGGTATTCAAGTACTTACTATATATATATATATTATTATAAAATTATTTATTATAATTTATTATATGGGCAGCACGGCGGCGAAGTGGTCATTAGCGCGTGAGCAGCACAGTTCTGAGGACGTGGGACGCCCGCCAGCCCCGCGCCTCAGCCTGAGGAGATGGAGCCACGCCTACTAGAATTCGAGCAAGACCCACCCAATTGGAGGGAGCTGGCCTCCCCGGAGCTTCTCTCGGGCCTCAGCAAGAAGGAGACCAAGAGGCAGGAGGTCATCAACGAGCTGTTTGCCACGGAGCACGCACATGTTCGCATGCTAAGCGTCCTTCAGATGATCTTTTCCAAGCCTTTGGAGCGGGAGGAGCTCCTCACTGGCACTGAGCTAGCGGCTATCTTCCCCAATCTGGACGAGATCATCGAAATGCACTATCACTTTTACGAAAACCTGAAGAAACTTCGTCTGGAGGATAATTTTATTGTCAAATCCATCAGCACCACCGTCCTCAACAGATTTGAGGGCACGGAAGGAGAATGGTTCCAGAAGCTGACGGCCCGTTTCTGCAGTCACCAGTCGTGGGCCCTGGACCAGATCAAGAGCAGGCAGAAAAAGGAGGCTCGCTTCAACGCTTTTATCCAGGAAGCTGAGAGCAAACCGCAGTGCCGAAGGCTGCAACTGAAGGACATCATCCCCATCGAGATGCAAAGGCTCACAAAGTATCCGCTGCTGCTGGAAAACATTGCTAAGAACACAGAGGATCCCAGAGAAAAAGAGCGCATCCACCAGAGTGCCGAGTGCTGCCGGAAGATCCTCAACCACGTCAATGAGGAGGTCAAAGTGATGGAGAACCTGCTGACGCTTAAGGACTATCAGCGGCGGCTGGACACGTCAGGACTGAAGCCGAGCAACGAGCTTTATACAGAATACAAGAACATTGATTTGACACAAAAAAAGATGCTGTATGAAGGACCTCTCACTTGGAAGGTCACTAAGGAGAAGGCCGTAGAGGTGCAGTGCGTGCTCCTTGGCGACCTGCTGGTGCTCCTGCAGAGCCAGGACGAGAAGATGGTGCTCAAGTGCCAGAGCAAGAGCATTATCGCCGTGCAGGAGGGAAAGCAGATGCTCAGCCCTATCATCAAGCTTGATTCAGTCTTTCTGCGGGAGGTGGCCACCGATTTGAAGGCCTTCTACGTCATCTTCACCTGGGACAGCGGGGCGCAGATCTACGAGCTAGTGGCTCAGTCTGTCGGCGAGAGGAAACTGTGGACCAACGTGATCAAGGCAGCAGTCGACGATCTGAAGAAGAGCGGAGCACCCATGAGAATCACGCTACCTCCTGGAAGTGGAGCAGGATTCAGTCCTTCTGGCGCCCCTCAGAGCCCAGCAGAGAACGGCGGTTTGAAGAGCAGCATCGATCGTGACAAGGAAGGCCTGAGCGACGACAAGTCGGGGGATCCTCGCCACTCCCTGATCGATTTCCTGTCCGAAAAAGGTTTCGACCTTCTCGGGCACACTAACAGCGATCAGGAGAAGACTGCTGCCGGCGCTCTAGATGAATTCATGTTGCTGAAGAGGCTTCTGGTCGGAAGCATCAGTTTGTCAGAAGACGGAGAAAACGGGGATGAGCTTTGTCTAGAAATGGACAGCTCTCAATCAACAGACAAGGAAGGAATTGGCGCCAAGGAGGACAACAGGGGACTCTGCTCGGAGACGGCCAGCCTGGTTTTATCCCCAGGTAGGAGGGAGCAAGTCAGGCGGGGCCTCATCAGCTTGGAGCACCAAATCAAGAGACTCCAGATTATAGAAGAGGAACATCACAGGCTACAGGAGGCCCTCTCCAAGTTCTTGCTGGAGGGCGGTCGCTTTGCTTGAAATGCTGTCTTTACACTCTGGCTGTTAGGTTTTTTTTAACTGGTGCTGGTTTGTAGTGCAAGAAGCTTTCCGGAAACCTTTGGCTGAAAAAACGCTGGCACGGGTCTGGGACATTTTGCTGGAGGATGAACAAGTTCGTTGAAAATGACTTTTGCGGTCTGTGCTGTGCAGAATGAGTGTGTTTTCTGTATGCTAGCGCCGCCTAGCGTTATGTTGCATGTAGAGCAGAGAAAGGAACCAAAAACAAGATCTCTTATGAGTGCCTATTTGCAGAAAGGTGCGTAATAAAAGTGAAAGAAACAATACTTTTTTTGCTGAAGAGATCTTAAGTCGTAGCCAAAATTAAACTATAAAGATGCCATAGGAAGCCATTGCAACACACTGCCATGGTGTTAGTTCTTTGCCAAAGCACAACGAAAATGCACGCTTGTTATTATAACAATCGAGGAAGTGTGAGGTTTGTTTTCAAAGACCTTTTCATCTGCCAACCAGCTGTTAAATATCGAATAGAAATGTATTTGTATAGCACTTTTCAGGCAACCAAATGCAATTCAAATGCTGTAGAAGAATAAAAAATATCCACCCTCTTCTCCAAAACTAATAACCTGTAACGCTGAATAAACATTTGGACTGAATGATAGAAAAAAGAGAAAAAAATGTGGATAGGCACAGACTAACCATGTGAGGAAAGGCACCTGAGGGAAACTAATCCACACTTATGGGGATGGCACTAGACAGCGGGAAAGATCTTAAAGCCTATCAGGAAATACTGAAACCTAAAGAAAGCTATAGTCAAATGCATTACAGTAGACTTGACCCCCGGGATACGTTAATCGGTTCTGAAGTTTGGGAATTGCAAAGTGAAAATGCTGTACTGTATAGCGGGGATAGAAGCCTGTGCTGATTGGCTAACGCTCTCTGACCCACCTGTCCACCTGTGATGCCCTTACATGCTTGCGGCTAGCTCTCCAGCTAATCTTCTATTTATTGCCGTTCTCTTGTCTTTTTTGCTTTCACTTTTGGACACATGTGTGGCCAAAAACACTTACAGTAGGGACGAACTTATACGGTTGGGTGGGCGTCTAAATTTCGATTTTTCGGGCACTTTTTATACCGCCCATGATATACCGAGCGAACTTCAAAGAGACCCGGCATCCTTGTGGACAGCTATTCCTCTTAATAAACGACGCCGACGGCCCCGTAAAGAAAGGAAACAGAAGCGTGGTTGCCGTGCAGGTAGATGTGTGAAGCGTGTGAAGTCCAAGCAGCAAGATGGACGCGAGGATGTAACTAATTCCACCATTCATTCCTCGCCGGACAACCGACGCTTTAAACTCAGCGCTCACGAGCGGCCACAACGCCGGGAGCTTTTGAAGATCTCGACAAAGACTACAAAGAGTTCAGCTAAGTCAAATGATTCAGCAAAGCTGAAATTTGGTCTGTTAAATATTAGATCGCTTGCTCCAAAAGCTTTACTTGTTGATAACATTATTCGTGATTATAAACTTAACTGTATGGGTCTTTGTGAAACGTGGTTACGCCCAGATGAGCACTTAGCGCTAAATTATGCCTCTCCCCCAGACTACGAGAGTAGTCATATAGCACGCACGCTGAAAAGAGGTGGTGGTGTTGCGCTAATCTCTGAAAAATCGCTCAAATTTAATACACGTACCTCTAATAATTACAAAACGTTTGAGGCTCTTGTGATGCGGTCCCCTCAATTGTCAATTGATGTAATAACTATCTATCGTGCACCTGGGCCATACACAACTTTCTTAGACGAATTTGCTGAACTTTTGTCTGAACTAGTAACCTATGCAGACAAAATTATAATTATGGGAGACTTTAACATTCATATGAACTCCCCACACAGTTCACTTACTATTGCGTTTAGTTCTCTAATTGATGCATTTGGTTTTACTCAACTGGTTGACTTGCCAACCCATAAAAATGGGAACACGCTAGACTTGATTCTGACTCGAGGAGTTTTAACCTCAAACATTATGGTTCTACCGTGTACTACTGTTATCTCTGATCATTATTTAGTGACATTTGAGGTGCTAACTAAATGTAGACTTAATAAAGCTGAGGGATTTAGCGGACGCAATATAAGCACTGGCACAGTTTCTGAGCTCTTTGAACTCCTTCCTGGAGCAGTTGCGTCCTTTCCTAAATACAATGGCTCGATTGACTCACTCATGAATGAGTTCAATACCACCCTGACTAGTGTGCTGGATTCAATAGCGCCCATAAAACTAAAATCACGTCCTAAAAGACGCACACCTTGGTTTACTGATGAAACTAGAGCCCTTAAAAAAGAATGCAGGAAATGGGAGAGAAAATGGCGCGCTACCAAGCTTGAGGTTTTCCATCAAACCTGGTGTGACAGCTTGTTAAAGTATAAAGCGGCCCTTGCCTCTGCTAAATCGGCCTACCTTTCGAAGGTGATTGCGTCTCAAAAGAACAACCCCAAAGCCCTTTTTGACACTGTAGCATCGCTTACAAGGCAACAGGCTATCGCAGACAGTTCGACACACTCTGCTCAGGACTTAATGGTCTTCTTCACTAAGAAGATTCAATGCATACAGGAAGAAATTGCAAAAGATATTGTTAGTACCACACGTATTAAAGGACTGAAATTTACAGATGCACGACAGGGTGGCTGCCCTGGGAAAATGGCCGGTTTTAGTGAACTGTCACTTGATGATCTCAAACAAGTGGTGAATGCGGCCAAACCGACAACTTGCCAGTTCGACCCTCTCCCAGGTTCACTTATTAAAAGTCTTTTTAGCGTCCTTGGGCCTTCAGTTCTAAATATTATAAATACATCACTCTCCTCAGGTGTAGTTCCAGCAGCTTTTAAGTCCGCCGTTATTAAACCCACACTGAAACGACCCAACCTTGATCCAGAAATATTAAGTAATTACAGACCTGTGTCAAACCTACCTTTCCTTTCTAAAGTACTCGAAAGAGTAGTGGCACAGCAGCTGAATGCTTTCATATCAGAGAATAACCTTTTTGAATCCATGCAATCAGGATTCAAGGCTAACCACTCTACTGAGACAGCTCTGATCAAGGTAACAAATGATCTCCTAATGTCAATGGATTCTGGCGCTTCATCACTTTTGCTGCTGCTGGATCTTAGTGCTGCTTTTGACACAGTGCGCCACAATATCCTACTAGAACGGTTGGAAAAATGGATTGGTCTCTCAGGAGCCGTCCTCTCGTGGTTCAAATCTTACCTCTCAGATAGGACGCACTGTGTTAAATATGGTGAAACGACATCTGAGCCCTTTAATGTTACCTGCGGTGTTCCGCAGGGTTCAGTGCTCGGCCCCCTACTTTTCAACATTTACATGCTTCCATTAGGTGATATTATTCGCAAGTACAATATCAGCTTCCACTGCTACGCAGACGACACTCAACTATATCTTCTGTTGGAGGAATCTTCCACACTAAACTGTGGAAATTTGGAGGCCTGTCTCACTGAGATAAAAGAGTGGATGTCACTCAATTTCTTGCGTCTTAACTCTGAAAAGACCGAAATGTTAGTCATTGGTCCTTCTAAATGCCGGGACTTATTCGCAAAAACTGCTGTGAACATTGACAAATGTCACATCACACAGAGTGACTCAGTTAAAAATTTAGGTGTCATATTTGACCCTGATCTATCCTTTGAGATGCATGTAAAGCAAATTACTAGAACTGCCTTCTTCCATCTTCGCAACATTGCTAAAATCCGTTCAATACTGTCTCAGTCTGATGCGGAAACAATAATTCATGCATTTGTTACCTCCCGTCTCGATTACTGCAATGCACTACTCTCCGGTCTCCCGAAGTCCAGAATCAAGTCTCTTCAGCTAGTACAAAATGCCGCAGCGAGGCTTTTAACTAGGACAAAAAAGTACGATCACATAACACCGATTATGGCTAACCTGCATTGGCTCCCAGTTAGCCAAAGATGTGACTTCAAAGTTCTCTTAGTATTGTACAAAATCATACATGGACTTGCTCCCTCTTATCTTTCAGATCTGATCTGCCACTATGTCCCGGTCCGAAGCCTACGATCTGAGAGTGCTGGTCTTCTGATGATCCCGAGAGCAAAGAAGTCTTCGGCTGGTTCGAGAGCGTTCTCCATCCGGGCACCGGTGCTGTGGAATGCTCTTCCCCCTGAGATTCGATCTGCAACCTCAGTGGAAATGTTTAAATCTAAACTTAAAACTCACTTCTACTCCATTGCATACGAATAACCTACTCCTCTTGTCGGTTGAAAATAGTTTGTGTAATATAGTGTAACAATCTGTGAAGCCCTTTGAGACTCTTCGTGATTTAGGGCTATACAAATAAAAATGACTTGACTTGACTTGAGTTTGGATGTTCTCCACGGGCTTGCGTGGGTTTCCTCCGGGCACTCCGGTTTCCTCCAACATTCCAAAAACATGCATTTCAGGTGGATTGGCTGGTCTAAAATTGTCCCTAGGTGTGAATGAGCGAGCGAGTTGTCTGTCCCTTTGTGCCCTGCGATTGGCTGGCAACCAGTTCAGGGTGTCCCCTGCCCACTGCCCGATGATTGCTGGGATGGTGCAGCTAATGAGATGAGATGAGATATATATATATAATATATATATATATATATATATATATATATATATATATATATATATACCCTATCAGCTCGGCTTTGCCAAATAAACTTTAAGATAAAAGCCTCAATCCTTTTTGATACTAGAAAATGTTTTTTTTTTTAAATTTGATTTCAAAAATTAAATTGAGTCTACAGAATGAAACTGTTTCAATCACGCTCATGTTTTTTTTTTTCTCTTGGAGTATATGGAGTATATTAACAGTCTACAGGGTTTTTTCTGTTAACATCAAGCGAAAGAGACTTTTGGAAGAAAAAGCTACGTGGTTGCTTTAAATCATTGACATTGTGCTTTGGGAGGTCTTCATTGACTTGAAAAGCGCTATATAAATGCAGACCATTTACCATTTACATTAAACTTTCGTATTTGCAGTAAACTGCTTGTTTCTTATTGGTAACTATTTGTATTTTGGGGGGAATTGAGATTATTTGAGGTCACTCACTCAAATGTTGGCTCCATAATTGAAGCCAAAGAAAATCTTCATTCAAATAATTACAGTCCCGAAGGGGTATTTTTCGATTCAATTTACCCTTGCGTATTTACCAGTATGTTGCGCGCAAATCAGGATATTCCCTTCAACGAAAAAAGATAGCCTTGTTTAATACTCGTTAATCCCACTCGCTTTGTTTCTGTATCGTTCTAATCGGTATCTGGTTTGCATTTCATTTTCCTTCAAGATTTAACAAGCTTGCTGACTCACATGTGGATAAACTAAAAATCAAAACAAACAGAGTGAACACTTAAGCCTGGAGCACACACTCACTAAGGACCACATTTGGACTCAGTACATTAAAAACATTTAACACCCTGCAATTCACTGGAGGTTGGAGGAAGGAAGCGAGAATTTTACTGGGGGTTGCTAAAGTTAAACGAAGTAGAATTATATTTACTAAATGACAATAAATGCATTCAATTCGGAATATTCTTTCAAATGATTAAACTAAACAAACAGGTGAAGCATTATCGTCTTTTCATTGCTCTTTCTTTGCAAACTAAAAGGGAAAAGGTATTTATTCTCCAACAATTATTGTACTTTCCGGGAACGCGTAGTACAGATACAAACTGCACATTACATATTCTAAAGGCTGAGTATAAAAAAATGTCCTCATTATTAAAAAGTTGTCCAAAGGCAAGAAAATAAAATCTTTATCCACTCTTAAATTGTTTTTTTTACTACCTCAGCACTGTTTCTATAGACTGTATTTTAAGCAACAAAAATTCTGCTATGCTCATGCAAAATAAATCATATTTTGGAAACAAGTTAAGTACTCAAACTCTTCAGTTCAATTCTTCACAGCCCTTAAAACAATACAGTAAAACCCATTGGAAATGTTCCTTCTTTCCCCAGAATTTTTTTTTCGCTCTCATCCTATAACTTCCAATCTCCTCATTACTTTCATCCTGTTGTGCTGCCATTTCAAATATGTGCCTTTGACTTTTTAATCCTGTGTTCTGCATTTATCCAGCAAGCTAGCCAAAATGACCGTTCGTCTTCAAAATGCTATCGTCTTAGAGAGTTCCTACTTTAGATAACACGTATTTCTCTTTATTTTATTTCTTTCACTTTCAGGGAAACAGAAACGCTGGATCTTGATCTGACATAATTTGTACTCTTCAGCAAAAACATATAATAATAATTGTAATATTGAAATCTGTAATTTCCCATATTTAGTCATGAATATATTGTCTTCATTTATTTATTTATTTATTTTAAAAGCCATTGTTGGGTCCATCACCATACTTTTTGAGTGGACACACAATGTGAGACAAAATACATCAATTTCAGCTCACGAGGAGAAGTGTGAACAGGCCCATTCCTGGGTGCCAGTGTAAGACATCACATCAGGCAAAGTCCAACTCATTCTCATCTCATTAACCGTACCGCTTATCCTCATTAGGGTCGCAGGAGGGCTGGAGCCCATCCCAGCCATCTCCGGGCAGTGGGCAGGGGACACCTTGAACTGGTTGCCATCCAATCGCAGGGCACGCGGGGACAACTCACCCGCTCATTCGCACCTAGGGACCTAGGGAATTTGGACCGGCCAATTCACCTGAAATGCATGTTTTTGGAATGTGGGAGGAAGCCGGAGTGCCCGGAGGAAACCCACGCAAGCACGGGGAGAACATACAAACTCCGCACAGGAAGTCTGGAGCTGGATTTGAACCCATGCAGGAGGTTCCCATGACATGAACTGTGCCGCACAAGCGCTAACCACTGCGCCGGCGTGCTTCCCAACTCATCCTGTTAAATATTGTAAACAATAAAATACTAAAATACAAATGTTGAGCAGTTTTGAGCAAGATTTCTCGCAAAAAGATATGGCTATTGTCACTAAAAGGTAATTGTGTATTTGTAATCCTGTGCAGTCCTTTGAGACATTTTTGTGATTAAGGGCTATATAAATAAATGTGACTTGACTCGAAAAGAGTCTATTTAACTGTGGGACCCCTCTAATGATGAAGGTTTAACTTTGTGGTATGTACTATCAATTATCATGGACTGCATTTTTTGTATAAGAATGATAGTAACCACCTCAGCCTTCATGTTTGTAAATCTCGACAGCAAATGCCTATGACTCATTTGTACCCAGAATATTCATCTCCAACTCTTATTTTCACCAATCTCACATCTGTAAACCCGTATATAAAAACTGACACGTGAAGGCAAATAAATGTTCCTCAACACATGGTACTGATATTACGTATCCATGTGAGTTTTTAGGATCATCTGCATAAAGTCATGCATTTTATTGGACCATTGCTTTTGACCTTTCGTGGTCAAGTGCTCGCGCATTCAAATGGAGTTACAGTGATGCTCTTCCTGCTGCTCTTTTGTGACTTCTATCGCCGTCCTCGAGTTGACCCACCAATCGATCTCTCAGACACACTCAAAGAAGAATTCCTGCGACAATGTTATCTTCCTTCTACATATTTTTTCCGTTTCCCTGACTTCTCATCCAAGCTGACATTGGATCAATGTGTCTAAAGAATATATTTAGGGGGGGAACCATCCCTGAAAATGCACGATAGTTTGGCTTAATCGCCGAGATGGAAGAGTGGTGCCTTTGTTCTGTGAATGGAATAAAATAAACATATCTCAAAAAATCAATACACATTTTTCATCAACTAGGACAATAATTCCACTTAATGAATTATTTTGGAATTATATAAAGAAAAAGATACCTTGCAATTATATAATTCTATCAAATTTGAGTCTTCACAGCAAGTTCTAGTGTGTGCAGCTCGCTAGTATAAAACTATAATGCACACAAATAATTAGTTATCTATGAACAAAAAAACTTACAAAATCAAAATGGAGTAAGAATAACATTTTTTTAGGTATAACACATTTTATGATGTGAAAAAATAGTTGTCTGTCTAAATAAAGATAGGCATGGTTTTCTGCCTGCTTCGAAGCACATTCTGCAAAACACAAGAAAATACACAATGTTGTTTTATATTTCGTACAACCACATTTTATCTACCCAAAAACATATTTGAATATGAAAAGTGTTAAGACAGTGAAGGGGGCGGGACCAAGATAAGCAGTGGCTTTTTACCATTATCCTTTTTCTTACTGTTTTGAAATTGAAATTTTAATTAAAAAATGTGTATGATAGTCAAATGAAATTACCAAAATAGTTTTATAAGTAGTTTTCACACAGTAATATATAACATTCAATGTACAAAAGAAATTCCACCTTGAAGCACATTTTAATCTGAAAGCAATCAATCTCTCCTAGCAGAAGCTTAACAGAGCTCATGTCTCATAAAACTAAGCATAAAACAATAATACACATATACCTGTGCCAACTCTTATTCTGTAAATATATTTTGTCACAGGCTGGGATGGGCTCCAGCCCCCCGCAACCCTAATAAGGATAAGCGGTACAGCTGATGAGATGAGATGAGATGAGACAACAAATCATATACATTTAGCAGTGTATACACCTGTCAGTTAAAGTAATTCCCTCTTGAGTTTTTGTCTCAGAAGAAAGTGACTTAGAGACCAAAAAAAACCCCTACTCATTCTTCACACTTTCTGCTGGTATAGTCTCACAGTTTGTTACTTGAAACACCGCCATTGCCTTTCCGATTATATAATGACTTTACAATGTAACACGTGTTGAAACATCGTTTAGCTTGACAGCAAATTATAACTTGGAGGTATCAATGAAGCTTTAAGTGTTTTTACATGATTTACTCTTGGTCTCTGGTTGTTTCAGTGTTTCGATCACGGTTCCTGATGATCACTTATTTTTTTGCCCTCAACTTAAAGAAAAAAAATAAAATAAAATCACTGCTCGTTTTTTGAGAGACTTGGGAGTTTGAGACAAGGCTTCTTAAAACAATGTGATGTACAGTATTACCTCGCGGTTAATAGGAGGCAGAATCCCCTGTGAGACATCAATTCCACGAAGTTTGTTTATTGTTTATTTATTTATTGCTCATGAACAAATCTAATTTTGAGGCTGTAGTATTTATTTTCAAAATAACTTCTGTACTGTCAAGTTATCATTTTAAAAGTAATTTTTCTGTTATATTGCTCAACTTTATTTAAAAAAGGACCGATTCACTCCAATTTACGAGATACTATGCCGCTTTCATGTGGACATTTTGCAAAATTGCCTTTAACATCCGTTCTTTCCTAGAGAAACCATATAACTCCTTATCATAAAACATTTTTGAAAAAGTGCCAGAAAGTCATTCGGGAGCGCCAAAGACCCACATGTGGCTCCTGAGCAGGTTTTGCGGGTGGAGAGGTCCAACTTTGTCGGTGATGAAAAACTTCTTCCTCTGTTTAGCCAATCAAAATGCAGATCACAATGCTCGATAAAATTCAGCAAAGCAGTAAACAAGCGATAACCAGAGCGCAAAATAGTGAGCTGTCTCTGTATTGTTTTCACAAGGCACATCCAAAAGAGCACAGGAGGGAGGGGTGTCTGATTTTCCTTTATCATGTTCAGAGAGTTCTTTGAGTGCGAGTTCAAAACACTTGCTCTGTTAATTACATTACATTGTTCGTACTAAAGCATTTGTGTGCGCACATGTGTGGCTGCTCCCATCAGTGCACGCACGTCCAAGCATTTATGCTAATAATTAGATTACGTTCCAGTGAGAAGGTACGATCCATTATGAATAGTAAACACAGGACACATTGACATTCTGTTATAGTGCCTGCAAATAAGATTAGCACAGAGAAAATGGGAGGAACACACAATTCCACCACTCCCTAATGCCCATTACCTGTTTTTTACTCCATCATGTCCAATACTCGTTAACATATTTCTCTCTGCCCTTGTTTTACATTTAAATTTAATTCTATATTACATAGTATACATAATTTTAATTTAAGAACAAGGACTACTACAACAACAATTCACTCTCCAATAAATTCCTGACGGAAGTTATTTGTGCACGTGAATTTATTCAAAAACCGTTAAAGGAGACTGACACGCAATTTTTCCTCAGTTAATACAACTCTAGAAACCCTCAAGTGGAAAAGACGAAATTGGAAGATTTACTGGTAAAATTTCACATTGTGCAAACTAACGGTCCTGGTACTGTCACAATCACCCGGATTGGGAACACCTGCGTTCAGGATTTTGCGCCAACAGCCAGGACAGCTTATTGGCGCACCCTGTACATTTAAATCCCCAGCTTCCGGTAACACTTTGTCTGATTGTACTATGCGATCTGTTGCCATCTGCTCAGAAAGCCCGTACCTCCGACTCTTTGCCTGCCTCCTGTTTTTCTGCTTGATCTCCGTTGCCGACCAGTTTCCGAATTTGCCTACGACCTGCCCTGCCCGTCTGACTCCTGATCACTCTTCCGAATACTACGATGCCCTTCTTCTCCAGCCCCGGCCAACAACACTACAATTACGCCTGTCCGCGACCATTCCCGCCAAGCCTTCACCCGCCTGTCAAGTTCCGTCAAACCGCCAACCAACAGATCGAAGAATCCCACCTTTTCATTTCCTTCCTTTCAATAAAACCAAGAAACGAGCGCAAGTGATCTCAGTCTCCCTTTCGTCCTGCCTGACAGGTACAGTACAAAAGCAAACACTTTATTAAAATTAGACACTAATGAACAAACGAATATATTTTGTCAGACCTAATTGAAATAACTTATAATAAGTACACTAATACATTGAAAAATAATTAAATAATCATTTAAAAAAAAAAAAAGTGTTAGAGCTCCATGATAAACCGAAATCGAATCGATATGTAATGTAGTGCGATAGTGTAACTGCGAAACACTGCGTTTCTTTTTCAAGGATTTATAATTCAATTTTGTTATTTTAGTGATGGAATGTTTAGCCAACAATAATTGTCACATTTCGGGGTTTAACAGTGTTGGCCAATTAAGAAGCAGGTTTTAATGGTACTAGCCAATAAAGGCGGGGCAAAGTTTGCAAGACTTGTGTGCACGGCTTTGATAGCTTGGTGTAAGCTTTCAGTCAAACAGCCGGGCGCACAATTGGTCACCAACACAAACGCGACAGCCGGTGCTTTAGCGGCTCGTTACATGAAATGAATTAATCAATTAAATCGTACTCTTAGGACAGTCTGAAGAGCGCAAAGAATAGCTGATCAACAGCATGTGCTCCCTGAATTTTTGTCATGTCCGGGAATTGACTGTGGAAGCGCCAGAAGGGAATGCTAAAGGCTAGGCTAACAACTCTTAAGCCACCATTGCCGAACATGGCAGGTCACCAACGCTAGATCCATTACCCATGAAACGGACCATGAAAACTGCTACATTTGTGACTATTTTAATTATCGCAAAAACCTTGCAGAGGTTGCGGTTACCAGATGCTCGCCGCTATCTTACTCTATAAGGAGAAGCCCTACAATTTTGTTGTCATTTTGTATCATGAAAATAAAGACTATTTATTCAACTGCAATTCTGTTTTTTGTAGATTTATAGTTGTTATTTTGCTAGAGTTGAAAACTCTAAGTCTCTGAGGACGTCATCTCGAGGAGAGCTTGCATGTCACTATGTTTAAGTTCCCCCCCAAAAAAACAAGCACAGAAATGCACTTTTCTTTCAAAATCGAAAATCACATTATTACAAATTACAATACGACTGAAAAATCGCAATTAGTGTTGTTTTGTTTTGTTTTCAAAAATGATGCAGCCCTAATAAGTACAAGAATAATACAAACTGACTACAAATAAAAAGGTTTTTTTTTTTTTCATTTTGAGAAGTTTATTCTGTTTTTAATACTGGCAGTGTTCATTTTACCTCTGAAAAGGGATGGGTTCCGGGGACTCGCATGCTCAAAAATCTATGGGTCTCAACAGAGATCTATGGGTCCCCCAAATTTAGTGTTATCGAGGTTTAAATTGTAAATCGGCGACAAATATGTAATATAAATCTATATTTTCATTCCATTTTAATCATCACACTTAATTGGTAGCAGCAGCAAGCAGCAGCAAAAGCAGTTATCACTTCAGATTTTTCAGTTCACAAAAATATTGTACATTGTACAAAATAACATTACTGAAATTTTAGTCTATATATTCATGCAATTTTAATCATCACAGTTAATTGGTAATACAAAGCAATTGTCACTTCAGGTTTTTCAGTTCATATATTCTTTGTGGTTTGCTGTCCCACCACAGTTGTAATGCCTTCTCAAGGTCCAATTGTTTGGTAAGATGCCCCTCCATAAGCTGGTGTCGTGTTACGATATTGAGGCGCTTTCGCTCTTTTGCGAGGATGCTGTTTTGGACGCTGAAACCCCTCTCACAACCTGCGGTATGTACAGCTGATGTCATTGCAAGCTGCACCAACAGAATGAGATTTGGAAAATCATGTAGCCTGTATTATCATCCTCCTCATAGAGCAACCAGGAATATAATTTAGTCCATTTTGGCAGAAAAGTCCTTTTCTTGCTAGGAGTATTTTATTTTCTTTCGTCGAATCGTTAGCTTCAACACATGCGATCTTCTCAAGAATTTCTCTGCCGTTTTTTTCGTGCCGGAATGATTGCCGTTTTTATCACTTTCTGCATTATGTTTCCACTTATTACTGACACTGAAGAAATTACCAATTTTGTGTTGTTTGCATGAAATACTGTTTTTTTTGGAGGCATACTTCTCTTTCGCTCGACAACAACCACCACAACAATGACGTAATCTCGAAGCAACGAGATCTTGCTTGCCGAGATCTGCGTGCAGACGAAAACTCGCGCAACCAACCGCGAGACCAAAACAACAATGGCGGATCTGCCTGACGATAAGTTTGGAGTGCGGTAAATCTTTGTTTGAAAAAAAAAGTAATCGGATTATAATGACAATTTTGTGTAAAAAAAGTTGCGTGCTGGAGTCGCTGTTAGTATGAAAAAGTCACTAATTTTTTTTATTTTTTTTTTCAAATGAGAGGCGGTCGTAATGGTGTCTTGGGTTGAGCTATATGCCAATTTTCTCTTTTTCTTTTTAGGATTTCAGTTTATGTTACAGGCTCCGCCCATTACAGAGCAAGGGCAGATAATTCACTCACAGTAAATTAGAGACCTTGGTGTTCGGAATAAACTGTGAAGAGTTATTGAAAATTCAAGTCATACAATTTAGTGACAGAGGACAATAAGACTGGACATTGCTGGAGCTTTAAACTGAAATCATTTAGACTGCCTTGTTTTCTGTCCTGCTTGGTGTGTGAGAAAGAATATCAGTTAAAAAGGCAAATTTTCAATGATCAAGGATAGTAATGCTTTGGACCGCCCATAGTTTGACTACACATCTTATTTTTACAGAGTTTGCGGAATGAAGTAAAAAAGCATGAGGGTAGATAATTGAATTTATTTATGAATGAATACAAAATTCATATGGATTTGTTTAAGGATTTTGCTTTTAACTTTTTGTTTCTATGTTGGCCACCATAGTAATAACATCTATTGGTGGGACATTATCTTGACTCCACGAATTGAGCAATTTTGCGCCATCTCCTATTCATCAAAGACAGGTATGAGCTCAAGTGACAGGACTCAGCGGGTGGTACACGGTGTGTCCTGACTTATTAGGAGGCCCTCTGCCACCATCGCTAGCAGCACCCTGCACTAATTTTAACTACAGGCAAAACGCTAGGGCAGCCAATTGCATATAAAATGTTCATATGCTCAGATGTATTAACACAACATTACCAGTGAGGCATTGCCCTTTGGTTTTATGTGCATGTGTGTGTGTGTGTGTGTGTGTGTGTGTGTGTGTGTGTGTGTGTGTGTGTGTGTGTGTGTGTGTGTGTGTGTGTGTGCGTGCGTGCATGTGTGGAGTGTGCGGTCCTGTTCGTCATGTTGGAGAACCTTGTGTTAATTGCTAAGTCTTGACTGGAGGTGACTTTCTACAAACGCTCCAGGCATATTTTTTTTCAACTAAGTCCTTCCTTCCAATTTCATTTTTGTCTCCTCTTTGATGGTTGAACGATTTTGTAACTGCTTCCTCATTTCAAGGAACCCTCCATTCAGACATGTATTTTGGGGTGTAACTTAAGGTCTGGGTTCTACACAGTAAACTATCAAGTGTTAATTCAACACTCATGGATAAGGACCATATGTTTACTGAAGTACAGTGTTGAGCATGTTACTGAAAAAAAAGTGAGCGCTTCCAAACAAACCTTTAGCCGAAACACCCCACATTAATTTTGTCTTTGGGTGTCATACCACACAAGATCTCTTTCTGGGCACTGTTCAAGATGTTTTCTTTTTTCTGGTGTATTATAAAAAAGACCAAAATCCAGCAGACTTTTTATCGTAAATTCTGTGCTCTATTTACCATTATTATTTTTTCCCTGGGTGAGCCCCTCCCCACGCGCTGCCTACTATTTGCTACAGGTGACACACAAGCAAGAATGCACAGAAGCTGTCTCCCCGATTTCAGTATTTAATTTTTTAGTTATAAATTTGGCTGTTATGCAAGTATATACACGGTAGGGAGAATATCTCTGTGAGAAAAAATTCAACAGCCTCGCACTCTGTGCTTGTGATGGCGCCACCATAACTGTAATCAGTTGTATTTTGTTGGTAAACACACCCTTCAGATTCTGCATCTTTTGGATTGAGGGATGTATGCGACAACTTAAGTGAAGCAGGAATACTTAACAATCGGAGGACAAATACTTTAGAAAGTATTGGAAAATGTAGTAACACACCAAGTAGTAATGACAGTAGTTGCAAAATGTTATGGGTTACGCGTAACAATACTTGATTCCAAGAAAATTGTGTTCCAGGAACCAGTTCCTTTTCTAACGCATTTGATCCCAACACAGATGAGTAATTGTCAGATGTTTACTCATAAGCTGTTACTTTAACATTATTACTGTGCACACTAAAATAACCAGTGGTAAATAAACACTTAACACCTAAATAAGAGAAAACTGTCAATGCCAACTCAGTGAACAGATGGTCTATTACAGTTAAATTAACACTAGTGCTACGTTCAGCCCTCGTTTTTGTTTGTAGTCAGTCTGGAGACCGATGTAAAATGATGACTTTATTTGTCTTCCACCTCCCCCTGGTTCACTTTGCTATGACATGAACAGGTAGTGGGGGGTGTCAGTTGGGGGGGATTGATCAATACCACAGCAGGCATGTTGATGAGCAAAACATTGTGTGTGGATTCTCTCCCCGTCAGAGGAATAAGGACGGATGCTCGTAAACGTCAAATGGCGTGTATTTCACTTTGGTAGGTGTGTTTGTGCACATGGGTATGTATAAATATATAAAGTGTCCATGACAGCGCAGGAGTGTGCATGTGAATGAGTTATTGTTGTTGTTTATGTCACCCCATTGTGGATGTGTCATTTTGCAGCTCGAGATAAATGGCCTGCTATCATCCTGCTTACGCGGCGTGAAAGATTGGACAGCCCCATATGCTGCAATGTACACCGCCGCTCATAACAGCGTACGCACTTTCCGGCATTCATAAACAGCTTAAGTGGCTAATATTAGGGATTTTTGCAACATTTTAAGCTTGACTCCAAGCGGAGTGAATTGACATTTGTGGTAAGTTTTGTCATCTTGGGCAGCCGAGTGTGGAAAGGGTTTATCTTGAAATTCTAAAGAAAAGTTGGAAGCGTGTGTAGCTGAATGGCAGTTTGTTTCAACCAATTCAGAATAGTGTCATGAATGTCATCTTCACTCGTTTCCATGTTTTCTTCTCGTTTTATGAGTACAGTGTCAGGCACCAGAAACGGAGACAGAAACCAAATTGAGTTAGTTTCTTAGTTTCATTGAGAAGGAGACGTAAGCTGGCACCCACGATCCAGTGATCGTTGGTTGTGGGGAGCAGGTCGCTGGGACGCAGAAGTGGCACTTCTCTGGCGAGCGATAGTGGTGTCGAAGACGGGAAAGCAGGTCGGGTTGTCGGGGCGCAGGAGCAGAGACGTGATCAAACGGAAACAGGTTGAAGCCGGGAAACGTACGATAGCCAAAAAACAGGGAGTCAGGGTCGGAAGGCTTGTCTTAGCGGGAGCTGAACGTTCGCAACGATCGGACGCCGGTAACAGGGAGCCGAGGGGTTTAAAAAGTGGCATGGAGCCAATCAGCGACCAGGGCTGTTGGCGCCACCGGGGCAGCCTCAGGTGCCCCGAATCAGTAATCATGACATACAGCCATCTATCAATTACCTCGACCAATGATTCTGTGAAAGGTGAAATGCCTGCACTAAGATAACATAGAATATAAAAATAATGTTTCCTACGGTGGAAATGTATGCACAAAAACAGCATGATCTTGCATTAAATAGCATTTGTTTTTAGAGTCTATGCCATTTGTTTTTGAAAGAGGAAGTGCACATGACTCAATTATTTAACTCCAACGCCTTCGGTTAAACTTAATTCAGCCCTTTAGGATCATTAAGTGGCAGCAGTGCCGTGGTGCTGACTCAGTGCTGTTCACAATTTAAATAACATTATGGCCTCCCTTGACAAAAGCGTTTATAATGTCGGAATGGAATGAGCTATTGTGGTTCATATGTGGTGCACCGTTACTGCAGGCAATTTTTTACCTTTTATCTTTGTAAAGTTAACTCAACTATTTTGTACAAACTAAATCTAAAATTAATACCGCAGTGATTAAAATAGAGATTAAGTATATAATTAAATTAAGATGCCTATAAGTCCTAGATCTGAATCCTCCAAGCATTTTCAAGCCTAGAGCTACTTTTTGTTACTCATTAGCGCAAAGGGCACCCACTTTCATATGCATTTCTAAATTAATTAACTAATTTGCTCCCAACGGCAGCTATATATGTTAACGATCCATTTTGACTCGGTTGCCAAACAACCCATTCAAGCTAGGTTTCCGTTGATGACTCATCTCATCTCATTAACCGCACCGCATCATCGGCCAGTGGGCAGGGGACACCCTGAACTGGTTGCCAGCCAATCGCAAGGCACACAGCGACAGACAACTCACTCGCTGATTCACACCTAGGGACAATTTGGACCGACCAATCCACCTGAAATGCATGTCTTTGGGATGTGGGAAACCTTAGTGGGAAACCGGAGTGCCTGGAGGAAACCCACGCAAGCACGGGGAGAACATACAAACTCCGCACAGGAAGTCCGGTAGCCGGATTTGAACCCACACAGGAGGTTCCCAAGACCTTAGAACTGTGCCGCACACACGCTAACCAATGCGCCGCCGTGCTGCCCTTCCGTTGATGACTGTAGACGTCAAAATTCCATTGTATCTAGGCTGCCATCGGAGCCAGATACATCAAGGATTAGTTTTAGCTAGGCTGTCATTGACGGCTATAAATGTCAAGCGTCCAGTAAACTTGGGCTGCCCTTGATGGCTATAGACATCAAAGATCCGCTTTAGCCAGGCTGCTATTGCCTGCTATAGATGTCAAAAAACTATTTCAGTAAGGCTGGTATTGAATGAGTTGTTATGTCATTATCATTTTATCACGAGGCTAATTATAGGAATTAGGGTTAACTAGACCCGGTCAACCAAATAGAAATATCATTTGAATAGAAAATCTCAATGACGCAGAATTCAGAAAACACCTTGGACAGAGCATCTTTTGAGATGGACATTAACCATTAGGGCTGCACGATTAATCGAAATCTTATTGATATTGCTCGCGATGTGACGTAGTACATTTGTATCATAGTTCGTGTATTTTGGATCTCTTATAAATCAACATTGGGTTTTTGTCAGGTCTCGCACGGTTGCCATGGCGCCCAGCTGGCCCCGCCCCTTGACACCGGCTGACTCGCATTTTCTTCTGTGGGTACTCAAACGCGCTCTTTTGAACTGCGCTTTGCCAGATCGTTGTTGAAAACTTGTTTATGCTTGGTTATACTTGTTGTGCTTGTTGGACTTTGTTGCACTTTGGTGTAACATTCTGAGAGATTCCTGCAAGTTCTGTTTAATTCTGGAAATGTCTAGTTTGTAGTTTTGCCTGTGTTTGACCCGTTTTGTTTTTTGGTCTGGTCCGTTTGTGTTTTGGACAACATTTCTTTCTCAATTAAAGTGTGAGGACATCTACGCAAATGAGTTTCTACTTCCTGCTTCCTGACCCGTTTCATGACAGTTTTTTTTAATAATTGACTTGTTTTCTACCACTAGGAGGCACTTAATGTACAACTGTCCCTTCAAATTTTCATACTACGGCAGGAGTGTCACATGATCACCCGCAGGCCGCATATGAGAGACCCCTGCCTTACACTGTCCACCCACAGGTGTCTCACAAAATTCTATGGGAAACACTGCTCACTAGGATTAATTACGAAAAAGAAAATTTGCATAGAAAATGCACTTTTCCTTTAAAATAGAAAATCACATCGAAATTGCAATACTGGTCTGGAAAATCGCATTTAGGTTTTTTCCAAAAACGTGCAGCCCTATTAACCATCATTTCAATCAATACAGCGTGACACACGTCTCAACTGCCTCAATGATAACCCGTGACAACGATGTAATATATGACCTAATGACAATATCAGCCGGCAACACAGGAAAGAATCGACAATCGGGATAGTGGATCTACTGCCAGTTTAGTAGGAAACTAAACAGTTTAAATGATGTTGCAGTATTTAAATGGAAATATACTGAACATACAGCTTCATAAAGAGTCATTTTGGATGTACAAGCCAAGAGCAAAATACTTTTCAGGTTTGAAATGGTGAGCCTGATGTTATTGTTTTTTGTTTTTTTTAAAGGAACTATCCAAAATTTGGATGCTTTCTACTCGCTGTTTCCATCTCCTGGCTTGTGTCATCATTGCCGCCTCAGCTTGTTCATGGTGCGCGAGCAAGTACATGCATTTCTTAGATGAACTCGAATATACTCTTCTTTATTAATCTTTCTTAGGGTTTGAGTTGCGGTTTGGACTCCTCTTTAAGAACTTTTTGCTTACTATCACCATTTTCATGTGACAGAAACAAATATAAACAAAAATACCCCGCGGGGATGAGCATGAGCTCTCTCTCCAGCACTCTCCTCACCCCCATTTTTCCTACCTAGTCTGTTCCGTCCCAAAAATCTTTTTGGAAAGTAAAACAAATAGGTGACGTGGAAAATAAAATACATGGGCCCTTTGAACTCAGTTGGACATTGTTAACACACATATATGTATATATATAATATATATATATATATATATATATATATATATATATATATATATATATATATATATATATATATATATATATATATATATAGTGAGTGGAGAAAATATTTAACGTTTAACGGTTTTAAGGGCACCTCAAACAACGCACCTCACACTTGTCAATACCACTGTTTGATTATGAAATACGTTATTTTTATTTTTAAAAGAGATTTGTTTTTCTGGTCTAATCGATGCTATGCTTTACATTGCTGAATGTTTTGCCCCACCCATTGAAACAAAAGTACCAGGGCATTTTTTGGACACTTCACTGCAGCTTACCTTGATGAAAACCGACTAAGGCGGAAAACACACTGGTTGTGGTGTTTTTAATTGACTGGCCACGTCATATTAAATACTTTTCACTTGACTCAGTGTTCCTGTTGTTTTCTGTTTGTTTGTTTTGCGCCAATTTCTGCACTGAAGTGCTCCAGAGAAAGATGTTTTGTAATAAATGTCAATAGATCTGTGAATCACTCTTGTAGAACATGAATATCTCCAGGTTGAAATCAAATCGTCATCTCATTTTAACCTGTCTCATGCAACCTCATTGGTTGCTCAACGGTGACTAATGACACAACAAGAACCCGCAATTGGCACATTAAGCCCATCAATTCATCAAAGCGCGATTTGCCCGCATCAGCACTTTGCCCTGGTCAGGACAGATCATTAGGTTGTTCCACTCATCTCCTCCTGAGCCTCTCCCGTTCTCGCACTATTGCTCAAACGAAGCAGAAACCCTGCCGTGTTTACGGCCAGGCTGGCAGCAGGGCCCAGTGGCAGAAAGATGAAAAAGGCAGAGGAAGAAGAAAAAAATAATGTTGGGCTGATAAGTGGTCGTTATTACTCTGTAGGAATGGATCTGACAAAGCACCAAAGTCCTGTCACCAGTAAAATCAATTTCTAAGCATTCTACTTTCTGCGCTTTTCTCCACTCTAAACAAACCAGAACGTTTACTTATTTTTACGGCAGTATGGCTAAAGGCCATGGTGTTTAACCTTCAGGCAAACAAAATCCTAAAGCTTTACTGAGCCTACATCAGCACTTCCTACTGATATAGAAAGGTAAGCATTACTGTATGTCCACTGGTGACTGGGAATAATGCAGCATTTGTGGTTTTCCAGCGTTTGCAATCTTGGCTATGTTTATCATTGGTCCACACGCATTTTGTAAAATTCTAAGGTCCTGGTATTTATTATGATTAATTTACAACATACTTATTGGTATTCCTTTGCGCACAAGAAAATATGTGATACACTGCAGATTGCAAATATCTGGCATACAATTTAGGAACGCAATCTACCAATATAACATTATGTCTGGTAATGAGGTCATTAAATCTTTCTCAGTGTAGGAATGGAAGTGACATTCTTTTTTTTAATGCTCCCATTATTTTGCTTCATGGAGAGACATTGGAAATACAAGGTTATATTTGACAGTATAAAACATAATGGCCTTTTTATAGTTTATAGAGAAGAATGTGTTGTTATTGTTCATTTATGTGCTTTCCTAGGGAAGTATTTTACTCTAAATAGACATTTATCTAAACTTTAGTTTAAGCCTGAAAATTACTTTAGATCTCCATAATGAATATGAATTGGAATGAATCATTTCCAATCATCAGAGGTTGTGGGCAATCACTGCTAAATATCTAAAATAGGCTTGTATTGTTTTCATTTCCCGCCAGTTTTTTTTTTAAGTGTTTTATTGTTATTTAAATTATAAATGTGTCTGTCATTGTTAGTGAATTGTATAAGATTAATTGGATTTTCAGTTTGTATTCAGATTCAGATTTACTTTATTGTCATTCGTGTACACGTGTATACAGAACGAAATGTCGATACATCTGACCCGCACAGTTTCTTTGAGCGTCAGCCGGGATAGATAAGATTAACCATGTCTTCGTCAGAATTCTTGTTCTTGTTCTTATTCTTGTTTGGATCGAAATCAAGATACATGTTCAACAAAAAAACAAATGTTTGCAATCAGATCTGATCACCGCAGCTATATGTGTTTCTGATGTTAAATTAATAATAATCTAATGTCCATTTTCTACAAATTGTGAATCCTAAGTCGCCGAGTCCTAAGTAAAGTTGGCGCTCACCAAAAGACTTTTGAAGCCAACAGAAGGACATGGGCAGTTGCCAATACAGCAAAAAATAATGTAAGCCGTTCCCAGAAGTCGCACTAGCCCATAAATGCATAAGTAGGAAAAAACACAAATAAGTCGCACTGAAGTATAAATCGCATTTCGGGGGGAAATGTATTTGATAGAATCCAACGGCAAAGAGATGTCATCTTAAAAGACAATTTAAAATAAAATAGTGAACACGCTGAATAAGTTTGCACTGTATATGAACAGCACATGATTGACATCCCTGTTCATTTAAGTAATAAAATAATATCCATCCATCCATCATCTGCACTGCTTATCCTCATTAGGGTCGCAGGGGTTCTGGAGCCCATCCCATCTTTGGGCATTGGGCAGGGGTTGCCAGCCAGTCGCAGGGCACACAGAGACAAACAACTCACCCGCTCATTTACACCTAGGGGCAATTAACTTAAAATGCATGTTTTTAGAATGTGGGAGGATACCGGAATGTCCGCAACAAACCCAGGTAAGGAATGGGAGAACACGCTTACTCCGCACAGTAAGGCTGGTAGCTGGATTTGAACCCATAAACTCAGAACTGTGCCGTCCATGCACTAACCACTGCGCTTCCATACCGCCTATGAGATAACATCTCATCTCATCAGCCGTACCGCTTATCCTCATTAGGGTCGCGGGGGGGGGGCTGGAGCCCATCCCAGCAATCTCCGGGCAGTGGGCAGGGGACACCCTGAACTGGTTGCCAGCCAATCGCAGGGCACACAGGGACAGACAACTCATTCGCTCATTCACACCTAGGGACAATTTGGACCGGCCATTTCACCTGAAATGCATGTTTTTGGAACGTGGGAGGAAACCGGGGTGCCCGGAGGAAACCCACGCAAGCACGGGGAGAACATACAAACTCCGCACAGGAAGTCTGGAGCTGGATTTGAACCCACGACAGGTTCCCATGACATGAACTGTGCCGCACGAGCGCTAACCACTGCGCCGCCGTGCTGCCCCATGAGATAACATATTAAGAGTTATTTGAATTACTTTGGCATAGAGAACATGCCTACGAAATTATCAGCTTCACTATAAATCACTAAATCCAATCAAATCGTATCCTCTGTGACAGGGTAAGATGATCCGTTGTTCGTTTTCTCTTTCAGCTTCTACGACACTTAAGTCAGACTTTGTGTTAGCTTACATCTTGTTCAATGAACTCACTGAAACTGTCAAACTTGGCTTGGAAGTCTGCTGGTGGTTTTTTGGGCATCATTGTCCTTGCTCTAATAGAGAGGCGATTGCCTTGCACGAAGGGGTAACGCCAAGTCGGTGCTCCCGCAAAGTAATTTATATTCATCTCCTTGGCAACTACCTGAGTGTGGAGATGCAACTGCACTTTTGACAAACCTCTGCCTGCAGCACATTGTACTAGCGGCCACCTAGATTTTACCCTTCATTTCAGTACAAGTATTTAACGCTTTTCGCCAATCCCTAACAAGTTTCTCGTTAACTCCCAACTCCCTTACTGCTGCCCGCTTACTGATTTCTGCTGCATATACGATTTTCTTTTTGGTGCCATTTTGTTTAGTCTTCTTAGTTTTATGATTTATCTGTGCTGTAGCAAAAAAACTCACTTCACAACAGGTTCAAAAAAATCTCTCCTGCCTGAAATTCCACCCCGAGCATACGTCACTTGTGCAAATGTCACAAAAATGACTTTGGATTTCGTTTTAGGGAATAATGTTATAGAATAATACAGCAAAGAGTATTTGCACCTTGTTTAAAACTCCCTTTTGAGCAAGTTAAAAATATTTAATTTGGTGAAACGACGCTGTATCTTCTGAACATTCGTACCCCGTTTGGTAAGACAAGGGGGACAACAGGGCAATGTTGAAATTATCTACACAGGCCTAGACTGCCCTCTTGAGGTTTAGTGTTAAAATAACATGTGAAGATATATACCCGGATAAGTCACATCTGGAGTATATGTTGCCCCCGCGGCCAAACTCTAAAAGCGACTTATATTACTGAAAATGTGGTATATTAAAAAAAGAGAAACACAGAAAGAAATGTAAATTATCTTGCAACTGAACTAGAAGTCATGGAAATATTTTTTTTTACTTTATTATCTATCATCCTCATTTTTTAAAGATTTGCAGTACACACACTACTCCATGTTTGATTACATCAATTTAAATTGAGTAAATTAGGCAAACATCAACAACAAAAGTAATATCAGGAAGGATAAAATAGGGAGAGAGAAATTTCAATTAATCTGAGCCAAAAAAAAGCATAAATCACCCAGTGAGGGATTGAGTGATTTGTGCTTTAATGCAACCCACAGAGTATTTACAGTGGTGTTCTGCAAGGATTAGTCGTGTGTGAGAGGATTAGTAAAGCTGCATTACTGCTGTTTTATTTAACTCACAACAGCAAAAGACTAAAAATAAAAGCTTCTTAACCACATTTAGGCAACATGAGAGGCCAGGCCTGGAAGCTAAACAAACATGATGTTTGCGTCCTTTTTCAAACATAAGCTGCAAACGGATACACGTGACCACACAAGTGTTCGCGTTCACACGCAAAACTTTCTGTGTTTAATCTGGTAATCTGATGAAAGTTGCACTGGGCAGCATATGCTCGGCATGGGACACCGTGTCGTATTAGTTTGGGACAGAGTAAGAGTGATGCATATGCTGGTGGATGTGAGTGTTTCTAGCAGGCAGCTTGCACAAGGGATTATTTCAAATAAAGAGCAAAAAGAGAGATAGAACTAGCTAGAGAGACAAGGGAGGTATCTGCAAAGGCAGCACCTTAGATCTCCATTTTCGCTGTCCGTCTCCTTCCTGGCATCAGCATTGATCCCAACGCATCGGTAAAGTAAAGAGCATTGCATCCATCAGCGCGGGACTACCACAGAATACTAAGGACCTTGGCCTTTTGTGCACCGAAACATCAAAAAGCACATAACAGTTTTGTTGGAGTCGTGTTTTACTAATTTCAAACCTCTAAAACTTTGTTTTTTACACTTCACTGGTGTTGCCCAAATGCTATACGCAGTGTTAAGGGATTGAGAGGAGCTAAACCAGTGTTTACCAACCTTTCTTGAGCTAAGGCACTCTTTTTTTAGGTTATTCATCCATCCATCCAACCATTATCTGTACCGTTTATCCTCAGTAGGGTCGCAGGGGTGCTAGAGCCCAGTGGAGCTGTGGGCAGGGGACACCCTGAACTAGTTGCCAGGCAGTCACAGGGCACACAGAGAAAAAACAACACACTCGTTTATTCACACCTAGGAACAATATGGACCAGCTAACTAACCTGACATGCATGTTTTTGGAATGTAGAAGGGAAACCGGATTGCCCAGAGGAAAGCGTTTAAGTCACGGCGAGAACATGCAAACACCACAAAGGAAGGCTGTTAGCTAGTAGGATTTGAACCCATGACATCAGAACAGCGGCACATATGCGCTGAGCACTCAGCTGCAGTGCAGCCATAGGTTATTCATTTTGTTAATAATTTTCCAGGAATTTAGTTAATAAAGTACAGTAATTGTTTTTTGAGTTTTGCTCTATTTTTAAATGAACAGAAACTTTTTGCAGGTGGAACAATACATTATTTTCATACGTTCCAATTGATTTTGTTGTTTTTCTTTTAGTTAAATGAGAATTTAATAATCAAAGTTGTGTGCAATATTTTAACTGTATGATTCATTTATATCATTTTTGCTTTAAGAATATATATTAAATATACAAAATCAACACCTGATATATAAAAATATACAAACTCTATTAATATATTTTGTTCTTATTTAAAAATTGTAATATTAGAAAAATGTTTTAAGATGATTGTATTAGGATTTATTTTAAATGATCATTATTAAAGTGGAAGAAGAAATAAATACAAATGTATCTTTTTAATTTAAACCAAGCACGATTTTTAGAGGTGTTTTGAAAATGGTGTATATATGTTTGATGTTAAAAATAATTCCTAAATTTAGAAAAAATATATATCAAGACAGTTTAGATTATTTGAGAATGTGTTTCCTTGTTTAATCAGAGAAATAAGTTAAATTGTTGTTAAATAAAAAGCAAAATGTGCTGCCAAGGTGACAATAAAACTGATACTCAAACAAAAATAACTTATTATTGTTCCAATTGCAAACACTTCTTGTTATGGAATGATTGTATAAATTATATTATGATATACTCAGTAAGCATACATTGAAATATCTAATTCATTATAAAAACATCTATAAATAATAAATATAAGAGGAATAAGTTAAGAATTAAAGGAAGGAGAAGAAAGATCTACAGTGAACCAGATGATCACTGATAAATTGGGTTACCATCCATTATAATTGTCCTAAATTTTAAAATTGAGTTTGCGCATGGAAAATGTTTTAATCAAACTAAAACTGTATGTGCACCATTAGAGCATTAGCCACGTTGAGACGCGACACTTGTTCTGGCCTGAGAGAGTCGAATGTCTTTCTGGGAAAGACATGAATGTCAGATTTTTCCATTGTTTTTACATCTGGTGTGTTCTACCTTACTGCTTGTGAAATATGGTGTTGCTAGGCAAAGCTGTCCTGGAGAGTGTTATGTCTTTTGGGGAAAAATGCTGAGTCAGCAAAACCAAAAGTGCTGAGTCGGCTTATTATGTATCTTTTCACATACAGGTGAACTCGTTGAACTGTCGGCAAGGCAGTGTGTTAAAATTAAATGTTGTTCTGGTATGGAAGATGGGACTGTCTTTCTGGAAAAACTGAGTTAGCAAAACCTAAAGTGCCGAGTCCTTTAGGCATTTTCATCTGTAGAGTGACATACCTGACTGTGAAAGATTCTGATCCTAACAAAACTTGTAATGATTTGAAAGATAGAATGTCTTTCTGGGAGAGCTTCCAAGTCTGTAAAATTAAAAGTATCTAGTCATCAATTGTTAAGCTATTTTAACATTTGTGGTAACTTACATGGCTGTCTTTAAAACATTTGTTGGGAATTCGAGGTCTTTCGCTCTTGGAGAGTATAATGCCTTTCTAGGAAAAAAAGCTGAAATAACAAAAGGCACTGATGAATTCTTAATCTCAGTGTTGGGGACAATAAGCACCTTTTGTCATATTGCATGAAATTCTGTGCTCATCCCTAGTTTCATTGTCAAGTCAAGTCAAGTCATTTTTATTTGTATAGCCCTTAATCACAATTTTAAGTGCTTCCGGAATAGACCCCCAAAAAAATTTCTGAATGTTTGCAGGAGTGATGACTATTCTAAAACAGGGGTGTTCAGTTGAATAAATAAATGAATGAACGAATGAATGAATTAAACTTTATTTTTAACATTAGAAAAAAAAAATCAATAATTTGTGGATTTTCTCTGGCGGTACATCTTTGTTCAGTTTAAATAGTAGTTGTAAAGTGGGAAACTCCACTACATGAAACAGTTTTAATAATTTGGACTGCAGAAATAAAATATTGGTGTGGTCACAGTATCCTGCGTTGTCTATAACATTTTTATCGCACGTTTTTGGAGTATGAAAGCGGATGGAGTGAACTTTAGAAATGGTTGCCCCAGACTTCTGCAAAGTACGTTAAATATGGCAAAACTAATTAACAATATAAAATGCATTATAGCTTAAAAATTATTTGGGTTCATTAATCACTGAAATGTATGACATACCTTAGTTTGTGTGTCTCTGATGTATGTTCTTTAGTTAAATTTACTGTCTGTTGTGTATATATATATATATATATATATATATATATATATATATATATATATATATATATATATATATATATATATATATATATATATATATATATATACCGGAGACATATCCCACCAGTGGCTAGAGTCAAGAACACATTAACATTTCTGACTCTTTCTGGGAGATTGATACAGAGGAGGGGATTCCCAGCCCCCTCGCTCAACCCAACTGATGTTTTGGGAGTCATTAGGTGACCAAACCCCCCAATTCCAACCCCTAATGCTGAACGCCAAGCAGGGAGGCAATGAGTACCAATCTTCTAAGTCTTAGGTATGACTCGGCTTGAACCAGCAACCTCCCAGTCTCGGGGAGGTCGCCCAATCCCCAAGGCCACCTTTCTGGTTGTCTGTTGTAATTTCTGAAAATTTAATAGTTGAAGCTGCATGAGCACATTGGGAATAGGTTTGTAAGGGGTATCTCTTTTATGGATGATTCTGTGCAGCCGCATGTTTTGGACTCACTCATATTGAGCTTTTATATAGGATAGATATGTATCCCATTCATTATTCACTGCTTCAAGCATTACGGGGAGAACTGCACCGAAAAGCGGTTCACAATCTCGTCGAGGCCACTCAAGGGATTCATAAACGTAATTAAAGAGACTGCAGGTAGTATACCTTATCTTATTGATGTACATGCATTGTATATGCATGCAAACGGCACGGCACTTCAGTCCACTATTATTAAAATATTTTGATGGATTCCATGAAACCCATGTCTAACGGAGAAATTTCTAAAAAAAATTTAGATTATCTTAAAAGCATGACAACAACATCAGATTAACAGAGAATACTCCAAATGTATTCAAACATACTGATTGAAATATGAGATTTTTTTTTGTTTCTGTGTCTGTATAAAAAGATCTGAATTAATTATTGGGAAAAGTATGGTTCTCAACTGGTGGGTCAGGACCCAAAAGTAGGCCGTGGATCCGTTTTCAATGGGTTGTAGGCCTTCGCCTTGGCAAAATAATGCTATGAGGAAGAAAAAAATGGAGGGTCAATACACCCCTTAACTGTATACAGAGATAATGCCCTGCACGATCTTTTCTACGTGTTCAATTAATTGACACGTTTGAGAGGGACTACATCTCATTTTCGTATGATTTTGTTGGTTTATTTCCTTTTTCTGTCCATAAAAAAATGGCCCGCAAAAAAGTTAGTTATAAGGGAAAGAAAAAGTGGAACACAAAGACAACACTTATCGAGTTACAAAAGGAAACAATTGCGAAATACAAAAATGGTGAACGTATGTCTGCGCTGGTTTGAAAATGTTTCACTGTATTTTTTTTTACCATTATATCAATCTTCATTGGCTACATAGTTAAACAATAATCGACGGGAAGGTAGACACTATTGATATTATGAATTTCTTTTATTATATAGCTATTTTAAAGGGGCTTTAGGGGGGCGCTTAAATGCGATGTAGTTTCATGTGCAAGTATATACGGCACTTGAAGTCTTTTGGATTTTGTTGGTCATTTTGTTTTTTTTTAAAAGGGGGGGGGGGGGGGCGAGGGGGAGTACAATCTACTACCTCTGCTTTAAACCAAGCAATGCTTATTTTGGATACATTTGAAAAGTTAAATATCAGTTTTGATTTGGTTCACAGGTTGGCATTAGGGTGGAGTGGTGGGTCCTGAAGTCAGACCAGTTGAGAAGCAGTGGTTTAGACGCTAAAGGAGATGCGACCAAGATAAGCTCAAGCTTTTCACTAAAAAAGTTGTTTTTTGGTTCAGCGACCAACTAGAATTAGAATTGTTTTTATTGTCATATGGCATCACTGTGTGGTATGCTGGGAGCATGACAGCAGACAGGAAAAACAGACGGAGAGTAATGAACACCGCCCAGATGATCATTTGATGCTCTCTGCCCAGTCTGCAGGACATTGCCGGCTTGCAATACCTCAGCAGACCCATCAACATTATAAACGACTCTTCTCACCCAGGCCACCACTCCTTTGACCAGTTGCCCTCTGGTAGGCGCTACAGGCCCCTTAAAACAAGAACTAACAAGCTCAGAAACAGTTTCTTGCCTAGGGCCATCACCACCCTAAACAAGCTCGCAAAACTGTGAAAATATAAGTCTTGCAAATCATTTGTGATTTTTTTTTGTGTGACTCCTAAATGTGACTGCACTACTTTTCATTGCAGTATTGTAACAATGCACTATTCTTTCATTGCACAATTATTAGAACGTCGGCCAGTCTCTCTACAGTGTAAATATTTTGGTTTACCTTTTTTAAAGTATTTATCACGTGTTTATCCTGGAGTGACATATCTAATCTTGTTGCATCCAATGCTTCACAACGTTGATATAAATTACAATAACGATAATTCAATTAAATTCAATTAGAAGACAAAAACATGAAATAAAGACTTAAAAGAGAAAAACAACTTAATAAAGAATATTATGATTAGTAGGCAAATATTTATAAGAAAGTGGCCTAAATTATAAGAGCATCAGAATGATGCAATGAAAAATAGAGCAATGACATTAGTAGCAACATATTTCCAAAAATTGAGTCGAGATATAAAATACGAATACTCATTATCTTAAAATATGTAGGTTGTCTCAAACTTGTGCACTTGTTTAAGGTGGTGATGGTTAGTCTTTATTTTAATGAACCTGTAGCTTCTTTCAGAGGGGAGCAGGTCAAAGAGGTGGTGGGTCGGGGGTCAGAGGGGTCCTTTATAATGTTGTTTGCTCTCCTTTGGTATCGCCAGTCAGCATGGTCTTCCAGACTGGGCAGAGGGCAGCCTATGGTTTTCTGGGCTTTGTTCCTGTCTGCTGCTGTGCTTCAAGGAAATTCCATTCATTTCATTTAGGAAATCTGATTTGAAGCATGACTAATTTGAAGAATAAAGTCTATTGTATATGTTTTTTTTAATATCTTAATTGCACTAATAAGTATGATGAAGTAATCCATGTTTAGCTGACTATATTTGTGTAGCTTTGGGGTGTAATCATTTAACAATTCAACTCAATAACTCGACTTTTCATTTGAAGCAGTAATTGAAGCTAAACTACAAATTGAAATGCACGTACTGCAATCCGGCCAAGACAAATAGGTGAGCAGTAAACAAACACATAATCTCCACCACTCACCAGGAAAAGTCCTCCGGAATGCAAAACATGATCGACTCGTCAACAACAAAACAAAAAGGTTTAGAATGGGTGGGTAAAATAGACGTATTGGAGGTGAAGATGAAAATAAAGGGTTGCAGTCTTCAAAAAGTTCAATCCATCTCCCTCCCCAAGTGTGTATTCATGATGTGCAAGCTGATTGAAATTTCCTGACTTAACAGCTGTGAAATAAAGCAAGAGTTTGAAAGAGGTGGGCAGAAAACAGCAAATTACGGAGGGAATGTAAAAATATCAAAAGTAACAAAGTGCTAGTTAAAAATCAAAATATTGTTGATTTGTGTTGTAGATCATTCCAATGTATACGTTTGTTTTACATTTTACTTTGGATTAACAATTATTTTCAAAATAAATGAACTATGAAATTGATAAAATAAAAGTACAGAAAATAAATAAGAGAAAACATTCCTTCTTAAATTTTAGACTGATTTGAAAAAACAATTCCTGTGGTGTACCTATGTCATCCTCTGTTGGTTAATGGGAATAACTGCAAAGTAGACAGTACATCCCTACAACTCTATTCTAAAACAAAACATATTAAACGTAAGCAAAAAAAAAAACAAATACAAGAGACACATTGGTGGTTGGTGGTTTAAGTGTACAAATGCAAACCATGAATCGTTTGTATTATTATTTAGCAACTGATCATTTCATTGTTTTGATACCTTTGGAGTGGATATTCTCCAAGTTCTGAGAATTGTACTTTTTTGACACTAAATCTTCTCCGATTTATACTGACCTCTAGGATTGAAAATAAATTATTTCCATCACTTAGCCATTTGCCGTATATTTTCACAAGGGTCTCTCTGACTCAAAACAAATCATGAGACAGGCATTGGAACAAAATCGGATTAGTCACAATGTGGTAAACATTTTTAGCTCAAAAATCTAAAGTGGTCTACCCAAGTGTTTTTTTTTTAGTATTTTTTAATTTATTTATTTTTAAGTTTATCTACTGGTCTCAAGGTAGATTGTTTCTATATTATTCTAGTGATTTACTTTCGCATGGGCAGATATGTGCATTTTTGCATTCCCATTTTTTGACACAGTATAGCCTTAACTCTGCACTAATTTGAATTATAACTATGTTTTCTACAATGTTGTATTTATTTTATTCTTTGATTGATAAAAACAAGAAACCCAATCCAAAGTAATGCTGTTCTTGAACCATTTCGAGAATATGGATGGTTTTCATCTCTTTTGAAAAGTAAGCCTTTGAAATGTTGTACCAAACACAAGTAATTACTGCAGGTGCTACTAACAATGAATAATTTGAGTTGGAAGACACAGAAGCAAAAGGCTTTTATTCTCGCTTGATTTTGTATTTTTCTTTGCAAAAAAATCCATGTAAACGAGTGTAGCGTGGGCATCTTAGCTGGAAAACAGGTGAGACAATATCTTGAAGCCTTACCTTGTACCTATTCAAGTTTGATCACAATTAGAAAAAAATAAAAATTGTATTTTACAAATTTTTCTAGTGGTATATCAAGGCGTTTCCAAAAGTGGCCATTTGGAGACGACCAGTTCACAGGCCTTAAAGCTTTGCATTTGTGTATTTTACTTTTGCCATTTTTAGAAATTGTGAAGGTGTTGTAAATGTTTGACTTCTCTTTCAAGAAGGGAATCTATGATTGTGCACATTTGCGCGTAAAAATTGTGCCTAAAAATTAATCATGATTAGCTATGCGCACATTAAACCTTCAGGTCTAATTTGAACACACACCGTAAATGTTTTACCCCCCAAAACCAAAAACCCTGTGAGAGGTTGGGCAAAAACAAAACTTTGAATCTCCGTAGTTTGGGTTTTTCCTTGTTCTATGTAGCACTTGTTTTGGTTACACTACACAATACAGCAACATCTAGTGGTCACGCATTACACAGAGTCCGTTTAAAATATTCATTAAATGACACTGTATATATTTGTAGCTTTTAATCCGATGCATGAGGTTACCATTTTAGGAAGTAAGCATTTTGCCCTGTAGCTCCAAAAAACATATTTTTCACATCGATGCATCCTTTGAATTAACTGGTTGAAACTATAATACCACATACATTTCTTAAAGGATAAGAAGCAATGAAAATGTGCCTTTGGAATTTGTCAAAAATAAGAATGGGAGATTAAAGGACTACCATCATCCTTCCGGGTGGGATTAAAAAGGGATTTTTACAATTCAAGACAAGAATATTGACAAAAACTGGCTAAATGGTGCAAATATGCCTTTTTTAGTGATTATCTGCCATTGGCCGCCATCACTGGGCTGGTAGTGATTTAGTTTAGAGTAAGAGCACGGATAATCAGTTTGGTATTATTTTTAGGTGGGCAATGTTCATTTGTCATTTGAAGAGCAGCATTTGAAAAAAAAAATAGATGCAGACCAATGGATCCCCACGCCTTGTGACTGTTTCTGGAAAAGTCTACCATTGCGCAGAGGACGTGCTTGTTTTTAGCATAATCCATATTTTATTTCAAAGCCACAGGGATACAATAAAAAAAGTCCGCATTCTGTTGAAATAAGAATATCCAATGGCTTTCCTGACAGCCATCAGATGCCATCAGGCCTCAGCTTGCATTGCATCAGCCTTATTTGTCCTTTTGTTGCTCCACTGGTGTAACGCAGTGAGTGCTTTCGGCTGTTTTGTTTTTGTTCACGTCAAGCATATTCCATGTGTGCTAAATAGTGCTTTTAGCTGTTCTGCTTGTTTTTTTTTCTTTTTCCGTGTCAAGGTTCTCATGCAGTAACTCCTGTCGCAGAGCGGGCTGCTTGTCTGACTTGAGGCAGCACCGATTCCACCTGCTTCATCTTCCTTGTTTGTCCTGCTGGGCTCAATTACATCTGTGATCACGGTCATGATATAAGAGTGTCTAAAGTGTTTCTCAACTGGTGGGTCAAGACCCAAAATGGATTTGCAGACCCATTTTTAGTTGGTCGTGGGCCTTTGCCTTGGCAAAATAATGCTAAGAAGAACAAATTACACTCTTTAACTCCTTAAATCCCTGCTCAATTCCTTATTTCTGTTCATGCTGCTATCGGTGTGAGTGTGTGTGAAGCACATTGTAAAGCGCTTTGGGAAGTCTTCATTGACTTGAAAAGCACTATATAAATTCAGACCATTTACATTTTCATTCAATCGGCACCGTCTCAATTGTGTTTGAGAAGGACCACATCTCATTTTATTAGGATTTGGTTGGTTTTATTTATCTTTTCTGGTCATAATAATGGGTCACAAAATAGTTACTGATAAAGCGAAGGAAGAAATAAATGATTGAAAATGGTGTTCGAGTGCCATTGAAGCGTTGCTCGATGGTACAGTAAATAGTATGAAAATGTTGAATTTTAGCTTTTTATCAGTATATTACTCTTCAAGTCCTACAAGATTTATTATTTTTTGTCGCTTAAGTACACGTTTTATTAATATTTAGAATTTATTTTGAAATGTAGCTATTTTCAAGCAGTTTTTGGGGGGGTGCTTGAATGTAATGTTGGGCTATATGCCAGTATATATGGTACTTTAAGTCACTTTGGTTTTGCTGGTCATTTATATAATGAAAGAAAGGTGATTTAAATTTCACTATGTCTGTTTTAAAGTGTGCAATGCTTTCATTCAATTCATTTTTGATTTGGGTGACAGCTTGTCATTAGGGTGGAGTGGTTTGTCCCGAAGCTCGACCAGTTGAGAACTACTGGTCCAAAGCAAAGCCCAGGTGGCCATTTGTGGCCTGCCATAGACACTGAAAAGGTGTTTGTCCTATCGATGGCCTCTATCCCTGGCCAACGCCTCTTTGACCAGCTGCCCAATGGCAAACACTTATCGTGCCGTAAAACAAGGACTAAAAGGCTCAGTTTCTTCCTGAGGGCCATCATTACCCTAAACAAGCACACAAGACTGTGAAACAAAGTATAACTTGCCTATGAATAGAAAAATAGTATTTACCGTAAATTCCGGACTATAAGCCGCTACTTTTTTCCCAAACGTTCAACCCTGCGGCTTATTTAGTGATGCGGCCAATTTATGTAATTTTTCTAACAGCCGCCAGCTGCGCTCGAGTACAAAAGGTAAGATTTAGACCGGTGGAATATATGCGCCGAGGAAGACTGCAACTTCTTAGCTTGTGCACAAATTAAATTAGCGTAGAAATATCCTCACCATGCAAATTGCAAATAGAAAGGCACATGATGCAGCTTTCAAGCTAAATGCAATCGAGCAGTCCGATAAAGAAGGAAACAGAGCTACTGCACGTAAACTTTACTTTGCGAGCGTGTTGCTAGCGTGTTTTTGAATAACATCTATATGACATAATCTTTTTCCCATACTGGGGAAGACGACTTTGATGACGTCAGTTATAAGGAGGAAGATGAGGACGGTTTACCGTGATTACTACAAGTACGGTATGTTTTTTTAACAGAGCTGTTTCCTGTGTTGCGAGTGTGTTGCTAGTAGCGTTTTGCTACCCTTCACAGGCACGGTTTGGGATGAAAGTTAAAATATTATTATTAAAGCTTTTAAAACTCTCTCGGTGTACCGTCTTTCTTTGTAAATATGTGTAATCATGTGTAATATGTATTTGCAACTGTATATTTTTGGAATGTATTTATTTTAGTGACTTATTCTGATATGTTTTCCACGGGCGAATGAGAAAGAAGGGGCGAAAACAACGGGGGCTGACAAGAAGTGGAGTAAACGTGAGACGTGTTTGTGGACGCAGCGGACAATAGTGGATATATATTTTTCCCACCCTTACCTTTGGAAATATACATTTTTTTTCCTGGGATTTTTTTTTTAACGGGACCCGGACTCTGCAGGTCTGCATCAAACTTTAAGTACCGGTATCATTTTCCGTTCACTATGCCGACTGTGGTGTTTGAACGGTGTACTTTATATTCAGTTACAATCGCGGGACTCAAAGTCGGGTTTGGGTTAAATTTGTGATTGTTTTACATGTTTTAATGTGGGCGCATGCGGCCTATATACAAGTACAAAAGCGGTTATCCTCCTAAAATGTGGCGGGTGCGGCTTATAATCAGGTGCGCTCTATAGTCCGGAATTTACGGTATTTCTTATTTCTTGCTTTACTTTGTAAATATTTTGCTTCTAAATATCATTTCACTACTTTTCTTTGCACATTTTTTTCTAATGCAGTTAGGAGGTAGTCCAGTCTCTCAAATATTACCCTGTAAATATGTCTGGCCATTTGTCCTAAAATTATTTTTTTATCCTATTTAACTTCTTTAAGTCTTTGTTACTTGTTTATCCAGGAGTGTCCTTCAGATCTTGTTCACTTTTTTGTTATTAACGACAATAAGGAAGTTTTTAATTCTAATAGTGGTTCCTTTAAAAAATGTGATTTGTAGATTGAGTTATTCATACCACTAGGAAGAGCAAAATATACACAATTTTAAAAACGCAAATTTCTGGACACTTGTTTACTAATAGCGAAAAAAAAAATAAAACAATTGTGGAAAAGTATAAAAAGTATATTTCAATTATTTCCCTAAGTGGCCCTCAGTGTAAAAACATTTGGACACCTCTGAGTTAAGTGGCTTTCATTTACCGTCCCAGGAAGGAAAAGAAAATCCCGGTGAGATTGATGACTTATTTTTGGCCTGCAAAAGTTGGTGGCTTTGGTTGGTAAATAATTGAAAGACAGTGGAATCACACACCCAAAATGAAAAAGCATGAACTTTAACTGAACTTCACTTGCCGCAGCCAAGCGCAGATATTGTCAGTTGAAATGCACAAAATCAAAACGAATTGGTTCTTGCAATCAGTTATATTTAGCCCGTCTTAATCGCATCCATGCAAATCATATTACAATATTCCTCACAACACAATTTGGAAAATTAGCCTGCAGATTTTGGAGCTTCTATTAATAACTAAAACCAAGTTCATGCAGGTAGTAACTATTTTATGCAGAGCAGTGACGTGGAGTCAGATAAACAGGTGGGGCATAGCCTCATCTGTCAATTATAAAAACATAACATTTAAAATATATTAAATAATTGTATTTATTAATTTCACTCAACAATTTTGGGATTTTATTTTTCAAAATCGCATATTTTTTACATTATAAATACAGATACAGACGCTTCCCTACTTATGACCATTCGACTTACGTAAAACAGTAGATACGATAATTTTTTTCGGGATGTCGAAAAATACTTGGACATTGCTGTAAGTTAGATTTTGTATTGTGTGCACCTTTTTCCGAGTAAAGGACATTACTGTAGTGCTTCTTTTCGCCGCTATCAGCGTGTGGCGCTGTGATAGGTCACCCAGCATCCACCCGAAGAAGAAATCCGCTTCCTCTTGCTAGTTTGTGTGTAAACATTCTATACTGTATCTCCAGAGCGCTAAGAACTCTGACATATTTATTGTTTAACATCTCGTGCATCCATTCAATATGGTTGGTGTAAAATATAAAGAAAAGGCGTTTCATTTGAAATAAAAGTGGAATAAGAAAGCTTGATGCCGTTGAGGAAATGGTTGGATCGCTTTTTTTCGGCCACTTTTTTCCACGAAGGAGGAAGTCGCCTAACTGTTGAAACTCCCCTTCCAAAAGTAAGTAAAACTTAACTTGATTTTTCTTTATAGAGCATATTATTTAATGAAATGTTTATTCTTTCATCCAAAACAATACAGGTTACTTATACAAGCCTTAAACATACTTATAGCACTGAAGCAACTAATGAACAAATTCAACTTACGATCACTAGGCCAGCGTCTGTAAATGCAGAGTGAGGGGTGCAATTCTCCTGACTAAAGACAGAGGGTGATGGTGAGACCAAGGATTCGGATTTGGTGCACGCCTCAGCCCCGAACAATACAATTAGTGACAGTTTTAGCAAGCTAGCAGCAAGCCAAGCCATCTAGGAATTTATTGCTAAATGCATTGACTTTTTCATAGTGGGTGATTACCTGTCTATCTACATACAATTAATTTATAAGTTAAGGTAGGACAGACAATAAAGCTTTTTTTTTTAATGCTGGAGTTTATATATTGCATTCTTGCTCGGCCAATCAAATGACGAATGCGATCTAAGTTTATTTATTTGTAAATCTTGCAGTGTTCACCAGAAACACCAACCTCATCGCACGTCACTAATTTTGAGCCTTAGCTCTCAAATACTGACTACACAATCCCAACATAATCACAATTAACACAAACAAACATCCATTCTTACTTTAAATAAAATGATGAAAATATTTTTGTAATGTTGTTGCAATGTTTCGAAATAGTTGTGAAATCATTGCTCTATGTTTTCCTGAAGATTTGTTTTAAAGTTCACTGGCAATAAAATCGATTAACTTGAAATAGGCAAAGCCATGTGTTTATTTGTAAGGATACAATGTGGAGATGTCTTAAGTATTTTGGTAAACCTGAACTGGTGACGGCTTTACCGTAATCAAATGGCATGTCATTCTGGTAAAATTGTTCAATGTATGCCAAACAAAATATAGCTAATGATGGCTCGTACCTTGACAAATTTATAAATCGGATTACTCATACATTAAATGGACAGTGTGTAATATTTTGTGCCTCCTAACAGTCCAAAAAAACTTGTATTCAGCAAAAAACAACCCCATTGTTTTAAATACCAAGAAAAAATACCTGAATTATCATACCAACAAATCATAGGTCGAGGATTTGTATTTCCTTTACATAATGTAATCTCGACCTAAAGTCGCCAGCATGTTTGTCTGGCAACGTGCTGCTACGCTGTGCTCTCTGGCACTGGTTCTGTTCGCAAGAGACAATAAAGTACCATCTAGTGGTAAGTATTACACACAAGGGCTTCAATGTAACTTCCAAAACCATATTGTCACTACAGGGTAGAACAAAGTAAATGCATCTTGTTGTATAGACCAGCCAACCCAGGGCAAATCCAAGCAAGTGCTCGCACGTTTGTAAGCATGAAACTTTCACATTTATAATTTTCATTTAGAAATTTTTTCTTCAGCCGTATGGAGCCGTGGAGAGTACCTTAAGTGTGGAACAGCTTCGAAAAGTGGGTAGAAAGCCTGTCTCCAAACATCTCATTACTATCGAGCTTCGCTCTAACGGCAGAATATTTAAGACCCGTGTGTTTCTTCCGTCTTCACATAAAAGTAGCTGTCCACATTACGGACGATACACGAATGAGAGTCATTCCTGTCTGGATCTTCATACAAACTGGGTGGTAAGTTTGTACTTTGCTGAAGACTGTGAGCCTTTCAGAAGAAATTGACTTTCCGACAGACCCTTAATCAGCGGTGTTATATGGAAATTCCCATCGATAGATTTTGAATCAATATGCCGACAGTGTGTGATAAAGTCATCAGGATAATCGTTAATCTGCATTTCTTTCAACATCAAACCATTTTTATGAGAGGGATTGAACTGTCACAGCGCTACGGTCTAATTTGCACTTCATACTAAATCATCTGAAGCAGATCTGAAATGTATAACTCTGAAACCAAATAATGTATGATATGTTGTTGAGTGTTTGGAGGTTTTTGGTTGGGATAAACATCGGCATAGGGGTTTTTGGCTTACTTTTACAATTTTCTTATTTGGTTCATCAAAGTCTCTCAACGCTTAAGTTCTGAAAGTGGGTAAAACTAGTTTCCATATTAAATAAATATCCAAGGTTCCTAAAGCAAATGAAATTCAAGGCTTTTTAAGACTTTTTTTAACGACTTTTTAACTAAAATTTAAGATCAAGTCGACAAAATAACCAAACAATTGAAACGAACAAACCAAAAATCACCAAATTAATTAGAGGCAATTTTAAACAAATGTTTATTTTATTTGTTGTTTAAATCACATTTTAGTCCATTTAAAAGTTACCATCTGAAAAACGTAGCTCTCTACAAAGTTTAAGACATGGAAAAATATAAATCAGAAGGATGTGTACAGTACATTATAGATCCTCAGTCAAAACTGGCAGATAACTACTCATTCCATATTACTCTTCTGCTACATGTTTATCATGAAGCATGAAAAAATGACTTTTTTACAAAATATTTTCTGTTCAAACAAATATAAATCTTATGTGTTTACATTTTTAAGGCTTTTGAAAATTATATTCAAGACATGTTAAAGTCAGTTAAGGCTTTTTTTTTTTTAAATCATAATGCTTTTTAATACTTTTCAAGGATACGCGGGAACCCTGGCAACAGGAAAATAGTTCTTATGGGGGAATCACAAAAGTGAAAAATAAAAGTTAAAAACTATTTGTTTTGTTTAGTCTTTTCGTCTCAAACACTTTGTTTTCAATGCAAACACTCCAAAATAATGTTTTTGATTAATTTAAAGTTCAACATCGCAAAATGATGCCATCGTAAAACAAGAAACATCAAAACGACCAGGGAAGAATAAACATGACAATGCAGCAGCTTCTCTTCTCGGGCGAATGGTTGAGTGGTTCAAAAGTGAAGCAAGGAAAACATTTTACTCAACTTTAGGAACCCTATGTAATTCCAATTCTAACATTGTAGTAAAATAATAATGAATGTATAGAACAATTATCCCATCAGGTACCCCCGAAATACAAAAAACCCTTGTGAAAAATATTGTGCGGCCACTTTGAGTCTCTGTAGTTTGTATTTTTTATTGTGCTTTGTAGAACAGTGACATCTTGTGGTAGATTATAGCAGAGTGTCCCTTTAATCAAAATATGTAATATAAATAACACTGCCAACAATAATGTGAGTATATAGTATCATTGATAAAAAGTCTTCCATAAGGTAGTGCAAGCTAACATTTAACATGTGAAGTGCAAAAAACAATTAATGCACAACCTATACCGAAGGGGCGGTGATCAGTGATTATCTGATTCCATGTTTCATCCCACACATGCCACAAGCATTAAATGGATGCCACAAATCCCCGCTGACAACTTGCTTCACAATCAATCATTAATTAAAAACAACGCAGAGACACGAAACGTCTTCTGTGTTCTACTCACATCAGCATCATTGGAACAATTTATTGCCCCTGCTGAGGAAGCGCGACCTACATCTGATAGAGGAAAAAAAAAAACGACAACAACGGTGCTAAAGAGAACATTTCCGGCACTGTTGCGAGTAGATAATAATGCACGGCAGCTGGAGAAAATTGGATGCAATCTTTTGCGCTCTCGACACCTATAAAGCCACGTTTATAGCAACCCGCGCACTCGCTCATGTAAACACCCAGAAAGGCATATGAAGATACCAATAACTACCGGGAGATATTTTAAGTCAGTGCTTCTCAACTGGACTTACTAGAGGAACCACCACCCCACCCTCATTGCAAGCCTCAAACAAATATCAAGAAAAAACATCCACTTTTCAAATGTATCGTTTAAAGAGTTGTTATGGTTGTCATTTATTTTGAATATGCATTACAAGTACTGCAAAGATTCCTTATTATTGTCAAACAATTTCTCAAAACAAAAACATGTAAAATAGAAAAACAAATGAGGAAGCGACATAAACCAGAAAACAAAGGAAGAGAAAACACTTTTATTTTTTGTGCTTTTTACCCCTTGTTTTCTCGTATCCCTTTTTTCTTCCTATTTCACATCCTTTTCCTTTTTCGCTTTTTTACTGTTTATTGGTTCTTTTTTCCTGTCTTTTTTCTTTTCTATTCCTTTATTCCTCTTTTTCCTGTTATTGTTTTTATTCCCTTTTCCTTTTTCAATCTTCTTTTCTTTCTTACTGTTTTATTTTCTCTTATTTTCTTATTTTTTATTTTTATTCTTTGTCGAAAAACAGAGAATAAACCTGATGCCTTCTGGTTACTTTGGAGTCTCCGTGTTTTAATTCTTCCATTTGTGTTTTAAACACTTGTTTTCAGTTGCACTAAGCGAAACAGCTCAAGCTACTCAAGCTACATCTAGTTTTCATATGATATATTGTACATGCAGACGCTCCTCTACTCAGAAAAAATATCCGGACATTGCTGTTAGCTAGATTTTGCGCACCTTTTTCCGAGGACAGGACATTACTGTAGTGCTTCTTTCCGCCACTACTAGCGTGTGGTGGCGCTGTATGTGGTCACCCAGCATCCGTTTCAAAAACAAATCCGGCTTTTACTCCCTAGTTCGTGTGTACAGTATACACACTGCACTGTATCTCTAGCACACTAAGAACTTTGACGTTTTTATTGTTTAACATCGCATGCAACCATTCAATATGCTTGGTTTAAAGTGTAAAGAAGAGGCGAGCCGTTTCTTTTAAAATGAAAGTGGAATAAGGAAACTTGATGCGGTTGAGAAAATGGTCGGAACGCTTTTTTTGTCTGCGAATTTTTACCACGGAGCAGGAACTCTTGAAGCGCATCTTCCAAAAGTAAGTTAAACTCAACTTTCTTTATAGAGCATATTATTTTATGAATTGTTTATTTTTCAGAACAAAACAATACAGGTTACTTATGCAAGCCCTAAATATACTTATATATACATATATAAACCTTAAACATACAAAATATAGCACTGAAGAAACTTACGAACAAATTCAACTTACGAACGATCGTCTGGAAGTAGGGCAGCGTCTGTATACATTTTTAATTAAATCCAAAACCGCATTATTTCAGTAGCCTTGTCTTCAAGATTTTAAAATCCATTTCATCTCACAGTATATTTTTTGGTGTTTCTGCGTTTGGCCCTGCTCAACATGTGCCCGCTTTGAGACTGGGAGGTCGCTGGTTCGCGCCTCGGCCGAGACATACCTAATTGGTATAATGGCGGCGCCCTCTGTTGGCTGCGGCTGCATCGACTCGCTACAACGGGTCAGGTGTATCGACATTTCGTTCTGTGTACATTGTTACAAAGAATGACAATACAAAGGAAATTATTATTATTATTATTATTATTAAAAAAACAAAACAAAAATAAAACTGTTATTTTTCTGTGGTGTGAAATAACGGGTGTCAACTCACATTTCCAGGGTATTATTGCTACTGTTGAGGAGTGTCATGGACCCTTAGTATTGTAAACCCTTAGTATCCTTTTCTTTAGCATCATTTTGCCAAGGCAAAGCTCTGTGACCAACTGAAAACAGGTCCACAACCCATCAATTGAGAAACGCTGTTCTAAGTCACCCACTCAGGGGGGCGGGAAACTCGGGCGGAGGAACAAGCGGTTTGAGCGGTTGTGACAATTAAACACAACAAAGGCGAGCGGTTCAGATGAAGGGTAGACGGTGCAAAGCTTTGGCACAGCACGAAAGCCAAAGGCAGAGCTTAACATTTTCCAGCCATCGCTCTATATCAGCTAAGGTCAAACTAAACATACACTAAAGCCCAATTTAATAACTTTTAGCTTTCCTCCTCAGGTGACGGTGTCATTGCCCATTAGCCATTCCGGATGGATGCTTTTTTGGGGCCTGCTTCATAGGTTTGTGGCACATAAGAGGGATCTTCACTTTGTGCATCTGATTGCGTTTTAACAGCTTGCAACAAATTACAAGAACAATAAGAAAAAGTGACAGCACCACAGTGCTGGTAGTGTGGTTTTGTTACCAGGTGCCATTTAGGCTTTATTTTCTTAAATTGATTTTGTGTAAAGAGACATTTTTTGGTCATGCTGGTTTAGATGGACACAATATAAGATTGTCCTTACTTCCAGCGCAATGACAAGGTCTGAACACAGATTTCATTCAGACACAAATGTTAAACCTCAGTACTTGTAACTCAAATTGAGAAATAAATGGTCAGCAAGAGTGGCTTCTTGGTGCTTTTTCAAAAATGGTTAAGAATTTAAAAAGTTGGGGGAGGGATTATGGTTTCTGTAGCAGGACAAATATGACACAAACTAACACTTTTCGTCTGTTATCTGCACTGGTTATCTTCAGTAGGGTCGCGGTGATGCCGGATCTCATCCCAGCTGTCTTCAGGCAGTGGGCAGGGAACACTCTAAACTGGTTGCCAGCCAGTCCCTGGCACACAGAGAAAGACAACTCACTTGCTCATTCACACCTAGGGACAATTTGGAGTCAATTACCCTGACAAGAATGTTTTGGGAATATGGGAAAAGCGAGGGACCCAGAGGAAACCCACCCAAGCACTGGGAGAACATGCAAACTCCGTGAGTAAGGCTGGTAGCTGAATTTAAACCCATGACCTCAGAATCGTGCCGCGGACGCGCTAACCACTCAGCCGCTGTTCTGCCCCTAAACTTTCCCAATGCTGTAAAATTGTGAGGAATAAATATTACAAGTATGTAAATATGAGATGTGAGGAAAGATAGGGCGGTACAGGTCCGATGTTTTTGTGAGATCGTCCAATTTCCAACTAAATGCGACTTCTATTTGATGTAAATGATTTCCTGTAACGCCACAAGTGTCCGCATGCTCAGAAGAGGACACGTGACGTCACGCGCTTTGTGTTCGCGGAAGCACTCATGGATGTTAACGGCGGAGAGTATCGAACTATTTTAAAGTTATTGTGCTACCAGAGACAGCACATGTACAGCTTTAGCATTTTAAGAATGATATTAAGAAGAATGAGAGCCAGGACTTTGACGATGGCGTTTCGTGAGGCAGTGGCAGCAACGTCTGTCGAAGCGGACTTCCTCCACATTGAATGCCACATTTTGGGTTGCCAACCCCTGGTTTGGGTAGTACATAATTGAGCATTATATCTTACTCTGTGCAGTGGCGGGATGTGCATTTCACACCTAGGCCTTCAGTAGGCTGACTCAAACTAACCATCAATAACTATTTTATGGCTGTAAACTATTTGCTGCTCCTGCAGCTGGGACACATATGATAATAATAATAATAACAAGAAGAATAACCTCATAAAGTTGCAATGTTACTTAAGTTTCTGGCCACATTTTACCCACCAAAAATATTTTTGTGAACAAATCTATCCTACATTCTTTTTTCATGAAGATTTCAATTTCAATTACTCTGTCGTACAGATTTTGTGCCTTTCTGCATTGAAGCTACTGCTGAAAGTCGAGCATGTCCTTTTGTATTTCTGGCATAATATTTATTCGATTTAGGGCGAAAAATGTCAACAAAAGCAGTGGCCACAGGATTTTTTTCTTCACGTTTTTAATGTTACCGCCCCCTAGCCAATCAAAGTTTGTGAAACCTGAGGCGTTTTCCAGGCGGCGACTCGCCAATTCAGAAGCTAAATGGCTAAATCAAGAGCTTTATCAAACACTGATTTTATACCTCAGGGCCTTCAGAAGTATTTGTGAAGGCCTCCGGGCAGATTTCTGACGATGGCAACAAGTAATGGATTATGGTTAAATACATGAACATGGAAGTACACATCCCGAAGAAGCACACCCAGGTGGGAAGATAACAGACCATTTGAAGTATTCATGGACAAAATATAATGACATGATTCATATATTTTCTAGGTCAGCAGACGCCTTGCACGTGGTGACTGCCCACCAGCGGCTCACTGGTTCTCAAATAGTGAGGCTCCGTCAAAGGGGGCACTTTTGACCTTGGGGTCCCTCCTAGAATAGGGTGCAATTGCATTTACAGTACACAAGGGGACAGTGGCGTTCTCATTGGCAGAATGTTTTGTTTGCATTTAGTATCTGTGCTTTTGGACATTGCATGAGACAGAGAGTATGACATGTATACACAAGGTTTAACAGAGAACCCATGAAAACAATATTTAACAGAGATGAGTAGACAGTCAGAGAGAGCCGGGGATGGAGGGGAAAAAATATCCCAAAAGCTAAGACAAGGAAATTGGACCAAGGGTGCGTAGTGATCAGCTTTGCTGCAACCAATGTGTTAGACAAGGAAATACCGGTGTGCCTGTTATGTTGGTAGCGGACTGCATGCAGCCAAATAAAAAAGGGCGTCAAGATAAACCACCATAATCACGCTAAAAAGACGTTTTCAGCAAAAACCTGCACAACAAGGGTGAAGATTTGCCTAACAGGTATGTTTTTTTTTTGCTCTGGAGTTAAGGTCGGTTATCGGTTTGAATGCATTATCATTTGTGTGAGAGTTTTTTTTCTTCCAAGGGGGCACATGATAGGAAATAATTGGGAAGCACTGCATAACCCGCACATTCACAGGAATTGGTCAATAGAAGCAATGGAGGCCGTATTTACATACATGCCACACTTTTACAAAGAGTCAAGACAAGTCATTTTTATTTGTATAGCCCTTAATCACAAAGAGTCTCAAAGGTCTTCACAGGTTATTACACAGACTATTTTTTTCAGACTATTATTACAACCTCCCCTCATCTGGAACCAACATGAGGGCAAGGAAAAACTCAAAAACCTCAACATGAGAAAAATGAAGAAACCTTGAGAAGGGACCGCACATGTGGCATCCCCCTTTTATGATTAGCTTAGCACGAGCTAGGCTTCTTCAATAACACATCATTTTAGAATTTTGTGCGAGGGTCCGCTCCAAACTTTAAAGGAACCCCACTTAAGTATTTATGATGACTGAGGTGTTTGCATGTTATATTCACGCTTAAAGGAGAAAATCTCACTGAGTGGTTTCATACAATATTTATAAGTCTAAGCACGCAACCAAATAAAGTGTTTCCTTTGGCACAAAATGTAACACATTAAAAGTATTGTTTCTTATTTTGGTATACTTTTAGTTTAAAGAATGAAAAAGAAAAACATAAATATTTGAATAAAAACGAAACAATGTCCTTGATATGGCAGTACCCATTTTAAGTAGTTTCCTTATCCTTGTAAAAAAAAAAAGCCTTAAAATGAGAACAATTATTCTGCTTTAGGTATATCACACCAGTTTTTTCATTATTATTATTATTATTATATATTTTTTTTTCTTAAATAAATATTAAAATGGCCAAAAGTAAAAAAAAAAAAAAACAGCCTAATTTTTGGCCAATTGGGTAACCGTTTATTTTTGCCGAGTGTTAGTATTTTAAAGGTAGTATTTTTATTACTTAATGTTTTATTTCAATTATTAACTACAATTTTTAAACTGCCACCATTCAGGCAACGAAAAAGTATGTTCTTTGGAATGCTGAAAAAAGGACCAATGATGCTATGATGAATGGTCTTGGATCAGATACACTGAGCTCCTTGAAAAAAAAAACTGAAATAAGATGTATATACATATCTAAATACAAGCAAATACTACAGTTTTATTCTTATTTTTCTCAACTTTCTCAGCTTCATAGGGAGCAGAGCTTTCAGCCGTTCTGCATCCCAGCTCTGGAACTCATTGGCACCTGACCTCAGGAATCCTGCCACCCTGTCCACCTTTAAATATGGACTCAAAACTCCCCTCTTCCGACTAGCCTTTCCTCGATCACCTGCCTCACATACCGGCCCCTTTTAACTCTACTGTGTTTTTATTTGCGATTAGTTACTTGCTTGCTTTATTCTTGCCTTATTGTTGTTTGTTACTATACGTACAGCGACCTTGGGTGACCTTTCAGGCGCTTTAAATTACGGAGTATAATTATTATCATGGATATTATTATTATTACTTTATCTTATACTGTTCTGTAACTTAATTTAGAAAAAATATATGTGACAATGACGGCAAACCAGTAAAAGTGTAGTAGCATTCCTTCTCAGGCCTTTAAAGGACAGTCAGACAATCATAAATCAGCGGACCAATAATCCAAAGATCTCATTCAGACATGAGAATGAGAAACAATAACGCAAAACCATTTTCAGCATCACAAAGGTGATCACGGTGGACCTGAGGGGAACAAAATATCCAGCCCTCACATGAGAAATAAAGTATTGAAGCGTAATGGGCCTCTGGGCACAATTATACTTGTGACTCAGCCACTTGGCTCACGAGGGAGCGATATCATGCAACAGAGGTTTTGGAAAGACTCATTGCTCAGTCTGAATCGCAACCTACGGGCATTTTGGAGTATCATCCTTCCCTGATGGGACTGCAACAATGAGAAAGGCCTTTACTTGAAGCCCCCTTTTGTCGGGTTACTCATATCCCGACTTTCTCTTTATTGTACAATTCTAGAAAGGTGCTTTCTGGAAAGACGTGTCTTAGGTCTCTCTAATCATTCTAAATGACATGGAGGTAGTTTGTGTGCTTCACTGGGTCATTTTTTTAATTTCATAGAAGATCTTTTGTATTGTCAATGTACTAAAGATTTCTGTATCGATAAGAATCATGCACTCTCCCTGCACCTTTCTTTTCAGGAGCTTTACACCTATCGTGAATCAAAGACAAATTAGTAGAACTGGTTTATTTCAGATACTAAATCAGCACATAATGTATATGTAAATGCGAGACTTATGTGAATGAGTGCAAAAAGTGAAGAAATAGACGCTTAAGAGGATGCTGTGGAAGAGGGCACTTGCCCCCAGGCATTCATTTGCATGAATCATTTAATTTAATGATATTTAATTCATACAGTATGTTCATACTTGGTTGTTGTGTCGGTAAATGCACTTGAATTACATGGTCCTTTTCTGTTTGTTTTGCAAAATATTTGGTTATATATATATATATATATATATATATATATATATATATATATATATATATATATATATATATATATCTCATCTCATCAGCCGTACCGATTATCCTCATTAGGGTCGCGGGGGGGGCTGGAGCCCATCCCAGCCATCTCCGGGCAGTGGGCAGGGGACACCCTGAACTGGTTGCCAGCCAATCGCAGGGCACACAGGGACAGACAACTCATTCACTCATTCACACCTAGGGACAATTTGGACCGGCCAATTCACCTGAAATGCATGTTTTTGGAACGTGGGAGGAAACCGGAGTGCCTGGAGGAAACCCACGCAAGCACGGGGAGAACATACAAACTCCGCACAGGAAGTCTGGAGCTGGATTTGAACCCACGACAGGTTCCCATGACATGAACTGTGCCGCACAAGCGCTAACCACTGCGCCGCCGTGCTGCCCTATATATATATATATATATATATATATATATATATATATATATATATATATATATATATATATATATATATATATATATATATATATATATATATATATATATTATATATATATATATATATATATATATATATATATATATATATATATATATATATATATATATATATATATATATATATATATATATATTTTGTAGTCAGGTACTTGGTGCAACTGTGGGGGTCCTGAGAGTGAGCGCACCAGTGTGTGTGTGGATTGAATGAGACAACAGAGAGAGAGAGGAGCCAACAAACGTGGTGAAAGTAAAAAAAGCGAATCCGAACTATGAAAAGAATAAAAAGAGTCAAAAACTAGCGCACACCAGACTTTAATAGTGTCCCCCTATTAATGAATTGGATGTCTAATTATCAGTGGTGTCAACTGATCGCCAGTCCCCTTGTATGTTGGGAAACCGGAGTACCCAGAGGAAACCCACGCAAGCATAGGTAGAACATGCAAACTCCACACAGGAAGGATCGATCTCATCACCCAAGAACTGTACCGCGCTAACCACTCAGCCGCCGTGCCGCTTCCAAAATAACCAATTGCATCAAATCACCTGATTCGCATAAAGTAATGCATCTCACAAACAAAACCCAATGTGTTGGTCTCTTTACATACGAGTTACTCTAGAAGTAGAAATATGAAATGTCTTTCGAAAAAATTATCACTCAACATACGAGAGAAAATACAAGTTACGAGAATTTCGCAACCACAAGAGGGCTGAGTGTTTGAAATGGGGTGGCATACGCTCTGTGGTATGGCATGGGGAAGCAGGGAGTGCAGATACCAAAGCAGGAGAGAATACCAAGAGTTTACACAACACTTCTCTGATTTATTTTTTAAGAAGGTTATATCACAGTATTGATATTATTCTTCATCAGATAGTAACAATTTAACACAAGCAATCCTACCTGTGTGACTCCTGTGTGCATACGTGAGGGAGGCCAGGCAAAGCGACAGCAGTAGACTCCACACACTCACTCCGCACATAGAAAGGCCCCGCTCCCGCATTCTGAAAAAAAAAGATGCTTGAAACACGCATACTTTATCAGGGAACATGCACAAATTTTCAGACATTAAACTGTCATAAATGCAGGTTAACCTCCTTCCATTTTCATGCCTGCATAAAGCATGCATGCATAAAACATGAAGCGCTCCAAGAAAACGCCGAAGCGCACCAGCCCTCAAGCGCTCGGAACAGCCGCATCATCTCAACAGAAAAGAAACGGAAACATTTACACACAGGAGAATTTCGGTTTGTGCAGACATGTTGGCGAGAATGCGGATAGAAAGAGATTAAAAACAAAGAGATAAAGGGTGAAGGGCTACGGATGTCGAGAAAATTGTCGTGTCATTTTCTGGTTTTGGAAGCCAATTGGAACACTGTTTCGAGATCAGAAACACTGTTGAGCCTTAGTGCTCTTATATCATCGCTGAGCCTTTGTGCGGGGACCCCAATGGATGATACCGACTCAAAAATAAAAAGCAACCATATCACAAACCAATTTCAAACACAAGAGGAAAAAAAGCAAGTTAATTAAAAACTGGGAAAAAATGTATTCATGAATCGTATTTATAAGAAAGGTTTGAATAACAATCACCTTATCTAGTTATATTTGAGAGGAGAAGGTGTCCCTCCCAGCATGTGTTTCCATGCAGGTGTTGAGCTGTGATGCAGATGAATAATGCATTTTATTCATTCTGGCAGCATGGGGTAAAACAATTGCCAAAAACAAAGAAACAAACCTCTCCCATCAACTCTGAAGATACTTTCAGAGTTATTTTTTTTCGGTGCTTGTTTGTACTAGTTTCCAAACTCTCTTATATTCATTCATAGTTAAAGCAGGTAAAGGATGAAGGACGTCCCTTCCAATTTCAATCGAGCAAATTCATTAATTGTTTCAAAAAGTCAAAATGCACATTGATTTGTGTGCGTATAATGAACAGTATTTAAAAATACATTTTTTGCTCTGCTTTTATTTCAAAATACATGCACCACGCAATACAGCAGCACCTAGGGGTCAAGTTTTACAGTGTCCCTTTGACAAAGCTTACATACACACACACCACATAAAATATATATATATATATATATATATATATATATATACACACACATTGTGTGCCCCGCTTATCCTCAGTAGGGTCGTGGGGGCACTGGAGCCCATCCTAGCTATATTCAGGCAGTGGGCAGAGGGCACCCTGAACTGGATGCCAGCCAGTCGCAGGGCACACGGAGACAGACAACTCACTTGCTCATTCACAATTTGGATCCGCCAATTAACCTGACATGTATGTTTTTGGATTGTGGGAGGAAACCGGAGTGCCCGGAGGAAACCCACGCAAGCACTGGCAGAACATGCAAACTACACAAAGGAAGACTTGATTTCATGACCTTTAGAACTGTTTTGCAGATGCGGTAACCACTCAGCCGCCGTGCTGCTTATATATATATATATATATATATATATATATATATATATATATATATATATATATATATATATATATATATATATATATATATATATATATATATATATATATATATATATATATTGAGAGAGAGAGAGAGAGAGAGAGAAAGAGAGAGAGAGAGAGACAGAGAGAGGGAGCAAGAGAGAGAGATTTTGTTTCGACTGACCCCGTGCATTTGCCGTCTGCTCTGAACACAATACAAGATATGTTGATATCAATGACAACAAGGACGATTCGATTCAAAATCGACAAAGCAGTGAACCAGCGATAACCAAAGTGCCAAGTAAAGAGGGGTCGCCGTATATATATATTGCTTGTGATGTAAAATCCTAGATTGGGATGTTACCCCATAAAACAGCAAATCTTATAAGCAGTATTATATTTCAAATAGTCATGGAAGAAAGAAATATTTCCTATTCATTTTTAGACCGTGCACTGCTCTCGATTGTAATCCAATCTTGAGACACGAGGGATCGTGTGTTTCGTATACGACGTGTGTGTGTGTGTGTGTGTGTGTGTGTGTGTGTGTGTGTGTGTGTGTGTGTGTTCTAAGCCTTGGCTTGACTTTTAAGCAGCATGCGTGAGTCATCTGGCTATGGAAGACGCTTAAGAGCTGGGGGAATCTGCACAGCCAGACAAAATGAGCCAAGGCTTTTTCAGGCTAGAGGGCAGAGCGCACGGAATCATGCGCATGTACGCTCCATTTGTTTCCTTCTCCCTTTCATCCCTAGCCACAATTCTCCTCTCTTCCTCGACCAAGTCGACCACGGAACCTTCTGCAGTCCGTTGACACCCGCCATAGTGTGGCGTCCTTTCAGAATGACCTCTTATTTGGTCTTTCTGTCGCAGAGCAGAGAGAGGGAGTGTGATGTGTGAGAGGATGAGAGAGAGGAAGACAGGTGGAGGGCCAATGATTCCATCCGTGTCAAGTGTGGGCGCCAAGTGGCCAATAGAGCTGCAACTAACGACAATTTTGTTCAGGGACGGCCAACGAATTTCATCCGGCCTGCAAGATGATGCTGAGAGGAGCATAAGGAAAAAAATAAACTGCTTCTCGTCAAATAGTGACCTCTAGTTTTGAAATATGTCCACTGGATGTCACCAAAGACATGCACCCCTCCAAACCGCTCAATGGAGCTGTGTATGCTGAATAACATTTATCAATCAGAGAACATCTGAGGAAATGCTCATCCCGTTGATTAAAATAGAAGTCTTAATATTAGCGTTTGTCCCTTTGTGTACCCCACTCTAAACTACATTTTCTTTGCGCTCATAGCCAACATTTAAATAGATGGCTACAATTTTCTAAACATGCTTTTTAAGATGAGTTTTATGTATAAATATATTTATTTTTGCGCGACAAAACACTTTTGAACTGAGTGTTTGCAACTTATCAAATTTATTAAAAAAAGGGATATTTTACTTTGCTATTACCGTCGACTGTATTTATTTGTATAGTTTGAGTCTTTTAAAACCAATTGGATGAAATGTTCCCCTAATAAACAAATACCCAATGAAGCACAACTTTTGCAGGTGAAAATAAATGGAAAAATGGATTTGCTTATGTTATCTATTTTCCTCATGGATTGTTGAGGTCTCAGATTTAAGATTCCCTATCGGTAGTTAGAGAAAATGTGCAAATTATTTCAAACCAATTTGGCCCAAGACTCAAAAAGCATGCCCACTTCTGATTTTAATTGTCGACTAGTCATCAACTATTGAAACTATAAGTGGAATTATGAGAGGAACAATTTTTTGTTCTTAAACTTAGTGTGAAGTTGATTTAATTATGTGGCAAATTATAATAAACACATGAAAAACGGGTGCAATGAAAAAATTGCATTTTTTTAATTGACAATAGTGCTTATTCATACATAAATGAAAAAGAATGCTCAATCCAAAACCAAATGGAAACAGTTCTCACTCAGTAGAGACATAAATCCATAAATTATCGTCTGTCTATGCTCTAAGGACAGCTTGGGTTGTGGCAAAGTTGGCACCAGTCCATTCAGAAATGTTGTCGGCCCAGTTCTTTTTAGGTGTTCCTCTCCTCCTGCCCCCTTTGACTGTGCTCTGGAGAATTATCTCGACTAGTCCTGATGATCTTGTAACGTGACCATACTTTTGAGGTTTGCTTCTGCGCACGGTTGAGAAGAGTCCTTTGTAGGGACGATGAGCCCTCTGATGGTGTTGCACACCGTTTCATTTGGCGAGTGGGCTAAGTAGCTGATGCCTAGAAGTTTCCTGCAGCATCACATTCTCCATGGCCTGGATTTTCCTTTCCAGTTTTGCTCTGAGAGTCCATAACTCGCAAGTAGAGGAAGATGGAAGTAATCAGCGCTTGCATGTGTCACTGCTATGTTCTTGTCCCTTCAGACGGTTTAAAGTCTGGCAAGTGCAACTCTGGTTTAAGCTATCCTGGCCATGATCTCTGGTTCTGACCACTCTTCTGATATGACAACAAAATATTTAAATTTGGTGACAGGTTCTAGCTTTCTGTGGTTGATGGTGATGTTTTGGTGATACCTTAGGTATTGTTGGTCATTACTTTTGTTTTTTTCTTTGCTGATTTCCATTCTATAACGGCTTGATGATGCTGAGATGAAGTAGAACATGTGGTCAGCTGTAACAACTGTGACTATAACACTGTCACAAAAGTGTTAAACAATTCTCAACAGTTTTTCATGAAATGTTTTTAGCTAATGATGTTTGACGTTTATAACGTTTTAGCGGCTGATGTTTGTTTATCAGACTGCATGCATTTAGTTTTCGAATACGTTTATCAGGCACTTTCTGGCATAGCACTTTCTGTTACACTGAATTATATGCGTATAAAATGTTCAATCTTTGTTATTAAATTGTTTTGCCTTGAATGTTGCTTGCATCTTACTCAAGCGGGTCGGATTATATGTCGTTCAACTGTCCAGCTGCTTTCTCTTTCATGGTTCGTGCATCACTGAGGTACTGCCATGATATGCAGGGTCTGATTTGAAAATTTGCCAATAGTGTTTTTGTCATGATTACCCATTGCCCTCACCTGTGCTTGCTCTTTTGGCGGCAGCTGTTACTCGTTGCCTGATTAGTTCCCCTCCTATTCAAACTCAACGCTTCCATTCGCTCCTTGTCAGTCCGTCAGCGAACCTCCGCACACGCAAGGCAAGCACTATTTCACTGTGGCTCATGTCCATCCCGTCCTTACCTATATCCTGCTCGACTGCCCCTGGCTTCCCGATCACCTGCTGCCTGACATTTTCCTCCCTTCGACCACGCTCAGATCTCCCGCCCCGGCTACTCAACCAGTGTTTGCCCACCGATCCGACTCCGACCACCCGTCCGGCAACTCAACTCGTTCCCGCCTTCTGACCACGTTCCGATCCCGTGAGCTCCCTAATACTCCTGCCCAGCGATCGCCGGATTACTGGTGCATGCTTTCCCATACCTGACTTCTCAGCTTCCGCAATAAAGTTTGCTGTGAAACGTTACGCGTTTGTGTCTATCATCTGTTCTGGTTGGTGTATACCTTTTCCTCTGTTTATGAGGCTATTTCAATGTGAGTATATACTGTAAATTGTAGCTACCTTTCAGACAGTTTTTCGTCACTGTATCCAGGCTAACATGCTCCCAAACACTAAGATGCCTCACTCGGTTGGAAAAATGTAATAGGCAACATTATTCGACAATAGAATTCATCATCAATTATTTCTCTTCTCGATATTCGTGGCCAACAGTTAATCACAACGAAGATTTCACAGACTGTCAAACTAACCGAGCGCAAACATTATCATGGTTTGAATCTTCTTTCCAGCAGCTCGCATTGAAGTTCTGCACAGCTTGCTCAGGTATTTCTGATAGACGTCACACAGAGAAGTCTACATCTCTTGATGTCTGCCAAGCAAAATGGCGGCAATAAAAGCAGCAGAGGATCTTAAAACCCTGCATGATGTTGCTTTCATTAATCGAACTCAGAGGAGTAAAAGAGAAAGGAAGGTAGTTGGAGGGCGAAAAAGTGGCGGTCTCTGATGAGTTGTGCAGTCTGTTCCGTTCCTTTAATTAGTCCCGTCGGAACGCGCTTCCCACCCTTCGCGCCTCGTCAGCCTCCTCTTTATGTTCCTCCACTCTGTTTTTTAACGTGGGCATGAATGTTTGTATACATTCTTGCTAAAACCGGACTAACGTCCCGTGAGCATCTTTTCACTTTCCAAAGATGTGAGGAATGTAAAATAGAATTCAAAGTTAATTCATTCTTGGAAATGTGGGAGTATGTCCCACAACGTTACTGATTGCAATAAGGGCGGGCAATATGGTGAAACAAAACCATATTGCAACTTTTAAAAATAAAATTATAATCTCAATTTTATGATACTTTCTCACTAGATTCTGGCCATTCCAATCATGTTCCAACATTATCTAAAAACAAAAAACATATGAAGCTAACTATGCACTCTAAACAGGTTTCAATTCGAATCCTACAAACATGTCAATTTTCTTGGTGTTTAAATATAAACCCCGAATGAAATGCACATTATTTCTGCTTACTGTACTTAAGGAAAAAATATATTTAATCTGCCAAGAAGGTTTTTTTGTTATGCCACAATTAATGTGGATAATTATGATAACAAAATGTTAACAATGACAATAAAATGAAGAAAAAGGAGGGGGAGGAGGAGGGTAAGAAGGGTAAGAAAAGGAAGAATGAGAAAAAGAAGGAGAAAAGAAAAAAAAGACGAAGAAGAAAGTGAAAAAAAGAAGAAAATAAAGAAAAGGATCCCAATAATCATACATTACATTGATAGCCATGGATATCTATAACTATAAAATAAAATAATATAATAGTGATATCAGGGGGTCAATTTATATATTAACGTATTGTCAAGACCAGAACGGAAACAGGACTCAGTCACGTGACGTTTCTCACCAGTTTTATAAGAAGAAAGGTAAACGGCTGCTGGACGCGGGAAGCAGGTCGCTCTGAATGCAGAAGTGGGACTTCCGTGTCGAGCGATGGCGGTGTCGGGAACGGAAAAAAATGGGTCAGTAGCCGGGATAGAAGGGCAAAAACACGGTCGGGATCGGAAACAAGTCGAAAGCCAGGAGAGGAGAGTAGGCGTGGTTGAGATAAAAAATGGATCGTTAATCGGGACGGGAGGACAGCCGTGGTCGAGATCAAAACAGGTCGTAATTCAGGACGGGATTGCAGACGTGGTGGAGATCAAAACAGATCGTAACAGGAGACAAACAGGAGCAAAAAATGGCAACCATGACACGTATCATCAGTAGATAGATAGATAGATAGATAGATAGATAGATAGATAGATAGATAGATAGATAGATAGATAGATAGATAGATAGATCGATAGATGGATGGATGGATGGATGGATGGATGGATGGATGGATGGATGGATGGATGGATGGATGGATGGATGGATGGATGGATGGATGGATGGATGGATGGATGGATGGATGGATGGATAGATAGATAGATAGATAGATAGATAGATAGATAGATAGATAGATAGATAGATAGATAGATAGATAGATAGATAGATAGATAGATAGATAGATAGATAGATAGATAGATAGATAGATAGATAGATAGATAGATAGATAGATAGATAGATAGATAGATAGATAGATAGATAGATAGATAGATAGATAGATACTTTATTCATCCCCAGAGGGAAATTCACAATGGAAAGCATCGCGTGGGAGGGGGTGTGGCTTGTACAGGAACAACAAAAGCAATGGGACGTTAATGCAATTTTTTTCGGTAAAAGACTGCAGAATTTTGGTCTTTTTATTTGTAAAATCATTTTTGCAATACATGTCAAGAGAAAAAAAAGAAAAATTCTTGGACATTACCCAGAAATCAATAAGTAAATATTTGAGGGGTTTAAAGACAAAAGACAAATTAAATACGAAGTGTCTCAACTGTTAGCCAATGTACAGTATATGAATACTTCAATGCTTCCACAGGTTGGTGTATACCTTTTCCTCTGTTTATGAGGCTATTTCAATGTGAGTATATACTGTAAATTGTAGCTACCTTTCAGAGTTGCATTACTTTTGGGTGTAATCTGGGGGGGTAACACAATAACTTTTTCAATTAAGTAAATGGTAACTGAAACTAAATACCTTTTTTTTTCAGTAACGCACCAACATATCTAGGGACGCACCAGTTTTCATACATCCCTAATATAAACCGTTGTATATTTCTGGAAGCATCAAGCAGTTTTATTTTTCTGCTCTATTGTGTTGGTACATTGGTGAAAGAGAATAAAAAACTGCAATCTAAATTGAAAATTCAATTATAAGAGCAACTGCGCGCATTCCTGTGACTTATCGAAGGGATCTCATCTGTTGTTGCAGTCTATTCAAACTAATTGCAACCTTGAGAAATTTCAGCTGCACAAGGGTCCCCAGGTACGGCTAAGAGCGTGTGTATGCCGGTGAGTGTGTGCATGCCCGAGTGTCGTTTGGGTGTTTTTGTATGTGGTTGATGTGTGTTTTACCTAAGAAAATCCTCAATTTGGACTTTTTTAATGCACTCCATGTGGAGTTCAGTGAGAAGAGGCCAGTGGCTCTAAATGAAAACACCCAATTTACCACCCAATTTACCACAAACTCAGGAACTCTGGTCTTGCTCTCATTAAAAGACCGCTTTCTCCGACTATAGCAAAAAGCACATCACAGACGTGACATTCCCATCTCTCAAATCAGCATTTGCCCCTTCCTGTCATACATAAATGTCCTCGCCATGTCCCCAGACCAAGCACACACGCACGCACAGACACCCATGAATTCCGCTTGTTTCAACCCGAGGGTGTCACACTCCATCCGTTCGGCCCTCCCAATCTCTCCCTCTGTATCGCTGCGTCTCCGTCGCTCACTATGCTAACCTGGAAAACTCGTTCCACCTCAAGGTATAATCTGGATGTCACTACAAATCGGTCGTCTGTGTGGTTCTACAGCAGGCCTGAAACATCCCGGGGTGGAACACGCGCGTTCAAACAACGAGTGTGGCTGCTGACAGTAAAGATCCAGGTGGGAAATGCACTTGAGTGGGCCTGATGGCATCGAAACCCCCAAAATGTGAGCATCTTGCAACAAATCAAATGCTTCTTTTGTGTTTTGAATTTAATTCTTGGAGAATATCAGAAGCTCACAAAAGCACACACTAAAATCGTTCAATGGCAGACAATGTTCTTAATGTGGGAGAGCCGGTGCCAGACATTTTTAGCCATTTTCACTCATTTGTGAACAGTGTTGGGCTTGTTACTTTAAGAAAGTGAATAGTTATAGTTACTCACTACTTTTTCCCAAAAATAATTGAGTTAGTAACTGAGTTACTCTGTAGTGAAAGTAACTAGTTACCAGGAAAGGTAACTATTTATCTTGTAGGTCAATGAATTTGACATTTTTTGAGCAGTATTTGAGTCAGTTGAATAGAGAAGAACAGACAGGTAGCTGTGTTATAGAACTGTACTTTTTTTTTGCACCTGACCAGCAACAGATTTATTCAACACATTAAGAGCAAAAAAACAGTAAACAATGAAAGAAAACAACAATCAGCGGTATACAATATAAAGTGAGTATAATCAATTAAATCTAACTCGAATGGTCCGTTGTTAAGCTGGCAATTCCGGCTGTTTTTAGAGAATCAGCGTTTTCAGCTTGCCTCACTAAAAAGAGACAGCTTTTTTGGCTCCCAAATGGCTTCTTTAGGTTGTTTTTGTTGTTTAATCCATCCATTATCTGGACCACTCATCCTGGAGCCCATCCAAGCTGTCTTCGGGTAGTGGGCAGGGGACACCCTGAACTGGTTGCAGGGCACACAGAGACAGACAACTCACTCCCTCAGTCACACCTAAAGACCATTTGGACCGGCCAATTAACCTGACATGCATGATTTTGAAATGTGGAAACTGGAGTGCCCGGAGGAAACACACGCAGGCACGGGGAGAACATGCAAACCCCACACAGGAAGGCTGGTAGTTAGAATTGATCCCACGACCTCAGAACTGTGCTGCAGAAGCGCTAACACTTCCATCGCCGTGCTGTCCTTGTTTAATCCATATATTAGCATTTATTATGTATTATTACGATACACTTAAAAAGGGGAAAAATGAAGAAAAATTAACACTTAAACGTTAACGAAGAAAAACACAAAAATCATAAATCGAAATAATTATACATTTAAAAAGACGAAAACAAAACAAAAAAACAATTTTAAACTTGTTCTATACGCAACAAAGTCAACAGCACAGCGTACCTGAAAAATGCATTTTGAACAATCACAAAAAAGCATCTCGAAGGGAACTGGCTCTTAGTTGGTTGGAAGCCGGCTCCCACTCCCAAGAGACGGCTCATAGAGCCGTTACATTCGCAAACGAGATGAGTCAGTTTCAGCATTTACCAATTCGCCTTTTTTCTAGTAGTAAATACTGCATTCGTAATCGCTAACTAAATATATTATAGTCGCTATTACGATTGGTGACATGATCCCAAAAAACGTGACGTAAACAACTCGAAGGAGAACGAAAAAAAGCGCAGATTTAAAGTTGTTTGTGAAAGCCTACAGAAAATGTTGTTTTGTAGCTTTATAGGTATGCCTGGACGATGTGACAGAATTTGTTATTACAATAAAACATTTATTTTCTGTTGATATCAATAATTTTTAAGTCTTATTTTTGCCTCTGAGTGAAAAATTCTGATGCTGTTTTAACCAATCTTTAATGTCAGAAAACATATGCATAGCGACAAACTTTTAAACAGCAGTTCAAATTATGACAAACATTAAACGAGTGAATACTTTTTCAGAAGGGGAGCTGGTTGCGGGGATACTCATGTACTGCCCTGTTTGTTGGCTTACTCATGCAAATAAATTTTTTGCTTGTTGAATGTCCACTAGCACTCGTTTGGGGCTAAAGTTTTTTTCCTCAGCATATGCTAGAGGGCGTTTGCAAATGGTGGTATAGGTTTGACATGTCGTCCGTCTGGGTCTGCAACGTTTACAGTGCATATCACCGCTCTGCTTTTTTTTCTTTTTTATCAGACTCTAAGTAGCCAAAATACCTCCAAACAAGTCAAGTCATGTTTATTTATATAGCCCTAATCACAAGGAGTCTCAAAGGGCTGCACAAACCACAGACTATTGCAAACGACACACAATTATTACACTATACCCCGATCTTAAACCTACATACTGGCAAGGTAAAACTCAAAAACCTCAACGTGAGGAAAATGAAGAAACCTTGAGAAGGGACCGCAGATTAGGTAATCCCCCTTCCAGGATGACCAGGCTGCAATGGATGTTGCATTAACAAACAATAAAATTAAAAATAAGATAAAATAACTAACATGTAATAAAAAATGTAAATTTAAAATTAAAATAAAAAGGATGACCAGGCTGCAACGGATATTGCAATAACAAATAACACACAGATATTGTCAACATGAAGTATAGGTCCTTCATATGCTATAGCATAGAAGTGTGTTTTAAGCCTAGATTTCAACATTTCTACTGAGGTTGCATATAAAATCTCAGAGAGCGCTCTCAAACCTGCGGCTCTCTTCTTGGATCACTAGCGAAGATGAGGCGCCTCTCCTGTCCATGACTCTTCCAGCATGTTTTGAGCGGGTATCCTGGCAGTTTTCCTTCATCTCTGTATCGCTCATCTCTGTATTCAACACGGCGTATTGTAGACCTTTGCTTTCACTCTGTGTGAGGCTCAGTCTCTCCCTCCGTTATTCCTGCAAAATGTTCGGCTGGTCCTCGTCACCTTCTTCGTCTCCCGAATGTTAGTCTGGAACTTGCGTTTTTATTACATTAGCGCCCATATTTTTCCCGGTGGTCTGGTGTCAATTACAGCCTTTAACGAAGGTTTTTTTTGTATTCATCGTGGCAAAAATTATACGACAATAATTATCATTATGGTTTTATTGACCGGTCCTAATTATAGGCATAGGACATATTAAAGTAATCTTAAACCGTTATATTTAATTTGAAAAAGGGAAGTGTTTTTAGCTTTTACCATTGTTTAGTAAACAACACTTGAACTATGTTAAGTTTGATGCTTACTGATGAGGAGCGCCAAACTCTGTATTTATTTATTTTTTTAAAAGGAAGAAAGAAACAAGATTTTTTGTCACTCGGAGACAATACTTCTGAAAACGTATTTGTACTTATGGGTTTGAATGAGTTAAATGCCATGCAGTCTAGAAGCATAATCGTATGAAGCGAATATGAAATGAAATGATCTGCATTTATATAGCGCTTTTCAAGTCAAGACTTCCCAAAGCGCTTTACATTGTGCTTCACGTTTCCCAATAGCGGCCGTGCAGCCATATAAGGCGCTAACCTGCTTATTGGGGGTATTAGGGGTTCAGTGTCTTACCCAAGGACACTTCGACATGTAACACGGAGGAGCCGGGATTCGAACTGCGATCTCTTGATCCCAAGACGAGCGCTCTACCTCCTGAGCCACTGCCGCCCCATACATTGCAGGAGGAGAGTTGTCAATCATTGAAAAACATGGTCAAGGAAAAAAAAAATCCATTGGCTTATAGGGTTGCTTCTATTCAATCTCTCTCCAGATTTTTAACTTTAAAGCTTCATCATCACCGCAAATACAAGGTAAAGCTAATCAATAGATACGACAGAGAACGTTTTATGAAGTTCTCGATTAAAATTCTCATAATATTTTTGGTGGAATGTGACATTTAACCTTTTTAAGTAACACACTTTTGCATGCCATTTTCACAGAAATCTAGTACTTGGGAGAAAACACCAGGTATATTGACTGATAAGTAAAAGGGACAGTTTGTATTGTTTAGTGCCGCAAACTTAATTTTAAAACAATATTCATTTAAATGCTAATCAAAAATATACAAACTATCACGTAAACATGCCTCTTTTTTTGGAATACGTGGCAGTCAAAAGTTAGCATTCATTTTCATAAGATGAGGATCACCTAGAAGGAGCTGACATGATTTATTTTGCACATAATTTTTACATGTATTTATTTTTTTCACACACAAAAATACAGTTTAATTTTTTAAGATCATTTTTGCTTATTTTGAGTGTTATTCTTGTTATTTTTCCTTGTTTCTTTTTTCTTTTTTAATTTGTATTTCTTTTGTCTTTGTTTCCTTTTTCTTCCCTATCTCTTTTTTTCCCTTTTTTCTCTTTCACTTTCCATTTTTTTCACATTTTTTTCATTTTCCCCCATTTTCCTTTTCTCTTTCTTTTCCTTTTGTTTTACTTTTTTGCTTCTATACCCCTTTTGTTTTTTTCCTTTATATTCTATAGGGTTTTTTTCCATATGTTTCTCTTTTTTGTGTTGTTCCTCTTCCTTTCTTTCCTTTTTAGTAATAGTAATATTATGTTGTAGTTACGTTTCCTCCTAGTGCTTTTGAGGACTTGTTTTCAGTTGCTCAACACCATACAAATGAATCCATCCATCCATCCAATATTTGCACCGCTTATCCTCAGTAGGGAGTGCGGGGTTGCTGGAGCCCATCTGAGCTGTCCTCGGGCACTTGGCAGGGGACACCCTGAACTGGTTGCCAGTCAGTCGCAGGGCACACAGGGACCGACAATTCGCTCGCTCATTCACACCTAGGGACAATTTGAACCGGCTAATTAACCTGACATGGCTTTTCGGAATGTGGGAGGAAACCAGAGTGTCCGGAAGAAACCCATGAAAGCACGGGGAGAACATGCAAACTCCACACAGGAAGGTTTGATCTCATGACCTCAGAACTGTGCTCGTACACATATCGTGGTCAAATATTACACACTTTAACTTTATTACGCTACAATTATGTTTTGTGGCAAAGGACATTAACTTGACTTTTATCATGTTGACTAAATACAAATAAACCTATTTCACATTGGCAAAGTGCTCAGTAAATTAAGAAATTAAAATAGATAAAATTTGACAACACAGGAAAAAGAATCACATAAGTGACCTGCGCTGCAGATAATGGTGATTACCGCCACATAAAGTTGCAAGTAGGCCTAATTGAAAAGAAAACATACACTTTCAAGTTGCTGTGTATGCTCGTTGAACAGGGTTCTTTCCAAAGTCTCTGCCTCTGCTTCTTGCAGTCAAAAATTAGGATGAAGGAAATGGAAAAGGGGAAATGTGAAAGAAGACATAAAGTACATCCAAACGGTTGAAATGGCACTGGCTCATCTTTCCCTTTCCTTCTTTTATTCCTTCATTTTCTCTCTGGCGGGATTATCTGCGGACCCAAACAGATCAGAACAGGCCATCGCGCTAATAGCTGCGGCTCTTTTCTGATCTCGTTCAGTAAGTTTCCCTAAGTCCCCCGGTTAAGACCTATTTCCCTGCCTGCCCTAAATGCATAATTTCGTAAATGAAGCATCTGCTAGGGTGGTCTCTGTAGGCCTTTGCTTGAGTCTGGCTGAGCCTTACATGCTTATAAACACGCACGGCATCTTACAAAAATAGTTTGACTGCTTCACATACATTTTTGAAGGGAATGACAACCACATTGGATTATTTTCATCAAAATGCAGACCAGTATATTCCTTTCAAAGGAAGTTATTAGCCCCTAAGTCAGGGTTCGGAAACCCAAAATGTTCAAAGAGCAATATTGGCCCCAAAAATAAATGGAAAATTGTCAGGAGCAGCAAAAAATTGAAAGCTTAAAAACACGTGCTGTAAGTATCCATGTTAGCTATGTTAGCCAACTATCAAAATGACTAATACAGCGCTTCCTGTGGAGAGTTATGCACCTTATGCACTACTTTATTGTAGAATACCTCCTCAAGTTTATTGTCACAACAATTTCATTGAATTAAAGTACTTTTTATTTTTTCAATACAAATCAAGAAATGCAATTTAAAAAATCCAACTTTTAATGTCATTTCCATTTTGAGGATTGGAAAAAAAACAACAAAATGGAACGTATCAATGCATGGGTAAAACACAGCACCATTCACTTCTCTCTCTCTTTCTCTCTCTCTCTCTCTCTCTCTCTCTCTCTCTCGATACTAAAAGCAGCCATCCTCTGGCCTGAGCAACAAAACATAAATAATATCCCGAAGAGTCATTCAAATTATATACTGACAAAAATCAGAAATCACTTAATAAAAACAGTCACTTTGTGACAAAAAAAGTAATTAAGACAGCATTGTGCTCTTACCAGTTTAATGTGACGCCTGTGTTGATATTAGGAGTGTAGCGTTCAATTGTGACGCTGCCGTTTTACTTGCACTCCCCTGCTTTCTAACAGGAAAGACAGGAAAGAGGGAAGCAAGCGAAGGAGCTTATTTCTCTCTTGTCTCGTAGTAACGGCCAGAGTTGAAATGTACTATTTAGTCCACACATTTTTACAGCATTGGGAAATGTTAGTGCGTGTCATGTTTGTCTTCCTACAGAAACCTTATTAATAAATAATATTTTCTCTCCACCATTTTTGGAAAAGTGCCAGTGAGCCACTCTGCAGCGCTAAAAAGCTGCATGCAGACCCTGAGCTGCAGGGTGCCGACCTTGGTCCTAGGTGATAAAATGTTAAATGTAAGGTCTCATAAGTAAAATAACCAGTAACATCATTTCATCATGTAATCAGAACAGATTTTCCATCCATATTAGTACTATTGCAATTAGAGGTAATATCGGGCGTGAAAAATCCTGCCCAACCAGACCCGCCCCACGGGTATATAAGCTCGAACACGACTGATTAGCTTAATTTTAGGGACCGAGCCCGAAATAAACCCGAAGCATTACTTTGATGCCGAAGTGCGCAGCTTAGGGTTCACTTTGGGCTCGATCCCTCAAATCAAGGGTGCACTTCAAAGTGCAGCGGCGAAATGAACACTTCGGTATATTTCGGCAAAGTACAGCGAAAAGAAACGGAACTAAATGGCACAGAAAAGAAAATCATATTCTGCAGATTACAAGATTCAAATACTAAAATATTTGGCCGAAAAAAAGAAATAAATTTTGTAAAGCCTGTATGCTTATTGGCAAGAAGCGGAAATGATGTCTGACATAAGGGACGTAGAGGTGGAAAGAGGAATCGGCGCATCTTCAACCGTGACACGGAAAATGAACATTTCTTTGGATTTCGTGAATTGGAGTTAAACTGATAGTTTGGTACGCATGTTCTTTATCATAGAATTATCTGAATAATAGAACTTTGGTGCTGAATTGCAGCGCCAAAGTATGTTACTCAAATAAGAATTGGTACTGGTACTTCAGAAAAATATTACTTAAATGGAAATTAAGGCATAAAATTAATTAAAGCAGTCTCATAAACAATAACTTGAGTAATAGTATGTGCAGTATAGTATGTGTAGCCTGTGCAGATCAACCACAAAGGGGGGAAAAAACGTCTCTCGAGAGAGAACCCGGCCTGATTGATATCTTAAGCCCAAATCAGTTTGGTCGAGGTTTGGCCCCGGTCCAAGATCTCACCTCTAACTGCAATGAAAACTTTACAGAGACACCATTGCATTAACATTTTATTTTTATTTTCTCTACACCTTTTGCAGCGGCTAATTTCTCTAAAAGGCTCAAATGTGTTTTTTCGAAATCGTTTTGGACTAATGGTTAGCTAAACTCCAGATTAATTTTGGCCTTTTTTTTCAATTTCACAAGCAGACACAAGAGAGTACTCAAGACCAGTGATTGTCGATCACAACAGTATGCCATGAGACCTTGTTCTGTGTGCAGCATAAAGAGTGTCTAATATCATCTGGTGACAATGATTAATAATTGCCTTCACAAAAACAATAGAGTGAAACTGCCTGTATTCTGACGTGCTTTGGGTTTAAAGACCAATTTCTTTTTCAGTTTTGTTGAATGTTTTGTCCAAGTTGCATAATTTCAGCTTCAAAAGCTGCGTGGAGTAAGTTTACCTAACATCGTTATAGCAAGCGTTCTGCCTTTTCTTTCGCTTCCTTTTGTTTTTCACCGCCTGTCTCGTGTTTGGTTGATATTGTCCAGCTAGGTCCCCGTTAGCGTCAAGGCTGCCGAAGGCTTTTAGTTTTATTCGTCGAGGTTAGCCCCCTTTAGCTGCCGGTTAGCCAGCTAGCCTGCCGTGCCCATTGGTTTATTCTTGGCTTGGTGCGTGTTCATACCTGCTTTTTGTTGTTGCCGGCTAGCCTGGCTTCTTACTAGGACTGCATTATAACCTGTTTTTGATTAGCCGGCACTATTAAACCACAATTGTTGTTGGCCAAACACTCTGTCAATCAAACCGGAACTTTGAATACTTGAAAAAAACACAGTGGTTTGCGGTTAGACTATCACACTACGTCACTTATATCGATTCGATTTTGGTTAAAAGTGCAGCACTACTGCTTATTGCATGTGGATGACAAGCCTCCTCTTTGGTCAATCATCAGTCCCGGTTAGGCCTTTTTAGCAGTCGGCTATCCCGCCACGTCCATTGATTTATTCCCGGCTAGTTTATCCCCTGTAATCTCTCCATGTGTTATTCTTGCCAATTAGCCCCTTTTTGGCTGCTCGGCCTTTGTTTTACTATTACTGCAAACATCTGTGACACAACGCCCATGCATTCTCAACCAAAAACTACCAAAACTTGGCTTAAAACACTTGTCACGTCTTTGACTAATTAAGACTCACACCAATCTGGTGAGTGGCTTGGTCGGGTGCCAGTGATCTTCACACGAAGTCACAGCTCAGATAGTCAAAGATGAGACAGGCTGTCTTCAAAACGCATTATCGAGAAAAATAATTGGAATATGGATAAAATGAATACAGATTTAAAGCAAAAAGCATGAATTTGGGTATACCTCAAACGACCTTGATGCCTCGATGACATCACTACCCCCCAGAAGACTATTGTTGAACAAATCATTTTAGTATTAACACAAGAGAGACAGCTTAGCTCAATATATCCTGTGCATATTTGGCACTAAGTGACAGTTCAATGTGTGTTTGCAGACAGTTACTCGATGTGAAAACATATTCAGTCATTCAGTAGATTTTACTGTTTTGTAAGCGAGTAGTTCTGAAGCCATTTGCTACTCTTTGTTGCACCCTTTTGGAATTCCCTGAAAACCTTTATAACTCCATCCATCCATGATTTGCACCGCTTATCCTCAGTAGGGTCGCGGTGGTGCTGGTGCCCATCCCAGCTATCTTCAGACAGTGGGCAGGGGACACCCTGAACTGGTTGCCAGCAAGTCGCAGGGCACACAGAGACGGACAACTCACTTGCTCATTCATACCTTGGGACAATTTGGACCGGCCAATTAATCCAACATGCATGTTTTTGAAATGTGGGAGGAAACCGGTGTGCCCGGAGAAAACCCACGCAAGCACGGGGAGAACATGCAAACTCCACACAGGAGGTTTGATCTCATGACCTCAAAACTTCGCCGCACACGCGTTAACCACTGCGTCGCCGTGCTGCCCCCTATTTAACTCACTTTATATAATCTATACATAAAGCTGTCTCTGAATCATCTATCAGGTGGGTACTTATATATTGGTTGTATTCAATTTTACTTAAATTCTTTTATATTGTTTCTATATTATGAACATTATGGGCAGCACGGCGGCACAGTGGTTAGCGCTTGTGCGGCACAGTTCTGAGGTCATGAGATCGAACCTTCCTGTGTGGAGTTTGCATGTTATCCCCGTGCTTGCGTGGGTTTCCTCCTGGCACTCTGGTTACCTCCTACATTCCAAAAACATGCATGTCAAGTTAACTGGCCGGTCCAAAATGTCTCTAGGTGTGAATGAGCGAGTGAGTTGTCTGTCTCTGTGTGCCCTGCGACTGGCTGGCAACCAGTTTAGGGTGTCCCCTGCCCACTGTCCGAAGATAGCTGGGATGGGCTCCAGCACCCCCGCGACCCTACTGAGGATAAGCGGTGCAGATAATGAATACAAACATTATTACCTGCCTTAGGTTTAAAATCAGGAATGTTGTAACGCCCATTACCATTTCTTTGAGAGTCTCTGGGACAGAGGATTACACAGAACCCTCATTTTAACACGGTTCACTTTCACAGTGTCGCTATGTCACTGATGTGTCTTGTGCAATTTGTTCTGCATTTTGATTGGCTAAGCAGTTCCTCTGCTTCCTCACTACCTGTGCATAAATAACAATCCAGTTTATTAAGTTCACATACGTAAAATAGATTGCCAAAAAAGGACAAAAGGGGGCTGTTCTTAATCCTAACAAATATAAAATAACAGGTTCTTCTTCACAGATGTTGCCTATCACAGGCTTTTTTTGGAACATAACACTCACGATAAACAAGGTACTGTGTATAATAAACGTGACTTGACTTGCCTATTGACAATTTAAGTTAGGGAGCAAGGGCCCTAAATTCCTAAAGCCATTCAACGTACAAATCTTTATTCGGCCTTATTATGCATTTGCATAATTAGGGTTATTAGTACAAAACTGCAAACTAACGAGCTGTCACAAAAAATTTACTTAAATGTATATGTAAGATCATTCAAAAAATGATGATACAAAATAACTTATTTGATGTTTTGACCAAACAGCATAACAACAGATGTGATTCATTAAGGCAAGATGAGCGTAATAGAAATGAAGAATTAATTTCTTAATGAAGTATTTAACTAAATAATTTATTGATAAACCTAGGAAATAACATGTTTTTGGAATATTGAATCACTTACAGTGCTGCCCATGATTCCTGCTTTTTTTCATCATGAATGCAGTCATTAATGCAACCCTTGCATTGTTTTCTACCGAGTATGCAGTACATATAGAGATGTAAAGTCGTCAGCCCTGCAAGTTGACAATATTCCATGGTCATCCTAACCACAGCGTTTATACACCTTTTTTATGGCCAAATTCCAGCATTTTTTTCAATGACTTTCAAAGACAATTTCTCCGGTACCATTAATAGAAAAAAAAACAGTGTGAAGCATGTATTCTGCTGAGCCGCAAATATATATAGGATTCACATATGTGATTCAAGACATATTTTTTTAGATCTTAAGTAAACTGCGAATAAACTTGTTTTCGAGACAAATTTCTCCCCAAGTAGGTGTTGGGTAATAATGACAGTAATATAAAGCTTACATTTTCAGTTGTAGGACCTTCTGCCCATTGCAATTTACCACTGGGAAACGCTACATTAAGTTTATATATGCCTCATAATTAATGTCCATGAGTGATATGTACTCCTTGTATTTATACACAATCCATGGTGCCCTGTTTGGGTGTAGCATGCACCTGTCCTTGCTTGACCTTTATGGGGAAAGGATGCTTCATAGGACAATGCCCTATCAACTAATGTCAGATGTCTTCAATCAAGATGGAAGAAGAAATGCAATGGCAAAGCAAAGCCACTAGAGTCGGCCTAATTTTTAGTGGACACATGGAAACGTTTTCAAGCATTTAAAAGCACTTAACCCAAAATTCAAGCACTTTTCAATCCTGAAAACACGTCATTGTTACCCAAGCATTTCAAGGGTTTTAAGCACCTGTACAAACCCTGTAAACCCTGCCATTCTTCACCGGGTACAGAAAGTTCCTTTTTCATACTTGCCTATTGAGTCACCAGCTGCTTCTCGTTCATTTGGAAGTAGGTCTCTGATCCACGGTTCCCTCATATGCACTTTATATAACCTGTCTCCTGAGGTCTTCTCTTAAAGTAACACTCCATCAACTCAAAGTCTTGACCTGTTGGTTGGCTAGCACAACACTAATGCTGGTAATGCCACAGACTTTGGAGATGTCAGAGAATGAGACAGCACCGTTATCATTTTTGCAAATAGGGAATGAAAACATAGACAGGCAATGACAACTGGAGCAAAATAATTTCTTTGCAGCTATTGCCTCATTTGCATTCCCCAGTGATACAGTGATACTTTTTGGAGGTCAGCCAAAACCAGAGGGAACGTGCTGATAAATGGATACGTGGTCACTAGCTGTAATTACAGTGTCAAATGAATTGCTATCTTCTGAGTATATGCACAGCATGCTTATGAGCATGTGTTATTCTATCCTCACCTTCCCAATGATTCGCTTGCCATTTTAGTACACACACCAACAGATGGGCTCCTGTAACACACTTTCATGCAAATCCACACACGGGCGAGTAACCTAAATTATCATTCCAAAAAAAGAAAAAAAGTGTGATGTTCTGGAACCATTCACATTCCTGTGTGCTGGGATAAGGACGTGGGTGCACTGTGATTGTGGAAAGCCATTAAGTCAGAGATAAAGCCTCACGGGCGGACAGGCAAGTTAATAGTCACAATGCGGTTTGTCAAATTTGAGCCATGAAGTTGATAATACAGAAACCTTTGGCTTTGGTACATGAGCACTGTGAAAACAAACTGCAACCAACAGATTAAAGTGAAACATCGGCAGTGTTGGAAATAACTCGTTACCAGGGTTGGGTAGGATTACTTTAACTTGATTACTTTCAATTACTTTTGGATTACTCCAATACCAAATGTGCTAATAAAAGACAAATGAAAACTAAATATGAATAAAATTATGACTCACAACACGTGGTAAGCTTTCTCTCCTGGCTTTGATCTCTTTGATCTCCGGCAAAACTAACATAAAATGCGACAGAAACAAAATGGAAATAAATCCAAACAGCTTGCCAACATCATTTTTGCCGTTCCATGTATCCCGTACTCCCCAAGCCTGCACAAAATTTAGTAATTCTATTCATATTTAGATTCTTTTGTCTTTTATTAGCATATTTGGTATTGGAGTAATCCAAAAGTAATTGAAAGTAAACAAGTTAAAGCAACCCTACCCAACCCTGCTCGTTACATAATGGCTTCAGTAACGGGTTGATCTAAGTAATTCTTTTTACAAAGCCGTTACGGTTACTGACGGTCAAACGTGGTGTGTTACTTTAGCTGCATATCTAACAGTGCTGCTGTCACTGCTGTGGCAACTGACGTTCATGATCGAAACAGCTCTATGAGCCAACTCTTCGAAGTGAACAGCTTCGTCCACTTCGACACACCAAGCATTAGAGAAGCTCCACATCTCCCTAAAGAAACACCAGCTCCTCGTCTCTCAGCAGCAGCAGGTGATATCCACCCTGAGAAGGGTCAACAACCACAATGCAGCAGGACCAGACAAGGTGTCAGGTCAAACTCTGAGAACAAGCGCTGACTAGGTAGCAGGAGTGTTCCTGAACATCTACAACCTGTCCCTGCAGCTGTCAAACGTTGCCGTAAGTCTCAAATCTTCTATTATAATCCCAGCACAGAAAAGATGTCCAATCTGTCTTAATGATTACAGGCCTGTCGCTTCCACGCAAGTGATTCAAGCGGATTCTTCTCATCATCAAAGACTTCATCCAGCCTCCAGTTCACCTGCAGGAGGAAAAATCCACAGAAGACCCCACAAAACACCCCAATTCATCTGCAGCAGCCAAAAACACTGTACAATGAGGCTGCAAAGAACATTCCATTGACATTTTATGTAAATGACAATAAAGATAATCTTGATCTTAATCTGTATATGTGTTACTTTTCTCACAGGACTTATATGTAGCCTTTACATTTTTTTGTTGAGGGTTTTTGGGGGGGTTCAATATGACTCTTTCAACATTGTGTGTTGCTATAAGATAATTAAACTATGATCTACTCAGCGGACCAGCATCTGGACTTGAAGCATGTCAATTCCTGCATCGACCAGCCGGCAGAGATGGGAAGCTTTGTCGTTGCTGTGTTAGACTTTTTGGGATATTTTACAGGCTTAGGACGCAGATGCCGTCAAGCACTTTCCGGAAAAATTCAAAATATCACTTCTTGTTTTCTTCTATCGATGCTACTATGTCTCATGTACTGTTACCCATTGCTAAATCACTTGCACCCAGGTCATCCTGGAAGGGGGACTACCACTTGTGAGGCCCCTTCTCAAGGTTTCTTATTTTCCTCGTGCTGAGGTTTTGAATTTTTCCTTGCATTTTGGTTTAAGATCAGGGTATGGTGTTTTTGTAATCCTGTGCAGTCCTTTGGTATGAAAATAATATACAGCAGTTTTGACTTAATTATTGTTTGTTTAAACCAACAGTTTGTTGGGAATCTTTCCAATCTCCAGGCTTTTTCAAAATGTGAATGGTGTATACTTTGTCATTGCCATGGCAACCTCATATTACCCAGATTTATAATTTGCACATTTTAATTAGTAGAGGTCCACAAACACCTTTCAAGTCCCGTAAGAGCCTGGGTTCAAAACGAAAGGTCATATGGCTTTGATTTTCTAAAGCTGTTTTATGGTATGCACTGTAATATGCGAGATCTAAGTAACTGCACTTCAGTGTGCATGTCAAGAAAGGTTCCATTTGAAGCAATCACGGCAGCTTTAAAGTGCATTAAATTCCCTCGCTGCAGTGCATCTAATGAGAAAAAAGAAGACAATTGAGCCTTACTTTTGCATTTATCGATTGCTGGATAAAAGATACCAAAGTTAGATGTACACCTAATAGAACAAGGAATATAGAAAATTATATTTGATGACCTTATCATAAAGAGAATTTTGACAGCACATTATTGACATCGGGACTGTTACTCTGACCTTTTGTGGCTATTTTGGTTTTACATATCCGCTAAATCTGGGCAGATGTTATCCACACTCTCTGTAATTTGAGTTTATAATACTTAGCCTGGCACACCCGGGCGCCCGCAAAACACACACTAATAATGTGGATATGTTATCAAAGCACGCCTGACTAAAATCTGATGAAGTGCATCCAACCATTTTCTTCACTGCTTCTCATCACTCGGGTTGGTAATTTATCCCATCCGACTTTTGATGAGAGGCCAGTACGTGCAAACAACTCATCGTGGTTTCCGATCTTTGCATGACCACAAGACGCAATATAATTATGGCTAGCGATGTCCCGATCCCATCGGATGATCTGAAACTGTACCTGATCCTCACTTGCTTTCTGAATTCATCGCAATAAGTCAGTATCTCAAGAACATAAATTAAAAGACTTTTAGGCAAGATGTTATATTATTAATATTATGTTATAATTATATATCAGAACTTTTAGGCTTGGACATTAATTTTGGAACATATGTTAGGCAGTGTCAGAACAGACATTCTAATAGAAAAAAGGCACATGAGGTGTTGGTTTTTGGAAAGTCCTGTGTCATCATGACAGAAAAAAATCTGATATTTTGGATAAGACTGTCTCAGGAAGCTAGCTGTTCCAACACTGTGAGGTAAGCTCACAAAAAAAAATTAATACTCAACGTCTAACAAATGTGATTGAACCATGATTTGGGTGCAATTCATAGACACACTCAAATAAACTCTTCCTTATACATTTTTGGGGGGGTTTGTTCTGACCCAAACAGGCCTGATAAAAGTAAGATAAAAAAAAAACCTCAAACTACGCACCCCACCTTTAAATATCATCAAGGAAAATAGTCTAAGAGGGTTTGGTTAAAGATTGCAAATTTATCTATAAGAAATGCCCCACTTGTCTCCACTAAGGTGTACTGAAAGAATTAGCCATGCAAGAGCCACTTGACTTTTATACTTGTAACTTAGCAAGCATAGCATACGTTTATTATTTTGCTTTGTTTTGGAACAAATCCATACAACTTATAAGGTTAGTTTAAAATTTCAAAACTCGATCAGTTGTTACTTTCTGTTTTGTTATCACTGAATTGCATCACGTACAGTGCATCTGGAAAGTATTCACAGCGCTTCACTTTTTCCACATTTTGTTACGTTACAGCCTCATTCAAAATTGTATTAATTTAATCTCTTTTCTCAAAATTCTACACAAAATACTCCATTATGACAATGTGAAAAAGTTTTTTTTACTTTTTTTGAATTTATTAAAAATAGAAAACTAAGAAATCACATTTACATAAGTATTCACAGCCTTTGCTTAATACTTTGTTGATCCACCTTTGGCAGCAAATACAGCCTCAAGTCTTTTTGAATATGATCCCACAAGTTTGGCACACCTATCTTTAGGCAGTTTTATAAGTCTCAAGCTCAATCAGGTTGGATGGGAAACGTTTGTGCACAGCCATTTTCAGATCTCTCCAGAGATGTTCGATCGGATTTAAGTCTGGACTCTGGCTGGGCCACTCCAGGACATTCACGGAGTGGTTCTGAAGCCAATCTTTTGAGATCTTGGCTGTGTGCTTTGGGTCGTTGTCCTGCTGAAAAATGAACCTTCGCCCCAGCCTGAGGTCAAGAACGCTCTGGAGCAGGTTTTTATCCAGGATATCTCTATATATTGCTGCATTCATTTTTCCTTCTATCCTGACTAGTCCGCTAGTTCCTCCTGCTGAAAAACATCCCCACAGCATGATGCTGCCACCACCGTGCTTCACTGTAGGGATGGTATTGGCCTGGTGATGAGCGGTGCCTAGTTTCCTCCAAACATGGCGCCTGGCATTCACACCAAAGAGTTCAATCTTTGTCTCATCAGACCAGAGGATTTTGTTTCTCATGGTCTGAGAGTCATTAAGGTGCTTTTTGGCAAATTCCAGAAGGACTTCCATGTTCCTTTTACTAAGGAGTGGCTTTCGTCTGGCCCCTCTATCATACAGGCCTGATTGGTGGATTGCTGCAGAGATGGTTGTCCTTCTGGAAGGCTCTCTTCTCTCCACAGAGGAACGCTGGAGCTCTGACAGAGTGTCGGGTTCTTGGTCACCTCCCTGACTAAGGCTCAGTTTAGAAGGCCGGCCAGCTCTAGGAAGAGTCCTGGTGGTTCCAAATGTCTTCCATTTATGAATAATGGAGGCCACTGTGCTCATTGGGACCTTCAAAGCAGCAGATTTTTTTCTGTATCCTTCCCCAGATTTGTGCCTCAAGACAATCCTGTCTCGCAGGTCTACAGACAGTATTTTTGACTTCATGCTTGGTGTTTGTGCTCTGACATTCACACTCAACTGTGGGACGTTATATAGGCAGGTGTGTACCTTTCCAAATCATGTCCAATCAACTGAATTTACTGCAGGCGGACTCCAATTAAGCTGTAGAAAGATCTCAAGGATGATCAGTGGAAAAAAGATGCACCTGAGCTCAATTTTGAGCTTCATGGAAAAGGCTGTGAATACTTATGTAAATGTGATTTTTTAGTTTTCTATTGTTAAAAAATTCAAAAAAGGAAAAAAAAAAATTTTTCACATTGTCATAATGGAGTATTTTGTGTAGAATTTTGAGATGAGAGATTAAATTAATACAATTTGGAATGAGGCTGTAACATAACAAAATGTGGAAAAAGTGAGGCGCTGTGAATACTTTCCGGATGCACTGTAGTATTGTAAAAACCTAACAATTTAGAAGGAAGTATCATTTGTAGTATAGGCTGCAAACCGCTGACATTTCTTTTGACAACAAAATTAATTCTACTCTGGAACAAACTAACTGACAAGGGTTGACAAAAATATCACATCCCACAAGAAATGGACTATCTCCTGAAAATATATGGCCATTAGTTATAAAAACAAAAAACAACTTTTCCTGAAGACAACAAGTTTAACACAGGTAAACTAGGTAAAAAACGTGAGTCTTGAAATTCAACCGTTTGACTTAAAACGAACAATATTATCCACCACTCAACAAAGAAGCTCTTCTGGTCCCACAAAACCGCAACCATGTTTTGGCAGATTTTTTTCATCAACCGTAGCTAAATGAACCAGGTACCACTGCTTTAGGTAACCCCGTAAGTCCACAATATTTGTGCTTATGTGGCTTTGCGCAGACCTTTTGTTTTCTAAACCTCCATCACACTATCTGATTTGGCGCTAACAAAAAGAAAAATGGCTCATGGTTTCCTTTTGATGCAATTTTCTAGCGCAGGGATGTTAATGACATTGATTTCTCTTGAATAGAATATTGATGAATATTTTAGTCATATGGATACATTTCTATTTGTCGATATTTTGAACAAACACTTTAGTGTATTTTTCCTGGGTTAACTGTCAGAACATTGAACATGTAAATATCCCTTTTGTCGCTCGAGAATAGATTTAATTGTCATTGATATCAATGTTGTGAAACATACATGACAAAACACAGTCATAGCTGCCTTCAATTTCGAGGTTCAAGGCTTACTGTTAGTGCAGTTGCGAATACTCCCGTTTTTACACCAGGAAATAAAGTTACGTAAACCTAAAAAAAAATATGGAAAGTAAAAACAGAATGAACTAGAACTTCCTTGTTCCTCCACAGCTGCATTGTCACCTTCCATCATGAAAAGTGTCGAGCCAGTGAGACTTCATTGTGACTGCATACTCTCAGCGAGCATATCTGCTGTGCTGTGCCGCCTCACACAGCACTTTGTGAAAATGTATATATAATAAAAGAATTCCGTAAATTCTTAGATGAGAAAACCTTTTTGCAAGACACACTGTGGGAAATGTGTTCTAGTTAGCTTCCTATTGTTGTATATTCGAAAAAAAAACCTAATTCTGTGAAGGCTTGATAGTGCTTAGATTATGGAGGATATAGACTATCATAAGGCAGCAAGGCAGCGCAGTGGTTAGCCCGTGTGTGGGACAGTTCTGAGGTCATGAGATCGAACCTTCCTGTGTGGAGTTTGCATGTTCTTCCCAGTGCTTCCGTGGGATTCTTCTGGTTGCCTCCCATATGCCAAAAACATGCATGTCAGGTTAATTGGCCGGTTCAAATTGTTCCTAGGTGTGAATAAGCAAGTTAGTTGTCTGTCTCCATGTGCCCTGCGACTGGCTGGCAACCAGTTCAGGGTGTCCCCTGCACACTGCCCGAAGATAGCTGAGATGGGCTCCAGCACCCCCACGACCTTACCGAGGACAAGCGGTGCAGCTAATGGATGGATGGATGGATGGACATACTGTCGTATGTATATGCATAAATAAATGTATAAATAAAGAAATACCTAATAATTATTTATTCATACATATCATTCCCTTATATTGAATAGCTTTTTTTTGCTGCCAAAAATGTGTACTGTAAATATACTTGAAATCCTCACTGCATTGTTTGTGTATATATTCGTAAAACTCAAATGACAAAAGAAAATGTGTGAAAGGACGCAAGCACTGTGGATCGACACCGCCATTGACAATCCTGCAACTGCAATTGGGTGAACGAGTACATCTCTAATTCTAAGCTATGCCAAATGCATAAATCATCCTATTCCGTAATGTATTCATCTTATTCGTTTTCACGCCTGCCGCCAGCCCACTTAGTCTGGTTTCCACATTCTTTTAATCAAATTTGCATGGATTAACTTCCAGAATTTTACCCTCTTAACTCTTGAGTCCAAGGAAGCTTGGGCGAGGGTTTTGAAACAAGGTCATGTCCTTTACATGCAAGCATTCCGGATTTTTTTTTCTTTTTGGGTGAACTTTTTTTCCCTTGTGTACCAGAGAATTAGTCAAATCAGTCATATATAGATTATACGTTTTCTGGATCTGAGCTGTGATTGGTTGTTACCTGAGTAACTGTTGTAGGAGCCAAAATGCATGTTGGTCATTGTTATTCTTGTGTAATCCATGGGATGGTGCACGTTAATTTGTATGTATTTGTATAAAGGTAGGAACGCCCGTGTTGTTGGACAAGGTATCTGACCCGGAAGGGCGAAAAGTTTTGACCACTAAGCTGCGGTACGCGGGAGCTGGTATGTTGTACCCTGGACTCGTGTGTCTTTTGTAAGTTAAGTGAAATAAAGATGTTTGTTTTAGGTAACCTTAAAACCATGCTAGTCACTTTATATCAAACAAATCAACAATAAGTAGCCTCAGTCGCTTCAGCTAACATCTAGCGCGTCAGCCTAGCTCCACCTGGCGTATAGATATCTCAGTAGTTTTGTATTGGACAGAACTCCTTTGACAATAGTCAAAACCTTAGCGGTTGCAGTCAATTAGTTGGCACGCCAGGCTTCACTGCACTTGTGGATTGAGGGACATAAGGAGCAGTTTCGTTGTGGATTTTATCGTTTGGATTTATAGTTTGGATTTGTTGGCTGTTGACAAGGAACTTCGTTGAAATGGGGAATCCCGACCTGCGTGTATTCCACCCATCAACAGCTGACTGCAAGGTGTTCAACGACGTACCGGTACCAACACAACACATGCAAACATTAGACCTTGGAATTCGTGCGTCATTTGATTGACTGACTTACTGCACTCGATTTGCCTCACCAATCGCTTCAACGATGACTTTTTTTGCACATCAAACTGTCTAAATAATACACACTTCCCGTTTTCGCAAAATGTATTTCTGAGAAAAATAATGAAAAAAAACAATCCTAAAATAAAAAAAATATATCATTGGTTGTTTTAGGAATAATTTTATATATTATTCCATTTATTTTTACCCAAAATCGTTTCTAAACATTTTTTTATATGTTTGTGTTTGTTTTCATAATCATATTAAGTAAAACACTTAAATCGAACAACAGTATCTTAGAGAGATGCTTAGTTTACTATGTCTTTGTAATTGGACGAATTGCATTGCAACGGAACTGTGTAGTGACTTGTTGGTTGTTCTGGCATTCTTTTTACCTGAAAGCTTGGTTTTTGAAAGCATGCATCTCAACAATGTGGCCAAGTGTTTTCAAGCAGTCCAACAGGCTCTTTAATAGTCTAGAATTGTGAACACTTTGATTGTGCAATGTGTCTTGCCATCTGTTTGACCGCTTGACAGAACACCCAAGCCATATTATTGTGAACAAAAGGCAAGAAACAAGACAAACATGTTTTCGGTTTGTTTGTTTTCATACCTTCCAAATTCAGGAGAAGAAACAATTGATAGAAGCTCTGCCTCACTTGTCTACCATGAGTCATTATTTAATGAATAGACCTCCAGTTTTGTATATGAATGGTCAAGGGGCTCATGGTCAACATGTTTAACACCTTCTGGTAATTTTATGAAGCAGCAAATACGGGCACAAATTAGGCACCAATCAGCTGAAGCAAGAGGATTCCATAAATGATAGTGTTGCTTTTGCACCTTGCTGCTTTTAACGTCCAGCAGCTGCACTTCGCTGTGGGGTGCTATCACACACAATCACAGCAGAGGAGAAGCAATTCAGTGGGCGCAGATAGAAAAAGGACAACATGAGCTGTCTGTTCTCCCACCCCCTTGGGTAAAATTCTTTGAAATGGTGGTTTTTTTTTGCCCAGGTCTCATGTAATGGGTCCACAATCGCACCGGAACTCCACCTCACAGCGAACCAGAGACGAGCATGTGTGCATCATGCGTGCCAACTCATTACATCTCATGAAGGATGCTGTCTATAAGGTTTGGCGTGACGTATGCAAAAACCCAAGTCTACTAAGCACACACAAACTAAGTGACAGCGTCTTGTCGCCCCTGACAGCACATTGCCAAAATAAACAGCATCACCCCTGTCGACAAATATCTCTCTCTTTCTCTGCAACAGTGACTTGAACACACCATGCTGGTTGTTTCTCACACAAACACACCAATACATGGACTTACACATGCTCAACTATAAATCTGTCTACACACAACACAAACCTAGATGGAAGTTGAAAGAAGTGAAATGAATAGACTTCAAATAGGGTGAAGATTTATAAGCTACCTTTTTATTAGTCGTATGTCTATTGATGCATTGACAGAACAATTATGCATTAACCCCTCATATCTAAATTCTAATGCCACTGGTAAGCTCACAGGCAGAACTAAGGAGATGAAAGTGAACCCATGCAGGATAGACTTCTGATGTGAAATTCCTGAGAGAACAATGCTCTTATTAATTACAAAGGAGGACGCACATTTGGTCAAAGGCCCAATGAGATAATACCCATAACATTAGTCAGGCCAAACGTTATGCCCTATTTCCTTGAATGAGAAGTCCTCAATGTGCTTAAGAGCACAAGAAAGAATAGAAACTATGGAGACTCTGCATAGCCTTTTACAATTTTTTGTTTTGTTTTAGAGGGTACATGTAGCAGCAAGATGGCAGACAATCATGTCAACTCCCCCTAGGTGAGGCTCATGTAATGTAGAAAAAATACTAATTTCTTGACCTATGAGTATTTAAAATAATGCATGCTAGAATGGTTGTTATTTATTTTTGCTTATTATTTATATTAATATTGTTTTTTAGTGAATGAAAAATTGTATCACCACTAAGAGGTGCTAAATAATACAAATTGTCCCTTTAAAGGTGCTGTATAGAATTTGGAATTGTTTTACTTTAATTGATTTACTACTTATGTCAAATTTTGCAGAGCTCATTGAATTCAGTTGAGCATTATTAGCACATACTTAATAAATGCAGAAAATATTTAACTTTCAACATTTTAGAGGATACCTGAACTGGTGCATCCCACCTTTAAGAAGCAAAACCGATGTTAAAAATGAAAGAAATCAGTCAGTGGGAACCACTTTCATCAGGCCACAAAAAAAACTTGTTAATTGTCGTAGTGTAAAATAAACAAAATAAGATCAGTTGCAAAAGAGAAAATAACAGTCCCAGACAAATTAATTCGAATCAGATAATTTCCCACGGCACATATGATGGTCTCTCATGGCACAGTAATTGCTTTAGATTATGATCCCCATCATTGCAGATGGCTGCCAAAAATTGATACGGCACGAAACATATTTTTGGCACTTCAGTTCAGATTTTCACAAGGTTAATGCAAAATTGTTTGTGCTCATAAAATTGGTTTGTGGCTAAAGAAGCCCAAAACATCCCGTGCTCAGCGTTTATGTGCCCATTTGTGTCCTTGGTGGAGCCGGCGAAAGACGATGTTCCGTCTTCTTTACAAAAGGTGGGTTTGATACACTTGTGCACTCAGCCACCGCTGCCATTTCCAGCTGAGTGCCTGTTGAGCCCTTTTGCAACACAGGGGAAATGGGGTTGCCAGATTGAGTGCCGTGGGGCTGGTGTGACGCCAGGAGGCCCAGGTGGTAGGAAGCTGTTGGAGATTAAAGCGCTTGGTGACTGGCTAACAGGTTCACCCCTGCCCTGATGGTCATGCCACCGCCGGCTGAATGACTCGCGTGGCAGGTGGCTTCTAGGGCGGGTTAGTGCATGTTTTTTTTCTCTTGGGTGGGGAAGAACATGCCCATAGTGGTGTGGTGCAGCATAGTGGTATAAAATACGTTAAAAGTATTCCAAACAGATTAGTTTTTTCAATTCAGTTAAGAACGTGAAGTGTTTCTTCCCACGATGATTCAAATATTTTGCAAAATATTCCATGCTTTGGTGGAATTCGAGAAATTTCCCCTCAAAGTATACCCATCTGGCGTGTTTCCTGTAGAGCTGTGAAGTCATTGAAGGAACACAACACTTTTAAAATGGCGAACTCCATTAACACAACATGTGAGGCAAATTCCAAAATAGACAGCAATTATAGTGAACAGCGATTAAACGCCGCTCATTTCTGCTTTGAGGTAGGAGATTGTGACTTTTCAATTGTGTTTTTCGCCAGGTGTGTTGAGGTTGGTAATATTCTTGTTAGACTAGACCCCTGTTAGCGTCAGGGCTGCCGAGGGCTTTAGTGTTTTGTTTGCTCATGGTTGGCACAACTGGAACAACTGCATCTGTGTCATTTGCCAAGAGACTGTGGCTGTTTTCAAAGAATATAATATCAAGAGGCACTGCCAGACAAAACATGGTGACTACAAAAAGCTAACTGGAAACGTACGCTGTGAGAAGGTGAAGGAACTGGAAGCTGTTTTAACGCCACAGCACAAGTTTTTCACAGGAACCAGCGAGTCAAATAAAAATAAAGGTAAAGGTGAACTACGAGGTCGCAACCCTGATCGCTAAGCAATTCGAACCCTTCACAGAAGCTGAATTTGTTAACCACTGTTTAAAAAAAATGCCAGGCCGAATAGTTGGCCCTCACATATTTTCAGCCTACCAAATCCGGCCCGCTTTCTGCTGGTGAGAAACTTGTCGCGTTCACACAAGATAAGGCATAAAGGTCACAGGAGATCGCATACACGTCCAATTTTGTTGGAAATGTGAACAATCTTACAAAAACATCGGATTACACCCAAAAATGTTGTGAACTTGAAACCTCCGAGTATCGGGGTTAGGCACCCAACCCAAAGACCACCAGGCTGGTCTCTCTCCACCGCTTTTCATGACACATAGGGCATGATTGGGCGTGCCACACAATTTTATTTGTGCCTTTGTGCAAGTGGAAATGTTTTTCTATTATCAGAAATGATTTGATCTGACAGATGGTAAATATGTTTAACAGATATTTTGTAAATACTTAAAATGGAATTTTTTTCTTGATTAAATAATTGTCCTTCTTTAAGTATAAAAATAAGTTAAAATATCTTAAATTAAGATAAATTACAATAAGATTTTTTAGATATTTTTTCCTCAATGCTTGCAGCTCCACATAGCCCGAATTAAGGGTAAAATCATTCAATAATAGTAAAAGGAGAAAAATAAGTCAAAAAAGACACATTCAAATGACCAAATCAATACTGACAATTATTTTTGCAGTGTATTTACAGAATAATCTTTCAAATCAACATGCAAGCCGACTTTGCTGATTAATATTGAAATGAGTGTTCATGACATAGAAGCACAGTAATTCAATCTAAGCCAAGCCAACAAATTCGAATCGAGATGCGGTAAGGCAGGCGGGTAAATATAACAATACATAATAGAACACAATTAAAAAGCCGCACCTGCGTTTCAACTGATTCATAATACACAATCTTATTGGGAAGGATCTGTTTACGGACACGCACTCGGCACAAAGAGCCGCATGAGCCGCTGTGACTCAATGTTATTACATTGCCGAAACAAGGAAATGTTTTATTTGTGCTGCTCATCTCATCCTCCACTCGAGAGCAGGGGGCAGGATTTGCAGAAATAGAGAAACCAGACTGGAAGAGTCTGCGTGTCAGGCAAGCCAAAGTCGAGATGTAGAGACACAAAGGGAAGAGAAACAGTTTGAAGGTGGAAGCCAGACGAGGTGTTTTTTGTTTTGTTTGGGGAACACAGGTGGCCCACCAAGCAGCTCTTGGCATGCTCTTCAAAGCAACACGGGCAAAATCAATCTTCCATAGCGCGCCCAAATGCACTCGCTCAGGCCCGAGCGCAAGCAGTTCTGCCAGACTTACCAACTGCGAGATTTCCACCTTGACACTCCCTGCTCATACACCCACTTGGCTACTGTTGAGAATGTGCAAGCTCTACAAAGAAGTCATCCAATTACAACACATTCACACAGTCTTTCTTATGCTTGCAAATTTAGGTTTGTTTCCACAAGTTTGACTTTCAAACTGCTTTAGTAATTGCCACTACACTCTTGGCATTAATTGTTCCTTCCATTTCAAGACATACAAGCTGAAATTCATACATCAACACTGGAACATTACTTAAAAACACTTCTTCCGTGTAAATCTGCCTCCAGAATAAACTGTAAATTATTCGAGTGCTATGCCACAGGAGTGGCTTTCAAGATGGATGACCCATGAGTTTTGAATATATTTTTTTTCTTGCAGTTTCAAATAACAAATTGCGGGTAAAAAACAATGTAAGCTAAGGCAAGCTAGCTGCTACCGATGAATGGGCAGTGTTAAAACTCATCAAACAGTCACTCTTTTAAAGAATACAAGCAAATGGCCCGGCATTCTTGGGCGTTCTACTTGAGCGAGGTTGTTGGGGCCGCGGTTTGTTGAAATAGTTGCATCCATCAAGGTGTTGGTTCCAATAGACGATTGGATTTGGCTGAATGGAGTGCTTGATGGTTGGCAGCAGCAGTACGCAATTTGGACGCCAGAGGGTATTAGAGACCCCAGGAAAACAGACCTCACTGAAGAGAATGTTTATTGATTTTTTGAGGGGCCTTGACTCAAAACCTAGGTAAAGACACTCGATGATGCCTAAAGTACTCTGTGTGAATTTTCATGAAAATCTGTTCCGGTGTTTCAGAGCCTATGAATCACATACACACGCGTGTGCACACACACACAAATCGAGTTTTAAAAAGTGTTTCATATTGATTAATTGATAGATTAGCCTAGATGTTCTTTATCCTCAGAGAAAATGTGTAATTTTTAATTAATTATACTGCAGTTTTTGAAGTTATTTGCAATACTTCTGAAAGTCTTCATGACGATATTTGACCCCGATTTTCTAATCACAGGCATAAAGAAAAGGCAAATGAACATAATGCACACATTTTAAATCTTTAAATTATAGTTTTTGGGTCAAACGATTTGTTTGTAGAGAGTAACAGAGTACTATTTTCTTAAAAACAAATTTTAGAAATAAATAAAGTTTTTGAATGTTCATATCCGTTATAGTATATGATAAAGTTATTCTGATACTAATATTGGACACGTGCAAAGGAGATTGCATTGGATGCCAATTTGTTATTTTGGCTGTTATACCTCACTGTTATTTGTTATTTTCACTATTATGCACTGTTTACATTATTGTCACTATCTGTCAATCATGTTGCTGTTCTTAGGCCACCACACCCATAGGGCAGATTTGGCCTTTTATGCTAGGAGATTTAAAAAAAAGGGCCCAGGGGAAGGCTTTTAGAACAGTTTTGAAATTTGACATTGTGAGGGTTTCTTGTAGTCTTTTCCTGTTTAAAATTTATTGACGTTGTTTCTTCTTTTTATATAAAATATGAACTTATCACCATGTAAAGATGAGTAAGGCGGTCTCAAATCAAAATATAGTCAACACAATTTTACTTGATCCACTCTAAATACGTCAATAACATTTGATCATTTATGAATGGAAAACCAAATAAAGTGAGACAGCATTCATTTTTCTTCAAGTATCTAGAGCATAGGAGTGATTTCTTCCCATCAGTATATTTGACACCCCACTATAAATAAAATAAAATAACATCAATCCTTGCGCATACTCGGGCAAAAAACGGTTTGCTCGCTGCTTGTGGTGATTCGGGTAAGATTTTTCCAACCGTGGGTGTGAGTCATGCTAAAAATGATTACATGACAGCAACAGCATTTGTGTAAACGTGTTTTTGTAACGTGTGTATGTAGATATGTGGGCTGGCTGGACTGCGGTCTGCAGGGAGAGATAACCGCGCAAATCTGTCCTCTCCTCACTCACGCCTATCTTTTCAGACCTCTAAAAGCTTAACTCCAGGCTTTAGCCTGCACAGCACATGGACACTCACAACCAAAAACACACAAAAGCACTATGATCCTCACTTCCACCTTGAACTCAACTTTTCTCTAAGTCCAAGTCCCCCAAAAATCTGCCCGATCTTACAAAGGATGAGAAATTAGTATATTAATTAAGAAATCGCCCAGTGCTGCATTTCATGCAATGTCATAAGACGCGAGTTTTTGCATTAGTGGTGACTTACACGAAAATGGTAAAGTGACACTCAAAATAAAATTCTAGACTAAAACACTACTAAGCAAAGCTCACGTGCCGATAATTGTGATGAATGGATGTAACAAGTGGGCAGCACGGCGGCGCAGTGGTTAGCGTGTGCGGCACAGTTCAAAGGTCTTGGGAACCTCCTGTGTGGTTCAAATCCAGCTACTTCCTCTGCGGAGTTTGTATGTTCTCCCCGTGCTTGCGTGGGTTTCCTCCGGGCACTCCGGTTTCCTCCCACATTCCATAGACATGCATTTCAGGTGGATTGGCCGGTCCAAATTGTCCCTAGGTGTGAATGAGCGAGCGAGTTGTCGGTCCCTGTGTGCCCTGCGATTGGCTGGCAACCAGTTCAGGGTGTCACCTGCCCACTGCCCGATGATTGCTGGGATGGGCTCCAGCACCCCCGCGACCCTACTGTGGATAAGCGGTGCAGCTAATGAGATGAGATGGAATGTAACAAGTAGGATATTTTATGTTATATAAAGTAAGCTGCTACCGTTAAATCTAAAACGTTGTATTGTTTTTACGTGATTTGGAATATTTAGCAAGCAAAACACCATTTAATCAAGTCAATATATCAAAGTTAAGCAGTGCAGTACTCTGTCTTTTGTATCGTATTGCCACTTAGCGTTAGCTTAGTGTTAGCTAGCTAGCTGCTAAACAAGCCAGGAAATCTTGGAGGATGAAATAAGCCATTTCAACTTCAAAAGAAGGGGAAATATTTCTGCGCATTAGCTGCGTCAATGAAATGTGTTAATCAAATGTATCGTATTTTTTGGAGTATATGTAAATCAGTTTTTTTCATAGTTTGGTGAGTGATTTGGAGTGGATCTAACATTTTGTTAGCATGTTCTTTATGCTGCAGTCATGTGAATAACTGTTAATATGTTATGTCAGGGGCAGCACGGCGGCGCAGTGGTTATTGCGTGTGCGGCACAGTTCTGAGGTCATGAGATCGAACCTCCTGTGTGGCGTTTGCATGTTCTCCCCGTGCTTGCATGGGTTTCCTCCGGGCACTCTGGTTTCCTCCCACATTCCAGAAACATCGGTCCAAATTGTCCCTAGGTGTGAATGAGCGAGTGAGTTGTCTGTCTCTGTGTGCCCTGCGATTGGCTGGCAACTAGTTCAGGATGTCCCCTGCCCACTGCCCTAAGATAGCTGGGATGGGCTCCAGCACCTCCGCGACCCTACTGAGGATAAGCGGTGCAGATAATGGATGGATGGATGTTATGTCATTAATGAGCAGGCATGTCAGTCATGTAATATTAGTTTACCGTACACTAACTCAGCCTGTTGGTCTCAATTTAATTCTAATTTTAAATTGCCTTACAAGATGACATGCATTTTTTGGGTGCTGAATTTTATCAAACGAATAATCCCCCAAAATGCGACTTACACTCAAGGTGCCACTTATTTATGTTTTTTTTCATTTTTGATTATAAATTTTACAGTCCAGAAAATTGGGTTAAAGTTTAAATGTTTTTTCAGTATTTTGAACACTGTGGCTACATGTCCAAACTATAGCAATGTATCTGCCCGCAGAAGACTAAAAATTATATTTAATCCAAAACATGTTTATACACTGCCCAGATTTACTTCAAGGGATACGAGTGCTTCAAAGAAGGATGCAATGTACGGAGACTCACTGTGACCATACTGCAAGATTTTCCTTCAAATTTACTTGCCCAGTCTTATGCCACTTGCCATGCAAGCAGGCAAGCATAAGGTTTTTGTGTGTACCTGTAGCAGTAAGAGGACTGACAATTATGTCGCCCCCTCTAGGTAAGGCTCACATTACAAAAAAACGAATACAAATTTCTCAGTTTTTACATGATAGTATTTTTGCTTATAGAGCAAATCAATAGGTTTTTTTTTTCAACCCTTCAAAGAGCTAAATAACACATAATGTCCCTGCCACTTGATGGCAATGTATTGTCTAATTCGAATGAAAACCAGTGCAACAGAGCACAGCATAGCAGCAAGACAAACATGGCGGTGACTCCGAGTTAGGGACATCACTATTTAAAAGAAATACACATTTCTCAACCTGTGATTTTTTAATTAAAATTAACATTGGGATTGTAGTTCATGTAATTGTGCCTACAATTCAAATCAATCTTTTGTTTTACGGAATGTACGTTTTTTAAAACACTAGAAATACTAAATACTACAAACTGTCCCTTTGTTGTTCAAAGAAATACTTTAAAAAGGGAAAATTACTTTTTATTCATAAAATTAATCATGTTTGCAAGATTACAAGCTAACATTAAATAACTTATGTTGGTTTATGTGTACACACTAAAACAAAACAATCAATGCATGTTTGTGTGATTAGTAAATAATTGTGGAAAAAAATTCTGATGTATGTGGCCCGAGAAGAAAAACCTTAAACAACTATTCCAAAAGGCGTACGTATCGTACGTATCAAACCCAGGTTGTCAAGGTCTGCAGTGCTCAATGTTTTAGAGGTGTCTCAAAACCAAGACATCCGATTTATCAACAACCTCTGCAGAAACCTGATAATAAGCCACAAAGCACGCCACAAGATATTAGATAGCAGTTGCCATTTGGATGATGACCTTGACTTTTGTTTGTTTGTTTGAAAGAATGACACAATGTAATATATATATATATATATATATATATATATATATATATATATATATATATATATATATATATATATATATATATATATATGATTAATTAAAACATTTTGAAAAATACACGTGAAAGAAAAAAAATATAATTTCATTTGCATGTGGTTTGACATTAACTGAGCTGATTTGAGTACATGTGCATAACACTACTAATTCCTTTGGAAAAAAAACTCAAAATGATATTGACAAGGCAACCGTGAACAGTAAGTAGTTGGTGTTATTATGTCAATTAAGCTTTAAAATTAAGAGAAATACTGCTGCTCTTTGAAACTCCAGAATTTATTAAATGACTTGGGTTAATTCTTAATACACAAATAGGAACTTTATTTGCTTTTAAATTATTTTGCTCAAACAGAGGTGACCTCTCGTTTCTCTGCTCACCTCACGTTCAAAATCCCTTCGTATCAGATGGAATCTCTCTGCCTTGTACATCTTTTTTTTTTTTGGACATCTTCTGGAGTCAGAAAGAGCATGCTATGTCAAGGAGATTCTTAAGATGTCCAAGCTTTGCTGACAATTCCTCAAAGCTGCTCAGCACCGTTCGTCCAGCCTCTCCAGATGCTATGGTTTCTAGAGCACTGGATGATGCATCCCGCAGGGAGAAATACTTTAGTCCGTATCTACGGCCGCTATGCATGCTAAGTGGTTTACAGTGGCTGCAGTAAAGGTCTTTATTTCCTCAGAGTTTCCTCAAAGGAGGATTGTAACCTGTGAAGCGGTGGTCAGCACATACAAGACAACTCCACCTTCAGTGGGGTGCACCACGCAGCAGTTTTAACGCAACGGTCATAAACCTGTAAAGGCTCCGTTAATTCTGTCATGGATATGCAAATGGTGCTTACAAAGCACTCACAGCGCCGTTTGACACTTGGGCCTCCAGCACAAAACACTGATCGTAAATCTCGGCTGATATTTCACCTTTCAAAGACATCCTCACCTCTGCTTTCACCCAGTGAAGGGATTTGGGAACGATTAATGAGTCTACCTGAATGGATTAAGACTGAAAGCAAGCGCACTGTATATTCTATGTTACCACATGGCATTTTCAAAAGTGATGGGATTGGATTGTTTTACCCTAAACTAAGATTCACTGTGAAATCCCCTGAAATAATCTCTTTCACCGGAAGCAAAAAATCACTTTAGGTTGGAGCTTGATCTAAATATTGACAACTGAGGGACAAGGATATTTTAGGCTGGGTGAAAAACATACATGAAAAATGAATTGATGACGTGTTGTGCACACTCAGTATCGACAAGAAACAGCAGACATAATGTTAAAAAAGTTAAATTCTATCCGGTTGGAGTATTTATATGGCAATTCTTGACTTTGAAATTTAAATTAGTATTGTGCGTTTCTGCGTCTTTCAACAAGAAACTATTTGGAAACCCTTTTAAAAGCACACAATGTATTTACAGGATCGGCATCAGTATATCTTATTATCAGAATGTACATGTGTCATGATTACTGATGCGAGGCACCTGTGCCCGCTCCTTTGGTGCCAACTGCCTCGGACTCTGATTGGCTACCTGTCACTATTTAGACCCCCGTCTTTCTGTCACCTGATGTCAGTCCGTCTGCGAACGTCAATTTACGCTAGGCAAGCTTTTCGACTCTGACTCACTCCTGTTTTGGCTCCCGTCTGTTTCCCGGCTTCAACCCGTTTTCTGAGATCAACCACGTTTTTTTGCTCCCTGTCCCGGCTACTGACCTGTTTTTCCCTGCTCCCAACAACGCCATCGCTTGCCACGGAAGTACCACTTCAGCGTTCGGAGCAACCTGCTCCCCGCGACCAACGATCACCGGATCGTGTGTGCAATCCTTTCCCTTCTTCCCAATAAAACAGAGAGAAACGTACACAAGTGGGTCCTGTCTCTTTTCTGGTCTTGAAAACATGATCACTACTGTGATTCAAGATCAGTTGTACGTTTGTAAAAAAAAAAAAATCCCAACATACAAGGGGACTGGCGATGAGTCTACACCATTGATAATTAAACATACAATTCATCCACCTGATTCCAATTACAAGTGGGGAAAAAATGTCTTTGTAAAACTGGATTTTTAATACATTTCTTGTATTTGCTCTTGTAGACGGTGTGTAGATTTACCTGATATCAGGGCTCGGGAAATATATTTGAACATACCATTTGGGTGTATTTATATGTCATATTCGGTCAGATACAATAATATAATCTAATTACCGTATTTTCCGCACTATAAGGCGCACCTAAAAGCCTTTATTTTTTTAAAAAGCTGACCATGCGCCTTATAATACAGTGCGCCTTATTTATGGATCAATTTTAAAATTGCAAAGACTTCCAAATAACTTGCAGCCGCCGACTAGATTTTCCCCCGAACGCCAAGTAGTACGCGGTGTATGCTGGGATTTATTTACCAGCGTTTCATTGGCTAACCAATGTGTCAATCATCATTTGAATCGATCGCTATTGGCTAAAGTTATTCGGAGGTCAAGGGGCGGATCCTTTTTATCATTTACAGGCTGCCATTGGTTTGAACGGCGACACAAAGCCTGCAATTGGCCGAAAAAGATGTGTCAATCATCAGTTGAGTCGATCACTATTGGTTAGAGTTATTCGGAGGTCAAGAGGCGGATCCTTTTTATCATTTACAGGCTGCCATTGGCTTAAACGGCGACACAAAGCCTGCAATTGGCCGAAAAAGATGAATGTTTATGGCACGTGGCTGACGGCATAGAGGAAGCATTTTTTTTCTATTCTGTATTTGAAAATATTTTATTCTCCTGGATTTACTACCCTCACGGATATAAGAGGACATTGGCTGCACATTATTATGAACACAACGACTTCGGTGAGTTACTTCAGGTTTTATATTGTCTCTGTATCTTGTTTCAGACCGAACTCGATGTTTCTGTGATAAGCGGTGCAGATAACGGATGGAATTGAGTGTCTATTTTTAAATTAAACTCAATTCCAAGTGTTTATCGTCATATGCACAATAAAGTTGCGAGCGAAAAAGAAAATATATACGAAAGAATGGTTGGCATTTCTTGAATCCCAAGACTTTAACCTTCCGAATGATGGAACGATGCATTTGAGTGACATCGTACGGACACCGCATCCGCACGTGTTCTTGACACGTATTTGCGTCTTTGCAAGCTTTGAGAATGTTCAGGGGGTAATAAGTTTGACTGAACTTTCTGACTGTTTTGTCCACGTTCTCATTGTAGCGCCTTACAATCCGGTGCGTCTTATCTATGTCAAAAATAGGACCAAAAACTATTTTTTCGGGGTGCGTCCTATAACCCGGTGCGCCTTATAGTGCGGAAAATACGGTATATGGTTAGCGCATGTGCGGCAAAGTTCTGAGGTCATGAGCTCGAACCTCCTGTGTGGAGTTTGCATGTTCTCCCCGTGCTTGCGTGGGTTTCCTCCGGGCACTCCAGTTTCCTCCCACATTCCAAAAACATGCATGTCAGGTTAATTGGCCGGTCCAAAATGTCCCTAGGTGTGAATGAGCGAGTGAGTTGTCTGTTTCTGTGTGCCCTGAGACTGGCTGGGAACCAGTTCAGGGTGTCCCCTGCCTACTGCCTGAAGATAGCTGGAATGGGCTCCAGCACCCCCGCGACCCTACTGAGGATAAGCGGATATAGTCCCTAATGAGTGATTTGGAGTGAGGCTAATATTTTGTTAGCATGTTCTTTATGCTGCAGATAATGGATGGATTAATAGGAGCTAATGTTAGACAGAGTGGCACGGTGGATGACTGGTTAGTGTGTCCACTTCACCGTGCCCTGTGATTGTCTAGTGGCCGGCCTGGTAGTTCCAGTGCTCACTGCACGAAGCTAGAATCAGCTCCAGCTCCTCTGCGACCCTCATAAAGATAATCAGTTGGGGAATGAATGAATAATGTTACAAAAAAACAACTATTAGAGGTTAGCAAGGAAAGTTTGCCATATCACAGAATCGTTCTGGTAACAACTTTGAAATTAAAGTGCTGAAAGGTATGCTTTTCCATTGTATATTATGCAATACTTGTTTTGAAATAACTTTTGTCACACGTTGACGACTATTATGTCCACTTACTGACGTTCACTTGATTACTCCTTCCAAAATACTTTTGTGCCAGGGAAAAAAAATAAAGGTTTATTTAGGCTTGTAATCGTTGTTTGTCAAAATAACGTCAACGTTGTAATTGTGGATTGAACCAATTTGATTTTGTCCCTGTATTTTAGATGTAAATTAACATATTTTTATTTGAACAAACATGGAGATTCTTTTTTATCTTTTTAGACAACCTAATCAAACCGAAAGGGAATTCAGTGTACCCTGACACCACTTGGTACTACAGTTTAGTATTTAGAGGATAACCAAAATCATACAAAAGTGTTTGCATGTACCAGTCACACAAATGAATATACAGGGAGTGCAGAATTATTAGGCAAATGAGTATTTTGACCACATCATCCTCTTTATGCATGTTGTCTTACTCCAAGCTGTATAGGCTCGAAAGCCTACTACCAATTAAGCATATCAGGTGATGTGCATCTCTGTAATGAGAAGGGGTGTGGTCTAATGACATCAACACCCTATATCAGGTGTGCATAATTATTAGGCAACTTCCTTTCCTTTGGCAAAATGGGTCAGAAGAGGGACTTGACAGGCTCTGAAAAGTCAAAAATAGTGAGATATCTTGCAGAGGGATGCAGCACTCTTAAAATTGCCAAGCTTCTGAAGCGTGATCATCGAACAATCAAGCGTTACATTCAAAATAGTCAACAGGGTCGCAAGAAGCGTGTAGAAAAACCAAGGCGCAAAATAACTGCCCGTGAACTGAGAAAAGTCAAGCGTACAGCTGCCAAGATGCCACTTGCCACCAGTTTTGCCATATTTCAGAGCTGCAACATCACTGGAGTGCCCAAAAGCACAAGGTGTGCAATACTCAGAGACATGGCCAAGGTAAGAAAGGCTGAAAAACGACCACCACTGAACAAGACACACAAGCTGAAACGTCAAGACTGGGCCAAGAAAAATCTCAAGACGGATTTTTCTAAGGTTTCATGGACTGATGAAATGAGAGTGAGTCTTGATGGGCCAGATGGATGGGCCGGTGGCTGGATCGGTAAAGGGCAGAGAGCTCCAGTCCGCCTCAGACGCCAGCAAGGTGGAGGTGGGGTACTGGTATGGGCTGGTATCATCAAAGATGAGCTTGTGGGGCCTTTTCGGGTTGAGGATGGACTCAAGCTCAACTCCCAGTCCTACTGCCAGTTTCTGGAAGACACCTTCTTCAAGCAGTGGTACAGGAAGAAGTCCGCATCCTTCAAGAAAAACATGATTTTCATGCAGGACAGCGCTCCATCACACGCATCCAAGTACTCCACAGCGTGGCTGGCAAGAAAGGGTCTAAAAGAAGAAAAACTAATGACATGGCCTCCTTGTTCACCTGATCTGAACCCCATAGAGAACCTGTGGTCCCTCATCAAATGTGAGATTTACAAGGAGGGAAAACAGTACACCTCTCTGAACAGTGTCTGGGAGGCTGTGGTTGCTGCTGCACGCAATGTTGATCGTGAACAGATCAAAGCACTGACAGAATCCATGGATGGCAGGCTTTTGAGTGTCCTTGCAAAGAAAGGTGGCTATATTGGTCACTGATTTGTTTTTGTTTTGTTTTTGAATGTCAGAAATGTATATTTGTGAATGTTGAGCTGTTATATTGGTTTCCCTGATGAAAATAAATAATTGAAATGGGTATACATTTGTTTTTTGTTAAGTTGCCTAATAATTATGCACAGTAATAGTCACCTGCACACACAGATATCCTCCTAAAATAGCTAAAACTAAAAAAGCCCCACTCCAACTTCCAAAATATTCAGCTTTGATATTAATGAGACTTTTGGGTTCATTAAGAACATGGTTGTTGTTCAATAATAAAATTAATCCTCAAAAATACAACTTGCCTAATAATTCTGCACTCCCTGTACTATAGGTACAGTATGAGAGCTTTTTACCTTGTTGTGTGCCCTTTTGGCAAAGTGGGAAATGGCAGCATTATACCGCTAGTCATATTAGAGGGGAAGATTAGTAGTAGAGCCTGGCTTAAAGATATCATCCCCGGGAGTGGGTGTCACTTCTTCCTTAGGTTACTATCATCAGGGCCTCCTCAGCAAGCAGGCACTTTGGAGGCGTCTCTCAATTGGATCTGTAAAGTAACTTGACACACAGAGGTGCACCCCCTGCAGGAGCTCGGTCTTCCTCCAGTGTGGATTCTCTTATCTCATCCTTTAAGTGCTTGTAGGGGAGTTAATATCACCATAAGGTGCCTGAGAGGCTTCATTATTATGTTTTTATCAGGTTAGCCAATTTATTTTATGATATGCAGTGCATCTGCAAAGTATTGACAGTGCTTTACCTTTACCCCATTGTGTAATGTTACAGCATTATTCCTAAACTGATTTAATTTGCTTTTTCCCCTCAACATTCAAAATACAATACCTCATAATGAAAACTTTTAGGGAGATTTTTTGCAAATTCAATAAAGCCAAAAACAGAAATACGAAACCACATCTACATGGGTATTTAGAGGTATTTTGTTAGTTTAAAGGTAACAATAAGAACAGTAGCTTCTATCATCCATTATTGAAAGACGTTCAGAACCACCAGGACTTTTTACAAAAGGGCAACCATCTCTGCAGCGATAATAAGATAGGATGTCTTTTTCCAGTCAGCCCTTCTTTTTCTTCTGTTTTGTCTATTGTTTATCTTAAATGCATTATAACATTGTATGTGATGATAAATGGGAACAAATAAGAATGTCGAACAATCAATCAATAAATCAATCAATTTCAAATTTGAGCGCAAATGCATTCTGTTTCCAATGCTCTTTCTTGAGACATTCCAAAAGCTTAATTGCAGTCCAGCTATGCCAAATTCAGTTGATCGACGGATTTAGAAAGGCACACAGTTGACAGTGCATGTCAAAGCATAAACAGGTCATTAGAATATTAATATAGACCTCCGAGAGAAGGTATCTTGAGGCAAAAATCTGGGGGAGGTTACGGAAATATCTGTTGGATTAAAGGTATCAATGAGCACAGCGGCCTCAATCCTTCATAAATTGAAGATGTTCAGAACCACCGGGACTCTTTAAAAAAAGACAACTAATTCTGCAGACATCTACCAAACAGGTTTGTCTGTGGTGGTAATGTTTTTGTCAGTGGCATGAACTGTGAGACTAATCATGATAGAAGGAACCATGAATGCAACAATCGAGTTATATTCTGGGTCAAAACCTGTTCCAAAGTGGTCTTAACCTCAGACTGAAGCGACAGTTCATCTTTCAGCAGGACAAGCACGCCTAAGCACACGGAAAGATATCAAAAAGAGTGGCTTCAAGAACACTCTGTGAATGTCCCTGAGTGGCCAACCAGAACCCCAACTTGTATCCGATTGAAGACCATTCAACATATCTGAAAATGGCTGTGAACCAATGCTTCCCATCAAACCTGATAGAGCTTGAGCGATACCGCAAAGAGTAATTGGCAAAACTTCCCAAAGATAGGTGTGCCAAGCTTGTAGCATCATATTCAAAGGCACTCGAGGCTGTAATCGCTGCCAAAGCTGCATCAACAAAGTATTAAGCAAAAGCTGGAAATGCTTGTGTACGTGTGGTTTCTTACTTTTTTATTTTCAATTGATTAGCAAAACATCTTCCAAAAACCAGTTGTAATCTTGTAATCATAAAGTGTTTGGTATAGAAATTTAAGGGAAAAAAATAAATTGGATCACCATCAAATGTCTTTGCAGAACAGCACCAGTTCAATAATTCTTGCTAGGTTTCGTTCTCAAACATTACAATTGCATTCATGGTGGTTTTGTTTACATAAAAAGTTCCTAATTGTCAAAGTAAATGCACACAGAGCTAGGATAATACTTAGTCAACCGTAACAGAGGACTCCTCTCACCCCGGCCACGACATATTGACTTTTTAAATGTTGTCTATTCTGAATGTGGTTGGACTATTTTTCATTAATATGCTTTTACATAATGTGCTAAGCACTACTTTGTCAATAGTTTTGACGATGAAACACACCAAAAATGTCACTTAGCAATACAGAGTATGAAAACACAGAAGAGGACGAGCACCCCTGGCCTTACATCAAAAGCATGTTTCCCTTAAAAAGGGTGCCAAACACCTGCTACAATATGCCATGTCTCCTTTGTTCGTGTTAATGGACTAGCTTATTGTTCTGCTTGCAGAGCCTGTAAGTATTGGGGCTATAAATGTGATAATTGGTGGTGCATGTGCTTAATTCATATATTTTATTGATACTATTTGTATTTCATTGTTTATTAAAGCACTTGAATCTACGTTGATTATTTTAATCTACTTTTAAATTGAATGTACTGTTTTGTTGATTTCATGAACTTTGATATTTTGATGAAACGATTGGTTGTTTTAAAAAAATCAATAAATACGGCGTTGCTACAGTTACTCAGTACTTGAGTGATTTTTACTTTTATACTTCTACTCAAGTAAGTATTTGGATGACTACTTTTACTTCTTTTTGAGTCATATTATTTTGAAGTAAGAATACTTTTACTTGAGTAACATGTTTGGCTATGTTACCCACCTCTAGTTAAAAGGACCTAATCAAAGACAAAAAAAGATGAAAGTGCATACACAAACGTGGCAAGCAGTAGGACCAGCCTCGAGCTAAACAAGCAAAAGGAGTTGAGAATATGAACGTGCGTGCGTGAGAGAGCACATTCACGAGTGTTCTCATTATAATCTGTCAACAGAGGCTTCATTCTGTCTTGTCGCAGCCTTTGGGACATCATTTGCTCTTCACCTTTGCTGCCTATTCACTGCAAGCCACACAATCAGGTCTTCTTCCAAAAAGCTAAGAGAGAACACACGCAACAGGACCTAATTATACTGGGCCAATGGCCAAAGTGATTACTAAAGAAGAAAGCTGAGCCGCGTGTTGCCGGCTTGTGGCGATGGTCTCCGTTGAGCTGTCAGCCGTAATGAGTCAGGCCTGACATGGCCGAGGTGCCGCCGTCTCAATTGGTTCTCTTTTAAAAATGATGCCGCTCATACGACCAACTGGTGCTCAAGCCCACAAGTGGTAGGCAGTCAAGCCACTACAGACTCATTAGTACAAACTGCGGCAAGGAAAAGAAAATGTTCAAATTCTGTATTCTTTTTATTTTTTTCAAAGAAAGACCATAGAAAAACATTTCGTTTTTTTACATTGGTGAAAAGTGTATTGTTTTTAATATTGAAAAGCTAAAAAAAGAATATTGCATAGGATTCCCTTTCGTTAGTTTGACTATAATACCTCACTTTTATTCATTATTTTGACTAGTCTGCACTGTTTATGCCATTGTCACTGCTAATAATGTTGCTGTTCTTCACTGTTGGGCACGTTATTTCAAAAAATATTTATAGTTTCCCGCTATTTTTTCTAACTAACTGAGTTAGTAACTGAATTACTCTGTAGCAAAGGTAACGAGTTACCCGGGAAAGTAACTATTTCTGTAACTTTAAAAAGTTGTATGCTCAAAGAAACAGTTTTTTTAGCAGTATTCTAATCAGTTGAATAGAGAAGAACAGCTGTGTTATAGAACCTTGTAATTTTTTTTGCATCTGACCAGCAACAGATGTACACTTTAAGTGCAAGAAAAAGAAACAGTAAACAATGTAATAAAATAACAATCCACAGTACTATAAACAATATAAATTGAGTTTGATAAATTAAATCTAACTGGAATGGTCCGTTGTAGAGATGGGTATTTCGACTTTTTTAGAGTACCGGCTTTTTCAGCTTGGTTCACTAAAAAGAGCCAGCTCTTTTGGCTCCTCAATAGTTCCTCAGGTTGTTTTTGTTGTTTAATCCACATATTACCATTTATTATGTAATGTTATTAATGACTTAAAAGGGGGGGGGTAAATACTTGAATGTTAACGCTGAAAAACAACGGAAACCTAAATTAAAATATTTATAAATATGTAAAAAAAACGATCAAATACAAAACAATTCTAACCTTTTTCATCCTCTAAAAAATAAAGTCAACAGCGCAGAATCTCGGAAAAAATGTATTTTGACCAATCACAAGACAAAAATGCCGTTTCGAGGGGAACTAGCTCTCGATTGGTGGGTAGCACACTCCCACTTTCAGGAGACGGCTCACAGAGCTGTTTTGTTCACAAACGACCCGAGTCTGTTGCCACATACACCGAATCAAAATATGTTATGCATGATTCTTACATAAGTAGAAAAAAACATTCATTGAAAATAGTCTTATAAAAAAGATATATTTTAATATTTCTGTCCTTTTGCAAGATCTTTAATATTTGGACTTGTATTTTGTTTTATTGTCATAGTTATTACAATTATTATTATGCCTCATTGTCTGTTCTTGTTTTTTTTTTTTTTGTGATATGCGAAAAAAAAATTCAACACAAACACAGTCATCTGATATCCATCCGTTTTCTGCACCGCTTATCCTCACTGGGGTCGCAGGGGTCCTGGAGCCCATCCCAGGCATCTTCGGGCAGGGGACACCTTGAACTTGTTGCCAACCACTCACAGGCCACATAGAAATAGACCATTTGCACAGTGCCCAGAGAAAACCCATGCAGGCACGGGGAATACATGCGGTGGTCAGAATAGATGTTTGGTTTTAAGTCAGGTAGACATAATGTAAAGAAAAATGACCAAATATGTACTTTATCAGGGGGTGAGCAAACATTTTGAGTCCCGGGTTGCATGGGGTTAAATGTCAAGACCAGAACGGAGACAGGACCCACTTACGGTACGTTTCTCACAAGTTTTATTGGAAGAAAGAGAAAGGGTTGCGGCCAAGATCTGGTGATTGCTGGACGCGGGAAGCAGGTCGCTCTGAAACTCGGATTGTGCTCCGAACCCGGAAGTGGATCTTCCGTGGCGAGCCATGGCAGTGTCGGGGACAGAAAAACGGGCAAGTAGCCGGGACAGGAGAGCAAAAACGTGGCTAAACTACAAAATGTATTCAGCTGTTTGAATGTTGGCCTTGAGAGCATGAAAAATATTTTCATGAGGGGCAGGCACTCAAAAGAACCCTTGGCACAATAGTGGCACCAAAACAACATTTTATGTTATTTTTTATTATGAGAACTTTTTTTACAACATTATATACTGTATATATATATGGTCTGGGTTATAGTACCCAATTTGGCCGCCAAAGAGCGGTGGAGACAACAAAAAAAGCAGATTTCTACCGATTTTGTTGGTATTAATTGGGGGTTCCCTGATACAAGTCCCAGCTAAGAGACTCGTAAAGGCCAAAAGTACTGTGTAAATGATCATGAAAATCGGTTCAGCCGTTTCGGAGCCAATACAAACGCACACACACAAACAAGTCAAGTCAAGTCATGTTTATTAGTATAGCCCTTAATCACAGAGAGTTTCTAAGGGCTGCACAGACCACAGATTATTGCAAAAGCACAAACTATTATTACACCATCCCCTGATCTAAAACCTACATGAGGGCAAGGAAAAACTCAAAAACCTGAACATGAGGAAAATGAAGAAACCTTGAGAAGGGACTGCACATGAGGTAATTCCCCCTTCCAGGATGACCAGGCTGCAATGGATGTTGCAATAATAAATAATACACAGATATTGTCAACATAAAATATAGGTCATTCATAAGATATAGAATAGAAGTGTGTTTTAAGCCTAGATTTAGACAGTTCCACAGAGGTTGCAGATCGAATCTCAGGGGGATCTGCATTCCACAGCACCGAGGCCCGAATGGACACAAATCTGGATTCATAAAGTAGTTTCAATGTCAAGAACCGGAACAGTAGAAGGACCCAGATGCGTTACGTTTCCCACACAAGCTTTATTATACGGGAAATGGCGCGGTCTTGCACTTTAACCCAAAACTTTAGTGATTCGACGATCGTTGGGGGGAAGACATAAGGCATCAGTCTGACGTGGAATGACAAGAAGCCAGAGGCGGATGAGATCGATACCAATTGCATGAGCAGATATCGGACAGATGAGGTCGATACCAAGACAAAATAGACGGGAACGATACCGGACTGGAAACACAGGCAGGAAACTGGACAGAGTCAAAACCCACATCTTGCGGGTGCAGAGGTTCGTTGACGGACTGACAAAGGGTGAGTGAGAGCACTGAGCTTAAATAGGAGGGAAGCCAATCAGTCAACGAGCCGCAGCTTTTGCCAAACGGGCGGGGCCCATTGGGCGCCATGGACAACTGTGACATTCAATTTCGATAGATTAAATAGTAGATTTTTTCCATTTTTATTTGGCGAGCCGGATAAAAAGACCTGGCGGGACGCATTTGGCCCTCAGGCTGTCGTTTTCCCACACCTGCACTATATGGATATTATCTGAACAAATGAAGAGAAACTCATAATGACAGCCTGCCAGAGGTACCCATGAGGGAGATGGATGGCTTTCAGCTCACTTAAACGGCAGTTCATCATTCATGTCATAGATATACATACACACACACAAACACACACACACACAAAATCCTTACCGTGCATATTCACACCGAATCTTTCTCAACATCATGTACTCTAACAATCCGCGGTTATCAACCTTACTTACGTGATGACACAGGAAGTACACACATAAAATGCAATTTTGCAGAACCTCATTAGTACTGTATATGACAGCCCGCTGACAACTTATCCATTTTATACCTATTTACTGTTCATTTACTGTCATTCTAAGGATTAAATCTGCAATTACTATCGGGTTTTTTGTGTTAAATACAAATATAGCCTACTCCTTACCCACATCATTTACAGTAGATTACGATTCAGTGCTAGCACTGACGCTAATGCCAAAACAATGAAACCAGTGTACGGGCTCAACCACCCATAAAACCACTTACATTGGACCATTCGTGTCACTGTATCATGGAGTGCAGCTGAAAATGAGGGGTGCAAAGAACAAGGAAAAATACAAACTACAGAGACGCAAAGTGACAAAACCACATCATTTTTTAATCAGTATTTTTCACAGGCTTTAACAAGGTTTTTGGTTTATGGGTGAACGCTTAGACAAAAGGGGTTGTACAATTATGTCAGCTCCCTCTAAGTCAGCCACATGGTATGTTAAATAAAAGTGTTTTGACCTATGAGTATTTAAAAATATACATATTTGTCAGTAAATGTATTTTTGCTTATTGTTCAAATAAATACTTTTTTATTTCAATCCATATTTTTTTTCCCCCTCCGGGGAAACTATATAATAAAAGATGTCACTTCGAAATAAAAAAAATATCGTATCAACTCCTTAACTGCAGAGTTTACAGCAGATTAAATGTTTAATGTGAGAACTGAGGCGGCACGGCCATAGGGTGGTTAGCGTGCAGCACCACGGTGCAGAGGTTCACGGTTCGAGTCCAGCTACTGCAGCCTCCCCGTGTGGAGTTTGCATGTTCTCCCCGTGCGTGGGTGGGTTTCCTCCCACATTCCAAAAACATCCACGCCAGCCGGGTTAATTGGCCGGTCCAAATTGTCCCTAAGTGTAAATGAGGGAGCAAGTGAGTTGTCTGTCTCTGCGTGCCCTGCGATTGGCTGGCAACCAGTTCAGGGTGTCCCCTGCTCACTGCCCGGAGACAGCCGGGATGGGCTCCAGCACCCCCACGACCCTACTGAGGATAAGCGGTGCAGATAATAGATTTTAGTACTGAAGCTAATGCAAAAACAACATGAACATAGTGTCCAGGTTCGAACACATAAGGAAACAATTATCCATCTGTGCAGTGTAGTTTCAACATCAGCAGTTACGGCATAGAATAGAATTTAAAAAAAGAATAAAGTTGTCTTTATTGACATTGACATAAACGTTGTAAAACACTGTATTAAGGAGATTAGACATGTAAAAAAGACTTTCAAGGGAAAAAAGACAAGAGACGGTATATGGCGTCGGTATGATATTGATCAGTTTTGAGGTTCAGTAGACTCTCAAAATAAAGAGAGAAGGAATGGATTTTGAACTTGCGTGGAGAACAGGAGTGGACTGTACGAAACCCTCAGATAAGAAATTTCAACCTGATATAAAAGTGGTGGAAATGAAACAGCAAAATAATTGGTCAATAGTGACTGTGTTGCCCTTACAGAAACTGTTTGTATTTAATAAATTACTGTGTTTAAAATTTAATTCAAGGGTAAACATGGATGTAAGTTCTTTAAGAAGTGTTATACATAAATATGTTGTGTTGTTTCCTGGTTTCACGTGTCACTTCCAGTTCTGCCAGCTTAACAGAAACAGACTAAGACAATGGCTGAACTTATTGGGACATGATCTAAAAGAATTGTATTGTACTTTTGTAGTTTTCACTATCTAGAAAAGGGTATTAAAGCTTCTTTGGTCCTTTTGGTCACAGTCATTCTTTGGTCGTTTAGCTGAGTTTCATATCTATGGCACAACAGTGACAATGATGTCCAAAGGGCATAATAGTCAAAACAAATAAACCACAGTAAAAAAAAAAAAAAATACCAGTAAAAACAATGAACAGTGAGCCAAAACAACGATCAACTGTGCATTATGATAATCAAAATAATGAACCACCCTAGCATCTTCAGCAAACTTATTTTCAGGTGCCTGATACTAAAAACAGACTAAATGATTTACTTATCAGATATGTTTGAAAGGTGAGATGGCACAACATTCATTTGGACAGGTAACTTAAAATTAGTTTTACCTGGTTATATCAGTATCAGAAATTATTTTCCCCCCATTTTATTAACACTCCACTTATTGAAACATAAATATTTTGTTTGTTTGTTGTACATGATTCAATTGTTTGTTTGTTCGTACATGATTCAGATTGAATTGTTTCTTGTACATGATTCAATTGTTTGTTTGTTTGTACATGATTCAAATTGAATCGTTTCTCCGGCGCCGTCACGAATGGCAGCCACTCCAGCAGCTCCCGTGTTATTTTCGATTGTTCTCAGTTATTTTCGATTGTTCTCAGCTTAGGGATGCTGCTGGAAAAGTGAATTTCCCTTCGGGGATGAATAAAGTATCTATCTATCTATCTATCTATCTATCTATCTATGTTTAATTATTTGAAAAAAATGTCCGTGATTTAACAACACCGGCCAATCAGAAGCAGGTTTTAATGGCACCAACCAATAAGGGCGGGGCAAAGTTTGCAACACATGTGTGCACGACTTTGATAGGCTGATGTAAGCTGCCAGTCAGTCAAAGAGCCCTTGCACAAATGGCCAAAATTAAAAATCAATTCAATAATTAAATCGGACTCTGAAGAAAGTCAGAAAAAGCAAAGAAAGGCTGATTACGAGCTAGCTAGCCAGCCTCTATCTTAATCGTTTTCTATCACTGAAAGGAGTAGCCCTCCAATTTCATTGTATTTTTCATAAAATGACAACAAATACTTTTTATTCAACTGCTAGTCTGCGTTTATTTATAATTGTTTTGTAACAGTCACATACCCTCAGTCTCTAAAGACTTCATCTAGAGGTAAGTTTACATGTCACTATGTTTAAGTTCTCCCCCAAAACAAAACAATCACAGAAATGCACTATTCTTGTAAAATCCAAAATCGCATCGATATTCCCATACAGGTCTGAAAAAGCGCAATTGTTGTTTTTTTTCCAAAAATCGTGCAATCCTAATTCAGACCAAGATGCGAGGAGTCAATTCACCTATGGTGCAAATGACAAATGATGCCTCAATTCCACTGAGATGGACTAACATCAGTTTGATAAATGTGTTAATAAATGTGACATAATTATTACTTATTCTCACTTATCCAGCAGTCAGCCCATCACAAACTCCTTAGCAAAGACAGGAGTTAATGTCTCTCACATGCAGCCGACAGCTCTTTCAAATCCTTAATTCTCCCTCATTGTGCAGTCATGGGATACGAGTATAAGGCAAAAAGAGGCTCAGTAAAGAGCACTTTTACCAAAAAAAAAGAAAAAGAAAATAATGTATTTTCCTTGGCTCTGTGTACCTGGGTAATAGAGGCAGTAATAGATTTTGTTTTGGCTCAAGGAATCCGCCCAATTGCTGCTGCTGTCCTTCTCTGACATGCAGCTCTATTCAACAGCAGGTGCTCATGTTGTTGTTCACAAGTAGCGCCATTTAGAAAATTCAGAAAAAAAAGCCACCTAATCAACTGCGAGCCGTTTCTTTTGATATGAAAGTGGAATAAGAAAGCTTGATGTGGTTGAGAAAATGGTTGTATCGCTTTTTTTTGGCCACTCTCTAACACGGAGGATGACCTCTTGAAGCTTATGTTCCAAAAGTGGGTTAAACTTTACTTTATTTATCATTATAGAACATATTATTTTATGAAATGTTTATTTTTTTAGTACAAAATAATACAGGTTACTTATACAAGCCTTAAACATACTTATATAAACCTTAAACATACATTCCATACAAAATATATCACTGAAGCAACTTACGAACAAATTCAACTTACTAACGATCGTAGTAGGGCAGCGTCTGTATATACATATACAGTATATAAAGCGCAGATAGATGACAGTAAAGAGAAAGAGAGAGGTGAGGTATGTGCATTACACTAACGTCTATATCTGCTGGCAGATAGTACAGATTGCATGTTTGTCACATAGTGTTCCAGGTGAAATAACAGTTTTTTTTTGTATTCTATTTCTCTTTCAAGGTAACATTTTCTTGAATTGGCGTGAGCTTGCAGTTTCATGTGGTCACTTACGTTTGTGTGTACTGTGCTAGATTTGCGTTCAAGGACATTTAGTGAATTTTATTGATGATCTTCTTTCAATATATTTTGCAATTAATTGTTGTTCTAAATCAACTGTACAGTCGCTGTATTAATGAGCTCTAAATGTGACCTAAAGCAGAGCATATAATAATAATAATAATAATAATAATTTCCTTGTATTGTCATTCTGTGTAACAATGTACACAGAACGAAATGTCGATTGCACCTGACCCGTTGTAGCGAGCCGATGCAGCCGCAGCCAACAGAGGGCGCCGCCGACCACTTTTTAAGTCTTAGGAATGACTCGGCCGGGGCGCGAACCACCGACCTCCCAGTCTCAAAGTGGGCGCCTTACCATCTAGGCTATCTCACACATTCTTTATGGCCAAATTCAAGCACTTTTTAAGGGCTTTCTAAGCCACTTTTTCAATTTCTCCTGTACAAAATAAATTTTAAATCATGTATTCTGCAGAGTTACAAATATATCCAGGATTTACATATGTGATTTTTCATTTTGCATGAGCATTTATAAAGTCATATTTTTAGATCTTGAGTAAATAGCAAACATACGAATATACATACATATATACATATATACATACATTTCAAAAACATATGTACATGAATATAAATATAAATACATATATATATATATATATATATATGTATATATATTATTTTATTTATTTATTTTATTTTTTTGCAGGAAGTTCTTCCCATTACAATTTGCCACTGGGAAATGCTATCTTAATTTTTAAATGTCCATATTTGATACATAATCCTTCACTAATATACATTTTATAGTGCCCTATTTAGGTGTGGCATGCTCCTGTTGTCTTGGGCGCTACCCGTAGGGGGCGATACCACTTCTTATGACAATGCCGTACAAACTAATGCCAGCTGTCGTTAATCATGAGGGAAGAAGAAACAAAATGGCAAAGAGAAGCCACCAGAGAGTAGTGTCAGCATAGTTTTTGGTAGACTTGTTGAGAAACATATCAACAATTTTAAGCATTTACAAGCACTTTACTCGTTTGAACTCTCATGTTATGTCATGTTATGTTACGATACGATATGATACATTAAGTTTTGTTGTTATGTCATGTTATGCTATTTTATATCATGTTGCGTTACGTTACAATACACCCACTGCCCGAAGATAGCTGGGATGTGCTCCAGCACCCCCGCGACCTTACTGAGGATAAGCAGTGCTGGTAATGGATGGATGGATGGATATCATATAACATCATATTATATCATATCATATCATATCATATCATATCATATATGTTATGTTATGTTATATTGTATTACATTATATTATATTATATCATATTAAAAAATATTATATTATATTATATAATAGTATATTATATTATATTATAATAAATTACATTATATTATATTATAATACATTACATTATAGTATAGTATAGTATAGTATAGTATAGTATAGTATAGTATAGTATAGTATAGTATAGTATAGTATAGTATATTATCTGCTATGTGCTTGATAAATTATACCCTGTGGATCAAATGTGGGCACTTTTTTGTCGGATTACAAGCAACTATCTGACTTTGGTTTCCTCAAATTATTTTTCAAGGCTACATTGATCATTTATCTTTAACAATTTTTAGTAATCATATTTACATAGGTTTATTTCTTATTTTATTAGCATACTTAATCCAAAAGTAATTCAAATTAATCAAGCTACGTTACTGCAATATTATGGATTACTCTACTGATTACATTTTTCAACAAATTATAGGTAACCGTTTCGGATTACAGTTTCAAAGTGACTCTCCCAATTTTGGTTATTGTGTGTGTGATTGAAAAAAAGTAAAATAAAAGTAAAATGAAATCTTGTGTACCTGCAGTATTTGTGAGTACCAAGAGTGAGGAGTTTAGTAAAGGAACAGGTGTTTGGATTTTTTTAGCTCAACTTTGGGATGTAGGATGAAATGAACAGGATTGGGGGCTTGGGATGAATTTCTATGACTTGATCTTGAAAGTTTTTTGTGTTTTTTTTTTCAATTCATTAATTTATTTTTTACACATTAAGAGCAGCAATGCCGCTCTTTCTTGGCCTCAGCATATGACACAGGAAAAAGTGTAGATATCCCATCAGCTCCACAACCCTGTTTTATCGGGAACATGCTTTTTATTTGTTATTGCTTTTCTCTGACATAATCCCCCACTACCACCCCGCCGCCACATCACCCTTGCTCCTTGCCACCTTTTCTATCTACTCTGGCAAGGTCTCCTTGTCATTCCATCTTGTTTTCATTCTGTTTCTTTGTTCATTCTGCACTTTTTGTCTCAATGGAAAATAAATCGCCTTTTATGGGACATATTTCTTCTTGTGGCTCTATCTTATTTCTCGGTCTTGCTTTTGCTCTCTTGTTCACTCAACAGGAGCTTTGACATTACCCTCATGGCCAAGGGGGCTTAGTGGTTGAAGAGTGAGAGAGGTTAGTAGGAAAAAAGAATATTGTTTCTTAAATGTCTACAACAAGCCAAAATGATGGTAACGCTGCATTTCAGGTGTTTATTACTGTATATCAATAAATGACCGCAAATGAGTTGCAATCATTTGTGGTTTAGCAATATATTAGATCAATATTATTTGTCTAATTACCTTTTTCATTCACACTTCGGATTCTCACACATAAAGTTTAGCAAATGTCTAAAACTCTCTTAACAATACCTATCTCAGTTCAAAGAGCCTTTAAATATGTCCCTATCTGCTTTTATCTTTTAGAAATGCCGTTCTGGGACGTGCAACACATCAGGTGAAAGGAAAGGGGTCAGTTAGAGTAGCAAGTAAATGGTAAAAGTAAGGGAATGCTTGTTTCAAATACAGTACATACCTAAAACCAAAGAAGAAAAATAAAGAGTTTATTGCAGCTCGCCTAAGAAAACAACGTAGTTGATTAATGAGCTGACTGAGGCTGCCTTCATGACTTTAAACTGGGAAATGGCGGCAGCGGGTAACAAAGTTTCCAATTCCAGGCAAATTGTGTTCCATCAAAATTGTATTCCATCAAAATCAATTGTTTTAACTGATATCAGAATTAAAGTATTTCTCAATTCTTAATGTACATGTTTTTCTTAAATATTAAATCATGGTTCGGTCACAATTGGGTGGTAGTTTTGCATAGTATTTGTTATCACTATTATCATCATACTCATTCTTATAAATGTTTCATTCTATATGATTTTTATTTATATCATTATTGGTTTGAGAGTGTTTTCTGCCTGACACTAGTGATCTATTTTAGAAAACTACGTTTTTAGAACATAGAAATTTAAATGAAAACAACGGCTTCCATCCGATTAGTTGATTCATCTGCAAAACATTGAACAAATTATTAACTTATGCGTATTTTGCTGACTATAAGTCGCTCTGGAGTAAAAGTCGCACCAACCAAAAAAATGCATAGTTAAGAATGAAAAAAACATGTATAAGTCGCACTTGGAGTAAACATTTGCATTTTGGGGGAATGTTTTTTAATGAAATCCAGAACCAAAAAAGAGTTAGTCAGGTTTACATTTTATACATTATTGGAAAAAAGACTCCAATTTAAATTAGATCAATTTGAGAAAAGATGGAAGCCTATTACACAATTTGCGCTTCAAGTCTAAACACCTCACCCATCCATCCATCCATTATCTGCACCGCTTATTCTCAGTAGGGTCGTGGGGGTGCTGGAGCCCATCCCAGCTATCTTCGGGCAGTGGGCAGGGGACACCCTGAACTAGTTGCCAGCCAGTCAGTCGCATGGCACACAGAGAGTGACAACTCACTTGCTCATTCACACCAATTAACCTGACATGCATGTTTTTGGAATGTGGGAGGAAACGGGAGTGCCCGGAAGAAACCCACGCAAGCACGGGGAGAACATGCAAACCCCACACAGAAGGTTTGATCTCATGACCTCAGAACTGTGCCGCATACGTGCTAACCACTGTGCTGCCATGCTGCCCTAAACACCTCACCTTTTAATTTTATTTTTTATCATCATTTTGTGGTGGGGGACTCATATCTCGGTTGAATTGTGTGTGAGAAAAAGTTGTAAAAAAAAACTTATTCAGGTAAGTCTAGCATAAAGAACGTGCTTACTAAACTATCGGTTACAGTCTGTATCACTAAACCAAAATTAATCGTCATCCTCTGTGTCACAGTAGACGATGTGGAGCTCCCACCTTCCGCTACTATGTCGCCTACATCCAACTCATTGTCACCTGCACTTTTCGCCAGTGCATTAAAAGTTTCTCGCTAACTCCAATCTTTCTCTCTGCTGCTTTTTTTCCATTTTCGGCTGCATATTTGACAATATGCACTTTGTATAAAAATCCTTTTTGAGCAAGTTGTACATTTTTACCTTGGCGAAATGACGCCTTATCTTCTGAACATTTGTGTACTGGTCGGTAAGAAAAGGTGCTGTCACTTTGCCAAAGTCAATCTTTTCAACTTCCTCAAAAGTGATTTCTATACAAGGTGCAAATGTTCTGTGCTTTACTGTTCTATTACATTTCCCAAAAATGAGATACCAAGTCATTTTAGTGACGTTCGTGAAGTGATGTATGCTAAGGGGAGCATTTCATGTAAGGGGGACATTTTTCAACACAACATGTCAAGGTTGAAATTATAAACACGGGGCTAGAGCGCCCCCTCGCAGTTTAGTGTGAAAATAACACGTGAAATGATATTCCAGTCATAAAAATGTTAAACACAATTATATAACAAGGCGTAAATATTTTCACAAATATGTCACACGGGAGTATAAGTTGAACCCCTGGCCAAACTATGAAAAAACAGTGAATTTTAACCCCGGAAAATTCAGTAGAATAAATTATGAGGCAAGGGAAATGCTGGCCTTTTAATTTAAAAGCACTTAGACCAATTACAGCCAATTTTTTGGGGGGGGTGATCAAAGAATGCCCTCTAACCAGTTGATACCACTTCAGTTTTTAATATTGAACATCTGCAAAGGAGATTGCATTGGATGCCAGTTCGTTATTCTGACTTATTATACTTATACTGTTTTTCCGTTATTTTGACTACTATGAACTGTTTACATCATTGTCAATATCTACCAATAATGCTTCTGTTGATTTTATTTCCACACCCTAAACGGTGGATCTGCTTTTTGTAACCAAGGAGATTTAATAAAAAGAAAGGGCCCTGAGAAGGGTTATTTGAACAGATTTTGGAATTAGGCATAGAGTGTCTTTTTTGTACAGTACTCTCCTCTTCTCCTTTCAAGTTCAAAATGCATTGATCTTTTCTCCCCTTATTTTGAGTTTAACTATTGACTTACCTGGTAACCACCAGGAGGCCAGAGCTTTAAACGGGTGAGGATCATTTCAAGCATGTTTTACATTTTGCATTCGATCCCACATTTATCAATAAGAGACATATAAATGTATACTCTTTTTTAGGGTTTTTTTTTTCAAGGAGACCACACACAGATGTTTCAATGAAAGAATGAATGAAATATTTCCATACAACAATTTCAATTAAGAATCCGTTTTTAAATGCGAAAGATTTCGCGTTATAAATTAATTATACATACATCTAATGCCCAGCCTTCGGATACTAACTCGTTTATTTTAACTGGGAGCTGGGACTAATTACCACATCTTGGAATATAAGAAACGCTCAAACCAAAATAAAACAAAATTGATTTTGTGTTGTAAAGGCTTGCAACACCTACTATCTTTGCAATGTGTTTGCAAGCAAAAGTGAACACAAGTAAATAAGTAAATAAAAATAACTCCTTTGTCAGAGCAAAAAGTGCAAAAACTTTGCCACTTTTGCACATGTGCAACGATGCAAATAAACACGTAAAAATAGAGCCGCAGTGTATGATCCATACCTGTTGGCAAGGAGTGTCTTGCTTCTTTTAGCCCTGCGAGCAGACTTATATCCTCATAGTGTCCACGAGAGAAGGGCTCTCATCCCTTTCCCCGGTGTAATTTTCACGTCTTAAGAGCGCTCGCCTGACGTGGAAAGTTGCACCATAAACATCCGCCTCCACAGCGGGGCTGTTGTAAAACACGACCGAGGCACCAGACTGCTTTTCCTGGATGCTCTCCTGGTTGGAGGACGAAAAGGGTTTGCTGAAAGTTCCAAGCCTGCTTGTATTTCTTTGGCACGGGGATGGCGGAAAGAAAAACTTAGTTGCGGATCCCGGCGGCAAACGCAGCACAAAAATCCGACTCAAAGCCGCTCATCGGGCTTTGCAGCGTCCGCAATCCTTTTTTATCCGGTGCAGCGCGAACGAAGAGAGCGTGTCGTGCTGGGACAGATGTGCGCGGCTGAGCGAAAAAGAGGCGGGCGAGGATTTTTGCTGTACTCCTGCGAGAAAGAATCGCCGTGCGTGACTGCACTCGGGTCTATGAAGTGGAGCAGCGGCCTCTAGCGGTTAAATCAGGAAACAGCTGAACCGAAATGAAAGGTTGAGTGCAAAGTTTGTGTCCTTAAAAAAATAAATTGGAATTTTTTCTCTACTATGTACGTGTTAGCAATGTCCAACTGAGTCAACCCCCCTGTTGTTTCTTACCTTTAGCAAAGCTGTTTGACACTTTAGGTAGGAGGAAAGAGGGGGGTGGGTGGCGATTTCGAGAGTGACTTTATGTCTGTAACTGCAGTTTTTTGTTAGTGTAGCATGAAAATAGTGAAAGTAAGTAAAGGCCGGTTTCAAGTAAAGACCAATCGCCAACCCAAAATGATGAAAAAGAAGAGTTGAAGGAATGTGTCTAAGAAATGTTGCTACTTGCACGGGCAACATAAGGAGCTTGACAGAGACTGCAATAATGACACAATCCAGATGTCGGCATCAGCGAGTACAAATTCTGTACAGCCAGTATAGGGCACATTATTTAAAAGTAATTAATTACAGCTACTAGTTATGTAATTTAACAAGTAATTGCGTTACCCCCCAGATTACTCACACGCAAAAGTTCATAGTATTTAGATACAAATTACCATATACACTAACATGGAAGCTGACCCCCTAAAACTTGTCAAAAATAGCCACATATTAAAAGTAATGGGAAAAAAAATGAGTACACCAAATCTTGAAAGCTTTGAAGCCTTCATATTTCCAGTCTTGTGCAATTTTGAAGCTTGCAAACTAACAGTTGAGACACTTCAGGTCACTCAAATAAGCTTGCAGTGGATGGAATGCCGTTGTTATTCAAGAAGCGGCACTTTTGGCTCAGTTTACTAAAAAGAGACTGCTTTTTTGGCTCCCAAAAGCCTCTTCAGATTGTTTTTGTTACTTTTATCCATATATTAAAAACACAATGCATACAATTAAAAGACAACAATGAAAAAATAAACCACAGATGAAAAGCGTTAATAAAGGAAGAAAAAAGAAGTAAAAGGCTGGAAGAATCAACAAAATACGAGGATAATGAGAAAAATGCAGGGAAAAGCAGGAACAAATAAAGAAAAAGAGAAATATTGCTAGACAAAAAAAAGAAGACTAAAGCTTGGGGACAAAATAAAAGAGAAAAAGGAAAAAGAAATACGAATACCTGTAAGTTTCTGTTTAACCTTTCTTGTACTCGGGTTGCATGGGAGCGGAGCTTCTCTGCTTTAAAGATGTGTGAAAACTAGGCTAAGAAGCCCACTGTCTCAGGGGTTTTGGAGGCTTTCATGCTGATGTACACTGAAAAGGAAATTCTCCTGTTTATAGACAATGACCTTGTCATCAACAAAGTTGAAGAGACCAGTCCTTTAAATAGGAATATTTTTTTAAATAGCTTACTTAAAATGTGTGTAATGAAGCTACTTTATACAAGTTAAAAAAGTTTAGTGTAAAGCCGAAAAGTATGTTGGGAAGACGAATGCAATTTTTATTTCAAATTATTAATACTGTAGGTAAGCATCATTTCATCTATATCAGAATCTTTATATAACCTTTCTTGGTAAATAGTCAAGTATTTTCTGTTTATTTGTGAACATATAGCTGAATTTTTTTCCAATAAAAATTCCTCATGAGAGCTTGCTGCTGTTTCATTCATTCAAATCCTCCTTCATCGCTCGGGGGGCTGGCTTTGGGTATAAAACTCCTGGGCCTTGGGTGTGTATGTGGCACCTATATTAAAAAGTTTGGACACTGTCAAATATTTATTTCAATCTGAGACACCAAAGGGGCGGCGCGGTGGTTAAGTGGTCAGGATGTCCATAAGACAGTTCTGAGGTCATAGGTTCAAATCCAGCTACCAACCAGTTCAAGGTGTCCCCTGCCCTGCCCACTACCTGAAGTCGGTCGGGATGGGTTCCAGCACCCCCACGACCCTACTGAGAATAAGCAGTGCGGATAATGGATGGATGAAACATCAAGTCTATTCCTTATATATCATAAGGCAGAAATGTTCCCACTGTTTTGTTGTGTTAATCCAATTTGCCGGAAATTAGGGTTTCTTTAAATATATTGGGTGAAAAAATATAACTGCAAAATTGCAAACTGATTATACAAATAGGTTTTTTGTTTTTGTTTTATGAAAAACAGACCACGTCCGTTTTCTTTACTTTCAAACTACAGTGGTACCCAGGTCCTCAACCGCCTCAATGCTTAACCAAATCGGTGTTCGACCCAAAAATGTGCGCAAAAAATGTTTCGATGCTCGGCACGGAATTTGGTGCCCAACCCAAAATAGCAGAGTCAAAATAGCAGAAAATAGTCGAATCGAATGAGATTTGGCGCATAACGAGTGGAGCCGAGTGGAGCCGTGATGCACTCGGCGGTGCGAGTTTGCCTAGCTTTAGTGCCATTTCTATCCAGACCACCAATGAGTGAAGGGGTACGTCATTTTCGAAGTTGTTTTTCTCACCCTGATGCAGCTGTAGAAAACTGTGCAGTGAACATTTTTAATGACAATGTCATGTCGCACTTTAGAAAAATAGTGCAAAATAGAAGGAAGTAGCTGACAATGGACAGGTTAAAAGAGAAGAGGAAGGCTAAGCAGTGACCTTCCCACACCTATTTCTGTATGCTATCACAACACTGTTCAAAAGTATGTAACCGATACAAAACAGTTTATATTTCTTCCTTTTTATGTTTATTATATATTATTCATGTCAGAACCAGGACAAATGGTAGACTCAAACGCGTAACGTTTCCAAGTTTATTGGAATATTGAGGAAACAAAGCCCAGTGATCCGGTGCTCGCTGGACAGGGGAACCAAGCAGCTCACGGGATCGAAGCGTGATCGGAATGCGGAAGTGGGTACTCTGGAGCGGAAGACCGGAGCATCGTTAAGTAGGCAAAACGGGTCGATAGCCGGAGCAGGAGATCAGAGCATGGTCAGTGGTCAAAAACGGGTCGTTAGCCGGAGCGGGGATCAGAGCGTTGTCAAATGGACAAACCGGGTCGACAGCCGGAGATAAACGGGAAATCAGAAACAGACGAGTAGATACAAATGAAGACGAGACCGACGGGAGCCAGAGTCAAAGTGCTTGCCTTGCGTATGCAGAGGTTCGCTGACGGACTGACTAGGAACAACTGGAGTACTGGGTCTAAATAGGAGGGGAATCAATCAGGCAACTGGCACCAAACAAGCGGGCACAGTTGAGTGCAATGAGTAATCATGACAATGTACACAATTATGGTTTTTAATGTTGTTTAGATACATGTTTTCTTAATTTTGTAGGTATTTTTTAATGGGTGGAACGGATTAAAATACTTGCCATTGTTTTCTATGGGAAAAAAAATTCGGGACTCAACCAACAACCATGAACGCATTAGGAACGCATAAATGAGGACCGAGGTACCACTTTATAGTGGTTCCATATTCAAGAGATCAATAAATTAAAAAATACAATATACAGCATAGATTTCCGGTCAATGCGTGCTTGCTCATGCTAAGTGTGCTAATCATGAAATGATGAACGGTTCCACACATTTATGTCTGTTTAATTGATCTATATTTGAAAGGGGGGGAGGGGTTGTGAGGGTCTTTGCCACTCCTACTGCATCCCAGCTAGATAGCTAATCTGTTTCCATGTCACATTACCGATCTCTCCTTTCCACCCACCATAGTAACACTCTTCTCTTTGTTCACCTCTCCGTCTTCGCATGTGCCCATCTCTAATCCTGCCGTGTTATCTTCCTAATAAACACTTTCCATGGTCCTCCCGAGGGATTTGTCTTGCACTCTGTTAACGGGCAGAACACTTGAAAGTCAACATGCGGACCTCAAGATAACGGACCCACATTTGCAGGAGCCTGTTGCCTCTTGGAAATCCTCAGAATTCATCCCTACTCCTTGGGGACGAGTGACATTTACCCACGTGCACCCACAGCCAGTCATTTTGCAAAAACACTCCAGTTGGTGGGCTCCAAGTGACACATGAAGGGATTTAGACCTGCCAAAAACGGACCTTAGTGGGTTTCTGCACATGAAAAGATAGACTGTTTCCCCAGAGAGGAGCTTTGCAGATCACGATGCGTCAACAAAGCTAGGAGAGTGAGGTCATATGATCGTTTTTGTTTGACAAACATCTCCTTCAGTGAAGGAAGTGAACTGAAAATCAGCTCAAAGATACACACTAAAATGCTGCAAAATCCGGTGGGGCCATGAGATAATCCCTGCTAGCATTTGCCACATGGCACACATCCTCGTGATTATCAAAGCTGTTAAAGACCCTGTCTGAAAATTGGGAGATTTGGTTCTGTTTTGTGCATACAGTACCAGCAACCGTTAGGAGATCCAGATAGGGGACTGGATGTTGCAATTTATTTAAAGATATAGAGGTAATCTGTTCCTCAACAGGATATCGCTTACGTTTTGCTCTTTCTTGGTAGAATGTAATTAAGTAAATTCTTTACACAAATGACTTTACTGAGTAACAAGAGTATAAGTATGGATGTAAAAACAGGACTGTATGAGAGTGTTATTGTGCCGACTATGTTGTATGGTGCAGAGACTTGGAGCCTAAACGCAGATTTGAGAAGGAAATTAAATGTTTTTGAAATTAAGTGTTTGAGGAGTATGTTAGGAGTGACAAGATTGGATAGATTGATAAATGAAATTGTGAGAGACAGAACTGGAGTAGTAGTAGGCTTAAGCAAGCACGTGGATTTGAGTGTACTCGGTTGGTTTGGACACATGAAGAGGATGGATGAGGAGCAAATGTTGAAGAGGATCTACCGAGCAGGAGTAATGGGAAGGAGACCACGATTGACATGAATGGATGGTGTTATGAGTACACTACAGGAAATAGGTCTAAATATAGTGGAAGCTAGAGCTCTTGTTGGTGATAGGAATGAGTGGAGAGGTGTTTTGAAAGGATAGTGGGATGTTTGGACGCATTCTGAGGGATGGGCACCTGTATGATGCGGCAGGGGTAAACCAGTGAATGCTGTCGTGCCCGGCTGTTGAACAGAAGAGTGTGTTGTGTCACCCTGACTCGAGAGACATGGCAGCTTTCTTGTGTCCCGTTTCATCTGGAGGGACGAATGCATGACAAAGTTGGGTGTCGAGGTGCTTAACTTGTTTGGACGTTTGTGCATTTGGGTTGGCCATGAGCGAATTATTTTCTGTTTTTTTGTTACTTTTTCATTTTTCTTTTGTTTGTTTTTGTGTATGTGTTCGTCTTGCTGTCGGTCACCCCTCTCGAGGGATATGACCAGGTTAAATGGACAGACAGACAGACAGACCAGACAGGCCAGACGGACGGACGGACAGATAGATAGATAGACTTTACACAAAGGAAGTAAGAACATTTTTTGTTTTTATTTTACTTTACTACCTTTAACAGCAAGTATTTATACTCTTTACTTCACTATCCTTAAAATCGGGATCACAATACATGTCATATTTTTCACGACATTTTCTTTTCATTGTCATTATATTTGTTGTGGTGTGCCATCCTGACAGAGTGTTTACCCGAGAAACAGGAAAGCAGTGGCAGGAAGTAACTAGGGATAATTTGCGACCAGGGCCGATAATCTGTGCTGGTATTCAACACATAGGCCGTATCAGCTTTTTTAATCAATTTGCCAGCCGTTAAGAAATCGAGCAAAAACTGAATCATCCCGTATTCCTTGAAGCAAAGCATGCGTCATTCTATTAGTGAACCTAACACCAGGTTTCTTGTAGAAACCGCCTAGTAACTAGCAATAAATCACAATTCCCATATCGGCCTGTCTACCAATTTGAACACTGTATACCCTTCTCGGATACAGCATTTAGTTCATGTGTTTTTAATGGAAATTTAACAGGTATTATTGATATTGATTACTTTTGGTTCCCTTTTAGATATATTTCTAATTGAGTGTATTTGTACTAAAGCAGATTTTTTTAATTACTTTTCAGTAATTTTGACGTTGCTGTAATAATACTTTTATTCATGTCATGATGACTGATTAGTTTCACCTGTGCCCGCTCGTTTGGCGCCAGCCGGTGCAGGCTTCCTGATTGGTTCCCCGTCCTACATAAGCTCAGTCCTTTCACTCGCCTGTTGTCAGTCCGTCTATAAACATCTGTTTCAACAAGGCAAGCACTTTGACTCTGACTCCCATCGGTCCCATTTCTTGCACCCGTTCCTGATTTCCCCGTTTGTCTCCGGTTACGACCTGTTTTTTGACCCCACCAAGATTTTCCCTGCCGTCCCGGCTTACAACCCGTTTTAGATCCCAACCACATTTTGCTCTCCTGTCCCAGCTATCGACCAGTTTTTTCCGTCCTCGACACCACGATCTCCTGCTCCGAAAGATCCACTTCTGGAATCGGAACACGTTCCGGTTCTGTGAGCAGCTTGCTTCCCGCGTCCAGCGAGCACTGGATAGCGGGCACTGTCTTTCTTCTTTATTTTAATAAACTTGTGAGAAACGTTACGTGATTGGGTCTACCTTTTGTTCTGGTCGTGACAACTCAGGTAAAAAAAAAAACACTTCATCCACCATGGTTGCTTTAAAGAGTAACTTAATTTAAAATATTAGACAGGCATGGCTGGTAAAAGTGCCTTGTTGTTGGAAGTCAGTGCATGCTGTCCTGCAAGGAAGAATTGGAACGTGAGCATTTAAACATGTTTTTTGTCATTATTATTATTTATGGACAGTTCATGGTTGCATCATTATTTTTCTGAGAATTTGACCAAAAATTTGACACAACCACAAAATAAAACAAAAATATAGTATTCCAGAAAACTAACCAAGTAAATCATTTCCATGAAAATGCATTTTGGGTAGGGCAATAGTATGTGCGACTAAAAAGAAACATATCAATTAACAGGTAGGAAAAGGCCACATTAAATGCTGTGTAACAAACCAATCAACACAAAATGAACCAAAATAAGAATACGACCATAAAAATTAAATGGTTACCGGACCAACATCATTAGTGATACTAATCGCTAATTCTGTTGTTATCGACTGCAATACATTTTTTTAAAACAACTACGAATCCCAGGGGTCTAGTTTTCATTTAAAGTTTTAAAATACTGTATATATAAAAATCCCATCATTTTTTGTTTCTGATTATACAAAAACTTTCTATAGTGCAGACGCTGGTATCAGCTAGAATTGCAAGTACTAATACCCTAGAACGAAAAAGACACTAAAACCTGTAGCATACATCAATATCAAATACATAGATCAAAATAACATGAATATGCTCCAAAACCATGCACATATTTTCCCCCCATTATGATTTATTGTACATCATTTTTCTGCACACCCTGTAACACCCCAGACATCATGGGTACATGTCTTTTACAAGGAAGATGTTAAACCTCATGCTGTGTGTGAGGCAAAGTGTGATTGACGGCCGAGCGAGCCTCACAAAAAGACCGCAGGAAATGCAAGTGAAAGCTTTAGCTCCGTAAGAACAGAGGAGCTGCCAACAGAATGGATAACACAACAAGAAATAGCAAGAGTAACAACAACAAAAATGACAGTCTTTCATTTGCCAATGTTGGCAGGACTTCCTGCCAGACCAAAAACGAATGTTTCTTTGTATGTGTGGGGGTGGTGGTCGGGGACAGGGGGTGCCTGGTGGGGTATTCATTTATGTATTTACTGGTGTGTTTGTTTATTGATTGATAGATTTATTATTACATATATAATTACATTTTATATGTGCCCGACTAAAGCTGGCAAGATTCCCGCAATGCTTTTGGGGAAAGAATTGTATTTAATTAACCTTATATCCTTTTTAGAAACCCATCAAGTTGTGTAGTTGGAAAAAAGTTACATGAGATCATTTATCCTGAGCTGTAATTAAGTTGAGAAAAGAATCTGCCTTCGGCAACCAAGGCTTTAAGTCAGATAACAGCGGGGCACAACCCATCATCTCTACTTTCTCATCTCGTCGACTTTTCCCTTTCCCTTTTCCACTCTCAGATGTAAATGTTAAAACAAACTAATTCCTTCAAATTCGAAACGGGCATAAAAGGCCAGCCTCTTTTCGCATTGCTAATTGATGGCCTTGCATCTCTGCGTGAAAGCACAGTGAGCCTTGCCTGGGATTCTCATTAGCGGCAGCAACGCCGCACTTACAGGAGCCATATCACATTTGCATAAAAGACATTTTAGACACACCTTGGCCGGCCTGCTTGGCTACATTTGAACTTTGGGTGTCATATATCCTAATAATGGCTCATTATATCATCCAGCTATACTGTACATTTCAATTTGTGGAACTTTAGATAACATAAAAAGTATCTTTTTTCGCTTTTGTGTGATAATAGGAATCATGTTTTACTCCAGCAATGGAGATGGCAGAAGAGGAAACGCTCACATAACCATTTATTGACTGAGTTACCTGTTGTCCTACTTGGGGGGAAAAAGTGATGATGCTAAGACTTATCAGATGTCCATGTGTGAAGGGAGACAGTTATCCTATACGTGCATGGTGATACGCACACCAGCTGGAAAGCTGCAAGTGCAAGGAGAGAGGCTGGAATAAGACTTGTTGCCATGGCTTTTTAAAACATTCAGTACTAGTAGTGTCACGGTTTCCGACTTGGTGGCAGGCTTTGTGTCCGGGTTTTATGGTTTGTTGGCTGCTTGGTTCCCTTTACCACTGTGGTTGTAGGGGCACCATTTCCTGTGGTGTTTCTTGGGCAAGTACAGCCTGGTGGCGCCCATCCCTCTACAGGCCAACATACTTTTGGGCTGAAAAAAATGGCAAACAAGCTGTAGCGCCGTGGAGATCCTGCTCCAAGGCTTAGATGGTAGCTTGGAAAACCACCTGCCCAAACATAAAACCACTATCCAGAACACCGTGACTAAGCTGAACCAGGTATCATCAACAGGTTTGAAGCCTTTGAATATGAAATGGTCAACAACGCTCAGCTAGACCAGACTGTCCGGTATCGTTAGGGAAAAATGGTATATCTATATATTCAAATTGATCTTTGTTTTTGTGTGTTATTATGTTGAATCAGGTTGTATGATCAGAAATCAATATTTATAAACCAACACGTTTATTTTCCTTTATCTTTCATTGTATATATGTTTCTCATCACTATGTTAAAGTGAATCCAAAAAGGGTTTGATTCTAATGGTAATATTATGTGATTATTTTCTTCATTTAATATTTTGTCTACGTGATGGAGTTTAAGTATACTCATGTGAAAAGTGGCATTTTCTGCACCATTTACTCTCACTAGGGTTATATATGCATTTATTCATTTAAATTATTTTGGAAAGGTGTGCATTTAGAATTCATAGTAACCTTGTATCTTGATGAAAAGAGAGAAAGAAAATCAAATGTCTACAGCACTGTCAAAGTGATGGATTCTAAATAAAGTTCAGAGGTTTCAGTACAGGCAAAGCTGTGAACGATGCTCATACTGAGTCACTAATTAAATGGATTGCCATCAAGCTTCTCTGTTAAGTTTTTGGATGATGTACTGATGTAGGGGAAGCAAGAACTGAAGGCAGATGTGCTCAAAAAAGAGGTACAAAGTTACAAACAAATGTGGGTTCACATATCAATCACAATGTCAAAAAAAAACACAAATAAAAACTGCTAAATCTGAACCACAAACAAAGACCGAAACTGAAAATGGAAAATGCAAGGAGCAAAGTAACAAAGACATGGAGTGATGGAAATTAAAATGACTCTAACATGCTCCAGCGCTTGTTGATGAACAGATGAGAATCAGGTTTTTTTAAAAAGAGTAGGAACTTGATTGATGTAAGATTTCATATTAGTATTGGAATAAGATTTAAAAACTTTCTCTTGACTTATTTTAGCAGCAAAACTGGAAATGTATTAGGGTAGCTATAAAGCTTATCTTTGGTCAGACTTATACATTAAGACCTCATTAGTCTTGCATTTTGTGGTTAAAGGTCCATCTTAGGTCCATGTATACTCCTGCATTGGCTCTTGTTCCGCCTTTCGGGGGCAGTTACAGTATATGTCAGATGCCCGGAAAAAGTAGTACAAGTATAAAGGTGCTTAAACGATGCACCACAGGTCCGGGTCCAAAACGCACAAAACAAATGTGCGACTCCATTACAGGCTGAAACAGGATTCCAAGAGGAAAACATCAACCATAGAAATCTGGGATTTAGTACTGATTCAGAGACAGGAATATCTGTTGCTCCTTCTGCATTTTTAATCCTCCCCCACTCTCAATTCTTGGTTTTCCCTTTCTGTCTGTGTCTTGCTCCCTCTCTCGCTCTAAATCTCATAAAAAGATTTAAGTCTTATCTGGATGTGAACAGATAGAAAAGGCTCTGTTCGAAAGTTTTAGAGAAATGCTTTTGCAGACGCATTTGGAAGATTGATATTTTACTGTACATTGTTTGAGAGTGACAGCAAGAGAAAATGTGAGAGGAAACCGAAGTGTGGAGCCTTCATATATAGGTTTAAAGTTTCCCCATCAGACAGTTATTATATATAACTGTCTGATGTCCTGCATTCATTTAGTCCATCGAAGATAAAACTCTTCAGGGAAGACATGCGCAAAACATAAGCATGGTTGAAAGAATGCTTCATATATCACAGTGGCTGGAGATAAGTACCATACATTTTCAAAGTATCACTCTATCACTGTTTCTTTTGGTTGGGTGATTTTTGTGAAGCTCATCGTATGCTGGTTATTGTTGTTATAGTCCTGAGGGACATGGTATGCTAAAGTCACGTGCCGCCAATAAAACTCACAGTTCGTTATGCCTCTCTATCCATGCAGATGCATGTCAATAAAGACATCAGTGTGCAGAGAAAAGCAGCTCAAATCAATTCAGTCCATTTGCCAGTGGGGCTACACAGAGTTTATTCATCCATTTTGTCCCTCCTTCCCCACCTGCCGCTTGCTTTCTTCACTCCTTCTCCCTGGGATCTCGATTTCCCCAGTGACGACACCCACAGATGAATAAGCATAATCCATGCAGGCCATTGGCAACAGTTTAGAAGCATTTCATGGCAAGCAGCATGGGGGGAGTTTCCGCCCTATCTTTCTTGGCTCCCAGAAGTGTCTTTAACTCAAATGATTTAGACGAAAAAGACACCAGAGGAGTCAAGATGAAAGAGTTTGGGGATAAGAAAAGCCACAGGCCTATGTTTTGTGCTACTGATAGCACTGTTTTGGAAGGGAGAAAATCAGCTCAGAGCATGAGTGGGAGGATGGAAATTATGGTGGCCTTAAACCTGATTTTATGAGGAAATATGAGTCTTTTTATTTGGTTTAGGTCAAGGTAAAAAATCTCCTTAAACGTCCCCGAAGAAGCTAAGAAACACGAAAACGATTCTGTAATTCATAGAGTATTAAATGTTTTAAAAAGCGTCTTCATAAAACTCATTCTAACCTGAAATAAATCATGATTGCGGATGTGTGAACTGTTAACTTGTATATGAGCGCTCTCCTGTGGTAATATATGCAATTACATGTGATGCAACGTTCAAGAGATAGATAGATAGATAGATAGATAGATAGATAGATAGATAGATAGATAGATAGATAGATAGATAGATAGATAGATAGATAGATAGATAGATAGATAGATAGATAGATAGATAGATAGATAGATAGATAGATAGATAGATAGATAGATAGATAGATAGATAGATAGATAGATAGATAGATAGATAGATAGATAGATAGATAGATAGATAGATAGATAGATCCCAAAGCCAAAGCCCTTTTTGACACTGTAGCCTCGCTTACAAGGCAACAGACTACTGCAGATAGTTCGACGCACTCTGCTCATGACTTAATGGTCTTCTTTACTAAGAAGACTCAATGCATACAGGAAGAAATTGTTAAAGAAATTATTAATACCACACATACTAAAGGGCTGAAATCTACAGATGCACGACAGGGTGGCTGTCCTGGGAAATTGTCCGGTTTTAGTGAACTGTCACTTGATGATCTCAAACAGGTGGTGAATGCGGCCAAACCAACAACTTGCCAGTTCGACCCGCTCCCAGGTTCACTTATTAAAAGTCTTTTTGGCGTCCTTGGACCTTCAGTTCTAAATATTATAAACATATCACTCTCCTCAGGTGTAGTTCCAGCAGCTTTTAAGTCCGCCGTTATCAAACCCACACTGAAACGACCCAACCTTGATCCAGAAATCTTAAGTAATTATAGACCTGTGTCAAACCTACCTTTCCTCTCTAAAGTACTTGAAAAAGTAGTGGCACAGCAGCTAAATGTTTTCATATCCGAGAATAACCTTTTTGAATCCATGCAATCAGGATTCAGGGCTAACCACTCTACTGAGACAGCTCTGATCAAGGTAACAAATGATCTCCTACTGGCAATGGATTCTGGCGCTTCATCACTTTTGCTGCTGCTGGATCTTAGTGCTGCTTTTGACACAGTGCACCACAATTTCCTACTAGAACGGTTGGAAAAATGGATTGGTCTCTCAGGAACCATCCTCTCGTGGTTCAGATCCTACCTCTCAGATAGGACGCACTGTGTTAAATATGGTGAAATGACATCTGAGCCCTTTAATGTTACCTGCGGTGTTCCGCAGGGTTCAGTGCTTGGCCCCCTTCTTTTCAGCATTTACATGCTTCCATTAGGTGATATTATTCGCAAGTACAATAACAGCTTCCACTGCTACGCAGACGACACTCAACTATATCTTCCGTTGAAGGAATCTCCCACACTAAACTGTGGAAATTTGGAGGCCTGCCTCATTGAGATAAAAGAGTGGATGTCACTCAATTTCTTGCGTCTTAACTCTGAAAAGACCGAAATGTTAGTCATTGGTCCATCTAAATGCCGTGACTTATTCTCAAAAACTGCTGTTAACATTGACCAATGTCACATCACACAGAGTGACTCAGTTAAAAATTTAGGTGTCATATTTGACCCTGATCTATCCTTTGAAATGCATGTAAAGAAAATTACTAGAACCGCTTTCTTCCATCTTTGTAACATTGCTAAAATCCGTTCAATACTGTCTCAGTCTGATGCGGAAATTATAATTCATGCGTTTGTTACCTCCCGTCTCGATTACTGTAATGCACTACTCTCTGGTCTCCCGAAGTCTAGAATCAAGCTGGTACAAAATGCCGCAGCGAGGCTTTTAACTAGGACAAAAAAGTACGATCACATAACACCGATTTTGGCTAACCTGCATTGGCTCCCAGTTAGCCATAGATGTGACTTCAAGGTTCTCTTAGTATTGTACAAAATCATACATGGACTTGCTCCCTCTTATCTTTCAGATCTGATTTGCGCCTACGTCCCGGTCCGAAGCCTACGATCTGAGAGTGCCGGTCTTCTGGTGATCCCAAGAGCAAAAGTGTTCTGCTGGTTCGAGAGCGTTCTCCATCCGGGCACCGGTGCTGTGGAATGCTCTTCCCCCTGAGATCCGATCTGCAACCTCAGTGGAAATGTTTAAATCTAAACTTAAAACTCACTTCTACTCCATAGCATATGAATAACCTACTCTTCTCGTCGGCTGAAAAATAGTCTGTGTAATATAGTGTAATAATCTGTGAAGCCCTTTGAGACTCTTCGTGATTTAGGGCTATACAAATAAAAATGACTTGACTTGACTAGATAGATAGATCCGCCTGTTGGACAGTATATTATAATGATAAATACTTGGTTTTATTTTCATCAATTGCCACCAACTTTGTGACTTCTCTTGCTTCTCATTGCGTTTACTTTACTTTCTATGGTTTTCGTTGTGGTTGCATGATTGGCATTCATACTGCTCATACTGTGGGTCCTATACATGGTTGGGTGTTTGCTTGAGGACATTTAACTGTAATAGCTACAACATTACGTGAGGCTGAATACGCATCACAAAAGTTATTGTGCAAATTTTGGTTTTGGCTATCTTATTAAACAAATGATAAAATGTATTTGCAGTTGATCTCCTAAAAATCGATTCCAAGAATGATTAATGCAGTGCACATTTTGCGTTGATAACATTTTCAGTCAGAGCTGCAATTCTCCACGTTGCACTCAGTATCCCTTAAAACACCGTCATATACTTGAGTCTACATTCGTGATGCTTTTTGGGAATAAAAAATGTCATTGCTTGGACCCATTCCAATAGTTCAAGTTCACTTTGTTGTCTCTCTTGTAAAACGCCCAATAATGTAAATTAATATAGCTTGTGAAGGGCGGAATAATATAGATAATATCGATTAACTACAAAAAAAATGTGACAAATTTAAAGACAAACATGTTGACCATACGCTAACCGTAAATGGGCGTGGGAATGTAGACACTTAAATCATTTTAGCCAATAGCATGGAGGAGTGTGAATCGTCAAAATGTTGCATTCATTGAAATCCCAATATTTAGTTCGTAAGGGAATAAAACGGTCTCCTCTATCTGAGCTGTATTGTTAGATGCATATTAATACAACCTGAAAACAGATAATTAAATACAATCAATCAGAGCTTGAAAGTAAAACAAACAAAGTACTATCTGCAAAAATAAGATTACATTTAGGGACTTTACAAGGTGTGTTTGAACGCAGCAGTCTGGGGGCGTATGCGTCTTCCTTCCCCGCTGGTTCACCCCTCATATTGTTTGCAACTTCCATCTCCGAGCGAGTGTGGGAAGGAAAGACGGAGTTCATCAATATTTGAAAGTGGGTTTTGGCCAAGGTAAGCTTAACACTTCAACGTTGCGATAATAACGATTGCATAGCGTTACTAACTTCTCGAGGCAAAAGAAAAAAAGTGTTTTCGACGTCAAACTTAAGCCGCCGGTGAGTTTTTAGCTTGCTAGCTACTAGCAACAATAAAATGACTTGTTGCAACATGTCGCTCTCTTCAAAGTTCCCCCTCCTTGCATTCCAAACGTATTTCGAAGTTTCTTAGTCTGAAATGAAGTTGAGATGGCAAGCAAGACCATGTTAACGTTGAAAGCGATGTTTGGGACCTTGAACCGAGCGACCCATCCCTGAAACTAGCACGGTGCGCTTCGTTTGATGACGTCATCTGATTAAGTAGTTTATTTCTGTAGTGTGCGGGGGTTGGCATAAGTGGGCACTCTTGACTTTTAAAAATCACTGGCAGCATTTCATTCATGTTTTATTCTGGGTATCATAGAAAGTTTTGAAATGTTGCTCAAATATTTCTCCGGTTGAGTAAGCCACTTAGCCACCACACCCTTGTTGATCGGACTAGATTCGATGTTGAACGGCTTCCACCCGTTCCTCGGGATGAAGCCAATACTATACATTGTGATTTTCCAAACTCTGCCCATTTGCATACCTGTTAAACTGTACGTTTTTGCCGTACAAAGTACACGTTTAATATGCATTTTAACTCGTGAACGACGTACAAGAAAATCCGTACGGAAAAACGCAAATTGTCAATTATGGGTACCATCCGATATACACTGACTATCACGAAACGGCAAATCAATCAAGTCAAACGAGTTCGCCGCGGTATCCTCTATCTCGGTATCGTTTTTTTTCGTTGCAAACGAAGCGAGCGGTTTGATGCTACTGTGCGTATGCATCTGCCGCCTGGGGATTTCCCGTCATGCATAGTGAAAGGAAGTCAGTCTCTTTTTAGGGAACCGCCTTTATCGGCTCAACTCATTAAAAAGAGCCGGGTCTGAAACGGCTCACTTGCTTTGATGGATTATATTACAAATTATTATTTTGTATGAAGAAGTTAAGAAAAAAAGGAAGTATAGAAGGAGAAAATGAAAAAAGAGGTTTGTGGTTATCCCTTTAATCAGTATATTACCAACAATAATTTAATACCGAAGATTAATTCATAATTTGAATAAGAAAATTCTACTTAATTATATTTGCATGTATTTTTTCCATCTACAGTCAACGTCCAAGCTACTCAATTTCTGAACTTTATTTATAATAAACCTCCTTAATGTCGAGCAACTAGTATCTCACAACAAAATGTTATTTAACAATATATACGATATAATGAAACACATGTGCAATATAACATGTTAAACTACATAAACACATTTAAAAAATTATTTGTATTTTGTAAGGGAAAATACGACAGTTTGTAAGGGCATGGAGCCGTGGAGGTTGACGGGTATGCGTTTGAGTACAATCTTCAGGAAATCCCTCTGCTCAAAGAAAATAAATCCAGCATGTCTTTTCCGACTTTTATTTTCTAAGAGTTCCTTGGAATAAAATGTTATTGTTGAAATCTTTTCAAGTAAAGTCAACTAAGAGCTGCCTTCAAAGGGCATGGTGCAACTTGTAAATGTAACCAAATATTTTTAGATTGTATGTTTTCAAATTGTATATATATATATTTCTTACTTGGTTCTCGCCGATCCTTAAAGTCTTAAAAGGCATTCAATTCCATCACTCTAATATCTGCACCAGAGTAGGGTCACGGGGGTGTTTGGGCCCATCCCACCTCGAACTGGTTGCCAGCCAGTTGCAGGGCACACAAAGACAGACAACTCACTCAGTCATTCACAATTCAGGACGGCCAATTAACCTGACATGCATGGGTTTTGGGAATGTGAAAGGAAACGAGTGCCCGGAGGAAACTCGCGCAAACACGGGGAGAACCCCGCACAGGAAGGCTGGTAGCTGGATTTGATCCCATGACCTCAGAACTGTGCCACAGACGCGCTAACCACTCATCCGCTGTGCCGCCCGACATTGAATGCATTATTGTAAGATAAAGGCATTCATTGGCCTTAAAATGTCTTAAATTCAGATTTTGAAAGTCTTAAAAATGTGAACACATAAGATTTATATTTGTCTTAACTAAAAATATATAGTAACCTCTGTCAATTATCTTTTTCAACAATTAACAGATTTAATTTGTTGGCAACGTTGTGTGACTACAGTAACGGAAGTATCAAAACGGAGATGTGGTTTCAGTTGGGTGCTGAGGTGCTTAACTTGTTTGGGTGTTTGGGCATTTGTGTTGGCCATGGTCCCAAAAAAATGTTTTTAATATTTTTTATTTATTTTTTTTTGCTACTTTTCCCTTTTTTATTTTCTTTGTTTTTGTGTACGTGTTTGTCTTGATGTCGGTCACCCCTCTTGAGGGTTATGACCAGAGTGGATATAGTTAGATAGATCTACCCACAAGACACATAGCAACTTCTGACAGAGATATTTACTTTGGACCATGCCCGGAAAGTGGACATTTAATGATTCTGAGAAAACGTTCTTTTGATTAAATTGTTTTTTGTGGACTTGGTCTTAAATTTGATTTCAAAAGGCATTAAAAAGTCTGGAATTTAACTTGCCTTAAGCTGTAGGAACTGTGTATGTTTTATATATATATATATATATATATATATATATATATATATGATGACCCACTCAAAGCCTGCTGAAAGAGTTGTAAACAGAAGAGGTCCCCCCATCTTCAGTTGTTTGGAGAAATTTTGGCTACTCAAGAGTCTGGTTAAAAAAAAAAAAAAAAATACAACAACGTGCACTTAAAACTATGCAGACAACGCGAGCCAGCCAAAACGGGCAACACTACAAACCAACCTAAGAACGCACACCGGTAGAAAGTATCAATTGTGGCTGTCTTGACTATGAAAGTACAGAGACCCCTCGCTAAATAAAAAAAGATGGATACAAATAAATTGCCAACGGAATGCTTCCTGCACCATTGAGAAACGTTTCAGGCAGCCAAGATTCAAGCTGTTTGGCCAGCACCCCTTGACTTGAGATATCCAGTGCCATTTCATATCATAGTGTCTTTCATCCTGTGTTGTGACGGGGCATCTGCTGTGTGTTCTTCTGCATCCCGCTGAGAAGGATTTGTGTCCCGGGCCTTCGTCATGCTGTGATCAAATTGCAGATTTTCACATTTCGTGGGAGGTTCTGGTCCCCATTAGCCCCCCAAACCAAGGGATTTCTGTACTTTTGAGTACTCCAGAAAATTGAGGCTTACCTTTGCTAGATACAGCCATCACACACCCTGAAATCGTGTTGAAAAGGTGTTGGTAATCGAGTGCTTCTCTTAAATACATTTTAGCGACATGGCTTGAGTTGAACTCTTAATAGGAAAAACGTTTCATAACTGACCTCCATTGCAGCCTGGTCATCCTGGAAAGGGGATTTCCTCATGTGTTATGCCTTCTCAAGGTTTCTTAATTTACATCATGCTGACGTTTTTATTTTTCCTTGCCCGCTTGTAGATTTCAGATCAGGGGATAATGTTATGGTTGTTTTGTGCGGCCTTTACATACTTTTTGTGATTAAGGGCTATATAAATAAATGTGACTTGACAAAGGGGATTTTAGTGTCTCAGTCACTGATAACTTCAAATGGTGCAATCCAAATAATATGCATTCTGGTTGGTTCTATTATGTATTAAATATTTGAACGTAAAGAGTTTGAGTCTTTCACAATGCTCAGGCGACTAATTGGGCTGAGTCTCAGTGGCGCTGTCCCATTTTACGTCCTACTGCCGTTTCTAAATAGCCCAGATGCGGAACAGCCTCTCAGTACTTGTGTTTGCAGTAACATTTTAATTTTAAAATGGATGCAATTTAAAAATTGTTATGGCGTGTGTTGGGACTGTGATTCCATTAAAAGTAATTTTCACTTTCATTTCTTTTTAACTCCTAATGAAACACTTTATCAAGGTTTTGCTATCTGATGTAATCATTGGGTTCAATGAGAATTTTTTTTTTCCCCACAGCATATGGCTATTTATAGCCTGGTGGTTGCCTGCCAGGCTTCAAATGTGCTAGGGGAAACCCTAATCGTTTTCACTGTTGAATAATCCATTGTTTAATTTCTGATATGAATTACAAAACGAAAGGTATAACTCTTTTGTGCCTTTCCAAATTGACCGTGTGTTGACTACCAGTATCCCTGTGGTCATGAAATGTATTTCACAAATTCTGGAGAAATAATCGCAGTGATGTCAGCTATAGTGAGTGGTATGCAATCAGCTTTAGACTTGCGACTACTTGCCACTTTTTGAACCAGGAGAAGTGTAGAAAGTGGAGTGTTGTTTACAAGTTGAGAGTGAGGGCTGTGTTCAAGTGGGTTATACATTCCTCTCGGTCTCAGCTTGACATCTCACATTTTGATGCAGCTTCATAGCGCTGCTACGTGTGTGAGCAGCCAGTGACCCATTATTAAGCACAAAGGAATGCAAGTCCGATGCTTTCATCTCGCCACTATAAACGGAGATAAGTTTTTTTTTTCCATTGTAAAATGTAAGGGTTTTCGGGGAATGTGGCATGTTTCCTACCCAATTGTTACTAATGGCTGTCAAGTTTTTCAATTTAATTGACAAAAAGAATTGGGAGTGTACACTTCTGTGTTTCCTACATAGTCATGTAGTTAATTGGAATCACAAACTCCATAATGCGATTTTGAGGGGGACCTATAAAAGAACTCCAAAGTTTGGGTGCACCATAACACCAGGTTTTATAGTATTTTATAAAACTGCAACACTGCCCATATTTTCATCCATGTATCGCATTGTCATGTGTGGGAATTTAGCATCAAACCCAGCCCTTAAAAAGTAGTCCATCCTGTTTAATCAGTTTATTTCCAGCGCAATGTAAGCAAAACAGCAGTTTAACCCCAAAACGTATATCTAATCACTAAAATAGAGGAAAACTGTCATTACTATGTTTTGTTTGCTGCCAATTGTTAACTATGAAATTAATTATGAAATTAACAATCATGAATGTGCTTATATCTATCTGCTTGTAATCAGTACAGGAACTTTGCACTTTTGTACTTGTAGCTTGTGTCACTCGTTAGTTAAACATTATGTAAAATGACATGATCAATATGACTCATCTCTTGTGGTTAGTCAGCACTGTTTCACTTATGTTGCTTCAGTAATTTATTTTCCCGTGGTTGCTACACCTGAACAACCAATTGTTTTTTCATTTTGTATTTAGGCCGTTCAATTTTCGAATAGTTTTTTTGTTTGTTTTGTTTTCTTAGTTATGAATCAACCTATTACATGTTCGTCCTGTGCAGCCATTTTTAATGGTTTTTCTCTTTACACATGAGTTTGAGAATAGCTGATGTGCTTTTGCTCCTTTAAGGACACAACCCAGGAAGAGGGTGCCGGATACGCCTCTCCTACTGGCTAGTTTTGGACTTCTTTTTTCCGTTGTCTGTTTGAAGCTCAGTTAAGCAAATTGTGTGGCGTTTGCAGATGGCAGCCATCAGGAAGAAGCTGGTCATCGTCGGCGACGGCGCTTGCGGCAAGACCTGTCTGCTCATCGTCTTCAGCAAGGACCAGTTCCCGGAGGTTTACGTGCCCACCGTGTTTGAGAACTACATTGCCGACATCGAAGTCGATTGCAAACAGGTACGTGTAGCGTAGAACTAGACTTGCAGCTGAGGTCAAGTCAATAACAGGAAATGGAGCAGTGCCACCTTCCTGTGCAGGCATGGAAAACCCCAACCCCCGCCTTTTGTGCAAAATGAGTAATGTCCTGTTTCCCGCTCCCGCTTCCTGCTCCTCAAGATCAGTTTGAATGTAATTGAAGGTGCTCGTTTCGTCGAAGCGCCTCACTTTTGAAATGGGTGCGGGGGATGAAATTGACAAGTTACTAACTAGCTACAAATAATGGAGCACACAGGACAAACCTAGTTTCCAAATGAGTTGAAACAAGGTAAACATAATAATTGTGGCAAGTTGAAAAAGATCAGAGAAACATACTTACTGGTAATTTCAGACTACAGAGCACACCCGATTAAAAGTTGCATGCTCAAATTCAGGAACTATACTCAATTTTGTCTTTTTACAAGCTGGACCAGATATTAAGCCGCAGGTTTGACCAGCCATTAACACGAAATACCATATTTATTCAGGTATAATGCCATTTTTTTCTGACCTAAAAAAAACCTCAAGTTTTATAGTATAACGGCATTTGCGCAATGATATTCATTCGAAAATATTGCTGACCATAATTGCAAAACATTGAATGCTACCAATGCAATAACAACGTCCTAATCACTTGCTTGGACGTTTTTATAACAAATACAGTAAATCTTGACAGCAGATGCAAGGCAGCCATTCCACCCCTTCCAAAAACGTGAGTTATTTGAACTGTGTTGGAATGCGTATGTTCAGTTCTGTCTGTGGTAGCAAAAATGCATGACCCAAAGAGTGGACGGCAAAAAGTGGACGAAACAAGGGCATACGTAATGCGATACCCCAATAGAAAATTGACAAAAGGATAATCTTTGAAAAGAAAAAGGGGAAAGGTCTCTCGAGTCCGCAGCCAACATAAAAAGGGGAAAAGAAGAATGGAGAAGTCGTTGTTGTGATGGACTTATTTGCCCTAAAAATGTGAGAAACGATAAACAAGTCAATACCTTCCCATAGATGGAGCTGATTGCAGGGATACACAGGTAGCGCCTAGCTAGCTGGCTCACTCGTGGAACGTTTTTTTTCATGGGGCCCAGTGCCTTTTGAACGTCAATATCACTCGTTTGGGGCTGAATTGTTTTTCCTTCACTGTATTCTGGCGGGTGATACTGTTTGCCACTTTTTTTTTATGAAATGAAATGATCTGCATTTATATAGTGCTTTTCAAGTCAATGACTTCCCAAAGCGCTTTACAATGTGCTCCACATTTCCCAATAGCGGCCTTGTATTGCAGCCATGTAAGATGCTAACCTGCTTATTGGGGGTATTAGGGGTTCAGTGTCTTACCCAAGGACACTTCGACATGTAACACGGACGAGCCGGGATTCGAACTGGGATCCCTTGATCCCAAGACGAGCGCTCTACCTCCTGAGCTACTGCCGCCCTTTTAATCAAACTCGTAAGTGGCCAAAATACCTCCAAACAACTTAAGATGGGGCCACTCCTGTCTCTAACTTTTTTTGCCTCGTTATCACTCATTTTGACCACCTTATCGTCATTTTGCTCTGTGCGAGCCGCTCTTTGGCTATTCCTGCAAAATGATTGGCTGGTCCTTGTCACCTTCTTCGTCTCCTGAATGTTTGTCTGGAACTTGCGTTTTCATTGAATTAAGCGCCCCCATTTTCTCCAATACTTAGGTGGTAAATAGTTTAAATTATCGTATTTTACCGAAGGTTTTTGTAATATATCGTGACAGAAATATGACTATGATTATCGTTTTATCGCTCAGGCCTGATTTATTGGTATTAGTTAGATGGCAACTCGGGCTGCAAAGAAGAAACATCCTACGATTATAAAGGCGAGCATACATGTATAAATTGAGGTCCTGATTTGTGGGTGAAAAGATTAAATATCGGTAGTAATTTGTAAATATTGAATAAAGTACTGTCAAAATTCTTGTTTTGCTCCTGTTATGTATTATATGAATAATATTAAGAGAAACATGGTCTAATTTCTCTCAGAGGGTGTCATAAATGTTTTGCGACATTGCTGCTGTGTTTTGTATTTAGAACGCATGCGTTGCAGAAAAGAGCACCTTGCATTTTTTTTTCCCTGGTGCTGCCGTGAAAAAAATAAATAGAACAAGCCGCATCATATTCAAAGCCGCAGTGATGAAAATGTTTTTAATTAGTGGCTTGTAATCCTTACTATATTGTAACTGTTCACATTCCGGCAGGCAATTCTGTGCCATCACATTGTATTTTCCATGTTTAGTTTGAATAAATACGTTCAAGACAGAAAGCTTACATTTACGGATGTTCAGCAAAGAGTGTGAACTCAATCTAGAGCTCAGCGGCCCTCCCTCCTTCCAACTCAGCTAATTTTGTCACCAATCTCCTGCAGGTGGAACTGGCGTTGTGGGACACGGCAGGTCAGGAGGACTACGACAGATTGAGGCCTCTTTCTTACCCTGACACAGACGTCATCCTCATGTGCTTCTCTATTGACAGTCCCGACAGCCTCGGTAGGAGAAAACTCAGAACTGGTCAACTATCCTCAATTTCTTTTCAGGCATAGCGAATTTAGTCTTTTCAGAGTAAAAACACAATGCAAAAATACACTTATCATTTTGTTCATTTTAAGTATTCATTTTCTACTATATGCTGTATTTATTTGTGTGTAATGTGCAATTTGTACACTCAAACAGAAATAAAATATAGAGCTGTGTCTGTTATACACAAATTGATATGGCAATTATACCCACTTCTCTAGTCAAAACATAAAAATGCTCGGAATTTCAAGATACAATTTTTTGCTCACTCAAAGTATATATTAATTACCTTATTTGCTGCATTATAAGGCGCACTGGATTATGAGGCGCTACAGTAGGAACGTCAAAGCAACGGTCTGATAGGTCAGTCAAACTTTATTAACCCCTTAACTCTGGCGAGCCGTCGGACTGTTGAGAATCTCAGACATGTCTGTACGATGTCACCAGTCACTGAAATATGCAATTCCACATATCATTGGAAAGCCTAAACTCTTGGGATTCAAGATATGCTCATCATGTAATAATAAATATCACGATCAGTCTGAATTGAGATACACGATAAATATAAATTTGGGATAGCTCACCAAAATCGTCTTGCAGCCATCACATCCAATGATGATACGCTACCATGGTCCTCTTACATCCATGAGTGTATTGAATCCAACTGTGTAAAATATTTATTTACCTCGAAACACGCGATAATGCCGAAAAATTTAAAATCATCCGCCGAAAAGCATCTCCACGTAGATGGACTTGGCTTGTTGCTAGCTGTCTGTTTAGCTCCATGAAATTTTCTCCAGGCAAAATACCAACCTAACTTGTGATTCACATCTTTTTCGGGCAATTGCAGGCTTCATTTTACCGAGCTTTAGCCTATACGAGCTTGTAAAGAAATAAAAGGACCACCGCCTCCTTTACCTCCAAATATCTTTGGCCAATAGTGACCGATTCAAATGATGATTAGCACATTGGTTAGGAAATGAAATGGCAGTGTGTATATACAGTATATCCCAGCATGCACCGCACACTACTTCTACAGGGGGAATAGAGCTTACTGTAGCCGCGCGACCTGTTGCAACTCAATATTTATCCATATCTTTCTTTTGTAAAAAATGAAGGCTTTTAGGTGGGCTTATAGTGCAAAAAATATGGTAAGTAATTAGATCTGACCCATTTTGCCTATTTAACTCACTCTGATTAATAGTTAAAGCAATTGTTGTGCAGACACAAAGAGCAGCCTTGAGAAGGGATTAAAGATTCCAACTATTGCAAATATGCTGTCCGTTGGCTTAGGTTTGGAAGTAAATATTCTTTTCGAGTGTTATGAATGCGAATTCACATCATTAGCGTCTTCTTTCCCACGCTGTGTTGGTATCCCTTCTTGTCCGCACTCAAGCGAAGGGCCAGCGACCTTTCTGTTAATATTTGCACAGACAACTGGAAGGGGGGAATGCCAGTGTTTTCCTTTTAAGGAGAAATACTGCAGTCCTGTGTGGTACTTGTCGCAGTATTCTCCAAACCAAGGTTTTTTTTTTCCCCAACCCTTTTTTAATGATTAGATATATCCCATAATTATTCGTATTGGGTTTGTTCCCCACCCCCACCACCATTATTTCTAAACAAGCTCTCCCCAGTCAGTTTAGAGAAACCGTGTGGGTAGGGGGGAATGCTTTCCCGCTCAATCTTATCCCACCACTGAAAATACCCATTTAAGTATTCGAAGATCAAAGTTTTGCCTTACAAAAATGTCCTACAAAAATGTAAGACACTGATTAATCGAACTGTGTAAAGACAGATGTAATGTTACTTACAGTTAACCCTCACTTGTCGCTGGGGTTGCCATACCCCAAAAGAACCTATGACAGGTGAATTTTATGTCGTAAAAATCAATAATTGCCATTCAAGTCCTGTATTAAAGCATTCAGTGTACAATAAGACAATAAAATCCCCTCCTTTATCCCCGCCCAACAACACAAAAGACGTAAAGCAGACCTACACAATGGTTAAAATATAGTAGAAACAAAATAAACTGTAAAAGAAATAAAATGTATTTATGACAAGGCACGGACCAACCATGTGAGGAAAGGGACCTGTTGGAGGGTTATCCACAGTGACAGGGGATGGCAGCAGATGGCCTCAGAATTTCAGCCAATGAACCGCATCCTACCAGTGTGGGCCTCCGAAATGAGGACACATTAAATTACCCAAAAATATATAAATAAAAACAACTGCAGAACAAAACATACGAATGTGAATTAAAAGCTAAATTGAAAATAAGCAGTAATGTTAAAAAAAGTCTTTAGCCTCCTAAAAAATATCAAGGGTCCCGGCAGACTTTTCCATAGGTGTGGACCAAAGTGGCTGAATTCATAGGTTATAGTTCTCACCCTATGTGTTTGCCTGAGAGAGAAATGGGCGGACTATTGCTATATTCTTATGTTAGTATGTAGTACAAAATTGAGCTGGGATTAAAAAAAAAAAAAACGACCACATTTTTAACGCAATCTGAAGGTCTAAAATCTTGTAGTTTTGGTAGGTTTCTCCCTGACTTTAAGGGCCAATCATCAAGTCCTCTGATATGTTCTGGTTGTGCTGTAGGAAGTTATCTGCCATTCATGATTTGATATATGAAATGGATTTAAAAGGGTATCTATAGGCTTTGTCATCCCGGGGACCTTAGGGAACCTCACATGTAATTTCTTGAGTTCTGGTGGAACATGCATCCATGCCTAATAAAAGATGTCTAAAACCAGTATAAAATCGCGCTCAGTGGGGACCAGAAACCCCCCGCAAGAATTGAAAATCTGGCGAAGTAGTGGCGCCCCTCCAAAAAATTCCCCCCAAGAGTCAAACTTGCCTCGACTGAGAGAATACAACTCTAGCAAACCAGCAACTATAGATTTAAAAATGAAAAACCCAGGACACAGAACTGCAGTTGAATGAATAATCTTTGTTCTTCTGTTAAATGAAAATAATGAAATTGGGGAGCTTCTCCTTTTAGTGTAAGAAAGCGATTGAGAGTGGCTGGCTAACTGCGCGTTAGCATGAGGGATACCGGAGTCGGGCCAGGTCTTCAAAATTCAAGTCCCGAATGTAACTTTTTCCCACGATTTGTAGATCCAGTGCAACAATTTCCTGGGTAATGGATCTGTGGTTGGTGAGATGCAGGCTTAACCGGGGTGGCTTAGGAGAGTCTTTAGTTGTAGCAGTAGCCTGGGCCACAGCCTCACTTATAGCCTTCTCTCCAGATGCCGCCTCAATCGATTCTTGAACACAACAATCCACGGAGCACCTCCAGTTCTTTGCGCTCTGCTGACTGGGGAGAGTCTGATTTAATTGGAGAATTTCTTTTCAACGTAGAGGGCCGATAAAAGTCAGCTATTTTCAGCTGTCCTTTGAGGGCACCACATTGAAGACCCCTGTACTTCCCAATACAGCGACATTTGTGGTCAAATATTACACAATGTCCCTTCAAGATGAGATATTTTGTGCAATAAATAATTCAATTTTCATAAGTATTACAATATTTCTTTTTAAATAGTAATGACAATGATATATCTAATACAGCAAAATAGGAAAACTGCCAATAGTGTAATATTTTTTTATTATGTATTCTTAAAAATGATCAGTTTGGCCATTGTGTTCAAGTTTTCTGTATGTCACCTCTAGAGTAAAATATTTACAGATTCAGTTTGTAGCCTCTTTGCTGGTGAAAACTACCTATACTTTACTCCAGCCCTTTAGCTATATTTGTGTTGTACTGCTCCGTGCTGGCCAAAGTTTGTGCATACATAGCACAATGTGGCTGGGTCGAACGTTGTCATTTCTTGTATATTTAAATCTCCTTTTTTCGTTCTGATAGAAAACATTCCGGAAAAATGGACACCAGAAGTGAAGCACTTTTGCCCCAACGTCCCCATCATCCTGGTGGGCAACAAGAAAGACCTCAGGAACGATGACAACACGCGCAGAGAGCTAGCAAAGATGAAACAGGTACAGACGCTGCCCTACTCACAAACGAGATTCGGACGATCATTCGTTGGTTGAATTTGTTCGTAAGTTGCTTCAGTGCTGTATTTTGTATGTTTAAGGTTTATACAAGTATCTTTAGGGCTTGTATAAGTAACCTGTATTGATTTGAAACTGAAAAAAATGTTTAATAAAATATGCTCTATAACATTACAAAGCAGGCTGCATGATAAAACCTAGTACTGAAAATCAAAGCTACACATTAGGCATTGACATTCTGTGTTCTGTGAAGCCCCTCTGAGACTCCTTGTAATTAAGGGCGTCACAAATAAATATGACTTGACGAGAATAAAGATAAATAAGATAAAGTTCAACTTACTTTTGGAAGAGTTCGGCGACTTCCTCCTCAGTGGTAAAAAGTGGACGGAAAAAGCAACCCAACCAATTTCTCAACCGCATCAAGCTTTCTTATTCCACTTTTATTTCAAAAGAAACGGCTCACTTCTTTACACTTTACACCAACCATATTGAATTGATGGACGAGATATTAAACAATAAAAACGTCAGTTCTTAGCAAGATAGCAATACAGTACACGTTTTGTTTACACCAGGAATCGGGAACCTATGGCTCTTTCTATGAGTACCTGTGGCTCAGACAAATTTGATTGCATGCAAATTTTCTCCATCTCGTTCAAAACTTGAGCAATTAAACCTGTTCAGATACAGAATATATAGGGCACGTTTTTCACTACAATTTACAGTCTAGGTGTCACACCAAAAAAAAAAACCTCCTTTTGGCTATACAATGCTAAAGAATCCTTTATATAAAAGCTCACTTTATAATCTGTGTTCAGATACCTTTATGATGAAATCCACAGAACAAACTGTAAATATGCCAAAACACCGGAAGAGAACTTAGTTATTTAATTGGGTGAGTGGGAGGGATGGCTGGAGCTATGCAGAAAGTGCAAGCACTCCCTCCCATCTCTCGCCCTACTCCATCTGTGCCAAAGGTAAGCACATCAGGCTCCCTGTTTGCAGAATGTTGTGATGTTTTTACAAAATAACTGCTGAAAAAAATAACTTTATGAAAAAAAGGGTCAAAATGAGTTTAACCAATCTTGAGCAATTGCAAGAAAGAGACAAGTTTAAAGTGGTATTTTTGTTGATTTTGGGACACGGGCTCTGGCATTATTCTCTTTTCATATTTTTTATCAAAAATAAATGTGCTGAAGACTAAGCTTTTGTCTGGGGTGCGTGTTTAGCAATTTAGTAAATTTGTCTCATAATATATGGTGTGGCTCTTTCCCAAAATAAAATTAATATATTTTGCTTTTATGGCTCTCCGAGTCAAAAAGGTTCCCGGGCCCTGGTTTACACAAACCAGGAAGTAGAAGCCGGATTTCTTTTGGGTGGATGCTGGGTGACCTCTCACAGTGCCACACGCCGGTAGCGGCGGAAAGAATCACCACATACTGTCCTGTACTCGGAAAAGGGTGCACACAGTACAGAATCTAACTTAAAACAATGTCCGGATATTTTTCGACATCCCGTAAAAATTTTCTTATCTACCGTTTTTCGTAAGTCGAATGGTCGTAAATATGGGAGCTTCTGTAAAGCCTGACCGACAGCTAAATAAAAAAAGCAATTGTTAATATTGCTTTCCAACACCCGCAGGAGCCAGTCAAGTCCGAAGAAGGCCGAGACATGGCGAACCGCATCGGCGCATTCGGCTACCTGGAGTGCTCGGCCAAGACCAAGGACGGAGTGCGGGAGGTGTTTGAGATGGCTACCAGGGCGGCGCTGCAGGTCCGGAAGCGCAAGAAAAGGGGCGGTTGCCTGCTTCTTTGAAGGGACCGCTCGGAAATCTGCAACCCGTGGCTTCTGCAGACCGCCCAGATATGCTGCTGGAGAACTAAAGACTTATACGCCAGTAAAAGCAAAAAAGCTCAAATTTTGCAGGACTTTTCTCAGCTTCTCACTTTTTCGTCCATCTGTTGATATCTTCGTCCTTCCAACGTTTTGTATTTATGTGCATCTACAAATATATCACTTCTGCAATGAAGTTGTTTTCTGTTATTGGTTTTCAATTCCCCTTCCTGTTTTTTTCATATCCCAGATGCCCTTATTCACTGCTCATGTCTACTTACAGTACCTTGCAAAAGTATTGGTTCCCCGATACCTTTTTGACATGTTGCCATTTTTCAGGCTTTATAAACTAAAATATTTTCCTGAGAATCAACATGTGTGCCATTTAATATTGGGCTAACAATTATAACATTGAAAAGTACGTGGTGCAAAAATGATGGACCCCTTTCAGTTGATACTGTGGACAACCTCCTTTTGCTGGGATCACCGCCACAAGTCTGTTTGGGTGTGTCCCGTAGGTTTTGCACATCCTTAAACAAAAATTTACCATTCTTCCTGACAAACCAGCTTAATTTCCTTAAGGTTTGGGCTCAATAATTTCAGATTTTTCCTCAAATGCTCTGTTGCAGGGGGTCTCCAACGTATTTCAACCTGAGAGCTACTTTTTGTTACTAATTGGCACTTGCTGCCCCCGAGGACTAGGTCGGCTACCCCTGCTTTAAAGAATAGTTTTACTCGAAACTCACAATGACCTCTCAATGGTGACAAGACCACAAAAAATAATTTTACTAGCGATTCACAATGACAATACTACATTCACAAGAAAATCACAATGACCCAGCACCGATGAGCTATTTTCAGAACAAGTCCACAGGCACATCATCTGTTCACAGGGAGCACCATATTAGAGACCCCTAATTGACTTGCTCCTCTGCTCAAATCCCTGAAGCGCGTGTCGAGGATTGTAGATGAGTGGTTCATGTTGATGACGTAAGCGGTGATGTTTAAAATCCCGCAAAGAGTGTGTTCCACGTGATCGATTCAGGAAATTATTTGCTAGCTTCGGGAGTGGTTCGAAATAAAGGCGGCAAAGAGTTGAAGCTCCCCTTCAGTAAGTGAATCACAAAAATGTATGCTTTTCCATTTCTTTCGATTTACTTTTACAAATCTGTTTCTTTTGTAATTCACTGCAAAAAAAAACGCCTTGGTCCAAAAACTTGTTTTGAATAATGAATACAGTACTCTAATTTTAACTTTTTAATATAAGCACAAAGTAACACAGAACAATTCATGATACACGCGTACCTTGTTTCAATACATTCTTTGACCAGCAAAGAGGCTTCGCAGCGTATTTTATACAACCATGTTATACTTTTTTGTCCACATAATGGCGTTGTTGATGTAAAGAATGACGCGCCTTCGTGTGTGTGCGGAGTCTAGTTAAGTAATGTTTATTTGTATAGCCCTTTATCACAAGGAGTCTCAAAGGGCTGCACAGACCACAGATTATTGCAAACTACAGACTATTATTACACCATCCCCTGATGTAAAACCTACATGAGGGCAAGGAAAAACTCAAAACCTCAACATGAGGCAAATGAAGAAACCTTGAGAAGAGACCGCACATGAGGTAATCCCCCTTCCACGATGACAAGGCTGCAACAAATGTTGCAATAACAAATAATATAAATATTGTCAACGTGAAATATAGGTCATTCATAACCTTTCGAGTAGAAGTGTGTCTTAAGCCTAGATTTAAACAGTTCAACCGGGGGTGTGGATCGAATTTCAGTGGGCAGAGCATTCAACAGCATCGGGGCACGAATGGAGAACGCTCTCGAACCTGCGGATCTCTTCTTGGTTTTTGGGATCACTAGTAGACCAGCATTTTCACGATACGGTGCTATTTTAGAAATGCATTTGAAATTGGGTACCCTTTGCGCTAACTAGTAACAAAAAGTAGCTCTCAGATTGAAAAAAGTTAAGAGAACCCTCATGGACATGGAGCTTTGAGCCCATTTCTTTTAAAAATGTGAAAAAAATCCCAAAGGTAACCCCAATTACACACCTACTTATTATTGTTAAGTCCTAAAGTGGAAGTGCAAGACATTTTGGCAAATTGTAAGAAATAGTCTAAGTACCCTAGGAAAACAAAACAGACTAGAACGAAGGATGATTCAAACTCTGTCTAACTTTAAGACTTGGGACGTCTCGGCTGTAACGCAGACGTGCTCACCGCAAGGGTTACTGTTACCTCACACTTACGTGAATAAACCCTGACTTTCTTCCCGTTTACCAGTTGTCAGCAACAGGGTAGGGTTACTTTAACTGGATTAGATTCAATAACTTTTGGATTACTCCAATACCAAATATGCTAATAAAAGACAAAAGAAACGAAATATGAATAAAATTATGACTCACAACACGTGGTAAGCTTTCTCTCCTGGCTTTGATCTCCGGCAAAACCAACAAAATGCGACAGAAACTAAATGAAAATAAATCCAAACAGCTTGCCAACATCATTTTTGCCGTTCCATGTATTCCGTTACTCCCCAAGCCTGCACAAAATTTAGTAATTTTATTCATATTTAGTTTTTTTGTCTTTTATTAGCATATTTGGTATTGGAGTAATCCAAAAGTAATTGAAAATAATCAAGTTAAAGTAACCCTACCCAACCCTGGGCAGCCACCAGCAGATGGTGCGAGTGTATGGTTCCAAGAAAAGTTCTTTAAAAGTTATTGTGTTGTGGGTTACTTCAAATTACAAAGAAAGAATAGGAATGACGATTTTAGTGAACTCATTCAAGTAGCTAAGAAATAACTTTTAGTGAAGAATTATTAATAGTATGCTTAGTTACCAGTGAATGCTCGAACTAAATATTAGAAACCTGAACGGTTTCTTGAGTAATGTGGGTTTTGCCTTTAGTGTGAGAGAAGGAACCCAAAAACTGGGTAGACTCTGGCTGGAAGAGGCCACGGAACCAGATGAGGTCGAGGAATTCCATTGAGGGCTTTATATAGTCTATACATCTACCTTGGTTATATCCCTCAAGAGGAGTGACCGACAGCAAGACAAACACAGACAATAGCAAAGAAAAGAAAAGGGGAAAAAAATAGCAACAAAAAAAAACACACAATTTTTTTGACCATGGCCAACCCAAATGACCAACACCCAGACAAATTAAGCACCTTGGCATCCAAGTTGGTCACGCTTTTGTCCCTCCAAATGAAACGAGACACAAGAAAGCGGCCATGTCACTCGTGTCAGGGTGGCACAACACACTCTTCTGTTCATCAGCAGGGCCAGACTGCTTTCACTGGTTTACCCCTGCCGCATCATACAGGTGCCCTGCCTATCCCTTCGAACGCACCCAAATATGCCACTATCCTTTTACAACACATCTCCACTCATTCCTATCACCAACAATAGCTCTGGCTTCCACTTGATTTCGACCTCTTTCCCACAGTGCACTCACAACAACATCCATCCACGTCAATCGCAGCCTTCTTCTTGGTCTCCTATTGACTTCCGCTCTGTAGATCCTCTCCATGCATCCAAAACAAGAGATATCTCTTATCCACACGCTTCCACTACATACAAACATGTTATACTTTTTGTCCACATGATGACGTAGTTGAGGTAATGAATGTAGCGCCTACGTGTGTGTGTAGGAATTCCATTGAGGGCTTTATGGTACCAACACTAAACAAGCGCCTGCGCGCCCAAAAATGGCCAGACATGATTTTTAATCCAGCCCGCCAAGTAAACATGGTTTAAATGATACAAACGAAATACTAATTATAAACATGTACTGTCCCTTTGTGTGTTTACTACAAAAATAACCTGTTTTGGGCACTTTCAGTATGTTTTTTGCTTTGTGTTTCACAACAGATCTGATAAAACGAATAATTTCAAAAACAAACAAACAAAAAAAAAAAAACGTGGATATCTGTATTTATGTCCATAAAGGAGAAAAATCCGCTAGGTCTCAAAAGACCAGCCCCTTGGACAAAAGTTTCAAGTCAGTGCGGCCTGTGACTCAAAGTTTGCCCACCCTTGAACTAATTCAGTTTAGTGTGTCAAACATGTTACATGTAACCTTTTACTTTTTAAAAGGTTTGGCCCCCAACCAAGTTGACCAGCCTCAGCATGTGTAAATAGATCTTTATTTGTCAATAGAAAAATTCCAAGAACATTCTTATATACTTCGTAATTGAAGAACATCTGTACAACATGTGCATATGATAAAAACCCTTGAGGAAAAGATAGTCACCATTTTTCACAAACTCCACCTTGCTCTCTCCCTCAAAAAGACAATTTAATAATTTTCTTATCTCCTCCGGCTTTTGATTGTTTTTCTTAAACCGACATGTGTTTGGTCCCTGGTGAAGGAGGCCCAGACATCCTGGACAAATTTTCATCTCAGGTCACACTTCAACTCGATAGTGCAGTTCTTCAGCATAGTCTTCCACTGTAGAGAGCAAAGTGACATTACAGTCAGTCATATCATGGACTACAAAAAAAAAAATCAATGGAGGATGTCTTACCCTGTGATTGCATTTTGAGGTAGAGATTTGAATGTCTTTCAGCAACATCATCCTCCTCCTCCACCGGTTTGTACCCACGGTAAGCTTTCGAATCTTGGCAGTACTTGATAAAGCTACGCAGGGTGGCAAAAACGAGACCTGGTCAGTTTCCAGGGTTTGCACGGGTGCCTGAAATCCTTAAAATGTTTCGTTTTTAAGGGTTGAAAAGTGGTTTTAATTTTGAGAGACGTTCATGTATGGGAGTTTGTACACCTTTGTCATGGCCAAATTCAAGCACTTTTTTATGACTTCCAGAGACTATTTTCCAATTCCGCCAAGTACGATTAAAAGACAAAACCCGGCTTAAATCAGGTATTTTGCAGGGCCACTAAAACAAATGTTGATTTACAAATGCAATTTTTCTTGCGCGTGCTTTTAACAAGACATCCATTTTTAGATCTTGAGTAAATCGTGAATACGTTTTTGAGAAACCTCTCAATTCACATGTTGGGTAAAGATGACAGTAAAATGAAAGTTTACATTTTCAGTTGCAGGACCTTTTCCCATTAAAATCCATCACTGGGAAGCACTACCTTCTTTTTTTTTTCATGGCCCGAAATAATGTCCATAAATGATGCATAATCCTTGCACTAATACACAATTCATAGTGCCCTGGTTAGGTGTAGAATGCACCCGTCTGGACGCGACCCGTAGGGAGTGATGACGCATCATAAGACAATTCCACACAAACTAATGCCAGCTGCTGTTACCGAAAAAAATGCAACGGCAAAGCAAAGCCACCAGAGAGCAGTGTTTGTGTCATTTTCAAATAGACTGGTTGAAAAACATGACAACAATGTCAAGCATTTACAAGCACTCAGCCCAAAATTCACGCACTTTTCAGTCTTTGAAAACGCAAGATCAAATCTCAAGAATTTAAGGATTCCGTACTAACCCTGATGTAAATGCTTGAAATAGTTACTATTTTTCTCAAAAACTGCTTTAAAAAGGACACAGACACTGCTCTCTGGTGGCTTTGCCATTGTATTTCTTCTTCCCTTGTGATTAACAGGAGCTGGCATTAATATGCATGGAATTGTCCTATGAAGCGTCTTGCCCAAGCAGACAGGCGCATGCTACACCTTGACAGGGCACTATAAAATGTGTATTCGTGCAAGGATTATGTATGAATTATTATAATTTATTATGGGCCATGCAAAAAATTAAGGTAGTGTTTCCCAGTGGTAAATTATAATGGGAAGAAGTTCCTGCAACCGAAAATGAGGATATATTTGTCAAATAAAACAAATATTTGAGATTTTCTCAAGATCTAAAAATTATATCTACTACATAGTACTGTAATGTTTACCCAACACCTACATGGAGAGATTTGTCTGGAAAATATTTACACACAAATTGTAATAATGTACTCAAGATCTATAAGTCATGTCTTGATAAATGCGCACGCAATCGCCTATGTAAACTGCAGATCAATTTGTGGCTCAGAAAAATACTTGATTCACACTAGATTTATTTCTATAACGGTACCGGAGAAACAGGAAGACTGGCTTTAAGTCCATAAAAAGTACTTGATTTTGGCAATGAAAAAGGTTTTATAAACCATTCAATACACATTCAGATTAAGTAACATACCTATTCCAAATGGCATCAGCGCTGAGGACCACTGGGTTTCCCACCACAATCAACAAAGCTTGAGCTCGGGTCATTGCCACATTGAACCTCTGCATGCACACAGATGTACAAAAAAAGACTTTCAGAAACTGTCTCTACAAATCAAATGCAGTCGTCTAGGACTTACTGTACATGGACAGTCACAACTCTGGTAGGCCGTCGTAATTACAGTAATTTTTAAGAGAGTGTAAAGAAATGCCAGTCAAGTCATTTTTATTTGTATAGCCCTAAATCACGAAGAGTCTCAAAGGGCTTCACAGATTATTACGCTATATTACACAGACAATTTTTCAGCCGACGAGAAGAGTAGGTTATTCATATGCTATGTAGTAAAAGTCAGTAAATCCAAAAATGTGTGAGAATCCATAGTTTTCAAATCACAGTTGTTTAAAGGGATACCCAAATTCTAAAGCATACAAAATGTAAAAAAAGGACATTTTGTTTGCATAATAATATCTATATAAATACGTATATCATTAGTGTATTACAATCATTTTCTAAGATAATGCATTTTATAGACAGCCTGTCTCGTCTTTAACTTCCTGAGCTGTGATGTCATGCTAGCACCAGCACCCTATCAAGGCAGTCGCCGTATTGATTTACATGTCAAAATGGGGCTAACTGGTAAAAAGAACACACACAGAGCCAACAGGAGCTAAACCAGCCGGGCTCTCGGCTGCGGGAAAGGGCTAACCTGGACCAATCAGCGGAAAAAATGGGAGGCTGGCTGACTGAAAAGATGCAGTAAGCAGCAACCTAAAATTTGGCCACGGCAACAAACATGAACCTAGCTAGGGAAAAAAACAAAGGGCACAGCAGGCAAGCTAACTGCTAACCTGGGCCAAACAAACCTGGAAGCTTTCGGGAGCCAGAACGTAACGGGACCTATCTGGACAATGTTATACCAATTCCAAGACATAAGGCGAAAAACCCAAAGGAAATGTCACAATGACCTACCTAAAATGAGGCACCGGCAAAATAGGAACGCACGCTGTACACGACGGCAGGTAAATTTACCTCACACAGGTTTTGACGATCGAAACGCGGAACTCTGACAAAACAGAAGTCCTTGAGCGACACGATACGCAGTTTCAATTTCTCCAAACAGAAATGAGCACAATGCGAGTCTTTGTTTTCATCCAGCTCTAGGGCATTTGAAGCAAATAGTCTTTGAGACGAAATTTCTCAAGTTTCCCGGCGCGTGGAATATTTTGCAACATATCTGCATGATTGTGTGGGAGGGAGCACTTACAGGTTCCATGCCTAATTGAAATAAATATTTAGTCTTTTATAATTCCTTAAAAGGATTATACTCCACATGCTGTGACGGGCAGTCAGGGGAGGTGGGTGAGGCTGTGCCTCACCTGTCATCATGGAAATATATTAAAAGGGCTATATTTATTCCGTTTTAAACTTCTTTCGCATTTAACTTCACAATTTTTAGATTTTCTTTTTCAAAAATCGCTGAATATTCAATTAGAATGACTATCATTCATATAATAAGTATGTAACATATATTTTTGCTTAACACCTGCAGATGCAGGGAGAGGCACACAATTCTCTTGCCTTATGGCAGAGGGTGATATTGAGATGAAGGATTCTGATTTGGTGCACACCCCAAACAATAGAACTATTAATTAGAATGCTGGAAGTATCAGCAAGCAAACTGCAAGTAAAGCCATCCAAATTTTTTTTCTGGCTGCATGGACTTTATATAACGGAAGATTGATGCTTTTTATTCAAAAGATGCAGTGTAGACTTCAATTACGTAAAGGACCACATTAGTCCTCGTGTTTGCTTTGTTTGAGTAAAACTATCTAAATGTGTCTTGTTGTTATGTCTTAAGAAAAAACAAAGTTTAAATAGCTAAATAATGTTTCTTTTTTACAAGTGCTTAAAAGAATTGCTTTGTGAAAATGAGAATTTGTTTGTTTACTTCATTAGCACAAAAAGGGACTGCGAGAGAAGAAAACATCATGAACATTTAAGCATCCTTGGTGAGCACAGTAAGTTTTCAGGGTGCTATGGTGGACCTGATCGCTCCAACTAGAATAAAGAACACCTTAAGCATCAGTTGAGACTCTCTTTGGGGATCCAAGGGCTGCTACATCAAACGTTATTTATTTTTGCTCTAACAATCAAATAATAAATACGATGAAGGTTTACTTATTTGTAAATCTGCCTGTGCCTTACCAGACACAAACCTCACCACATGTCACTGTCCATAAGTATGCTATCAATTAGCATGCTTATATAGTCTTGCATTGTTTCAGTATAAACTCAATGGACATTGTGCCTGTGTGCTTTTTACCTTCTCATTGGCAACAAATCCGAGGTTGAACTTTTGGTCAAAGTCTGTAAAATTGCGGCTGCTGCGGACAGTCGACACCAAAATCACTCTCCTCTCTTGACCTTGGAACTCATCCACTGAACCAACCTAACAAACATTCAATCACATCACATTAGCTGTATTTTAAGAGCAAGCCCACTCTGGAGCAAGGGGAAGTAAGCTTTGTTGGTTTATTACCTTCAGAGAACTTAGGTTCTTTAATTTGAATTCTTTCTCTATGTTATTTAGAGCCTGGCGAATTTTCTGCACCTGGCGAGTAAAATAAACATGTAAACATTGGTTCTTTAAACAAGGATTTACATCAACTGAGTCAAATCAATTTGTCTAAAAAGCTAGAGTGATTAAAAAAAAAAAAAAAAAACAGGTACAATAACAAAACCAAAGAATAACAAAAATATGAAGAGGTCTAACGCTTTATGAAGCTCACTAATCCTTACCTGCTTCCTGTAGGGGGAAATGATACCGATGTCTTTTGGTGCGATGGTGCCCAAGCCCTTTTTGCCACTTGTCTGAAGCAGCTTCCTTATGTAGTCCATCAGAACTTGAATCTCCGCCCTGTTGAAAAACGACGGGCTGGTGGCCTCGCGCTCATCGATGCCCATAACCCCGTGGAAAATCAATGGGAAGTCCTAAGAAAATAACATCAGGTCAGTCACTACCATGTGCAAATGCTATGGTTTTCATTTAATATCTTCCAGCATAGAGTTCTTCAAGGCTCTAGATGTTGTGAGCCTGTCATGGTTGACACGCCTCTGCAACATCATATGGACATCGGGGACAGTGCCTCTGGACTGGCAGACTGGGGTGGTGGTTCCCCTCTTTAAGAAGGGGCACAGGAGAGTGTGTTCCAACTACAGGGGAAAATCACACTTCTCAGCCTCCCTGGTAAGGTCTTTTCAGGGCTACTGGAGAGGACGGTCCGCCAGGTAGTCGAATCTTGGCTTCAAGAGGAGCAGTGTGGTTTTTGTCCCGGCCATGGAACATTGGACCAGCTCTACACCCTCTGCAGCGTCCTTGAGGTTGCATTGGAGTTTGTCTAGCCGGTCTACATGTGTTTTGTGGACATGGAGAAGGCATTCGACCGTGTTCCTCAGGAGGCCCTGCGGGGGGTGCTCCGGGAGTATGGGGTATCGCACAGTCTTATCTGAGCTATGCCCGGGGCCAGAGTCTGGTCCGCATTGCAGGCAGTACGTCGGATTTGTTTCTGGTGAGAGTTGGACTCCGCTAGGGGTGCCCTTTGTCACCAATTCTGTTCATAACAGAATTTCTAGGCGCAGCCTTGGTGGGGTCCGGTTTGGGGCCTCAGCATTGCATCATTGCTTTTTGCAGATGATGAGGTACTGTTGGCTTCCTCAGGCCGTGATCTTCAGCTCTCACTGGAGCGATTCGTAGCCGAGTATACAGCCGCCGGGATGAGGATCAGCATATCCAAGTCCGAGACCATGGTAGTCAGCCGGAAAAGGGTGGCACGCTCCCTCCGGTTTGGGGATGAGCTCTTGCCCCAAGTGGAGGAGTTCAAGTATCTTGGGGTCTTGTTCACGAGTGAGGGTAGGATGGAACGAGAGATCGACAGACGGGTCGGTGCATAACTCTGTACCGGACCGTCTTGGTAAAGAGGGAGCTGAGCCAAAAGGGAAAGCTCTCGGTCTACCAGTTGATCTACGTTCCTACCCTTACCAATGGTCATGAACTGTGGGTGATAACTGAAAGAACACATTCCCGGATACAAGAGGCTGAAATGAGTTTCCTCCGCTCTCCCTTAGAGATAAGGCGAGAAGCTCAGTCATCTGGGAGGGACTCTATGTAGAGCCAATGCTCCTCTGCATTAAGAGGAGCCACCCAGGCAGTTACGGTAAAAGTGTCACAGGTGGAATATATGTGTCGAGGAAAACGCAAATTTAATGCCACTTGGCGCATTGTGCATGAATTAAACTAGCAAGAACAAACTCATCATAGAAAAGGTGTCAATCGAAAGCACAGCGCTAACGACGATATTGGGAATAATGTTAAGGCGGATTTCTGTATATCTGTCGGCATTATTGTGTCTTTTGGATTCAATATTTTACAAGGTTGGAATCTATGGAATGTTCATCATGTAACGAAGCAATTTTCGCGGACATTCAAGGAAATTAAAGACGGCCTAAGGGATGGAATGGCGAGTTACGCCGGCTTTATAGTTTTTGGGTATCTCGTTTCAGACTGATCGTGATGTTTCTCTGATGGGTATTACTGGAGCACATCCCAGCTTTTCGAGCTGTGTCCCACATCACAGAAGTATACATCCTGAATCCCAAAAGTTCAATCTTTCCACACATTTGTGGCATGACGTTTTTCAGTGACTGGTGACATCGTACAGACGCGTATTTGTTTACCAAAAGTCCAGCGGCCCACCGGAATGGTAAGTGGTTAAGGTACCGTATATTATTAAAACTCTGTGTCCTCTCTTTCTTTGTTAATAACTATTGTTTCAATATGGGCACATTAGACTTATGTACAAAATGGTTCTTCCTTGATAAAAATGTACTGGATGCGGCCTATAATTACTTGGGCCTTATAGCCTGAATTTTATGTTACTGTTAACATTACATTTACACACTGGACATATGTTTAAGAAGCTCAGTGCTTCTGATCTGCGAGTATAACATTGTTGCCTCACCATGTGTGTACGCAGGATAATGTTTAGACATCTTTGCTCTTGTTTGGACTTAAAAAAGCCATTTTAGAGCTTTGCAAAATCCAATGTAACTACTTCTGGAGTAAATCTGGTTAGACACAATTCTCATTATATTCCTTTCATTTAGATCTTTAAAGGGACATTGTGTATCATTCAGTGGCTTCTGGTGATTGATATTGAAAAAAGCAGAAATGAACTATCATGAAAAAGTGCATTATTTTAAATTGTTGTACGTCGTGGATTTTGTTTTCTATTCTACATAACATTACCTCATCTAGGGAGCCGACACCTTTGTCTGCCGTTATGATGCTACGGGTACCCTAAAGACCTTGTGAAAGTCGTAACGCAGTTTGAATGTTAAAAAATTGCAGTACAACTTCCGTTTTAAATAAATTGATACAGAGTGTATAAAAAATGTTTAACTTGAAGTAAAACTGGAAGTTATAAAAGATGACATGATAAATTAGAAGAAAACAGTGCAATTTAAGTACTTATTACAGCATAAGCAAAAAATAATTGTAATAAATGACCTGAAATCAACAAAATTTGGACTTCTCCAATGTGCCACTGCTGCTAAGCAAAACTGATGTCTCTTGCTGAAATGCTGCATTTGATTGCAAAATTGGAGCGTGTCCCAACAAATACAATGCATTCAATACTTTCTCTTGATCTTCCAGTACTCCTTTGGTGATCAACCGGTATATTGTCATCTTTGTAATGAGCACACCTGATCTCCACGATTCATGTAGGACACCCAGTTATTTAAAATTTTGCCAAAAGATGAGGGCTTTTCATGCCTGATACATTTTAACCATTTGTAAGTCTTTGATGGATTGTTCAAACAATTCTTTAGAAAAGCAGACGAATTAAATATCGCTACATGAATTTTTAATGAGAGGGCTGGTATAGTCATGTTAAAAGCAAACTGTAAAGGTCTGTAGGCCATCACCTCTTTTTCAAGGTACTGCCATTTGCAGTAGGAGTTACATTTCATTGGATCCGCGCAGGCTTCGAGTTCTCCGGCATAGAAGAGCTCATTGGGGATCTTGAGAATGGCAGGATGGGACCTTTAAAGGAAAACAAATGCTTTTAAACTGGCTGGAGGGTGTGATGAAAAAAAAATGATGTTTGTTGTCTTTCTCAAGGAGACCTGTAATTGCGGAGCAGTTTTGTGACAAATAGAACATTAAACTTGTCCTTTTCCTGGTATATGGGGAAATTGTTCATCAATCGCTCCAGGAGGGAAATTCCTACAAGGAGTAGCAGTACTATAAGCGTGCATGTTACAAAGCAGTTGCATGATGAATTTACTTCTTACCCATCCCATATTTGAGGGCGAAAGGGGAGGCCACAATAGGGCCCAGCTGCTTGTGGTCACCGGCCATAACCAGTAGGCCTGATTCTGGGTCCAGGAGCCCTTAAGATCAAAAGCAGATAAGAAAAATAACACCTCAGACCACAATTTAGACATTTTCTTACCAGCAATCGAGATTAATAATTCTGTCTCTGTGGCGTGCCCAGCCTCATCCACAAATATGTGAGTGAAATGACCAATGGGGAGGTTTCCTGTGACTAACCTGCAGAGACCAGAACACAAGAGCAGAAAGGGATTCAGTTGGAGCTTTTTATGTTTCTTGTAACATAAGACTAATGAGTAATGTGTCATAATAAACAAACTAAAGGTTTAATCCAGTAACAGGATGTTCTGTCCACTAATCATAAAAAATCTGAACTGTTAATGAAGCGATACATTTTTTTATCCAATAATTTACCGTAAATTCCGGACTATAAGCTGCTACTTTTTTCCCCAAACGTTCAACCCTGCTGCTTATTCAGTGATGCGGCCAATTTATGTAATTCTTTTTAACAGCCGCCAGCGGCGCTCGAGTACAAAGGGTAAGATTTAGACCGGTGAAATATATGCGCCGAGGAAGACTGCAACTTTTAAGCTTGTGCACAAACTAAATTAGCGTAGACATATCCTAATCATGCAAATTGCAAAAAGAAAGGCACATGACGCAGCTTTCAAGCTAAACACAATCGAGCAGTCTGATAACAAAGGAAACAGAGCTATTGCAAGCAAACTTTACCTTGCGAGCATATTGCTAGCGTATGTTTGAATAAGGGAGTGTGAGATGACGTCTATATGACAAAGTCTCTTTCCCATTCTGAAGGAAGACGACATTGATGACTTCAGTTATAAGGAGGAAGATGAGGACGGTTTACCGTGGTTTCTATATGTACGTTATGTTTTTTTTAACAGACTCGTTTACTCTGTTGCGAGTGTGTTCCTAGTAGCGTTTTGCTACCCTTCACAGGCACGGTTTGGGATGAAAGTTATATTATTATTAAAACTTTGAAAACTCTCTCGGTGTACAGTCTTTCTTTGTAAATACGTGTAACCATGTATAATATGTATTTGCAACTGTATATTTTTGTAATGTATTTGAGACACTTATTCGGATATGTTTTGCGAATTAAGAGAGGCGGAGCAAACGCGGGCTGACGGGAAGTGGGGTAAAGGTGAATGAGGGATGGAATGGCGAGTTACGCCGGCTTTATAGTTTTTGATGTTTGATGTCGCAGCGGACAATAGTGGATATATATTTTTCCCACCCTTACCTTTGGAAATATACTTTTTTTCCTTGGATTACGTTCAACAGGTACCCGGACTCTGCAGGTTTGCATCAATCTTAAGTACTGATATCATTTTCCGTTCGTTTTGCCGGCTGTGGTTTTTGGACTGTGTACTTTATATTCAGTTAGAATCGCGGGACTCAAAGTCGGGTTTGGATTAAATTTGTGATTGTGTTACATGTTTTAATGTGGGCGCATGCGGCTTATATACAGGTGCGGCTTGTGTAAGTACAAACGCGGTTATCCTCTTGAAATGTGGCGGTTTCGGCTTATAATCAGGTGCGCTCTATAGTCCGGAATTTACGGTAGTCAGTGACATTTTAAGACACCAAGGAACAAGTTTAGAAATTGTAGTCTTCAATATACAGGCACGGCTACTAGGCATGCCAGTAAACATGTCACAAGCCATTTAAAATTCTCCAACAATACATTTTTCTATAATTTAATCAAAACTAAGACTTGGCTTGTGAAAGTACAATGAACACGGGGATACGACATTAATCAGTTGTGAAGTGGGGATTGCAAAGTGAATTTGCCTTATACACAGAAAGGTCAAACGTAGCTAATGCATTCCAAACACCTGGTACCCCAGAAAAAACATTAAAATTAAAATCGTACAACATTTGTAGCCATTTTTAATTTTTTAAACGTTTTTTAATACAAAACGACATTTTGTACACTATGTTTTTTGGAAAATGTGTGTCTATGTATTGATAACATATGATATGTCAAGTGGACTACAAATATAATTTAACTTTTTTTTTGGTAACTACCCCCATAAGTGCATCGAATCACTGTGCCCCAATTCCGCACACCTTTAATTTTGTTCAATAAGATCGCTTAAGTTTATATTCAGGGACAATTAAAACACTACAGACGCTCCCCTACTTATTGAAAACGGTGGATACGAACATTTGTTTCAAGATGTCGAAAAATACTTGGACATTGCTGTAAATTATATTTTTTTATTGGGCAGCTTATTCAGAGTACAGGACAGTACTGTAGTGCTTCTTTCCGCCGCTACCGGTTTGTGGCGCTGTGAAAGGTCACCCAGCATCCACCCGGAAGAAGAAATCCGCTTCCTCTTCCTAGTTTGTGTGTAAAGATTTTATACTGTATCTCCAGCGCGATAAGAACTTTGACATTTTAATTGATAACCATCTCATGCATACATTCAATATGGTTGGTGTAAAGTTTACAGAAGAGGTGAGCAGTTTCCTTTGAAATTAAAGTGGAATAAGAAAGCTTGATGCGGTTGGGAAAATGGTTGGATTGCTTTTTTTTTGGGCCACTTTCAACCACCAACGGAGAAGTCGCCTAACTCTTGAAGCTCATCTTGCAAAAGCAAGTTAAACAACTTTATCTTTATAGAGCATATTATTTTATGTTTTTTTAGTACAAAACAATACAAGTTATTTGTACAAGCTTTAAACATACTTAGATAAACCTTAAACATACAAACTATAGCACTGAAGCAACTTACGAACAAATTCAACTTACGAACAATCGTTCGTAAGTAGGGCAGCGTCTGTAGTCAACTTTCCTTCCCAGGCTTACATGAGCAATCAGAATTTACAACAAAGAAATCAACAAATGGGTCTAAAGCTACCTTCCAGCAGTGATCAGAGTGGTAACCAGGACTCGATAACCCATCAGTTTCTCTTTGGAGGGAAACACGTAAGATTGCCCAAGCAGGTTAGAATGTGGCTGTGAAGTCACCACCAAAAAACATGCATTAGAGCCTCAATGAAACTGATACACAATTTAAGATTTTACAAAGATCATACGTGTAAAGCACAGAATACAGCAAAAATAGTCAAAAAAATATTTGGGCACTCTTGGTCATTTTCAAGATATCATTGGTTGTTCGGATCAGCAATTACAGTAAAATACTTTATGCAGCTGACAAACACAGTATTATCTAAGAAATGAAATGAGGTTTATAGGAATTTACAGAAAGTGTGAAATAGTTGGCATGTGCGTGAATTTGGGCATCTCAACAAAAAAATTACATCTAGATTTAATAAATCCTAATTTTTCAGAAATAAAACCCAATACTTCCCATTGGTTCCAAAATTGGTCTGGATTTTTGTTGAAGGTATTTTTTACTTATCTTTACAAATATCTCCAGTGCAGTCATGTTTGATGGTTTCAGAGCATGGACAGACCACTATTCATTTATGGAGACTCATATGGCCATGAATATCTAAGTAGAATTTTAGCAGTGTTTAAGGTAGATGTTTTGTTGAAGTATCTAGCCTCGGCGAGACTTCAACTTTTGTCATTATTCTTTAACATTCATTCATCCATCAATTTTATTCCGTTTATCCAGGGTCACGTCGAGGGAATCCCTGGACCCCCATTCCCCAGCCACTTCATCCAGCTCATCCAACAGGATCCCGAGGCATTCTACAGACGAAGTCTCTCCAGCGTGTCCTGGGTCATCCCAGGGGCCTCCTGCCCAGAAAACCTCCCGAGGGAAGCGTCCAGGAGGCATCCTTATTGCGGAGGAGCAGAAGCTCTACAGAGTCTCTCCTAGATAACTGAGCTTCTCACATAATCTCTACGGGAGAGCCCAGCCACCCGACGGAGGAAGCCCATTTCAGCCACTCATTTCCGGGACTGTGTTCTTTCAGTCACGAGCCACAATTCATGACCATAGGTGACAGTAGTAAAGTAGATTGACCAGTGAATCGAGAGCTTTTCCTCTAGTCTCAGCTCCCTCTGCACCAGGACAGACAGGTAAAGGGTTCGCATGACAGCAGACTGCACCGATCCGTCTGCATATCTCCTGTTCCATCCTATCCTCACTCGTGAACAAGACCCAGAGATACTTTAACTCCTCCACTTGGGGCAGGATCTCATCCCTAACCTGAAAGGAGCATGTCGCCCTTTTCTGAATGAATACCATGGTCTCGGACTTGGAGGTGCTGATCTTAAACCCGGCCACTTCACACTCGGCTGCAAATTCTTTAACATTGTTCTTAAATATCTGCTGATACCGAGTGTAATCCATGCAATCTTGAAGAAGGAAACAGGAAATTTGAATACAATTGCACTGGCAATTCAGCCCCACAGAATGATGGAGCCACCACCAATTATTTGTAGCTGGTCCGAGGGTTGAGTTAGACTGTTCTCATCATCCCTCACCTCTGCTCTTCTGAGATTCTTCTTGGTCTGCCAACCGGAGCCTCAAACTAAAACCGTGACTGTAATCTTCCATTTCCCCTCAGTGCTCCTTTTAGTGGAATCTGCAAACTGGATTTTCTGAACTAACTTCTTGAATTCTTGATGTTCAACAATCCTCACAGGTTACCACTGTTCAGAAAAGATGCAGGTGCCCACTTAAAATACCCCTCTCTCAGGTCACTGAGCTTACCAAACAAATGTTGTGTTCCAATAATTAGTGCTAAAGGGATTCAAAACTATAAAAAAAAAAAACAAAGGTGCCCAAATTGGGGTACAAGGCTACTTTTGTCTTTGTAATTATTGACCACTTACTCTAAATCCCATAAACCTAATTTAATTCAAAGGCGACAACACCGAATCGAAAAGTGATAAAATCGATTATTAAAAGAGTTGGCTACTAAGTATCTAATTATTTGACGTGTTGCGTGATTTATGAGTAACTAAGCACGTTAACTCATGCAAACAAGTGCATTCGATTTTGTGAAGTTGTAAGGTTGTAGTACCACGTTGGTCAGGCAGAGTGCGCCTTGAGACCAATTATAAAAGTATCTTACATTTTAAAAAATATTTTTTGTTGAACATTGAAGGATTAGAAACAAAATTAGCATGAAACAGTCTAACATTACAAAGTAAACCATTTTCAAGGGAACAGAAAGTGTGGCAGAAAAAATAAGAAAATGAATTGTTAAAATATATAGAATAAAGAAATATAATGATAACATGCTTATCTCAACACCAGGGGCAGATTCTTAAGCATATTATACATCGTTTTCACATTGAGAATGTTTATCATATATTTTAGATTGAACCCCAAAAACAAATTTATTGACAACATTTTGAAAAGTGAATCTACATTTTTGATATTTTTGGGTGAATAAAAATCTTGAAACACATAATTTAATTTATTGCTCTTTCTTCAATTTTGTTTTGTATGATAAGTTTAATGTAATATGATAGGATGGTAGGAAGAGTATTCTAAAAATGTGCAGGTGTATAGCATACATGTTTGTATTTTTGTTTGTTTTTATTTGACAAACACTAGGATTTCTTTATTTTTTTATTATAAAATATTCTAATTTGTGCATTATTTGCCAATATGTCTAAAACTTCAATATTTGAATATAGGAGGAAATTGAATTTTTTTTCAAATCCTATTCATCAATTCAACGAAAGAATAAGTGACCGATTCGTGAATGACTAAAACAATCGTTAGTTTCACTCCTCAAATATCACTGTGTTTGTTTGCAGTATGATTATAGAACTGAAACTGCCGTACAACCGATGATAAAGGAAATTCTTGAAAAATTCTTGATCAGGGTGGCCAAACTTGTTCGGAAGTATTATTCACACAGTTGTTTTAATTCTATGTGCTGTTGTACTATATTTGGATATCAAGCACAAGACTAGACTGACAAGACTTGGGTGGAGGAGGGGGGGGGTGATGTAACTTTTTTCATTAGATATTAAACACACACGCAAAACACACTGCTTGAAAAGCAAGCAAGTTAGAATAATAATAAATACAGGCATAAAGGTACTGGATCACCTTGAACTGAGACAGAAAGTGTTATCTCCTAACCTTGATGTCATCAGGGACCAACTGTGGATCCCGGCTGCTGGCATACATTCGATACACCATGTTCTTATTCTGATGGCCTTTTAGAATCATCGAGCAGAGAAGATCTGCGGCACTGTTGGAAGAAGCGCAGGCAAGGATGTGGCAGTTTTCACAGACCTTGTCAATCTGTTTTATGGCCTCTACCAAAGTGACCGTTTTTCCTGTAAAGTGGAAAAAATAAAGAGGAGACTTGTTTAAACCGAGCACAAATCACTTGAGCAGCGCCATGTGATTTACCTGTGCCCGGTGGACCAAAAACTAAGTATGGCGCAGGTTTGGATGTGCCGGCTACAATATGACACACAGCCTTGCTCTGCTCTGGGTTGGACTCGAGTAGTCTGTTGTAAAAACTATCACACACACAATGAAACTATGACTTTTTGCATATTAAGAGATACATATATTCACACACAATCAGTGTGATTGATGGACATTGCCATCCACCATCTATATTCCATTTAAGTGCATAAGTTCATGTGACTGCAAAGTAATGCAATATTTAAATAGTGAAAATATTACAGAAGAAATATGAAAAAAAGGCATTTTACTTTATAACAAACACCGGAAACTACAGCACAGTAAAATTCACTTACCAGGCCTGCAATGCTAATCCCTAATGCAACCATATCGATATTTGCAACTAATGCTAGCGATAGAGCTGGAGATATTAGTTCCTAATATATGCCTTAATGATGCGAACCATTGACACAACCTGCTTAATTAAGTGATGTTTATTTGTATAGCACTTCATCACAAGAAGTTTTAAAGGGCTGCACAGACCACATATTATTGCAAACCACAGACCTATTACACCATCCTCTGATCTAAAACCTACATGAGGCAAGGAAAACCTCAAAACCTCAATATGAGAAAAACCACATTTGCATATTTTACCCTATTTTTATTACAGTGTATTTTTGGGACATTATTTAAATGCTCTTTATCCCACATGTTATATTGGGTATTTTTGTATTCTATATCTCTTATTTTATGTTTTAACACATGGATACTACTGGAAATGTGAATTTCCCTACAGGGATGAATAAAGTATCGATCCATCTCATATCAGGAGCTAAAGAAACTCGCGAGGTGAATGTGTCAAAATTCCATGAAGAAATTTGATTTATTAAATCCTCCACAGTAAAAAAAAAACTTTTAATTTATTCAAAACATTTTACAACTGCCGAGGCCAATTGGGGTTAGTCAAGGTACATTTTTGGCCCGTAATTTGGTCATAAAGTATGCAAAAGTATTAGCCATCACTTCCCAAAATAAAAGCAAATTGTTGTTTACAGGTTGAAACTTTCTAGCTCTAAAACCATCAAAAAAACTTATTTGCTTTAAGAATCAAATTGAATTATTGCTCATAAGAATGAGTGGACTGACCTATATTTATATTTTGGGGGGTGAGGGGGTTAATATATATGTATATACTTTTTATTCACAAAATTGCAACTACAAAGTTGTCAAGATTGTTTTGCTACAGATAATAAATTTTAAATTGGAGGACTGCATACCAAATCAAAAAAGGACTTTCTACTGTAAAGCTTTTATTTGACATATTTGCAAAAATCAAAAATGCACACAGTGCAAAACCACTGCCTGCCATTGGGAAAGGAGACCACAACCTCATTCTGCTTAAACCTCATTACAAACCAAAAGTGAGGAGGCTACCAACAACCACACGCTCTTTCAGGAAATGGTCCACCGAAGCAGAGCAGGCGTACGGACTGGGATGTCTTGCTAGGGTCCGGCAGTGGGGACATTGAGGAGATGGCAAACTGCACTACTGACTACATTAACTTCTGTATGGACAATGTTGTTCCTATAAAAACTGTATGCTGCTATGCCAACAACAAGCCCTGGATCACGAGTGACATAAAGTTCCTTCTGAACCAAAATAAGAGGGCATTTAAAGATGGTGATCAGCAGGAGCTAAAACGAGTACAGAGGGAGCTCAGAGTCCAGCTCCGGGATGGAAAGGAGCAGTACAGGAGGAAGTTGGAGAAAAAGCTGCAGAACAACAGCATGAAGGAGGTGTGGGAAGGGATGAAAACAATTACTGGCTGCAGCACCAAGCAGGGTGTGGCTGTGGATGTAGATGTGGGGCGAGTCAACCAGTTGAACAACTTTTTCAACAGATTTGACCACTCCGCCTCATCCTCACCCCTAAGTACTGCAGCTGCTAGAAATGTGAATTTCCCTGCGGGGATGAATAAAGTATCCATCTATCTATTTACATTGGTGTTTCCATGTATCTAAGTACTACCAGTGGTGCTACTTGCACTTAGGCAGTGGGACTTTTTTGATTGAAATCTATAGTTTCTTTTAAGTGTTCTTAAAAACTAAAGACTCAAACCTTTGAGTACCACACCTGAGTTCGGGGACATTTGTTACTTGCTTTGAAGAGAGCGTGGGTGGCGGGAACAACACATTTTCCAGTTTAAACTTGGTTGCAAAGTCTACTGCTCTATGCTGGAGACGAAGAATAAGCCGATTGAAGGTGAACTCCACGTTGAACTTCATGCCATCAATAAAAATATCCAACAATCTGTGGGCACATTCACAGATAAACATAACGTGTACTTCAGTGACCTAACTTATGAGCAAAGAGTTGAAAAAAAGTTTCTTACTTAGAACTGAATCCTAATTTGACTGAGTCCCGCTCAACTTTGTGAACATAACCGCAATACTTCTGTTTGGTTTCTCCTTGAGGGTAAACCATCAGCCTATCTCCTCGTAGCACCGACGGGCGGTTCTCTGACAGTCCAGGTACCTAAAAAGTGAAAAAGTACACTCGATCCTTTTGACACAAGCATTTATTAAAGGTACTCTAAATCTAGAGAATAGTTTCTGAGCAAATTGTACAGCTATGTTAACTACACTAATTAAATGTTGTGGGGATGTTTAACTGACTTCTAACCATCTCAGATGTATGAGATGTGGATAAAATTTAGTTTGTACTGTTTGGGCATTGGCCTAAGCTCAAGCTAGCTGTACCTACACATTTAAAAAACCACATCTACATTTTGCACGGTCTGGCGACCATTGAGTGCCACACGCATGGCAGTGAGTGAATGGCATTAAGGAAAAATATGGACTTTATATTTTCATGGGTGAAACAATGGTTATGTGAAGGCATAATAAAGTTTGTGGACTAAGAATCCCTTTTCCAAAAATCCCAAATGCAATTCAGATATTTGTTTCACAGTTGAAAACTGAATCGGGTGTTTCAATGGATTCTACAGGCATGTTAGCCTCTTAAGGGTCTTTAATATGTATTTTTCATCCAATGATCATGCAGAGTTTGGCATGTGTAATTGGATTACAAAGAATTTCAACTGAAAAAAACTGGTAGAAATAATTCAGTAATTCTGACCTTGATTGACAAAAAAATACATCGATGCCCTTGACTCAGCTTACCAGTTAGGGTTAGGGTTAAATGTGCATTTCTCTCATTGGAACATGGAACAACTAGGTAATAGTGGAAGGTTTTGTGGGGGTCATTTTAGGGTTTAACATAAAATCTGATGTAGCAATGGTTCACCAGTGTAGTTTTTTTTGTATTTCGCAGTGGAATGCAAGTCATTTTCTGTAGAAGTACCAAATAAATGAACGAGCATGCAAACAAAAGTAGGTGAATTGGTTAACCTGAAGAATGAGCAGCGCCTTGTTGCTCGGATCTCTTTTCAAGCAAGCATGTTTCACTTCACAATTGGGGATGAAGTATTTCATGATGTCCATTTGTATTTGCTGCTCCTCCAAGTACAACAACTCATGCAGCTTCTTAAAGTAGTTCTTAAAGCTCAAAGGACTGTCCAGCACTTGACTTTAAAACATGAAAGGAAAATGTTAGGATGCTATGCACTAGACCATGAGCAGAAAATGCTTTTGTGATATTTAGACAGACTTTTGGTGCAAAACTTTCATAAGTTTATCAAAGTCAACAAACAAAGATAAAACACTACAAAACAGCAAGGTCCTGTCTTGGACCCTTCCGTCCCGAATGAAGGGGACAGACACTACTACGAGCTTGTCTTTGGGTGCCACTCACAACAATGACCTTTTGTTTCCAACTCGTGACCTACCCTTACATGGAGCCGTGTTTTCTATACCATAGGAGGTCTTTGGCGGGCGCAGCACAAGTGAGCAAAGGAATAAGGCAAGAGAGAAGAGAGTGAAATACTGAAGATAAAAAGGAAGGAAATTAATTAAAAATTTAAAGGATAAAAAAATGATCCTAATTTGGACTCATTTTCATTATATTACTGGCTCCAAATCATTGTGCAACACTGATAGAAATACCCGAATCAGTCACTCGATGCTCAGGCACTTTGTGTTCCTAAATGCCAATATTCAGCAGAGATTAATGTAATTTTGTTTTACACATTTAATTTTATTTTTTCGTGTTTTCCAGAGGGTCTGTGTCGTTTTAATTTACATTGGTTAGAAGTTGAATGGCAAATAGTTACAAATTCTTGTCTTTTGTACTGTTTTTGAGCTAAGGTGTTTGAAGAGTATGTTAGGAGTGACAAGATTGGATAGATTGAGAAATGAAATTGTGAAAGCCAGAACTGGAGTAGTAGTGGAACTGAGCAAGCGTGTGGATAAGAGAGTACTCTGTTGGTTTGGACACATGGAGAGGATGGATGAGGGGCGAATGTTGAAGAGGATCTACAAAGCAGAAGTCAATGGAAGGAGACCAAGAGGAAGGCCGCGATTGACGTGGATGAATGGTGTTATGAGTGCACTGTAGGAAAGAGGTCTAAATATAATGGAAGCTAGAGCTCTTGTTAGTAATAGGAAGGAGTGGAGAGGTGTTGTGAAAGGGTAGTGGGATTGTGGACGCGTTCTTAAGAATGGGCTGGGCACCCGTATGATGCGGCAGGGGTAAACCAGTGAAAGCTGTAAGGCCCTGCTGTTGAACAAAAGTGTGTGTTGTGTCACCCTGACCCGTGTGACATGGCCGTTTTTTTGTGTCCCGTTTGATCTGGAGGGACGAAAGCATGACTAACTTGGGTGCTGAGGTGCTTAACTTGTTTGGGTGTTTGTGCATTTGGGTTGGCCAGGGTGCAAACCTTTTTGAGTGGGTTTTTTGGTACTTTTCCCTTTTTTTATTGTTTTTGTATGCGTTTGTCTTGCTGTCGGTCACCCCTCTCAAGGGATATGACCAGGACAGACAGCCAGTACTGTTTTCAAAGCACTGATGAGTTAATATTTTTAATTCATATTTTGTCGTAGAGTTTGTTTTTCTGGGTTTCTGTGTTGCTTGACTTTAAAGTTGCTTAGTAAAAAAAAACACAAAAAAAACATGTTTATTGATTCATTTAATGCATAATGGTAAATTATCATTGTTACTATAACAGTTAAGGCAGGAAAAAAAAATCTAAAGAGCCACTTGGCAGCTGAAAGAGCCTTTTTGTAGTGGTGAGCTGAGCTAAATAAGACAATTTTATGAAAAGAGCCATACCTGTCAACAAACAATTTCTCTATATTTCACAAAGTATTTGATCATTTCAAATTATGTACATTGTATGAAAATTATAGTGCAGGAAAAAAAAAATCACTCGTTTTACATAGTCCGTCTTACTGTGAGTAAATAGGTGCCGTGTTGTGCTGAAAGGTATATTATGGATTAATAATACGAATTGCAATTATTAATAAGGGAAGCATTGGCTGAGGTTGACAGGTATGCAATAACCTTCAGTAAACCATCAAAGAAGAACTGGCCAGCATCCTGTCATAGCAGCAATTACAAAACAGCAGTACTGATAGTTAATAATGAGTATTACCTTTAATTAAATTCAAAACTAATATTGGTGATTTAGTCTGTTTACTCGCAGATATATCTGAAAATAGTACAGCATCGGCATTGGAATACAAGTTCTTTTTAGTCTAATTAGATGACGAGCACATTTTTTGCATTAAATTCTAGTCTTGTTTACATTTTTTGTAGATGTGACTTGTTTGCCATGCCTCTCATACATAGAGTATTCATGATTCAGTAGTTTACATGGACATAAATTTATCATAAATCTAGCTTCTTGATTTTCCTCTTAAAAAATGCACCTGATCGATGAATTTGAATTTAAAACGTACCAAATGTTCTTCCCCCTAGACAAGGGGTCGGATATGGCCCTTTTCGTGAGTGTATCTGGCTGTACGTTTCAAAGAAACCCTCAATATGGAAATTCATCAAACTATGTATGTTAACTATTGTTACATTTTATGATGAAGATCAACAGAAAAAAAACTGTAAACACTCAAAAACAGCAGGCAAGCACCCAGAGAAATTCGATTGGGTAAGCGGTAGAGATTGACGGACCTCTGCACACACAGCACAGGCAAAGGAAATATAACCATAAACTTTGTTTGCAGTATTTTGTGACATTTTTCATTTAAAGGGAACTGCTCGCAGCTTGTTTTGAAACCATTATTTCCCCAAAAAATGGTGGTCAAAATGAGATTCGATGATCTTAACTGCTAGGGCGAGACAAGTTTAAAGTGTTATATTTGTTGATATGGGACAAGCGCTGGCATTAGTGTTTTTTTAAAATTTGTCAAATCATCAAACGTCATAAGGTGAAATATGATGCACTGGGAAAAAATAGCTTTTATCTGGATAGCAGGTTTTGCTTATATGCCTCCAACCTGCCCTAGACTGTCCTACAAAAGTCTATGGGAAACACTGCATTGGGTGTTTCCTCATCGATATATCCAATATGTAATGCTGTTAACCGTTTTCAATTTATCTTGGTAAACACATTTAGCAAGTGTCACTGTTACAGGTATAAGAGCAGCACTCCAACTGTCATAAGCCCAGAAGTTGAACTGTCAGCATGTAAAGAGGTTTTTTCCTCATTTTCACTAGATATGTAAACAACTCCGATCTGCGCCCAGGAAACGGAAGAGAATCCTCCAATTGATTAGCGCCTACTGGCCCTCCTAAATTGACACCGAAATTCCACATCATAAGAAAAAAATCTGCGATACGCAATGGAGAAGCATGCCGAACCGAGAAATATAGCAAAGGAACACAATACTGCATTTCTTTTGGCACTTTAAATGGTAGCAGGTTTGTGTTGACCATTTTAAAATTTAGAATGCGATTTTTAAACTCTGAACAAAGTTGAAGTTTAAGAGCATGCACATTTACTGTATTTTAGGGGAGTGTTAATTGAGCTTTGCGGGTTTTAATTTGACGGGAAGGCAAAAAAATGTTTGAAGACATATTTCCTTTCCATGTTAATATCACATGGACTTTTCATTTTAAAAAAGCATTATTTTACACACACCACATTACATTATTGGGCATTCTACAAACCTTTTATCAATAGGAGGGTCCATTTTTAGTGACACAATGCGCGCACTTATATTTGACGGGATAGCGTAAGAATAAAGCTGGGTTTCATTTTTCAGCTCCATCACTACTTGCCTGGGGAAGGAAAAGCACATCACAATCAAATTATGTCAAAATCTAAAAAAATTGACAGAGCAATGCTTTTTTAGCCAAGATTGGAGTGCCCAAAAAAAGCAGTGCCTGAGATACAAATGCAACACACCCACAACTCAAAAAAACTCAAATCACATTTCCCTTCAGATATAAATAGAACTGCCATTAATCCATTCTGAGCCACACCCTTAAAGGACAGTGTGTAATATTTAGTCGCTTCAAGTGGTACAAAAACCCTCCATTCAGAAAAAAACATTGATAAGAATAGGCAAAAATACGCAAAAGTCAAAGTTAATTTTTATAAATATCCTAATAGAATCTGTACATCCTAGTCGGTGCCATGTTTGTCTGGCATATTGCTGCTACGCTGTGCACATCTGGCAGTTTTTTTTTGTCCACATTAGACAATAAAGTGACATCTAGTGGTCAAATATTACACAATGTACCTTTAACAAAGAAACTAGTACTTACCCATCGGGTGCCACTCCATCAACAACTTTGGAGTCCAAACGGCGGTAACCAGCAGCCAGTCGGGAGCGTTTGAAAGGAGCAATAGGTTTCAGCTCCCATCCAAGCGCATTCAAATAATGAACGTGTATATCACGCATTATGTAGAATAAAGTTTTGGGATTTTTTTGCTCAAATTCAAAGGCCAATGTCACTGGATAGTTACCAGCCCACTCAAGATGGTAGTGGATTTGGACTTCATAGTTGTCGCCTGAAAACAAACATTCATATCTAGGTGTATAAATAAATTAAAAAAAAACTGTAATTATCAATCAAGAACTTTACGTGTGCCTGCGCTAGAAAATGAAACATTTTAATCATCTTTATTTTTTCTTTTAAATCATGGACGGCGCACTTATTGATCGTATTAACAGATGGTTTTACACCACACTCATTAGATAGCTATACCCAGAGATGTATTCATTTAACAGCAAAAAATTACAACCTCTCTCTATTTGAGGTTGAATTTCGCAATAAGCTCATTGATGCACTTGTTTATCGTTTCCAATTCTACTGCCAAAGTGAGTGTGGCGTGCGCAGAACAATATAGACATTTCCTATGTCTATACATACGTTTTGGAAAGCTTCTAGGAGTTAAGCTAAAGCTCACTCATCATGACTTGGATCATTTTTAAGCAAGGCCATAATTATTAGTAGAACAAGATACAAGGCCAGGCAAATAGAAAAATAATGGAATAGAAAATATTTAAGGCAAAGACTAAAGTCTGCTCAGAGTTACCTAAAAACGCTTGAAATATGCATGTTTCCTTAGCAAGGTCAACCCAAAAACCATATGCTGTAAGGGCCTGACTAGCCTTTGGGGTTCTTAGAATACAAGCAGTAGATTGTTTTCAATTAACCGTTTTAAAGATTGCTGTTCAGTAAATATGACATCTTGGTTGTTCAACCTGCAAGTAAGCAATCAATGGATTTCTTCTGAAACAAGTGACCTGTGATAGGCTTACTGAGATGAGAGCAACATTGTTGTAATTAGCACTCAACAGCAACTCTCAAATTGGGCCGATTTAAATCAAAAGGGATTTAGATATTTTACTTTTTCTAAAACAATATTACTCAAATGCCGACTTTAGACTAGATTAGATTAACATGTTATCCTTTGGAAATGCTTTCGGTTGATTTCTGCTTTAAATTTTGCATAACGTTTCTTTTCGTATCAGAATACAATTTAGATTATGGGTGAGCTTAATTGAAGTTAATGGTGTTCGAAGTCTATTAACTTCGCTAGAAATAGAATTGTATTCATTTGTTAAAAGTTTACTTTTTTAATAATGACAAAAAGTCACTCAGAGAATATTTTCATGTTTTGTTACAAATGAGTCGGGTGTATAAAAACTGAAAAATTGTTTGCTATACTGAATCAATTCTTTTGTAATCGAGTCCATGTAATGTTTAATACAGTTAATAGTAACATCCTGTATTCAAAGATCTTGATAGCAAACATTATTTGACGCTTGGTAGCCTACAAATACAAAAATGATCAAACTTGTTGTAGCCCTCGCTAGGTAGTATTTGAGGCCTAATCTTGTGGCATGAGAAACAACAAACAAAAAAAATCATTCTGATAGTCGTTCCACAATCAATCACATTTTCCAACCATTAGCACAATTCATCCCCATCAAGCAAACTAATTATATATATATATATATATATATATATATATATATTGTATTTTTGAAATACATATAAGTTTTGCATAAATATTTGTCGTTAATTAATTGGATTTACAGAATTCATAGGGTGCATGTGGACAGTATAGAAAGCCTGGTAAATGTAGAATATTTGGTTACCTGGTTTCAGTGAACGTGGATTTTTACGCGTCACCTTATGCTCATCCTTTAGAGTGAAGCAGCTCAGCTTGCGCAATGCAGCATAGTAAGTGAAAAGTATTGTTTGAGTTCCAGTGTTTTGCACATTCAGTTTAACTACGCACTGTTACAAAATGATAAAGAGGGGAAAAAAAAGCTCATTTGAAAACAAAATTAAAAAAAGGTTTTAAAAGGAAAATGAAAGAGTACCTTCTTCTTTTCCACCTCCAAGGAAAGTAACCCATCAGTAAAGACGTGGTCTGACTCTGGTCTGATGACAATGCCATATTTATCAGAAAATAAACAAGACCTATGACATAGAACAAAAATGCAACACATGTCAACTTATTTTCTCTCATTAACAGTTATTTAATTCTACCAAAACTGAGAGCTCTAATTGAAATGAAAGACAAAAAAAAGACATTCATGCAAGCAAGAGTCTAACAATATTTTTGTGAGTGTCATTTCTGCTGTGCCAAAACCATCATAATCACACTTCATTTGATTTTCAGTTATCCCCGCGATGTGCTTAGAATGACTAGTTACTTAAGATTAAAATATGGATGAAATGTGTAGAAATCTGCTGTTTGTTGTATACAGCAGTGTAAATGTTTTACTTCGGGCCAGGTTTGTACAGCAGTAAAATAAATTGGTACAGTTTTGGCACCTCCCTGCCGTTTTCGGAGGCAATATGCACTGCGATTACACTGAGATCCAGCTCATCTGTGAAGAGCGGCATGACAGTCTCCACTGAAAAACGGTCACGAAATGATTAGGTGCTGTATCTGAATCGCATCAGGAGGCCTCATCTGCTGCTGGGAACCATGGAAACCAGTACTACCATATTCATGTGGGAGAACATTCCCCAAGCCGAAAAAAACTAGTTACAAATGTAACTACGGTTCTACGAGACATGTACGACCGCCACAGGCGGTGCTTCAACACGGGTCAACACAAGGAAGGCTCCAGGCCCGGACAACATTCCGGGGCGGGTACTTAGGGAGTGCGCCGATCAGCTGGCTTGTGTACTAACAGACATTTTCAACACCTCGCTAGACCAAGCCAAAGTACCATCATGCTTCAAAATTGCCAACATCATCCCTGTGCCAAAGAAACCCCAGATCTTATCATTCAACGATTACCGGCCCGTTGCACTGACTCCTATCATAATGAAGTGCTTTGAGAGACTGGTTAAAGAGCACATCACCTCCAGTCTCCCCTCCTCATTCGACCCCTTTCAGTTTGCCTACCGGACAAACCGCTCCACCAGGGATGCCATCTCCTCTGCGCTTCACCTGAGCCTGACACACCTAGAGGAGAAGTACACCCATGTGCGGATGCTGTTCCTGGACTTCAGTTCAGCATTCAACACCATCATCCCACAACATCTGGTAGACAAAATGAGACTCCTGGGTTTCAACACCCCCCTGCGGAACTGGCTGCTGGACTTCCTCAGTGACAGACCCCAATCAGTGCGGATAGGTCAGAATATCTCAGATGTCATCTACCTCAGCACGGGCTCCCCCCAAGGCTGTGTCCTGAGCCCCTTGCTGTTCACCTTGATGACACACGACTGCGTCCCTAGGTCCGCCACAAACCACATCGTGAAGTATGCTGACGACACAACAGTGGTGGGCCTCATCAGGGACGACAACGACCTGGCCTACAGAGAGGAGGTGGAGCAGTTGGTGGCCTGGTGCAGGCACAACAGCCTTGTCCTGAATGTTGACAAAACTAAAGAGATCATTGTCGACTTTAGGAAAAACCAGCCCAACCATGCCCCACTTTGCATCAACAACAAGGCTGTGGAGGTTGTCAGCAGTATCAAGTTCCTAGGGGTGCACATTACAAACAAACTCACCTGGTCCGTGAACACTGCATCACTGGTTAAGAGGGCACAGCAGCGCCTGTACTTCCTGCGGAGGATGAGGAGAGCCCACCTGCCCCCACCCTCCCTCATCACATTCTACAGGGGCACCATAGAGAGTATCCTGACCAGCTGTATCTCTGTGTGGTGTGGAGGCTGCAGCGCTACCGACTGGAGTAGTGTAAGGAGGGTAACGAGGACAGCAGAGAAAATAATCGGGACTACACTTCCCTCCATTCAGGACATTGGCCAGAAGCGCTGCCTATCCCATGCTAAGAACATTATCGGGGACCCCTCTCACCCCCATCATGGACTGTTCACTCTGCTAGCCTCTGGGAAGAGGTACTGCAGTGTGCGGTGCAGGACCACCAGGTTCCGCAGTAGTCTAGTCCCCCTGGCCATTAGACTGTTAAATGGTCAATCTAACATATAGTTAACCTAAATCTTAACGGCTGCTAATCTGACTTTTTGCACTACTGGCAGTTCTTTATAGCTTGCCACTCCTTGCACATTTGCTCTCTGCACTATTGTACTTACAGCGTTATTGTTACAGTGTTAATGTTACTGTTTACCTGACTTGTTAACCTGAATGCCCATTTTGCACATCTGGTTAGCTACTCCTCTTGCACTATGGTATGGTAAAATACTATACGTAGCCATAATACAATACAACTTTTACTTATATCTGTGCATTCGAGGAAACTGTGCGGGTCAGATGTATCGACATTTCGTTCTGTATACACGTGTACTAGAATGACAATAAAGTAGATCTGAATCTGAATCTGAATTCAAGCACAGAATTTCACCTTTGAGATATGCATGCCAAATTTAGTCACTCCATCGCACCCGTCTCATTAGGAATGTTTATAAATCCCCGTCTTATTACAGGTGAGTCAACTTCTGAATCTTCTTGCATGAACACAAAGATTCCGGTGACAATATGCTCATAGAACCTTAGACATTCGTTATTTCTTTCCATTTTGTCCCTACCGTCCACAAGAGCTGGCAAACATAAGGGCGCCAGCGCCCAGAGGACCATTCACCACTATGAGCAAAGACCACTGGTGGGTCATTGTCCCGGAAGAAAAAAAAAAATGTCAGCACTGACGGACCAGACTCACCACATCCAGATGAAGGCACGACCGCTCGGGGAGACCTCGGCAGAATGGCAACCAACCAGAAAAAAAAAAACGCCGTGCAGACACACAGTCGCACAGACCGGCCCATCCTACCAGATGATACTGTCGGCCCGCAGGATTAGGAGGAAAGACCGCATTCCGACTTTGGGGCGCTGGTGAGAGATGGCCAAGATGTCAACCCCTGCAAGTGCAGCCTCCACAAAGCAGGTGACAATCCGTGGGGCAGAGGCCAAAACTGGTAGCGGCAGACATTGTGGGCAAACACTGGTTGCAAGGGGTGGGCCAGACACAAAAGCCAGCAACCCAGAAGCCCGTGGAGTCCAACCACAGCCTTGGATGACCACACCTAAAAGCCCGGATGCCGTCAACACATGGAATGGCAACATACATGGGCAGCCGCCCACCTCAGGCACGAGGAACAAGGCGGAGTAGAAGCCGGGCAGATGCATTAACAGATCCACTGGCACAATGACATTGCCAGCAAGAAGGGCAGACTGCACCTGGCTGAGCGCCACACCCATAGCCAGGTTGGCGAAAAAAAAACCTCCCGCAACCGACCAGAGAGGCAGGCGGGCGGATTCGAAGCATAATGTACCTGCGGTCCAACAGCTGCTGTCGGCAGAGACATCCAACGTTCACCGCAAAAAATAAAAATAAAAAATAAAAAGATTCAGGACCCTTGAAAGGAATAAAGGACAGGGCCAGGAGACAGGACCTCCCGTGGAAAAGGTGGGCAGAATTCCAAAAACGGGGTGTGGGCCGATCCTGATACAGGCGCCAGACACAGCCCCTAGCAGGGCCGGTCAGCGGGGAAAAAGGGAAGGCAAGCGAGGGGGCGTGGCCTCCAAGACCAGATGAGATTGTCAGCCCGCAGCATTAGCAGGAAAGACCGCGGGTATGACCCAACTGAAAAGGGGAAAACAAACACATCCGACAGGAGCAACTTACCTGACCATATCTACAATACAGGGCCAGCCGGGAATAAAGACATGGACACTGCAACCCCAGAACTGACCAAAAAGGACACTTGATGAGCTAGCAAGCCCATCGGGAGAACTGAAGGGGGGCAACGGCTACAGCGAGAAAACGCAAGGCTAGTAATCAAAACAGCATTCGGATAAACCGGATGAAAAACACCCGGCTTGCTTGCAGGCAAACCCGGGAATAATTAGAGACAGCGTAAAAACTCCCAAATCAGATCCTGTAGCCCCCGATACTAGATAAAAAAGCAGTAGGTACCCACCACGATAGAAGATAAAAAAGTGACTCACCTGTAATTAGAAGGGAGATTATACACATTTCTAATGAGACAGGTGCGATGGAGTAAATAAATTTGGTATGCAAAGTTGAAATTCCGAGGTTGAAACACCGCCTCTGGCTATCGCTGGGTACAAAATAGAACAGCCTGGAGAGGGATAGGCGCCGTTAACTTATTGTGTCAACAAGTTATGGCACTGGCAACACTATTCACCACATTGCACAATGACCTACTTTTAGTTTGATGGCTTGTTCAACAAATCTAAATAAGAATGGCAGAAATCTCTGGTCTTTAATTTTAAAGTGGTCTCAACTAATACAAGTGCGTCATTAGTAGAAGTACAGCGTGTATCAGATACACTATCACAAAATGTGAACATTTTGGCTGTAGTTGGGTAATTGCTGAAATCATATACTTAGTGATGCTACGAATGGATCTGGATCTGGAGTTGCAAGTGCCCCGCACAAGCACATCAAGTTTCCAAACATACAACTGACAAATATACGGAAAATATTTAATGGACAAAACTTCCATTATTTTGTGCACATATTTACCGTTTTTTTTGCCTGTTAACCACAGAACATCTATGTTACATCAAATGACCAGCAGATGTCAACACTGCTAAATGAGCTACGAAATGAGGTCTCGATTGATCAGGTTTATAGCAAAGCAATTGGCCCAAAAGACTCGATACATTCACGGGGCTTCATCCCGCCATCACTACATATACTGTATAGGAGCAATGGATGTTCAGGTTTAATTCATGAACCGTCTTTGAGATAACTTTGCTCAGCTAGATCAACCCGGGGAACTCCCGTCTCCAAAGGCCACAGATCCTGCCTGACTTTGGAGGTTTCACTTATTCCATTCAGATGATACACATTATCAGCTGGTTGTCAAGCTGATTGTTAACAATCCTGGTGATTGGAATCAACTGTATTATGCAGAGAAACCTCAAAAACGAGTAAGAAAGATAAAAGTAAGATAAAAGCAGTCAGGTGTTGTGGAAAAAACATCTAAAAGCTCTTAACACATACTTAAGAGAATAGATTTAACTTGCAACTTTTAAGGACACCTCAAACAATGCACCCACCTTCGTGAATCGTAATTGTTTTGGGACATATGACATAAACAGATTCCAATCTATAATGAAATGTTATCAGTTTAATTAGTAAGTTTGTTAAAACACTCCCATACATAGACAAAGCTTCAAGTATATATGGGATCAACTTTCAAATACACAACATGTAGAGTCATTTTACCTTTCATCCTTAAACTTTTCAGCGAGGCATCTGGCAAATTTCTTATTTTCTTCAGTTGCAGATAGTAGCTGTTGAACAGGAGCACGTTGTTCAACAACATTCAGGACCATCGCTTGTTTTTTGGGTCTCCTGGATGTGTACCACTGGTCCACTATAGGCGCTTTGACCTGTGCACAATTACTTTTGTCTTGATATTGGCACGGAAAGAAACATCACATTATATTTAGCAAAAAAGTGCAAATGGATGTATGTAAAGGCTCACCCTGAGCGAATTTATAAAGACATTTTGGACCATTCAAAATGTACAATCACCTGGTCAAAAATGTGAAAAAGGGCTGCACGATTTTGGAAAAAACAAAAACTAATTGCGATTTTTCAGACCAGTATTGCAATTTCAATGTGATTTTCAATTAAAAGAAAAAAAAAACACACATTTTTTTGCTAGTTTTTTTATTGTGAGTATATAACCCTCCTGTTGTCCTCCGATCAAAATTACCTGCCACTGTGTGGTTGGAAACCCCGGAAAAATCTCCTTGAATTATATCCGATTTAACAATAAATGTTTTTTTTTCTAGATTGGTCCCAACAGTAGAAAAATGAAAAATTGTTTTTATCCATATTTCCATGTAAGATGTATGAATAAAACAAAAAAATACAAAAATGGTCTTTAAAAAGAAGAGAACACAAAAGTTAATCATAATCCATCCATCCATTATCTGTACCACTTATCCTCAGTAGGGTCGCGGGTGTGCTGGAGCCCATCCCAGCTATTTTTGGACAGTGGGCAGGGGACACCCTGAATTGGTTGCCAGCCAGTCGCAGGGCACACAGAAACAGACAACTCACTCGCTCATTTACACTCAGGCACCATTTGAACCGGCCATTTAACCTGACATGCATGTTTTGGGATTTTTTGTTGTTTGAACAAATTTATTGACACTAATAACAGCAAACAAACAATGTGAGGTTTTAACAACCCTTCTCGACAATCTTAACAGCAATCAAGCATATTCACAATTTCGTTATATAACATCCGTCCAGTCCAAAATCAATGTTTTTTTTAGGTCCAAACAAATCCACCGACACCAACAGCAGCAAACAAACACGACAATCTCAACATCAAACAAGCATATTCACAATTTTGTTATATCTGACAATATGACGAGACAATATGACGTTTAAAGAAAAAATCCTGACATTTTCAACATCAATTAAACAATTTCAGAGTTATTATCTTTTAACAGTAGTTAACCAACGTGTAAAGGGCAATACTATTGTGCAAGGGCATAGCTCTGCCATCCCACCCTCCCAAGCAGCATCCTCCAGTCGTCTGTGTGGGTCCTCTCCCTTCTCACTTCTACTTTCCACGTGTGAGGAAACCAGAGTGTAACATCTGTTGACACTATCCAGGGATCAGAATGGAGATTTTCATTTTCAGCTGAAATAGCCAGCGTCCAGGAATAAACCACGGCGGAGCCCCCCCCAATTTTTCTAACGGCCGCCAGGATGCGCCAGAGCAATAAAGGAAAGAGTGAGACAGTCGGATTTTGAATTTGTTTGCTACGCAAGAGAAAAAGTGAAAAAGTCGGAATGCCTTTGGGGTTCAAAAACAGCGGAAATCCGCGGATCCGCGGAAAATTCTGATCCCTGACTATCAAAGATGTTACATAACGAAAATTGTGAATATGCTTGATTGCTGTTAAGATTGTCGAGAAGGGTTGTTAAAACCTCACATTGTTTGTTTGCTGATATTAGTGTCAATAAATTTGATCAAAACAAAAAAAATATCACTACGTCAAATCGCAATATCGATTAGATTTCAGTTAATCGTGCAGCCCTGGAGTGAATCATTTATGTTCAAGACCACTTAACAAGCCATTACTGTCATCTAAATGTTTTAACCGAAATTACAAGAAATGTCAATTTGTGTATGTTGTACTTGTAGTCGAGTTAAAATGCTATGACACAAATAACGATGGCAGTTTGAGAAGTGGGTGCATGATATCCATACCGCAGATTTGACACAAGCTTGAGCTTTGCGGACTTGTATTTTATTTGCCAGCTGTAGATGGTACAAGACTGAACTGAAGTTCGGAAGACTGGCCGTTTCATTTCTGAAACAAATAACGGACAAAATGCAATAAACGGACAGGCATTAAAACAAGTTACAATTTACATCAGTGATCTATAGACAGGTAGAACTTGCCTAGCTCGGAACTCGGTGTTGTAAATTTCTTTCAGTTCAGGTTTGTCTGTAACTTTTGATCGGTTAGTTTCCCTAAGATACGCAAGGAATTCGACCCCAGCTTGATAGTACGATTTCTTCTTTCTTTTCACTCTGTCCATCTTGATGTGCCTCGCTTGCTAATAAGGAAATACAAATGGACCAAGCGCGGCAAGCTTCCTCTCAACTCCTTGCTTGGTCGCTTTTTTTATATGCACAGCCCGGAGAGGCGGAGTTCGCGCTTTCCAACTCTGAGAACAAACCTCATTCACTAGCGGTGCGGTTCGGGTTGTAAAGCACGCGCGCCCAAAGAAATGATCACGAAATCAGAAGAAACGAAAACGGTTTCATCAGGAAGTTAAGAATATACAAGTATATAAGTGACAAAGACAAAGAAAAAAAGACAATGACAAAGAAAAAAAAACACATCATTATGTTCTTTGCTTTTTTGCCTATCCATGACACTTATAATGAACTGTTATTTATCCAGGGAATTAATGTCTTCATTTTGGAAACCGAAACTAAAATGCAGGATTACTTGGAAATGAAAGTGAAAGGAAAGTGAGACGGTTACGTTATAAAAGCTTACAATGACAATGAAATGAAAAAACAACGTGTATTAAAAGTTCCATTCAATAAAGAATTACAATAATGATTCAAATAATAAGCAAACATACATGGCTCCAGGGTTGGGTAGGGTTACTTTAACTTGATTACTTTCAATTACTTTTGGATTACTCCAATACCAAATATGCTAATAAAAGACAAAATAAACTAAATGGGGCAGCACGGCGGCGCAGTGGTTAGCGCTTGTGCGGCACAGTTAATGTCTCGGGAACCTGTCGTGGGTTCAAATCCAGCTCCAGACTTCCTGTGCGGAGTTTGTATGTTCTCCCCGTGCTTGCGTGGGTTTCCTCCGGGCACTCTGGTTTCCTCCCACATTCCAAAAACATGCATTTCAGGTGAATTGGCCGGTCCAAATTGTCCCTAGGTGTGAATGAGCGAATGAGCTGTCTGTCCCTGTGTGCCCTGCGACTGGCTGGCAACCAGTTCAGGGTGTCCCCTGCCCACTGCCCGGAGATGGTTGGGATGGGCTCCAGCCCCATCCGCGACCCTAATGAGGAGAAGCGGTACGGCTAATGAGATGAGATAAACTAAATGTAAATAAAATTACTAAATTTTGTGCAGGCTTGGGGGGTAACGGAATACATGGAACGGCAAAAATGATGTTGGCAAGCTCTTTGGATTTATTTTCATTTTGTTTCTGTCGCATTTTATGTTAGTTTTGCCAGAGATCAAAGAGATCAAAGCCAGGAGAGAAAGCTTACCACGTGTTGTGAGTCATAATTTTATTCATATTTACGGTAGTTTCTTTTGTCTTTTATTAGCATATTTGGTATTGGAGTAATCCAAAAGTAATTGAAAGTAATCAAGTTAAAGTAACCCTACCCAACCCTGCATGGCTTACGGATCCCTTAACCCTCAGCAGAGCGGGCCAAAGGCATAAGTGACCTAGGCGGCTCCTTAGGGCCCCGAAATCACTAGGAGGCCCTTTGTCTGTCCACTCAAAATTACTTCCACAGAAATACAAGAAAAATACTACACAAAAACTACAAAACTAGATATCAAATACAGTGCTTAAAAACTGCAACCTCATGTAACGGGTGTAATAATAACTTGTTTTATTGAAATTCCTGCTGAAATATGTGTATAGTTTTTGGTAAATGTCCTGCGATGATGAGTCCAACAGTGCCATCTGCTGGTATGGGGTGGGGTTTGGTTTTGGCTTCTAACATGTGACCAGGAGGCGGGGTTTGTTGTTAGTCTTACCAGAGAGAACTACAAAGGTAAGACATATCTTTTGGTGCTCCACAAAAGAAGTTAATTTTAAACATTATAACCCCAGCTGACAAATCTCTCACCATGCATAGTAATGTGATTGACATTGTCAAGCTGTTTAGGTTTATTTTCGTTTTGTTTCTGTTTTACTAAATATTAATTCCCCTTGTAGAGATCAAAGAGATCAGACCCAGCAGAAAAAGCTAATGTTGTGACTCATCCATTTGCAGGTAAATTGTACCCATTTTTATACTCATTATTGTTTTTATTCCTATTTTCTCATATACATTAAAAAAGGATGATGTTGGTTAAAATTCAAAATAAAGCAAAACATCTTGAATTCATTGTAAACGTAAAAAAATCCACTATACGATCTCTTGTTAAAAGTATCTTGTTAAAATGTAAAGATGTAAAAATGTATTGTGATATTCTAAAATGTATTTTCTGTAAAGTGGAAAGAAAGCTCTTTGATATGCTTTGTTGTAAGTCTTACCAGAGAGAACTACAAAGAGATCAAAGAGATCAGACCCAGCAGAAAAATAATAATAATAATAATAATAATAATTTCCTTGTATTGTCATTCTGTGTAACAATGTACACAGAACGAAATGTCGATTGCACCTGAGCTAATGTTGTGACTCATCCATTTGCAGAAACTGTAATAATAAAAACTTCATCATCCAGTCCAGCGTGAATGTGGATCTTTGGTGGGACACGTACACCGCGGTTACACTCATATATTACGTTGCTTTCATTTAGAAAAAAATAATAAAATTACTACAAAATACTACGACAGTTATGCTATAATACAAAATTCTACTACAGAAGTATTTACTCCAAAAATACTATAAAACACAACTACATTAATATTGCAAAAATACTAAAGAAAATTACAATTATACTACTGTGGAAATACTACAAACATTTTACAAAAATCTTCGTGATTTAGGGCCATACAAATAAAAATGACTTGACTTGACTTGACTTGCTTTGGAAGGCAGCACGGTGGCGCAGTGGTTAGTGTGTGTGCGGCACAGTTCTAAGGTCTTGGGAACCTCCTGTGTGGGTTCAAATCTGGATACCAGACTTCCTGTGCGGAGTTTGTATGTTCTCCCCGTGCTTGCATGGGTTTCCTCCGGGCACTCCGGTTTCCTCCCACATTCCAAAGACCTGCATTTCAGGTGTATTGGCCGATCCAAATTGTCCCTAGGTGTGAATGAGCGAGCGAGTTGTCTGTCCCTGTGTGCCCTGCGATTGGCTGGCAATCAGTTCAAAAGCTACAGAACTTAAAAAAAATCTGTCTTCAGAAATACTAACAATAACTTAAAAAAACCTACAGTAAAGTAAATAGCAAATGAAGTGCTTGAAACAGGGACCTATTTTGCTCTAATTGTGGTCATTTCAAAACCAATTTAAGGAAACTAATCTATTAAAAAGAAGTATAACATGTCACATGCGGCCCCATGAAGGCGGTTCTGATCCCCAGGTTCGTAGAGGCACCACTTTTTGTAGTGTGTCTTGGGCAAGTACAGCCTGGCGGTGCCCATTTCTCTCCAGGCCATTTTTTTGTGGGTAGGGGTTCGCTCTGCTACATGAAACAGATCATACTGGTTTCCATGGTTACTAATACCAAGCGAAGCGTCCTGATCTGACTCAGATACAGCACCTTCATCATCTGGTCACCAGCGTCATGTACAGCGTTATCACACATCAGAGATGAACCGAACTTCGGCATTGAAGGGTAGTGGTGTTTGTGTTACAATAATGAAACTATTTTGTTGCAAAATTGAAGATATGAAATTGTAAAATACATATAGCATCATTTGTAGCTTTCATATTTATGTTAAAAAATTAACTTTGCGGTTTCACAGCGAAGGAAAATAACTAAATGCTCATACTCGCAGGTGGGGAAATTATAATTTATTTTATATAACACGTGACTCACCTAACATGATTGTCTGGCATCTTGCTTCTATGGGTGCCCAAAAACCTCAAAAAGGCTTGGCAAAAAATGAGAAGTAACGAGCGCTGTGAAAAGGTGAAGCAACTTGAAGCTGTTTTACTGGTACAGCAGACTTTTTTCAGGAGACCGTAAGAGTCAAATGAAAATGCTACACAGGCGGGGTAAGAAGTTGCGACGCTGATCGCCAAGCAAAGCGAACCTTTCACTGTGGGTGAATTTTTTAAAGACTGTTCAAATATCGGCAGGCTGAATAGTCGGCCCTCACACATTTACAGCTTACCAAATCCGGCCCGCTTTCTTAAAGGTTTGGACACCCCTGCCTTACATCAAGTACGATGTCGCTGGAAAAAAACCCTCATGTCCCTTTTAAATTTTTAAACTTACCATAAATTCCGGACTATAAGCCGCTACTTTTTTCCCAGATGTTCAGCCCTGCGGCTTATTCAGTGAAGCGGCCAATTTACGTAATTTTTCTAACTAACAAAGATGTTAAAAATGTCAGGAAAAAAATGTTATGTGAATATGCTTGATTGCTGTTAAGATTGTCGAGAAGGGTTGTTCAAACCTCACATTGTTTGTTTGCTGTTATTAGTGTCAATAAATTTGTTCCAAAAAAAAAAAAAAAAAAAAAGGTGTCAGTTTGGCCAGGACCTTGACTGAGCCTCTTCGCTGAGAGCAAATGTCTCAGCCTATTGTCTTTGAAGTGTATTATGATATAACAGATAATGGATAAGGGATAATTGATAAAGAAAAAAGAACAATAAATCTATACAGAATCCTCCCAATTAAATTGTTCAATCAAAAAGAACCCATATTTTTAATGTAGGTGTATGAGGGCTAATATACCGGTGCGGCTTGTTTATGTACTAAATCGGTTTTTCTCCCGAAATTTGGGGGGTGCGGCTTATAATCAGGTGCGCCTTATAGTCTGGAATTTACGGTAAATCCACAGCGTGTAATATTTGACCACTAGACGGCACTATTGCAAACGAAAACCAATACCACAGAGCTGAAGGACGCCTGACAAAATCGGCAAACTACTAGGTATGGGTTCCACTTTGTAAAACAAATACATATGTCTCGACGTTTATTTTTTTTCACATTAGTATGATAATTAATGTATTTTTTCATAGTACTTAAATCAATATTGTTGTTTTTTACTGAATGTTTATAATAATAATAATTTCCTTTGTATTGTCATTCTGTGTAACAATGTACACAGAACGAAATGTCGATACACCTGACCCGTTGTAGCGAGCCGATGCAGCCGCAGCCAACAGAGGGCGCCGCCATTTTACCAATGTTATAAGTCTTTGGTATGACTCGGCCGAGGCGCGAACCAGCGACCTCCCAGTCTCAAAGCGGGCGCCTTACCATCTAGGCTACTGAGCTTGTATATACCACTAAGAGGCACAACATATTACACTCTGTCCCTTTAATGGCTTAAAGTATGGCTATCACTGTAAATTCAAATGATGTGAGGAAAACTATTGAGAAATTAAAAACATAATTCTAAAATACTTTATAATGCAATTCCATGCAAAAATACGTCCAAACCTTAACCTGAAGTTCTTGCAGGTTGGGAAAATAAAACAGATTTTAAATTCTGCAACTTGTTATTGAGCAATGTCCTTGCTTGATATATAAAATGAAAAAGTATATTGGATATGTTCAGTAGGGGCCTGAACTCGGGGACAAACAGACCCTCAGTGGTTAACATTCCTCTTTCCACTAAAGACACAATAGAAATCATGCCAGCGGATTTTAGGCCATCATGGTCTTAACCTTGACTTGTACTTGAATATTTACTGAAAGTGTCTCTTTGTTTTTTTTGTTTATTTTAGATAAGTGCCAATTTTATAGCTTCTTGCATTGGAGTGACAGCTCATAAAGAGAGGAGATGGCCTTCAGCCTCGGATAAGTTTCACATTCCCAGGAAAAGAATACTCCCTAATGGAATTTTGTTGTACTTCTATTCAAGTTGTATTGTGTAAGGAAAATGCTGCAATTCAGTTTACTTCTATATTTGCTGTGAAATATTTTTCCTCAACATTTGCTGTTCTGCGAAGGCTGTTCCATAAGCAACAAATGCACAAGTAAATGGCGCACTGACATAAAAAAACATATTGACTTGCGTTCAACTTGCGTAACTCAACACCTCCTTTAGAAGTTCTCCAATCTGAATTAAAAAACAAGGAGTGTGAAAGGGTTTCAGATAAATGAATATAAAAGTCCTTATCATCGCACGGGGATTAGTATTTGTCCGTTTTCCACCTCTCGTAAGAAAAAGTAATTGAGTTTTGAGTCATTTCTTTCCTCAGTTTTAATGTTTTGAGCAAATTATTAAATGATATGTGAATAAATCTACCATCATTTGCTCAAAATTACTTCAGGAAATTTTGCTAACAAAACATATTTGTAGCTATTGGGGATAATACATCTAAATAAAAATGCTTAAAAAAAAAAGACTTTCTGACAGTTTCGGTGAAGACTATCTAAAATTCAATGACGCAATACTGAGCTATTAACAACAATGTATTAAAAAGAAAGGAGAAAATTGCTTAATAATTAAAACAACGTCAGTCCTTATAAAATAGAAAATGAACATTCATGGAATTCCCGGGCAATTTGTGTAATTTGCCGTGACGTCGTTCATTGTTAAACAATCTTTTAAGCTACCGTAGTTTTTATGCTATTAGATGACTGTCTTTTTTACAGATACGATTTCAATCAATTACATGGATGCATTTCAAGCAAAGTGCTGGTAATCATTTTTTATATAAAGATGCATTACAACCTTGCAAAATTTATTTTAAACTACCAACTAAAAATTGAGTGGGAAAAAAAGCAAAACTGGTTGCTCCCAAGAACTTTATTGCAAAAGTCAATCAAATAGAAAAGTGAAGTCGATTAAAAAACAGATTAGATGTTCTAAATTAAGTATCATTTAAAACTTGTTTTACTATTATTTCTGTTTCAATCCCTTCCAATTCCGATCCCAGCATCCACATTTAAAATGTTAAATAAGTTGATAGCAAAATTCCTTTGGCAAAACAAGAAACCTAGAATAAAATACAAAACCCTGTTAGCTCTTAAAGAAAAGGGGGGCCTAGACCTACCCAATATTAAATATTACTATTGGGCAGCTCAAATTAAAGCACCCATCTTGTGGATTACTACAGACAAAGATACGATATGGGTGGACATGGAGCAGCGATCTTGTCCAAATATGCCTGTGGAATCGTTACCATACATATCAGCCACGAGGTGGAAGAAATTAAAAATCCAGAATGAATGGATTAAGGGAACTATTAAAACTTGGTCAACAATACAAAAAAAATTAAAAATATCAAGATCTGTGAATAGGGCTACCAAAATAGCGAAAAATCCAGACTTTAAACCTGGGGTTATGGAGGTAGGGTTTCAAAAATGGGCCCAAAAAGGACTGATGTTGATTACCCAAGTATTGGAAGCACAGGCAATGAAATCATTTGAACAACTCCAACAAGAATTTGACCTACCCAGAAATGATTTCTACAAATATTTGCAACTAAGACATTACCTCCAGAAACACGAGGAATGGGGGAAAATATGTAAGGAGCCAACTAAGGTAGAGCAATTATTAATATCGTATACAAAAGGACAATCAATAAAGGGGGTTATATCAAAACTATATAAAGCCCTGAGAATGGACCTCAGTAATGAGGACATGGCAGTTAAGGAAAAATGGGAACAAGAAACTAATGTAGCGATAAAAGACAACGAATGGGAAAAAACATTGAAAGAGGGACACAAAATAACCAACAGCCCGACATGGAGGGAGTTTGAATGGAAAGTAAAAATGCGATTCTTCTATACACCCTCTATCTGTCATGGACCAGAACAAGCACTCGGATCCAATAGCGTCAGTTAAAGGATTTATTTGGACAAGGTTCGGTGGAGCAGGCTTGGGACGTCGTCTCTTGGTAGCCGAAAGCCTCTTTGGACGATATGGCAACTCCGTGGTGAAAACGCGTGACGAGTAACGTAGCAGGTAAGTCGGTGGCCGGGACGGAAGAGTAGATCGTAAACTTTTAACAGACAAGGGTCAGGCAACGAGAATCAGACTTGGAATACACAAAGGGATCGTGGTACCTTGAATGTTGGAGGCTCACTCAGGGAAACGAGGAGTACACTCGAACGTCCATCTCTGGACGCTGACAGCTTATGTAGAAAGCTTCCACCAATCAGGAAATCGCGTTCCAGCACACCAGCTGATTACCTCAGGTGGCTCCAGTTAGGTAATCACGACACTATCACTTCAAAGTATAAAAATACCTCGAATCTATGTTGGCGTAACTGTGGGGGGGTCGGAGACTTTACGCATATTTTCTGGAATTGCCCTGTAATATCAAATTTTTGGAGAAGTATCCAGAGAGAAATAAAATTAATCACTGGCTGGGAGTTGCGGTTGGACCCAAAGGCTTACATAATAGGAATTTTGCCAGAAGAATTACTATCTGGTCAACAGAAATATATACTAAGGGTAATGCTTCTGGTAGCAAAGAAAATGATCACAGTGTCCTGGCTGAAACCACAACCGCCTGACATAAAACAATGGAGAGACAAATTAAAGCAAATGTACATTATGGAAAAAATCACTGCAAGACTTCAACTGAAACTTGACCAATTTGAGAAAAGATGGAAGCCTATCACACAAATTTTACTTGATGTCTAAACACCTCCCCCTAATTATTATGTGTGTTTTTTTTTTTCTTTTCTTTTTTTTTTTCTTTGGGTGTATATTTTGATGTATTAATTTATATATATATATGTATATATATTTCTTTTTGTATGGATTTATTGTATGAGCATTTATTCTTATTTTCTATTAATAGCATTTTTTGTTCTTTGTTGTTCCTTCTGTTATTTATGAGTGTGTCAAGTGTATATATTTTGTGTTGATGTAAGATGGGGGAATCAAACCTCTGTCAAAAATGGGTGTGAGAAATAAAAAGTAAAAAAAAAAAAAAAAAAAAAAAAACTTGTTTTACTTTGACTTGTTCCAACTATGACCACTAGAGGTTACCACGCACCTTTCCCCCTTCTTTTTGAGCCTACCGTGGAAAAGCAGTGTTGTTGGCCCCGGGTAATTGCATACATTTGTTATATTCAGTGTTTGTTCGTCGTACCAAGGTGGGTAGAGTAGCCAAAAATGTTACTGAAATATAAATACTTTTGCCTTAGAGTAATATTACTCAAGTAGAAGTAAAAGAAGTCATCCAAACATTTACTTGAGTAAAAGTAAAAAGTACTTGATGAAAAAAATGACTCAAGTACAGAGTAACTACGGCGACGTCGTATCTTGTTTT